>NC_137267.1:15553490-16230990 GCF_053477335.1 Acartia tonsa
AAAAAAAACTGGTCTTAATCTTATAATTGTACATTTTATATCCGCGGAAAGCTGTTTTTAATACCATGCGAGAAATAACTATTCCGTCTCGATTTTTCAAGGAGGGAGGGGACATTTGACTTTAAATTATACTCCTATACTGGTACCCAAAGTACTCTCCTTTGTTTCTTTATTAGTGTCGAATCAATAATTTTAACCTAAAGAAGGAGTTTTTTTGTTGATCAATATTGAGGAGGAATAGCTATTTATTGTCAATTGTCTTATTCCTTTAAGAGCCCTGGCATCAACCTCATTGCAACAAATTTGTCTACTGAGATGGGTTTTTATAAAAATGCCGCGTTTTTTCGACAATTTTTTAGACATTGATTGATTGAACGAAGACGATATTATTTCAACAGAGTATGCAACTTAAGAATTCAAAATTTTAAAATTATTATTTTAGCCATTTGTATAATGTCTAATACTGCTCTAAAAAGATGCATTAATTAATATATATATGCAGCAAAAATGGATTAAAGATAATTTTTTTTCTTCTATGAAGGCCGTATCAACAAAAGCGAAATAATTAAATAAATAGTTGTATACTCTGTTAAGATTTCGCGAATGCCGCGCTTGTTTCCCAGGTTCTACGAAATACCAGAAAAAAAACTCGTTTTACCAGAAAAGTGGTAAAGCTGGTCAACCTGGTATAATATACCAGTTTCGTGGTAAATTTTACCAGCAAAAATTTTAGCCAAAAAATTAGTCAAATTTTACCATTTTTTTTGTAAAATTTGACGAAACAAAAAAACCCGTTTTTTGTGTTTTAAATAAAAAACAGCTCTTCATAATCAGTTGTAGTACTTTAAAATAATGACTTTTATACAATGAAGCCTAAATTTAAATTTTTTTTTTTTTTTTCAATTTTACCACTTTTGGAAGTTTTACCAAAAATGTGGTCAATTTTACAACTCTATTTTTCAGGTTAAGTCCGAATTTTCGGACTTAGACAAAAAAACACAATTTGGTCAATTTTTACCAAAAAGTTGGTAAAATTTGACAAGGTATTTTTTTAGGCTAAGTCCAGATTTTTGGACTTTGCCAAAAAAAATGAACTTGGTAAAATTTGACCAACTTTTTGGTAAAAATTGACAAGGTAAATTTTTAGGCTAAGTCCAAATTTTTGGACTTTGCCAAAAAAAAAAACTTGGTAAAATTTGACCAACTTTTTGGTAAAAATTGACAAGGTAAATTTTTAGGCTAAGTCCAAATTTTTGGACTTTGCCAAAAAAAAAAACTTGGTAAAATTTGACCAACTTTTTGGTAAAAATTGACAAGGTAAATTTTTAGGCTAAGTCCAAATTTTTGGACTTTGCCAAAAAAAAAAACTTGGTAAAATTTGACCAACTTTTTGGTAAAAATTGACAAGGTAAATTTTTAGGCTAAGTCCAGATTTTTGGACTCTGCCAAAAAAAAAAACTTGGTAAAATTTGACCAACTTTTTGGTAAAAATTGACAAGGTAAATTTTTTGGCTAAGTCCAGATTTTTCCAAACAAACATCCTTCTACTTAATGATAAACATCGCAAATAAAATATAATGAGGAAATATTCAGACCTAATACTTTCCAAACAAAGCATCCTTTTACTCAGCACTATTTGCTTTCGTTATATCGAATATGAAATTAATAAAATATGATGATAATGATTTTATTTAGAATTTATTTCATATTATAACATAACAGGTCATATAGATATTATCCAGGTCAATACTGAAACTACAAAAGATTGGCATCCAAGATAACAACAGTCTACTACTGATGCCTAAATGTCGATTGATAACAGTGCCACCTGGAGAGGTAAATTGTAATGCTGCTTTTATGGAGATTAATGTACTGAAGAACAATCAGGCAAGTCTCCTACCTGGAGGTACTCTGACTATTTGGCTGGAAGTTATAAAACCTGGACCTGAAAGTGCAGTATCCTGTCTCTCTGGTGACCTGGAGAATTGTTTTGAGGATCCAGAGTTTACTGATTGTTTGATAGAAACTAGTACATCCAAATTAAAAGTGCACAAGTTTATACTTGCCTCAAGATCTCCAGTATTTAAGGTAGGTTTTTCCATTCTTACTTGTTAATTAAATTCTTGTCAATATTTTTAGGTAAATTTTTAGGCTAAGTCCAGATTTTTCCAAACAAACATCCTTCTACTTAATGATAAAAATCGCAAATAAAATATAATGATGATAATGATTTTATTTAGAATTTATTTCATATTATAACATAACAGGTCATATAGATATTATCCAGGTCAATACTGAAACTACAAAACTTACTAGTATCGTTTCTGTAAATAACATTTTTTAGAATTTTAGCTTGTGGAATGTTTGGAGCTCTCGAGTAGAACTTAATTAATAAACACCGATTGGGCGGATTGTAATCAATACGCTTTATATGTTAAAGTCAATATTTTTTAGAATTTTAGCTGTGGAATGTTAGGTGTCAACATTGTCGTCATAATAAACACTGATTGTAATCAATACGCTTTATTTAAGTTAATTTTAACTGACTAACAGAATATTCTCTGTTCAACATTGATCGTCATAATAAAACTTATTAGTATCGTTCTGTAAATTATTTGTTAATTTTAACTGACTAACATATTTTAACATATTTTCTCGGTTCAACATTGTCGTTATAATAAATATAATGAAATTTTTTGTATAATCTGTGACTGTTACATGTTGAGATGGAACTCTCGTTGTTCTCCATGGAACTGCAAAGCTCCACGTACTTCAAAACTGGTTCAACTCCAAAATCCTGAAAAAGAATATTCATTTTTAAATTAAGCAATTAAAGGATTAACAAATCAAAAAGGCCTTACAAAAAGGAAAGTTAACGGTTTTGGGAAAATTTCATGGAGAAAGTAGATACAGCTTGTGTATGTGCCTGCTTATTAGAGAAAGTTTAATTCAGTTATCAATACATAACCAGACTGAGAGAAACTAAGAATGTCTTATAACGGGAATTTGGAGTTATGGTATGAATTAAATAGTCGTATGTTAGTACTAAGAGAGAGTCTAGAGATTAGAGCCAGAACTGACAATGTCGAGATCCAGAGGGAGGTTTGTAAGAGGTTATATCAACATGGATGGATTACTACACATCTTAATCGCTGCCGTCCTTCCCCTCTGCTGCCCGCCGCTGCCCAGGCTGCCGAACTGGCAGCTGTTCTTCACGAAGTAAACATGCACGAGGATGAATGTAATGCTGTTTAGATTTTAATAATATCCTGAATGTACTGTTTCAATAATATAAAGTAGTAAAATCTAATTTTAAATAGCTACCTATCTAGTACATTATTTTTATGTATTAACTTTTGTCTAACCAGTTTAATATCTATCTAATAAATTTAATAATAGCTTAATTGTTAATATAATTTAGTATACAGTTTCATAAAGGTAGTTCGATGTGTGTCTGTGTATATTAACTTCATATTTGTTATGCTTGTATACATGGAAACTACCTTTTGGGGCCGAGGTGTTGCCGTAGTTGCGTGTAGGATTATTCCAACTATCTTTTATTACAAATAATTAAACACTTACTTTTAACGGATGAATTTCTGATGGCAACAGCTTCATGTTGGTGCTTAAGAAATGTTCCACGGTCGAATTGCGGTCAGCTTATAATCAGAGAATACACCCAGCTGTGTGCGAAGCTAAACCTGAAAAAGAATATTAATTGAAATATAATTTATATATATTTTTAATATTATTTTACATAAAACACATCTTATAATATCTTTCTATTAAGGGTATAAAACTTCGTTACGCTTAAAACAATCATAAACCTTAAAGGGCGAATATAGGTTGGATATAATATGAGCTTATTTCAAAGGTGCTATTATATAAATTATAATAAATAATTTAAAGATAATGACATATAGCTAATTGTATTAGTCTGTTTACAGCTTATAAAACCTGTCTAACTCAAGATAATATTATGTAATTAGTGTGGTTCCCTAAGAACTCAAACACTCTACCGGTATCACACAAGGCTTCGTAGCAAGGTTGAATTAAAAAGGTTTCGTTAAAGGATAGTCTTAATAACATGGCCTAAAATATCCATGTTCTTATTAAAATTATTTTAACACTTACTTCTATGTAAACCATTCACTAATTGCAGCGCCCATATATTTTCTCACGAATCTGATTCCTGGTTAAGTCTGAAAAACAATATTAATTGAAATATAATTTGTTAATATTTCTATTATTATTTATATATATTAATAGTAGAATACTTTAAATATTAAGAATAGGATAAAAAGTCGTTCTTATATCATATATCAAAAAGGTTTAAAAAATTATAAAACAAACAGTTTATCGAAGTAGCTTAAAACCATGCGTAAGGTCCTAAATTATATTGATTTTTTTATTACATTATTTAAAACTTACTACTAAGTGAGCCCTTCTTTAATTGCAGCGCCCAAATAGTTATTTCTGATGAATCAGTGTTGCTGAACCTGAAAAACAATATTCAATTTAAATATAATTTATTAATATTTCTTACATTCATATATATTAAACCCGGATTATTTAATATTAAGAATAGGATAAAAAGTGTTTCTTAGATCAAATCAAAAAGGTTTAAAAAAGGCTTAAAACAATTATCCTATTATATATATTAATATTGTTCTCTTTTACAACGAAGCTTTTTATTTATTTTAATCTATAGCTGAAACTCAAATTAAAAATAGGATGAGGCCTCGACTTTTCTCTTCCTACTTTAAGTGCCCCTAGAGGCTTCTAAGGGGCATAGCCGCTAGTAAAACTTAAACCGTTAATCGAAGGCAGCCTAAAACCGTACGCTCAAGGTCCTATATTATTAATGTTTTTATATTAAAATTATTTAAACACTTACTTTTACGCAAACCACTCTTTGATTGCAGGGTCCATATACTAACAGCCAAGACTGAAGGTGGACACGTACTTTTTTAAACATCTGACTATCATCTCTTTGATTGCAGGGTCCATATATCAACACTAACAGCCAAGACTGGTAGACATAACATCAAGTATCATGCCAGTATAGCAAGGTACTTTTTTAAACTTCTGAATATATAGCTCTCTAGGAGTTCTTAACTGACATTCATATAAATCTTGTGACATGGACCATCTCCTGTCAATCATACTTGGATATAACACGTATTTTCTCTAAGAGACTTGAACTATAACACTCATTGTTTACAATAGTTTTCAATCGGTATAGCGGCATTCATGCACATGCTCTGTACAGGTATACAACTTTATATTGAAAAATATTTCTTTTATATCCATTGCAATATATTTTTTTATATTTTATCGATGATATTTCATTTAAGTCATTGCCAAAAATATATTACATTCACATTAAAAAAAATTTACATTTATTTAACTTTCGTAACCCTGTTTTCAGATGATAAAATCAACGTGCTGGACAAAGTTGCCAAACTTTAAAAAACACCTTATGTATATAATATCATTTTAATATTTTACCGGTTAATTAATTAAAACTGCATAACTTATATAATTCATGAAATGTTATTATTCGTTGCAATTTTACGATTAAAAATATAACTGTCTTGCAAAGTGTTTTGCCACCTATTCAATCTGTATGTTGGCAACCGTAACTTTCCATCGGCGCAATAATTCAACTGGACTATATGACTACGGTGCATTTTTGTATTTTAGTAATCATTTTTAGTGAAATTACAGTGAATTAAGACGTTAATATGTATCATTCTGTTTTATAATTCAAATTTTATCATTAATTATTGAAAATTCTTTCTAAAATATTCTTCGTATTCGTTTTTTCTCCCATTTTTGGGACTCTTTTTAGCTTACGTAATATACAGGACTTTTTTAAATGTAAAATTAATAAATATATGTCTTGCACCGTAGTATAAACGGATTGTCGCAAATATAGGAGTACAATTATAAGAATGAAACTACTTTTTTGGCCCAGAGGTGCCGGAGGCACTGGCTAAAAATAACTGTTTTTAATCTTATGCTTTTAGATTTTTATATTCGTAGAAAACCATGCATATAATACGATATGCTAGTTACCTAGTTTTTTGGCGTATGAATGAGAACACCTGTTCCTATCCACCGGATTCGAATGAATACGAGCTATTTTTATTTTGTAATTTTTTATTTCTTAAATATTCTACCTTTTCAGATAGTTCTGAATAACAGGCTATTCAAGTTAATCACCTGGGTACGCGTACATCATAATAACAGGTATGGGTGTATATTAGCTGTATAAGATTTATTTTTTTTCTCCTGCTACAAAATTTGTTCTAAATAAATAGGGGGGGGGGGGGGGAAGTTTTGACACATTTGCGTAAACAGGGAGTATAGGCTTTATCTTTGGACTGAGAGTATAGGTTATTAGGGATAAAATCATTCTTATATGATGAATTTTCCCAAGTTTTAATATTTTTTGGATAGGCCTCCAGGTTCCGGAGCTCCAGGCCTTCTCCCCCCCCCCCCTTGTTTAAGGACAAATAAAATACCGGAAAGTTAAAAAACATTAATCACACCCCTCCCAAAAATAAACAAGACAAACAAAATAATCATTCCTCAAATTAGGATGGATCCATACCAATACCACGAGCTGCATGACAGATGGGACGCCCTCATGGTTAGGATGTTGAGACTCTTCTCCAAGCTAAATATTCGAGTTCAAGAAGAATCATGTGGCATTGATGACGCTGTTGAAATAGTAAAACTCTTATACCATCACGGTTGGGTAGAGACACACTTAAAGAAGATTGAACCTATGCCCGAGAATCTCTACGAGAACGAGAGACCCCGCCTGGATGATACCGAGAGACGTGTCATTGACCATGAAGCCGACTGTGCACCTTTCCTCACCAACGTCAGCCCTTTTTTCTAAATAAAACCCAGAGTAACAAGGTAAAAACTACGAAATTATTGCAGGGGTGTATATTCTGCTCCGGGGGGGGGGGGAGGGGAGGGGGAAAAAAGAAATAAGTGGATCAATGATGGAAGTTGCTTCAAATCACATGCTCTTGTTCATGGCTAGTTGTCTTTTGTAGCAGGGGAAAAAATTGTTTTTAACCAAAAAATGTTTCAGAATTCTTTGAGTTTCTTCATTAAAAAACGCTTTAGTTTTCTCATTTTTAATTCAATGTTCTTTCCTTTCAGGGAAGAGAAAGGAGAAGCTAGGAGAAGCCGAGCTCGCCGCCGGCGATTTCATCCAGCCTCCGGATATCCATGCTGAAAGCGAATTTTAATTGTAATTTGTGGCGTTATCCTCTTAGAAAATTTTGTTTGTATTATTTAACTCCCCATCCCCCCCCCCCCCCCAAACTAAATTGCTGGGTTAGGTTAGGCTAGGTTAAGTTATACGGCTAGGTAGAGGCCAGGGGCCGTTTTTCTAGGGGGGGGGGGTATTTCCTAAGAGGATAACATCAATTTGTTCTTTCAGAACATTTACGTTAACCTCTCTTTGATTGCAGCGCCCATATATTTTATAATTAAGTACCCATGGTGACAGTGATCGAGCCCCACTGGTCGTGCAGATATATAATTTCCTGCATATAAACATTAATAAACATTATTTACCCCTAAAGCCGACGATTACGTATGCACGTGTACAGTTTTTTAAGCTTCTGGCTATAGCTCTCTAGGAGATCTTAATTGATATGTTTTATTTTTTGTTTTTGTTTTTTGATATTTTTGTTATGTTGTTTTTTATTATTTATTATTATTTATTTTATAGCAAATTAACAAATTTTCTGGGTTCAACATTGTTGTTATAATAAAACTCCATGCAACTGCAGAATTCTGCAAAAGTCACGACCAGTGGGGCTCGATTATATATGCGTTCGTCGGCTTTTCAGGGAAGGCAGGAAATTTATATAGGTATTATCCAGGTCAGGACTGGAACAAACAAAATTTTATGTATATATTGTATATAGTTATTTTTTTCAAAGTAAAAAAATGTCAGACCAACGCTGGATGACGTATGTATAATTGGATCACAATTTTGATAGGTAAGTTTAATTAATTTTATACACAATCAAAGAATAAATAAGGGTATTTTCTTGTTTGTAACTCTAACTCTTTATTTTGTGAGTTCCTTTGACATTTAATTTTGGTTTCAAAAAGTGTCACTCCCCCCCCCCCCCCCTTTTTTACTTTCTCCTTCTTTCGTTATATGTAAACAAGTAATAACCTTATTATTAATAACCAGGGGTGTATATTCTGCACAAGATTTATTTTTTTTCCCCTGCTACAAATTTTTTTATTTTTTTTCCCCCCCTAGATTTTTCTGAAAAAGTAGGGGGGGAAATAGAAAAATATTTAAAGAACTCTATACTTCATTTATTTTATCCCTCCTACCACACATTTCTTTATTTTTTTTTCACCAAGGAGGGGGGGGGGGGGGAAATGGAAAAAATGTTTTCAGTTTTCTTAATTTTTACATTTTTTTTTCCTCCAACCACTTATTTTTTATTTCCACCCCCCCCCCCCCTGAGCAGGGGATCCCATGCAGAATATACATCCCTGATTATAACATATACTTCTTATTTCAGGAGTTACCTATACACCCCTGTTAGACGTTATTGCAATGGGAGACAATTTGATTGGTACACTCTCTAAAGCTCTACTGAAGCGTATAAGAAGTGGAGATAAGAGGAAAAATGTACAGGTGACTTTTTACAACTAATTATTTCTACATATTTAAGATGAGACCTTACTTTTCATTACTGTACTTAAAGTATAATCTATGCTCGACTTTAATTTCTATTTTTCACTTGCAGTCAGCGCACTATAAACATGCTTGCTCTTACACCAGTATAGTCATATGTACTGTAATCAATTGACACGTGTAGCTTGCCCAAATAACGATCCATAACAACTCCCCTATATTATTTTAAATAAGTAATTCACTAATTATGTAATCTTTTTCCAGTTGCAGCATAAACTGAGGTCCATAAGAAAACTCTTCTGTACTGCAACGAGAACCAGAAAATGGCGCAAGAAACCTCCACAAAGTGAAGACAGTCAGCCATTACTAGAAGAAGAACAGCAGGAGGATTTGATGGATGTGGAATATGAGAACGAAACTGCATCGTCAAAAGGTAACCTACAATATCTGTAATATAAAGTAGAACGATGTCGGTCTGTCTGTTTGTTGTTTGTTTGTCCAAATTCCCACAAACATTGTCTCCCAATTTTTGTTTTTTATTTTCCTTTCAATCTAAATTTCAAACAATTGGTTTGATCAAACGTTAGTTAAGTTTGTCTCAAGATATCCTTGTTCCAGGGGTGTATATTCTACATGGGATCCCTTAACCTAACCCACCTTCACCCACTCTCTACATTTATCTACTTTTTCTGGAATTTTTAATTTTTTAACTTTCTAATTTGACTAGTTTTTCTTTACGGCATTATCCTTATACTAAAGTAACAGGATGTCTGTGTGTCTGTTCAAAAGGATCTTGCTAACCGCTGAACCGATTGGGTTCTCCTTTACAGGGTACCTTCACATAGGTCCCGGGAAGGTTTATAACTATAAAACACCATATTTAACATCGTATTTTTTTAGGTAAAGTTTGTACAGGCTGCAATACCAACTTCACAAAGGAAACCGAAAGTATATGTTATCAATGCTACGCAAACCAAGTTTTGGAGCGATTAAATAACAATCCTGAAGAAACAAACTACATTAATATTGTTGTAGACAATATTAACAACAATAATACCAACGATAATAATGATGCAGACAATGACAGCATTCAAGATGCCGAGGACTGGGAACACGTCGAATTGTTTGATATACCTGAAGATGATTTTGACCCAGATGATGACGATGACCCTGATGACGAACCTGATGGCGAACCTGATGGCGAACCTGATGGCGATCATGACGGGGATCCCTTCAAACATCTTACAGAACTTGAGAAAGAAATTGTTAATGATTTCAGAAGCGTTTGTGTTCTAGACAACCCCATCTCTCACAACAAAGTTAGAATCATCCTGGCAATTCTGAAACGCTCGTGTATTTTCAAATTTCCGTCATATAATACATTATTCAAACCCAAATACAAAGTTGAAATCAAAGAAAACAAATATAATCCTACAAATGCTCCTGGTTCACTGATTGAGTGCAGGTATGTTTATATACGATTTAGAAAGCGTAGCATTTCTATAATCATTACCAGAATTTCCGTACGTCCATTTTAAACATGTCGATTTTTCTCCTTTTTTAACAACAAACTTTCAAGTGTTCTAATTATCAGTTTGATCATTCTTTGGTATATTGCTTCCTGCGACAACTTGAGAACAATATTATAAGCTATTATTAGTTAAAAATATATTTCTTTTTCCAGATTCCCTACCTATGAGATCCTCCAAGACGCCATCACAGACTTTAAACGGTTGAATGGACAACAGGCCGTTGATGATCATATAACTTTTGACATCTCGGGCGACGGAGTGAAAGCAGCTCAGGGATCTCATATCTCCTATTATACTGTCTGGATTAGGTAAGTAATTAATATATTGTGGATTTGAAAGGGTTGGGTTGGGATAAAGTTCTTTTCATATACAGCATGACCCTCGAAAAAATATTTTTTAGGAATGGCACCCTATATTTCAAAGGATATCGAAATATTTGTTTTACATCAATTGACAGCCCAGATTTTTAAAGCCAAAGTTTAGGAAACCATTCAATAAAGAAATAAAAAAGAAAACTAAGTTTACAATTGATACTTTTTTCTATTGCATACATATATAAAAATCTGTCTTACTGTATACCAGGACTTAATTAATACCATAAGTAAACCTAGTTTTTACCACTTTTACGGTAAAATTTTACCAGCCTTTACGTTTTATAAATCAGTAACTACAATTTTAATTCTAAGTTATTAAATGCTATTATTATTAATTCTTCTTTATTATTTCAGGTTATTCTTCAACAAGGATTTCAGTGTTATATTGCCAGTCAGCATATTTGAGAAGACGAGGAGGCGTCCCTACAGTTACAACTTTCTGGATAATGTTACCCGATTCATCAACAAACTAATTCAAGAAGGATTACCTGGACATACCTTTCAATGTAGAACCATCATCCACGATGCCGTTGCGAGAGCCGATGTATTCGGCATTCTTGGCCATGGATCAAAAAATGGATGCCCACACTGTGACCTTCCAGGGATGGCTTTTTCACAGACTTATCTCCGTCAAAAGAACTTGGTATTGTTCGAATCAATGAATGTATTTTACCCCAGTGACAGTCAAAATATGGGTACGCCGAGGTCTGACGAGAAATTCCGCAAGTTAGAGGAAAATAATCAGAACATGAAAACCAGTTTTTCTGAGCTTGACCCGAGCTTGGATTTAATACAAGATACCCCCAGTGATCCGATGCACGCGTTGCACCTGGGCTATGTAAAGAAAGTGATGACGTACCTGAAGAAAGGACGTAATAGTTATCCAGAATTGGAAGAAGAAGACTTAGTTCAAATGGAGAGAATTACAGGGATGTACTGCATTTGACTAAAGAAATGACGCGTAAAATAGGTGTTTTCTTCGCGCATTTCTCGGCACTGCGATAAAATTCTGCATTTTTAGATTTATGTCTATTACACATTATTTGTACGCCTTGTTATGCCGCTTAAAAGAGTGTTAGTTTGAAAAGTTTAAAGAACTTAAATTTTGAAAATTTTCTCCTTATCACCCATATTTTACCATGAACTGCAGTAACTCCAATTATAGATGAAATCAACGATCAATTGAAGCTTGTTAGCGATTTTGATCGCGTTCCCCGTACGTCCATCATGCGCCTGACAGAGAAGAAGCTAGCCCTCAATTTGAAAAGTTCTGAATTCAAAGTACTGGGCTTTTACCATATGATATTTTATGCAGAGGTAGGTTTTTACCATATTATAATCTTTTTAGAATTTAAAGCTTATTTCAGTTTCATTATATTGTATAGCAATAACATTCTTTTTAAATTTGCGCACGTGTGCTATATTATATATATATTTCTATTGAGGAGGGTGGACTTCCAATAAGTATATAGGGCGAAGCCCCTAGAGGCTAGGGGCGAAAGAGCTAGTTTTCCCTTAAATTATTACAATGTTTTTTTTTCCAGTTGGCAAATCTTAAAGATGAACAACGTCTGATATGCAAGTTTTTATTCCACATATTGCGCTGTCTCGAAGAGCATATAACAACTGAACGTGTGGCTGAGCTCAAGACCATGATAATGGTCCTGAACTCAAAATTGGCGGAGATGTACGGCGAATCGTGCTTGAGTTACAATACTCACATGCTTTACCATATGCCGGAACATGTCCGCCGGTTTGGACCATCCATGGCGTTCAGTTGTTATGCTTTCGAAAGTGCCAATCATGTGATTGCAACTTACATCCGAGGATATAATTTTGGCCTTAAAGAGGTTTCAAACAGGTAATACTATTTTTTTTTAGTTGAGTTCCTTTGACTTTTAGTTTTGGTTTCAAGAAGTGTCACTTCTCCCCCCCCCCCCACTCTTTACAAATTTTAATGTAATTTTTAAAAATGTAACATAACTTTCTTTCCGTGTATTGCTGATCAAACACTTAAGCTATAACGATTTCACCAGCAACATACCTTTCCGTTTAACAGCCATTAATGACATAAATGACATATTTAGATTGTTGATATTTCACACAGTGAAACCGTACATAAATGAAAAGCTGGCTGTCAGGGGAAAAAGGAATGCCAACAAACGAAAGTTCGAAAGAAATCAATTCTATACAGACTGCCAAGACCTCTACTTTGTCCCAGACTGCCGTCGTGATAAAACAGTATGGTTGGTCCACAAAGTGAGGACATTTTTTCCGGCATACACCTTTCCTGAAGATTCCAGAATAATAGGTAGGGGTGTATATTTTGCACATGATTAATTGTTGTATAGAAATATTTCATGAACTATACATTTCATCTAATTCCTTTTTAACCTACCACAATTTATTTGTAATTCTTTATCATGCCAGGAGGAGAGTGTGGTAAAGGGGGGAGGGGGGGTCTAGGAAATATGAATTAAGTTTTATGGTTTTAAACACTGAAAATATACACCCCTGGTATTAGGAGTAGGCAAGACTGACGATCCCGAAGACTATAGCCATCCTCCAACAGAACTAGCCTCCAACCTACTGAAGTACAGAGTAGCACATATCTCCGTACACCTGTTGCATCAAGATGTCTCCATCGTAATTCCTATCGGAATTTAATTTTGTACATTGAAAGCAGAGAAAGGGGGGGGGGGGGAAATGACACTTTTTGAAACCAAAACTAAAAGTTCCATATTGTACCCTTATAAAACAACTGCCATGCAAAATTACAGATCTGTAACTGTTTCTTTAGTTCAGTTCCTTTGACTTTTAGTTTTGGTTTCAAAAAGTGTCACTTCCCCCCCCCCCCCCCCCCCCCTTTTGTTATAATATGTATGTAAAATGTTGTAAAATTCAACTGAAGGCCCTTCCCTCTTTATTTGGAATTTATGTGAAATGTACTTTAAAATATTTTTTCATTAAAATTATTTTTTATAGCTAATTTTAAAAAAGGCATTTCAACTAAATTTAGCAAAACCCTACCTTTTTGGCCATCGATGGGTATGAAGTTAAAGTGTTATAAGTCTAGTCTGTAATTTGAAAGAGTACATGTTTGCAATTTAATTTAATTTTACATAAAATTTTAATTTCTGTCTACACATTTCAGATTTAAAACTATGCAAATTGCCCATGCCAACGACCTGGATCCAACAGCGTAACTTCGACTGGCAATTGATCAAGCTAGATCCCAAAATGACGAGGACTGGAAAGAGTGCTAGTTCTGTAAAGGTAAAAATTATATTTAAGGCCTAATTTACTATTGTACAAATTGCTGCTACCCTTCGCTCTTAAAACTTATAAATTCGCATGTTACCGGATCGAAAGGAAAACCTTATCGGTTCATGCTTAACAGACCACAAAAGATTATTGACCAAGTATAATTATTTATTAATTTTCCACAGTGTGTTTAACATTTGATATTAGTAATTAAAATTCTAGGGGCGTAGCCACTGCTATCTAATATCTTTTTATGCATTGTAAATACAACAATTATTTCTTGTTTTAGAACAACAAGCCTACTGGAGGTGGCAAACCTAATTTAAGTGCCAGAGGTGGAAGTGCCAAAGCTCCAAGTGCCAAAACTGGAAGCAACAAATCTACTGGAGGTGGCAAAGGTACAACAGCAAAGGTAGGATTTTAAGTTTTATTGTTATCGGTTTTTGGTTTGTTGGTGTTTTGTTGTTAAACTAAACTTACTAACATGATGTCTGTTTGTGGGTTTGTACCAACAAATCTCGTTAACCGTTGAACAAATTGGGTCCCTCTAACCATATAACTTAACCTAGCCTAACCTAACACAGTCATTTTGTCGGGAGAGGGGGGGGGGGAGGGTAAAGTTTTAAAAAATAGAAGAAAAAAATTAGGATAATGCCGGTGTTGTTTAAAACTATAATCCTCGGTAAGTAATGCTTTACAATAATTATCTATATTATTTTTAGAACACAACTAGAACCCCAACATCTCCAATGAGGCCAATAAATATTACCCCACCTCCATCTCCACGGGCACGGCACCACTCCGCGAGTCAACGGACCGCGAGAGTTGTAGTTCCTCCTGCAACATCATCACGATCCCAGTCCCAGTCATCACGACCCCAGGGATCATCTGGCCCTTCTGGTGAGATGGAAGAAAGCGAGGTATTATTTTTATTTCATTTTGTCATCCAGAGGATACAAATTACAATTATTTAGGATATATATCGACTTAGCCTGGAAAAAATAACTTGTAAGATTTGACTAAATTTTTGGTAAACATTGACCAATAAAAATTTACCTTGTAAATTTTTACAAACAAGTTGGTCAAATTTTACCAAGTTGATTTTTTGGTCAAAGTCCAAAAATCTGGACTTAGCCTAAAAATTTACCTTGTCAATTTTTACCAAAAAGTTGGTCAAATTTTACCAAGTTTTTTTGTTTGTCAAAGTCCAAAAATGATGGAAGATGCTTAGGATCACTTGCTCTTGTTTGTGGATAGTCTTCTTTTCTACCACATAGTTTTTAAAATACCAAGACTTGAAAATATGTGGTTTAATATGTTTCATTTTAAGGATTTGTTCACCGGGGCCGTTATGAACCAAATTCAGAACCAATTTCAGCAGCTACGTACTTTCTTGACCTCACAAATGAAAAATCAATTAGAGCCCATTAATGCGTCCATCAGAAACTTGGTAAACAAAACGTCCACAAACCATGAGTTAGTGAAGAATGAAATCAAAGACCTGCAAGACAGTGTATCAAGAGATATGGCTGAAAATACTAAAACCCTGAAAACAGAAATGAAGAAAACCGGCCAAATTGTGGAAACCTTGGTGACTGATCTAAGAAGACTGACCAATGTGGATGAGCTTGATGAGGAGGAGGCGAATAAAGGGCCTAGTGAGAATCAGGATGTTGTCGTGGACCAGATTTTCTCACCAGATTTTTACAGAGAAAGAATAAAGAACCATGACCCCTTGGAAAAAGATGGTTATATGAGAAGAGAAGAAATTATCTTTTTCATCCAAAATTTCGAAGACTCACTGAAAGTGGATATAGGCTGGCAAACCTTACTGAAAGTATGCCGCGACATCATAACCTTCCTGTATGTCGTGTTCGAGCAGTTCACCTTTGACGCCCGCATCACAGCTGCCTTTTGGACTGCTCCGGAAGTTATTGATGACGAAACTGGTAAGTAAATATTATTTTGTAAATTTGACATGATGAGAAAACGTTTAAAACAGGGAGAAGGGAGGTGGGGGCAAGGGAAATAAACCGAATAAAAGGGGCATTCCTATTCTTGCTAGCAGGTGACCATGTACAATAATCTTTTTATATATATATTTTATTTGTGAAAATAAATCTTGTGCAGAATATACACCCCTGGTACAATAATAAACATGTACCTATGCAGAGTTAATTGAAAATTTCATTATTATTTCAGTGGATCGTTTCTTGGATCATTGTAAGTTAGTGCTTAACGAGACGTACCTAGATGAAGCTATCCCACCAAATTTGTGGAGAACAGGAACCTATGTGTCTTCAAGCGACCTTTTTCTAGTGAGGAACCACATACAAGCTTGTAGGTAATTCAATTATTTATCGCATCTATTCCGCGTCTATTAAATGTGAAAGTGGTAGTTTTACAAAATGCATTTCAATGTTCTTTAGTTAAAAAAGTAGTTTCACGAAATGTTAACTGCATATTGTATTCTTGTTAAATTGTTAAACTACATTTCTATGGCATATGTTTCAAAGAATTTCAATTTTGTACCATGTATTTTTTTATGTGGCAAGACTTTTAGTTCATCTTTTCTTGATATATGTTATATGTTATATATTGAGACTGTTTTGATATAAACCCTTTTTTTATCTAGGTTCTTGCGCAATTTCGAACACACTTTTAAAGAGGACGCGACTGGTTTTTGTGAAAATAAGAAGAGGGCCCAAGATTATATGCTTGCTAATGAGGATCCTGTCTGCTGGAGGCTATTTCGAGGGCTGGTAACGCGAAAACAAGAACGCGCATTGTCAACCCCAAACTACACGTATGAACAGGTTTTTGAAATCAAGCCAAGGAAGGAGACAAGCAATAAGAATGGCAAGAAAGACAAGAAAGACAAGAAAGACAAGAAAGACAAGAAGGAAAAGGCACAGAAACGATCAGCCTTACAGATGTGTGAATTTTATCTGGCCCCTGCAGAGATACAAAGAATTAAGCGGCGTATTAAACCGAAGACAATCACAACTTCAACACCAGGTGTTACAGCCGAAGACAGGAAATTTTACCACATGTTAGGTGCCCACTCAATGGGTTGCTTACCCCACGAAGTTCAAGGAAAGAACCCGATTTACTTGAGAATAAACAATGACAGGTCGAGAAATTCATTTCAGATCAAAGATTATGCAGACATGGCAAAGAACCCCAAGCAATTTTTCAAGACAGTCCATAGTAATAAGAAGGTTATACAAAGAGCTGTAATGTATTATTCGTACGCCACAACCAATTTGAAACCAGAAATGAGTGAAGAACAGACAAAGATTCACAATGCCAGTGAGAAAGCAACTAGAATTTCAAGAAATAGAAAGATGAATGCTGCTGATGAATCCACTGCTGATGATTGCACTGCTGATGATTCCACTGCTGATGATTCCACTGCTGATGTATCCACTGATGGTGAAGACAATGAGGGGGGAGGCAATGCTGTTGAAGACAATGAAGCTGAAGGCAATGCTGTTGAAGAAAATGGTATGGAAAACATTGCTGATGAAGAAAGCAACAATGGTGAGGAGCTTGTAATTGATGACGGAGCCGACGACGTTGAAATGAATTCAAATGATGATCAGATTGGGAATGACTTACCCGCGGAGAATCCAGCAGTAACTCCAGAACCAGTAAAGCACCCAGTAAAGCCACGTAGGTTATATGAAGATCCAATTGTCAACAGCCAGTCCAATAATAAACCCAAAGTAAATGTATTTAAAAACATCACAAGCTCCAAAAGGAAGAAGCATGGAAAGGGCTCGAAAAAGTCGAAGAAGATAATTATTTCTGAAACAGACGATGAGGGCCAAAATGTGGGAAATCTTGATGATACAGTCCCAATGCAAGATGATGAACAACCACCAAACTTTCCACCACTGCAAAGACAGAAAGAATTTTATGGACGAAATAATTCAATCACAGGTACATATTTGTTGAACATTAATTATTATTTATAAGTTTTATCTTTCCTCGTATTGTGTATATACTGCACAAGATTTTTTTTCCTCTGCTACTAATTTTTTTTAAATTTTTCTTCCCCCCCCCCTAGTTTTTTTTCACCAAGTAGGGGGAAAATTGAAAAATATTTAAAGAACTCTATGATTTATTTATTCTATCCCTCCTACAACACATTTCCTTTTAAAATTTTTTTTTCAACCAAGTAGGGGGGGTGGGGGGGTGGAAAAATGTTTTCAGTACTTGCTTTTTGTTTGGAAACGTATAAAATTAATGTATAAATTAATTATTTACAGGCAACAGTAACGAGAGACAGGTGACTGGAAAGGCAACAAGTGTCGTGGAGGAAAGCAGCAGTGATGAGAATGATGAGGATGCCGAAGGT
The DNA here is from genome assembly GCF_053477335.1 of Acartia tonsa. Classification (NCBI taxonomy): domain Eukaryota; kingdom Metazoa; phylum Arthropoda; class Copepoda; order Calanoida; family Acartiidae; genus Acartia; species Acartia tonsa. Next base: position 15,571,719 of record NC_137267.1, read on the forward strand.
ATTGTTATTTATAGTTTGAAAAACGTAGGAACTGTATCACCTAAATTTAAGTTTATTAATATTTTAGTTGAGAAGTAGTCTTAGATAAAAACCCTGTGGATTAATTTTGTTTTAAGGGAAACTTCGTACAGGCCCTGACAGGGTTTTAGGCTAAAATTTGTATGGGCGCAGCCGCTATCTATAATACTAAGTAGCTTAATGTCTGTCCGGCCGTCAGAAGCTTAAGATCTCAGTAACCACTGAATCGATCGAGGTTACGGTAAAATTTTACCACCTTTTAAATCGTATAGGCTGGTAAAATTTTACCATAAAAGTGGTAAAAACTAGGTTTTTTATGGTATTAATTGTATCCTGGAGATCGGATTCTACTCTTCTGTGTATTGGTCCTGCGGTGATTTTAAGCTATTTCCTTGGAGGGGGGGGGGGGGGGGGTTGGGTAACATTTATACTATTTGAAATAATGACTATAATAATTATTTAGATGATGTGGCGATCATTCCAAAGAACCGGGAGCGAAGGCAAACCGCATTGGAAGCCGAAGCAAAAACCAAGAAAAGTTTACAGCTGGACAATGAACCATCATTCGAGGTGGATAACGAAGATGACGGAAACCAGAGTGACGAAATTGTGGAGGTTGAGGACAATGAGGGCAAGAATGACGGCAATGCAAGTAAGGAAATTCGGATACATCCATGTGGAATAATATTACCCAAACTTGCCATTATAATTCACAACCACACGGGTCATTATGAGGTTGTTGCAGTAGGCTCAAATGTTTCTATATACAACCAAATGGAAATTTTAGAACTCATCAACATTGACGGTAAGTTACAGGTCTTAATGTAATAAATGGGGGGGGGGGGGGTGGGCGAAAGTGACATTTTTTTGGGGCTTTTATTGGCGGTCCTCGGCGGTGGCGACGCCGTTTCTTCACAGTTCCATATTGTACCCCTATAAAGCAATTGCCAATGCAAAATTCCCCCTTTTATCTTTGATTGGCATATTAATATAGGGTAAAAAATATTGCTTGTTTTCATTTGAATCTGATTAATAGTAACTAATGTTCATATAGGTATGGAAATAATATTGAAGCTACAATTATGTACATTTGCTTTAACATTTTTTATTTCTTTGTAGGAGAAAAAGCAAAGTGGAAAAAAGATGGAGAAGAAGGTGAATTACTTTCTGACATCAAAGAAGAAGCACCAGAGAGTGATGAGACAGATGAAGGTCATCAATCAGACCCAGACACTGGAACTGGCAGTAGTAGTAGTAGTGAAGAAGAAGAAGAACAACGCAAGCCAAAAGCAAAAGTGGCCCAAAAGCCAAAGCCTACCAAAGAAGTTCCTAAACGTCCCAGAAAACAAACAACATTTCCATCAACGAATCAAATTAATGCGGTGTTGTACAGAAACCAGAGCAGAGCAAGCACGAGCACAGCACAAATTAATTCAAGCCGGGAATATGCTGAAAGCGCAGGCACATCAAATCCTGATGAAGACGTAAACACAGAACCAGGTTGTAGTTATAGTCCAGAGCCAGGTTGTAGTAATAGTCAACTCAGTGAGCAACCTAACCAAATTAAGCTGCAGCAAATGTTGAACAGAACAAATACACATTTGCCCGATTTCGGCCAGCGTGGTGAGGCTCGGACAAGAAGAGATGCCAACAAACGAGTAAAGGACAACATGAAGAAGCAAAGATTGTGGGAACAGGGACACAGGCCTGAAGATGATGAGTTAGAGAAGAAGAAAAGATCAACCTCCAGACCACCACAGAGAGCAAGTTCTCAACAATGTTCTCAAAACATAAACAATTACGGTATCTTTGGCAGCTACATTACAGCTGATTCGGGAAAGGGGTGTATATTCTGCACAAGAAATATTGTTTGTCCACGGCTAAAAATTTTTAAAATTTACAAATGTTTTCAGTTTTCTTAATTATTACCTTTTTTTCTTACCTCCATCTATTTATATTTAATGAAATCTAATATACATCCCTGAGCATTCTTGGAAAAAATATTACACATCCGAACCATGTAGAATATACATCCCTGGCAGAATGGAGACAAGTATTATCCGTCGGAACCTTCGTCTGAAAACGAAGAACAAGACGAAGAACAAGACGAAGAACAAGACGAAGAACAAGACGAAGACCTGATTATAGGTCGCAGTCAATCCCAATAATTCCAGGACTTTACGTATATATATATTTATATGTAATTTTTTTTGATGTCATAAGTTTCATCTTCAATTTTTTTTTATAATATCTAGAAAGGAGTCTTTTCCCAAAATGCATTTGAAGTTAATTTAGTGAACCGTATATTTGAACCTGTTTAAATGTGTTTAAACTCTATTTATATGGCATAAATTTGAAGAAAGTTAAATTTTCTACCACGTACTTTTACCATCTTAACAAAGAAAAATATGCAATTCACAAAATTAAGTTCAAATGCATTTTGTGAAACTACCCCTTTCCACCAATTAAGTTTAATGAGCTTAAAGTTAAGAGCTTAAACTGAAAATTTTTTGTTGTATAATCTGTCGCATTTTTTGTAATTCAGTATATAGCAGTTGTAGTTTACCCCCTAAACTAAGGAAAAAAGTATTCAGAACTAGCTTTTGTTAATTTTATATATTTGTTTAATTTTGTATAAAAATATTATATATATGACAGTTATCGTAGGGAATGTTTTAATTAATACGGTGGTAGATTTCCATGGTAAAATGCGTAATGTTTATGTGCTGTATTAAAAAAGAGAACGTTTCAAATTTGTATAAACTTTTTGTAAATGTTAAATTTGTCTATATACTTGTTTACAATATAAGATATACCAATATGTGATCTTGCTGGCCACCCTATTATATTAAAATTCCCTACGTCAGTTTTTTGGACATTTATTAATGAAAATTTAATTACCAGTGATAATTTGTTTCTTTTCAAATTTAATATAGAATGTCCGACATGACAGCCACAGCAGCAGCCGACTTAGAGAGAGACGAACAGCACGAAGAACAGAAGCCGGAAACCACAAGTGGGTGAGTAATATTTTAATATGTATAAAACGAAGTAGAATGATGTCTGTCTGTCTGTCTGTCCGTCCGTCCGTCCCTAGCTATATTTTGGTAACCATTCATCGAATCAGATTCGACAATCCATCACAACATAATTACATAAATACATATTACATATTTTTTGGTAATTACTTCTTTGGGCAAAGGTCCGATTACCTGGGATATATAATATATATTTATATATTTCAGTGATAGCGAAAAACAGAAGAACGAAATGAGTGTGTCTGAGCCTGAGCTGCCTGCTAAGCTGGATGACCTGACTGATACCCCTCCTAAATCGTCTGATACAGAAGATTTGAACCTAACTTTGGATTGCACTACGTAAGTTTATTTATTTTTGTTACCATTCTATTTCTGTTCGGAAGGTGGTAGTAGCCGGATTGAAAAGAGTAGGATAAACATTATTGTTATGGCGAATAATTATAGTTTCATTCAGGGGTGTACATTACGCACAAGATTTATTTTGTTCCCGTGGTACAAAATTTTGTATTTTTTTCCCACCTATTTTTATCTCACCAAGTAGGGACGGAAATGGAGAAATATTGAAAGAACTAAAATTTTTGGTCCTACCACACATATTTTAGTTATTTTCCCCCCACCACCTGAACAGGGGATCCCATATAGGATATACACCCCTGATATTTCAAATTAGCAGCTACGCTAAACCCTCTAATATGAAGTATATCTCTTAAAGTTTCTTTTGCCACTCCCTTCCCTTGCCGGTACCTATGAGAAGAACCCGATCTGTTCAGTGGTTATCGAGATCCTTCGGTACATAAACACGGACATCCTGTTACTTTAGTATTATTTTTTTTTATTTTTCAGGGACGACGATGGATGGGAGACAATGCAGAAAATAAAACAAGACCTTAGGGCAGCAAAGCAAAAAATTGCTTCTTTGGAAGAGGAGATCGCTTGTTTGGAAACACAAACAAAGTAAGAAATTTTTTTCACTTCTTTTTTTGGTATTTAATCCGGGCGACTGTGTTGTAAATGATTTTTCGGTACAGACAAATTCACCTTTATATATTACAAAACTAGCAAGTATGCCTCTAGGGGTAAGGTGGGAGGGGTAAATGTGGACCAAAAAAAAAGTTTACTATTTAATTATAATATGATTGCTTAATTCAGGGAGCAATCCAAGAGATGTCCGGCGGCACAAAAGGATGACCAGAAGGTCGGACAAGCCTCTGTTATGGAAGGAGAAGCAAAGTAAGATATCCTATTATATAAAGTAGTAAGCGTTTTTTGTTTGTCCCGAAGGATAACCGCTAAACCGATATTGTTCTCCTTTAAAGTGAAGCTTCTTATAGGTCCTGGAAAGGTTTTAAACTATTTTTGTGCAGGGTGTCTTCACCCCCTTCCCCAAAAAATATTTTTACTCTTCTGAAACTGAAATTGAAAATGGGAAGATGTTGATTTTTCCCCTTCCAACCTTAAGTGCCCCTAGAGGTTTCTAGGGGCGTAGCCACTAGTTTCTTTTAATAATCTTTTTTCATACTTTATCCGGGCGACTGTGTTGTAAATGATTTTTCGGTACAGACAAATTCACCTTTATATATTACAAAACTATAGCAAGTATGCCTCTAGGGGTAAGGTGGGAGTGGTAAATGTGGACCATAAAAAGTTTACTATTTAATAATAATATGATTGCTTAATTCAGGGAGCAATCCGAGAAATGTCCGGCGGCACAAAATGATGATCAGAAGGTCGGACAAGCCTCTGTTATGGAAGGAGAAGCAAAGTAAGATATCCTGTTATATAAAGTAGTAAGCGTTTTTTGTCTGTCCCGAAGGGTAACCGCTAAACCGATATTGTTCTCCTTTAAAGTGAAGCTTCTTATAGGTCCTGGAAAGGTTTTAAACTATTTTTGTGCAGGGTGTCTTCACCCCCTTCCCCAAAAAATATTTTTACTCTTCTGAAACTGAAATTGAAAATGGGAAGATGTTGATTTTTCCCCTTCCAACCTTAAGTGCCCCTAGAGGTTTCTAGGGGCGTAGCCACTAGTTTCTTTTAATAATATTTTTTCATACTTTATCCGGGCGACTGTGTTGTAAATGATTTTTCGGTACAGACAAATTCACCTTTATATATTACAAAACTATAGCAAGTATGCCTCTAGGGGTAAGGTGGGAGTGGTAAATGTGGACCATAAAAAGTTTACTATTTAATAATAATATAATTGCTTAATTCAGGGAGCAATCCGAGAAATGTCCGGCGGCACAAAATGATGATCAGAAGGTCGGACAAGCCTCTGTTATGGAAGGAGAAGCAAAGTAAGATATCCTATTATATAAAGTAGTAAGCGTTTTTTGTCTGTCCCGAAGGATAACCGCTAAACCGATATTGTTCTCCTTTAAAGTGAAGCTTCTTATAGGTCCTGGAAAGGTTTTAAACTATTTTTGTGCAGGGTGTCTTCACCCCCTCCCCCAAAAAATATTTTTACTCTTCTGAAACTGAAATTGAAAATGGGAAGATGTTGATTTTTCCCCTTCCAACCTTAAGTGCCCCTAGAGGTTTCTAGGGGCGTAGCCACTAGTTTCTTTTAATAATCTTTTTTCATACTTTATCCGGGCGACTGTGTTGTAAATGATTTTTCGGTACAGACAAATTCACCTTTATATATTACAAAACTATAGCAAGTATGCCTCTAGGGGTAAGGTGGGAGTGGTAAATGTGGACCATAAAAAGTTTACTATTTAATAATAATATAATTGCTTAATTCAGGGAGCAATCCGAGAAATGTCCGGCGGCACAAAATGATGATCAGAAGGTCGGACAAGCCTCTGTTATGGAAGGAGAAGCAAAGTAAGATATCCTATTATATAAAGTAGTAAGCGTTTTTTGTCTGTCCCGAAGGATAACCGCTAAACCGATATTGTTCTCCTTTAAAGTGAAGCTTCTTATAGGTCCTGGAAAGGTTTTAAACTATTTTTGTGCAGGGTGTCTTCACCCCCTCCCCCAAAAAATATTTTTACTCTTCTGAAACTGAAATTGAAAATGGGAAGATGTTGATTTTTCCCCTTCCAACCTTAAGTGCCCCTAGAGGTTTCTAGGGGCGTAGCCACTAGTTTCTTTTAATAATCTTTTTTCATACTTTATCCGGGCGACTGTGTTGTAAATGATTTTTCGGTACAGACAAATTCACCTTTATATATTACAAAACTATAGCAAGTATGCCTCTAGGGGTAAGGTGGGAGTGGTAAATGTGGACCATAAAAAGTTTACTATTTAATAATAATATGATTGCTTAATTCAGGGAGCAATCCGAGAAATGTCCGGCGGCACAAAAGGATGACCAGAAGGTCGGACAAGCCTCTGTTATGGAAGGAGAAGCAAAGTAAGATATTTCTTTTAATATTATTTTTTCATACTTTATCCGGGCGACAGTGTTGTAAATGATTTTTCTGTAAAGACAAATTCAACGTGTTCCTTTATTTATTAAAAGCGAGTACTAGCAAGTACGCCTCTAGCTGAGTAAGGTGGAAGGGGTAAATGTGGAACCAAAAAGTTTACTACTTAATTTAAATAGATTATTATATATATATTGTTTAATTCAGGAACAAAACAGCTGCAGCTGGCTCTCCAGAAAATTCGGATGAGAACGAGGTTAAGGAAGTCACTGTTATGGAAACACCAGCAAAGTAAGATTTTTAAAAAAATTTTTTTACTACTTTATCCTGACGACTGTGTTGTAAATGATTTTTCTGTACGCTAAACCCTCTAATATGAAGTATATCCTTAAAGTTTCTTTTGCCACTCCCTTCCCTTGCCGGTACCTATGAGAAGAACCCGATCGGTTCAGCGGTTAACAAGATCCTTCGCTACATACAAACAAAAATCGTTTTACTTTGTAGTATAGATTGTTTAATTTCAGGATGAAAGACCAACCGGATTTTGATATAATTTATGAGAACATAAAGAATCCAGGACCAAAAAGCCCAGGTATAGTACAATATTTATACTAGCGACTGTGCCCAAAGCATATAGTGAAACATTTCTGTACTACATTGTATTATTACACTAGGTTAGGTTAGGTTAGGTTAGGTTAGGTTAGGTTAGGTTAGGTTAGGTTAGGTTAGGTTAGAATAGGCTAGGCTAGGCTAGGCTAGGCTAGGCTAGGCTAGGTTAAAACTAGAAATATTACTCTTTCTATTAATACACTAGGTTAGGTTAGGCTAGAAAAAAAAACTATTGTAAAATTGAAGTATTTTTTTGTAAAAAAAAGTAATTTTAAAAAATATTTTAATTTCAGTGTATGGGGTGTCAGATGATGAGCAGGAGATGTTTGAACCACCCCCTCCTACAATCACGCCAGCATCAAAACTGAGTAGGCGCAAAAGAAGTGCAACACCGGGGAAAATCAAGACATGCGCCCATGGACGCAGTCCCCGAAGCGAGCTGCCATTGAACACGAGACTCATCGAATGCACCTATATGTGCCCAGACTGCCGCGTCTTCTTTCACAAGAGGCAAAAACAAAGAAAAGAAGGACAAAAGTAAGCTGATGTATAATAGTCCTTCCAGTCAGATCATATATAAACTATTTGTGATAAAAAAGTGATATATATCAAGATATCTTGAGTCAAAAATATGTTTAACCACCTTTAATTTGTACGTACATTAATCTATATGACAGTTTGACAGTTTTGTTCTGACGATGAAAATATTCATATAATATTATATTTGAAACCGCTATTCCTATATAGCAAAATTTTTGAAAATTTAATAATGGAAAGTAACTTCGTGATATATTTTTCTTGTATAAAAATGTTCTAGTATAAAGTACAATTAGAATCCAGATCTCAGCAATTAAAACCTATGTATATTTGTGTTAATTTCTCAGCTTAAACCGATTAAACATGCAGTTATATTATCTGTAAAACTATGTAATATTTGGTCATTTAAACCACGTCTAGAATTATAGACTAATTAAGAAAATTTCTGTGAATATATACCTATATAGTATCGCGCTATCGTACCTATGTAAATCATTATGTAAAAAAAGTGTTTCAATCAATAAAGTTAATAATGAAAACAATTTTTTTTTTATTTTTGCGTTTTGTGTACAAGCGAGGTTTTTCTATAATTAAGGTCGTTTTTTACCACTTTCTCGTGATTTTTACCACCCGTTTTTACCACAATTATTGGTAAATTTTTACCATATTTACCCTATTTCTGGTAAAATTTTACCAGTTTAGGGCAAAAATATTACCAGGTGTTGAACAGTTTTACCACTTTTTCGGTAAAATCTACCAGAAATTTGCGGTAAATTTTACCAAAAAAGTGGTAAAAATTGGTCAAAATCTGGTATAAATTTGCGTCCTAAAATGGTAATATTTTACCGGAAATCTGGTAAAATTTTACCGATAATTGTGGTAAAAATCGCTGGTAAAAAGCGTCACAGAGTACCACCAAAAGTGTTTTTACCACGATTACGGTAAAATTTTACCACCTTTTAAATCGTATAGGCTGGTAAAATTTTACCATAAAAGTGGTAAAAACTAGGTTTTTTTATGGTATTAATTCCGTCCTGGGATAATAGAACTAGAAAATATAAGGACAAGTGTTCTGAAACATAGAATAGAATAAATTAGACAAGTGTTACAAAATCAGCCATTTAACCCACAATCACTAGCAGCTGGGTCCCTTAGATAGGGGTATTGTATGCGAATTAGGAGGAATTGGAGAGAAAGCAGCTAAAAACAATATAATTTTCAAAATAATTTGCCCAAAACTAACTTGGGAGTGGGACCCAAGTAAAGCTTCCCAAAAATAGTTAATTTAATCGGTTCAGTGGTTAGTGTTTTCAAAAATTATTGTCACATTGCGTATAATTCCTCATATTTCCTGGGAGGGAGGCAGGATCGTTCTCTAACCATATCCTACCTTGTAAGACAAATGTAAAGCTACCCTATACATTACAAGCTACTTTGCTGTCTTTTATTGCATTGTACGAAAGTAAGCAAAATTATTTTCAAAATAATAAAGAAGATTTCAAAATAGCTAGGATTTAATATTTGGTTGTCCTTAATATCTAAAACATCTTTCTCATTCTGAGGAATAAGGGAAAGGAAGGGAAAGTTGATAAAATGATGGAGAAAAGAGAGAGAGAGAGAGAGAGAGAGAGAGGGAGAAACATATAAAGAAGAGAGAATGATAGCAAAAAAAGTCCGCGGTTATAAAAGAACTGTTTTTATGCATATTTTCCACCAATTGAGATAAGAATTGCGGGTCGGGGAGACAGAGTAGTTTAGAACAGAGTTGACACAGTTTGATTTAAAATGGATTTATTACTTGGATCTTACACCAGATTATCATGTACTCTAAATGATTTTCCTAGCTGGCTTAAAAAACGTTACCCCCCATTTATCCCCGTTTACCATATCCCCTCCCCTCTTACTGGATGACCGAACTGAACAGTAAATGGGGGGCTGATTCCTTGAGGGTCTCAAAAAAGGGTAATACATGCCTCCCCAATTTCAACATTGAGGGGGGTGTTGAGTATTGACATCACTCTCAAGGCCCCTAACACATGCGTTTGAAAAACATACAATTTTTAAAGAAGGCGTCTTAACTGTTTTGCTTTTTATTTAAGATAGCTAGCCGGTTCTTTTAGTAAGTAATAGATGTAAAATAGTCCATAGAATTCAAATATGCACTTGGTTTTTTTTGTAGACCTCTTATTTTTGAAGTAATTTAAGTTTTTAAAAAAAATAATTAAGTCTGTTTTAAGGTACTAAAACGCAACAAAATAAAAGAAGAAAATTGCCAGTATGTACAAAAATAGTAAGATCTTTAATTTGACACCTTACTTTTAAAATTCTGTTAAGTAATTATTGAAAAAATCTATTTTTTTATCTTCGGTTTAATACAAAATTTTAAACCTAAATATTTTCTCAAACAGACATAAAAAATATGGGTTCATATATACCTTTAGAATCAGAAAAATATTACAAATCCATTCTAAGCAAAATTGAAAAAGTTTTATAAAACTATAAAAAAATATAAGTTTATTTTAAGAATCATAATTTTTGGCTTTAAAGGGTTAACTTGAACAAAACACAGATATTTTTTAAACACAAGAAACAATAATGCATTTTTAACTGCATTGTTTTGAAGTTTATAAACAGACGGAAGCATATTTGTTCATACTTTTTCATTCTTTACATGTTATGTAAGTATCACTATTTTTATTGTAGTATCTATTGTATATATTGTATGAACATTATCCTTTTTTGTCAAGTTTTGAGGTAAAGCTACCTGATTCGTCAATTTTTGAGATTTTTGATTGGCTAGTTTAATAGTTAAAATTAAGTGTTGCCTGTAAAAATATAATATTTTAGGCCATTTTTATTTTTTTAAGTTTTTACTTTTTTTCAATTTTGCTTAGAATGGATTCGTAATATTTTTCTGATTCTAAAGGTATATTTGAACCCATATTGTTTTTGTCTGTTTGAGAAAATATTTAGGTTTAAAGTTTTTATTAAACCAAGGTTAAAAAAATAGATTTTTTCAATAACTACTCAACAGAATTTTAAAAGTAAGATGTCAAATTAAAGATCTTACTATTTTTGTTCATACTGGCAATTTTCTTCTTTTATTTTGTTGCGTTTTAGTACCTTAAAACCAACTTAATTTTTTTTTTTAATCTTAAATTACTTCAAAAATAAGAGGTCTACATAAAAATCGATTGCATATCTAAATTCTATGGACAATTTTACATCTACTACTTACTAAAAGAACCGGCTAGCTATCTTAAATAAAAAGCAAAAAAGTTAAGACCCCTTCTTTATAAACATTTATAAAACATAATTTTAAGCCCTACTTCACTATTATACTAGCCTGTGTTAATGCTATTCAATACTTGGTTGAAATATGCTATCTATAACAAACTTTTAAGTATTTGAAGAAAATAACAGGGATAATCAAGCGATCAAAATTTAGCGGTGAATTTAAGTATTTTAATTGCTTGGTAATCATAGTTTATTAATTTCTTCAAGTGCTTAAAAGTTTCAGTTTGTTCATTATTATATTGGGATATGATTTACTTATTTGTATAAAAAAATGCTGCTCTATAAAAAATTACTCCTATATTGTGAACAATAACATACCCAAAAAGTAATAGAAGCAAAAAATACCGAAGGGATGGTAGGTTATTCTCAAATAATCTAAACATCCGAAAAATCTCATTTATTGCATGTGGTTATTTTAGGTCATTCTTGACACATTACAAACTTTCCCGATTTTGTATTACTTTTGAGGAACATGATTCCAGTTACGTCATATTTTTCTTTCCCGAAAAAGGAAAGGGGGAAAGAAAAAAAAGGGAAGGGGCGAAGAAAAAAGATATGGGAGAAAAGGGGATTTTCCCCATCTCTTTTGAAGAGATTTTCTTCCCCCCTTCCCTTTTTCGGGAAAGAAAAATATGACGTAACTGGAATCGTGTTCCTCAAAAGTAATACAAAATTGGGAAAGTTTGTAATGTGTCGTCATTCTTGATTATTGTAGGATATCTATAAAGTATTGGTAATAAAATTTTCTGGGGATCGGTTTTTTTCCAGGGTCGATTTCTCTTGGGAGGGTGGAGTTACCTTTACTTAAAATAGACCTTTCCTGGACCTAAAATTAGCTTCACTATAAAGGAGAACCCTATAAATCCTGCGAGAAACAAGACACACAGACAAACATTATGTTACTTGTATTTATAGAATAATAATTTAGAATACCCCTCCATGGGGTAGATTATGGTCAAACCATCTATTTTCTCCACCCTTTTAAATATGTAATGTATGTATTTTTTTCCAGAATTGAGGGGATAAGTAATTCTCATCAAAGTTTTACACCATCTAAAAATAATCTAATTGTTTTGTAAAAATCTTTTGTTATTAGTATAATTTTGAAGATTGCAAAAGCATGAAACTTTAACTTAAGGATAAATACGAATAAAGTACTTGAACATTGTTTTACTATAAAATAAGCTTACAATATTTTAACACTAGCGACTACGCCCCTAGAATCCTCTAGGGGCACTGGTAGGAGGGGTGAAAAATCGACCTCATCACATTTTAAATTTGAGTTTCAAAAGAGTTCTAAAAATATTTTTTTGGGGGGGAGGATGGTGAAGACGCCCGCTCCAAAAATAGTTTAAAACCTCCCCAGGACCTATAAGAAGCTTCACTGTAAAGGAGAACTATATCGGTTCAGCGGTTAGCGAGATCCTTCGGGACAGACTAAAAACGCTTACTACTTTATATAGTAGGATTTTCCCCCTCCCTGAGTTTCATTTATGTTTTTATGCAGTCTTGTTAGGACATGACTTGTAAAAATCCACCATTTATTTCATGTTTTTATTTGTCAGGCCAGTTTTTTACCATCACTTCATAAACAATTCAAGATAAATGATTAGGAAGCTAATTTGGTACTGGCTATCCTGAACAAAAAAAAATCAATATCAAATGATATAATATTATAAAAAACAATATAAAAATTAAATATATAACAAAAAGACTAAAAAGCCTTTTTCGGCGAACTAAATGGATAAGTTCAATAAGCTTTACGCCAACGAATGGAGAATGAGTTTTTTTTTTATAACATTTGGGTAGTATTAAATTTACAATCAACCCCCCTGTTTTACTTTACTGGTGGATAAAGTTGGAGGCACTGTGTTTTTTTTATTCAGATACCCTACCCCTGTATGGGTACAACAATAATAATTTGTAAATTTGATTACCTAACTTTTCAATTTGTTCATTTTTGCACATTTACAAATATATTTGCCAAAAATTTACATGCTGTGTGTTTATCAAATTTAGCAAAATGTGGGAGAAAAAACATTGATTTAATTGTGATAGAATCGTTCTATCGATATAAAAGAAAAATATTTTTAGCAACTAGGCTACTCCATAATAGTAAGTATCCTTAATTCTGTCTAAATTCACTTGCTTTATTTTCTCCCCCATTACTTTCCCAAATTTCCCTTTCGTCCTTATTTTTATTTTTAAGATGTCAAATACATAAAATTTGGCGGGATTGTGAAAACAGCAAATTTGCATCTTTGCGAAGTTTTGTCAAAAAAGTGTTTAGCAACAAAAACTTTACAAAAGCTTTTTGTCAAAAATAATGATTAAAATTTGTTTTGCCAGCACAAGTTATAATGTGCTTTTAACGGTTTACATTAGTCAGGGCGGAAGGGGATATTGGACTGTAAAGTATATATTGCTCTTTTTCAGTTACTCAGCTTTTTGTTAACTTGATATGTTGCTGCTGTAGTAAGGGACACGATTGTTATTGGTTAAAACAAACAAGCATGTCATCTTTCTGAAATCTTAAGGGATAAGACGAATTACCAATGATATAAAAATGACCCATTAAACTTACTTGTTAGGACCTAACATTTTAAAATTCAGTAAAATACCCAAAATATCCATGAGCAAGATAAAATGTTTATGAAATTTTGGGTACCACTGCAATTTACAGTCCAATATTCCCTCCCTCCCTTATACAAGAGAAAATAAAATAAAATTTAACAAATATAGATTTAATTATGAAAAATATCTCAAATACTAATCACTATAACAGTTGAATGTGGGTTTATGTGAGTCCAATACGATCCCTCAAACAGATGGGTCAATTAAAAAAGAATATTTTTATATTCATGTCTTTAACAAGCCCTTCCATAAGAATTTTTTTTTAAATGTTCAAAATTAAACAAATCAACTAAATGATAAGGGTGAATCCCATTAATGTTTTAAATAACAAATAGCTCATATGATAATAAATATGACAAACTTTCCTTTTTTGTGAATATGAATATTTATCAGATATAATTTACTAGATGATCTAACGAAAATTATAAAATATAAAAACATCCATGTAAAATTTATGACCCCAGAGATATATAAGTATTTTAAATTAAAACTAGAAAGATGTTCATCTCTTATGTCAGTCTGTCTGTCTGTTCAGATGAACCTATTTATCGATTTCGCTATGCTCTTAGAGAGTATATGTATTTCCAGAAAATACCATGTTTTTTAGGCTATTTTCTAGGGGCGAAGGGGATAGAACAGTCCCACTCCCCATGACCGATTGGCTCCCATCCCTAAAGAAGTTATTGTAATAGTTCATAAAAGTAAGTTTTTATTTCTTAATATTTCTTTTAAAATTAGGATATTTTTTAGTAATTATAGGAGTTTTCGACTGTCTACATGAAACTCTATTATTCCACAATTGCAAATTTACATGACCACAACCAATGGTCGATTTTGTGGCGGCTTAGGGCTCAAATCATTAAAGGTTTTCCTCTAACGATGAATTAGAATAAGCCACCCCACCCCCCTCTCTCTCTCCTTATTATAAAAATTTTATAAGGAATATATTTTTTTTACTTTAAATTAATTTTTTTGTGAAGCATAATATTTATAAAACTATTAAAATTAATAATTTCTTTTCGCAAAAGTGGTTCTAAAATTGGAATTAAACCCATGCTGAAAAATAATGGGGAACATAATTTATTATAAAATTTAAGGAGGGGTGGGGGGTTGACTATAAGTTTCTTCTGAGAAGAAAATACCAATGATAGAAAGAACCACAAATACATGAAAACCACCCTTAAAAACATCTTACGGTATGGGGTGCTTTATGAATATCCCACATTATAGAAAAATACCCTTTATATAGATGAAAATTATTTGTGTATATGATTTAAAACAACCAATTAAGATTTGATAAAGTACTCCCAAAGCCAATAAATGGGAGAATGCGTATGTATAAATTTTATGACTAGTATAATATGCAGTCCCATATCCCCTACTTTTACTTTTTGATCACAAACCAAAAGTTTTAAAATATTCATTATTGAAATCAAATGACTTAGAGATACAGCATCTTTTTTTGTACATAAATTAGGTTAACAAGGGTGTTTCTAAGGTTCAGTAACATTGACAAGCTATATTACAGAGTAGACAAATAATCCTTATACTAAAGTAACAGGATGTCTGTGTTTTTTGTGTGTTTGTCTGTGTGTTTGTACCGAAGGATCTCGCTTACCGCTGAACCGATCGGGTTCTCCTTAACAGGGTAGCTTCTCATAAGTCCCGGGAAGGGGAGGGTACCATCACCCTCTCAGGAGAAATCGCACCTAGAAAATAATCACCCCTCCCGAAAAAGAGACTTCAACGAAACATAAACCAATTATTTCTGTAATTTAATATTTAAAAAAAAAAAACATTCAAAGTGCCACTAGAGGCCTCTAGGGGCGTAGCCGCTAGTAATTAGATATAGTTATGGTGTTTTACTCTTTATTTACTTAATCTTTGACTTATTAAATTCTATGAAAATATTCTTTATCTAATTCATCTAGGGCTTGTGACTTGTAAACTCAAAAAATCAATTATCATATATTTTCTATACTTATATGAGCCTGAAATACTTATCCAAAACATGTTTACTCTATATGATATTAATCTATGACTATCAAGTATCTTTAATGCCAATAATAATCAATTAAAAGCCAAGAGAACTAATTATCTAAATTAGATATCATCAATTGTGTGTACTGTTTTAATAAACAAAAAAAGGCTTTAATCCTAATATTAAGGATGACAAAATCCATTAGTAGAGAAGCTCATTAAACTGCTCAAGCAAATGGGTGCATAGATTTAAAGGGATAAGACGATGGCCGATAAATTGATATACATCCTCAACGATGTTACACAAAATTACCCCTTTACTAAATTACAATTATGGTTGAAACTTTTGGATACTCAACTTAATGACCCAACCAATCAAAATTTAATTAAAAGTTCCCAAAGTTGTTGAGCCAACGAATAAAAATCCTATTTTGCAGTATAATTTACAAGATATACAGTGTATGTATGTCTGTACAATTACCCTCCTATAAAAATTCTCTAGCAAAAGCTTGGGACATAGTTGATATCTACAGTATAAAGTAGTCAGGATTTTTTTTGTCTGACCGTTAAGATCTCGTAAACCCCTAAATTATAGAGTTCATTATTTCAAAGAAGCTTAGAGGGATTGTTTTATGCTATTTTATTCTTAAAATTTTGATTGTTTTTACTATCATCTGCCCCCCCCCCCTCACTTCTCTACTAAATGCTTTGGACGTAGTCGCTTTTAATATATATTGTATCTAAATAATTAAAGCTATGATGGTATCATTTAATTACTTTGGCTGAAGCCACATGTCCTATTTGTGTTTATATGCATTTAACAGCAGTTGGGCCACTCTATGATCTACTTTCTTAATACAAAAGTAACAGGATGCGTGTATGTTTTATGTAGTGTATAATCTCGCTAACTCCCTAAATCTCCCTTTAACTGTTTTGGGAGGACGTCATGAGAGGTAAACACATAGGAACCCCCTTAATTTTGCCCTACAACTACACTCTCCTTCTGCACGCTTCTCGTTAGAAATATTGTAAAACAGCGTAATATATAAATAATATTTGCGATTACTTTTATTTAATGAAATCTTCCAATTTTTAACATGTACAAAACGGCCTGCTTAATTGCTTCAAGATCCATGTCAGATCTATATAGGAAATAAATGTCTATAAACGAGCTCAAGTTTTCCAAGGAATATATGATTAAAACTCATAGTGCTCCAATAATCCATAATAAACTCTCATTGCCCAGAACGATAAGACCCATTATTTTACTTTATTAAAAATAAATTCATTTTTTTCATTTCATGTTGCTATTTACCTTATATTGATGTATTTAATTTCTAATCATAAAAAAGAAAATTTAAATTTATAATATGATAAATTTAAGAAAACTATGTTTTAAAAGAATTTGATTGTGGCGACATTTTGTGTGTTCAAATATTAAACTAAAATTGTAATCATCATCATTAACCCTTTGGTGATGGTAATGTAAAGAAAAAAATATAATTTTAAAAAATCTTTTAAAAATCATTTAAATTATTAAATATTTACTTTCTTTTAGATAGTAATGCCGGGTGAGGAAAATAGATTTATTGAGAAATAGATATGCATATAGAAAACTAGCCAATAGGGAGATAATTATATCGAGCCAACTCTAGTATATAAATATCAAGCAAATATCTTCATACTAGAGTTGGCTCGATATAATTATCTCCCTATTGGCTAGTTTTCTATATGCATATCTATTTCTCAATAAATCTATTTTCCTCACCCGGCATTACTATCTAAAAGAAAGTAAATATTTAATAATTTAAATGATTTTTAAAAGATTTTTTTGAATTATATTTTTTTCTTTACATTACCATCACCAAAGGGTTAATGATGATGATTACAATTTTAGTTTAATATTTGAACACACAAAATGTCGCCACAATCGAATTCTTTTAAAACATAGTTTTCTTAAATTTATCATATTATAAATTTAAATTTTCTTTTTTATGATTAGAAATTAAATACATCAATATAAGGTAAATAGCAACACGAAATGAAAAAAATGAATTTATTTTAATAAAATAAAATAATGGGTCTTATCGTTCTGGGCAATGAGAGTTTATTATGGATTATTGGAGCACTATGAGTTTTAATCATATATTCCTTGGAAAACTTGAGCTCGTTTATAGACATTTATTTCCTATATAGATCTGACATGGATCTTGAAGCAATTAAGCAGGCCGTTTTGTACATGTTAAAAATTGGAAGATTTCATTAAATAAAAGTAATCGCAAATATACTTAGTAAATGACTGGTCCTAATATGTTAGTTGACCCAATCAGTAAAGCTTTCTTTTGGTTTTAGCTTTTCATCGTTCACAAAGATCTTTGGCAAAGGTAAAGGAAAGAAAAATTATTTGGTAAAGTTATGAAGCCGGAACCGATCTAATCCCTAGGACCGAATATTACTGACTAAAAACTTTGGGTACTTTTATTGAATTCTTATTGGCTGGTTCCAAACTATAGAAACTACAATTTCAATCTACAAAAGATGTATTTTTCTTTATTATCAAGATAGACTTTCTTAATTTATCGTTCATTGTCTAAATTGAGTTTTAAAATTGTTGTGCTATTTATGTAAATGTATGTCCTTGTGCTACTTAAATACTGGTAATTAAATGACATGTACTCATATGTAAACCTAAATTAATTTAATAGGCAGAGGACAATTTTTCTAGAAAACAATTAGCAAAACAAATAATCAGGATGTCTATCTGTCAGTAGCAAAGGGTATCGCTAACAGCTCTTTTATATTGAAACTTCTAGAAGGTTTGGCAGTAGACATCTCGAAAAGAAATTACTCCCAGCAAAGAAGATCCCCAGTTTTTTAGTACTTTTCTTTAAAAACTAAAATTGAAATTGGAAAGTCAACTTCTTCCTCCCCCTTTCTTCAAATGTCCCTATCTGCTAGTTAAACGTAAAACACGTAATCTTAAATATTGTTCTTACTACCTTTCATAATACTTTTTCAATGCCTAGGGGATAATTAAGGGTATTAAAAGCTGTTTACAGAGTGCTTGTTGTCTGCTTATTAATGTTTTGGTTACTAGCTTATTTACAGTTAACTAGCTGCTTCGCCCATGGCTTTATGGGAAAAATAGAAGTCACAAATAAATTCAAGCAAAAATTCAAGGGCAGTGGAAATAGGAAGTTCTGTTAAAAAGGAGAGATGGAAAGCTTTATAGATTTTTTCTCGTATTCATTCGAATCCGGTGGATAGGAACCGGTTCTCATCCATACGAAAAAACTATGTCTAGCATCGTATTATATCCAGCTTTCTACGAATATAGAAATGTACAATTATGAGATTAAAACCAGTTTTTTTAGCCCCGAGGTGCCAAAGGCATTGTACATTCTATATCCGCGAAAAGCCGTTTATAATACGATGCGAGAAATAACTATTCTACAACTCAAGTGTATATACATACAATTTACGTTGAGGCAGCATAAAGAAACCTATGTAATTAATTATTATTTTTAATTGTAATAGAAAAAGGATTTGAATAATAATCTAATACAGATTTAAGATTCTTGATTGTTGAATTTTTAAAATTATCATAATATCATAAACAGTTTTAATTTAAATCAACTGTATCAAATTGAATTATTTAATAACATTTTCCATTAAAAAGCTCTCAGTTTTCACTTTAACCTTACAGGGTAATACTTTAATACTAAAAATTTCTTTTTATTACTGCTGCGCAACTTTCGGACCTAATACTTTTTGTTGAAAGCAATGCTTCTTCTGATCTAGATCTTTAAATCATTTTAGTGGTAAGCCAGATCGGGGTGAGCCAACTTTCCACCAATGAGAGCAGAGCATTTTATGAAATGCCACGCTGTGATTGGCTGAAACTCGGCTCACCCCGATCTGGCTCACCACTAAAATGATTTAAAGATCCAGCTCTGAATAATGGTAAATATTAAAATGTCTTGTATTCTACATTAGGTAAAATTCGTAAATTTTCGTGCTACGCTTTCATGGATGTTGTTATTCTTGTTAGATTGAGTTGGCACCCATTATCATAAAGTTTGTGCCCATTCATTTTCTCATTTACAATATAGCCCTGACAATTTAGTGCCCAATGAGGATGTTGATTAAAGTCCCTCCACTGATTATGACGTCATACGATACAAGAGCCAATGAGAGGCTAGCATACACTGTAATTGAACAATGGTAAAATTTATGCTGGCCTCTCATTGATTATATTATCGTATGACGTCATAAACTGTGGAGGGACTTTAATCATCTTCCCAATGAGGAAATAATTTACAATATTTTGTTTTCTGTATTAATTTCTTGTGGTTTCAATCCGGCTTGGGATAAAGAAATTTGTGTATTGGTGGTTTTTATAATCATGCATCTCGACAGAAAACATATTTTTATAGACTTTTAAACAATAATCTAGTTTTAAAAAATGTTTTTTAGATAAATTATCTTTAAAATGGACATATTTTTTCTATTCATATCCTCTCCAATTGTATAAAGCAGTAAGCTTTTATTGTCTGTAGTGAAGGATCTCGCTAACAGATGAACCGATACGGCTCTCTTTTCTATGTAGCTTCTAATAGGTTCTGTGAAGGTTTATAACTATTTTCGGGGAGGGAACTACCATCCTCCCGAGAGATGCCCCCCACCCCATAAAAGAAAATTCGTTGTAAAACTAAAATAAAAAATAGGTGCCCCTAGATGCCTATTGGGGCTTGGCTGCTAGTTTTAATTAACATTACATAACTGGAAAGCTAGCATGTAAAATAAAGAAAAATCCTTTTTTTATTTATTCAACCATCTCTATATCCGTGGTTAGTGCTTTGGTTTTAATGCCAAAATAATCAGATCTCTCGCGATAAATTTGACATATCAACGAAGGTGTTCTTTCAATTCAGCAAATGTATATTGTGTTAAATGTAGAAAAAAATTGCAGAATGGGTTAGCAATAAAAATATAGAAGTAGTTATTATTAAATCTAATCTTTTAAGCAAAAAAAGGATTTAAATACAATCCTTTCTTACCAAATTACGTTAACAAAATTCCAGTATTTTAACATCCCCTAGAAATAATGTGTTTTCATAGAGTCCCTCAAAAAGTCCAAACTCACATTTGAAAGAATTAGGAATGAATAAACTTAACAAAAAAATCTAAATAAAATAGTAAGATTTATAAAACTATATCTTACAAATGTAAAAAATTGTCTTTTTGCAATTTTCATATACATTAAATTAGAGTAAGAAAAAATGAGAAAATTGCTGTAGAATTATTTTTGGGTAGACATGATAATTTTTAAAGAGTGATTGCTAAAAAGAATTACTTCCTAGAATATTATAGAGTTTAAGAAATAAGTAAACTAGTTATAAATACATAAAGAATATTTAAAAATCATCAATTGAATATTTAAAATTTATAAACAAATTAAACTTGTAGACCCATAAGCCATATATTTTAAAACATGCCTTAAAGTGATACTAAACTACTTTAAGTATAACAATAGAGGAGGAATGGGTTAAACAACAGTATGTTCCACCCTGTGGACCCTGCGCCGACTTTCAATTGGGTCTTTGGGTCAGCCAACAGCATCGTAAATATTAACACAGCCAAGTCGCTACAAAAGAGCAGAAAGTAATTTGCTAGCAGACGAAAAAGGTCCCAAAGACAGGGGCCAGATAGTTGTCTGGGTTATATATCTATACTTATTACATTTATGAGTCACCCTAAAGAGTTTTTTTTAACTGATCCATAACCCCTGGTATGTGTCTAATTTGCAAGGCCTAACTAGATAACTTTGGCATTCACAAAAACAAATCCTCAAACATTCATAAACAATATTATCTTGGAAAAGTATTGCAGATTAAGTAAGAAGGTTGACGTCCTTAAAAATTCCTATTCTATAAGTAACTCTCTGTCTGTAACTAAGGATCTCGCTTACCACTGAACCGATATGGTTATCATTTCCAGTGTAGCTTCTCATGGGTTCTGGGAAGGAGATATCGCCAAAATACAAAAAAAATATTTTTTTAGAGTCCCTCTATACGGCGCCACTGTATGACTTACTGGTTTTCCCTTCCTACAAGGGTTGTGAGTCTTTTTAAAACTTGAAATCGAAAGTGGGAGGTGTTGCCTCCCCCCCCCCCACACACACACCTCAAGTAGCCGCTAGTTTAATTAATTGTAATAACCAGAGATGGAGGGGACATTAGACTTTATTAATTGTAATGGTAACTAAAGTTCAAAAGAGCCATTCTGTTATTGAATCTTGATTGGTTGGTTCAAACTATCAGAGTCTAAACTTTTCAATTAACAAATTTAATTTACAGAAGGGGTAATTTTGTTAATTCATCATTAGTACATGTACATCAACATATGGTCCATGGCCTTATCTCTATCAAAAAAAACTTGACTTGTTATTAAGACTTTTATAAACATACTTTGAATATTTGGCCATGCAAAAGTAAAAAGTCAAATTACAAATGAAATTGATGCTTGTGAGTTAAATCTGCCAATTCTCAAATGAGTTTTGGATTCATTTTTACCACACAAAGCTTGTTCTATGAAGCTTGAGATCCCTTACAATGTCTGTATGTCGCTCTAAAGTGCATTGAATTTAATGTCTTCATTGTTTATGGACGTAATATTTGGATTTTTATATGTTATATGTTGAAATCAGGGAAAATATAAAATAACACCTATTTGAGGTAATTTTTAAAAATATCTTGATAATGTCTTTATGAAACTTTGTTCATAATGCGACAACAATTAAATTGTTCAGTGAAGTTATTTCATATTAATAATCAGATACTATTTATTTCAGTCTTTGCGTGTTATGGCCGTCTTCGGTCTTGTTTTTTCTTCTTTGTGTTTGTTGGTCAAGTGACAAACTTGTAAATTTGACATCTCGCGAGATTAATCAAGTCCAGTTTAGTAGCGCAACAATAAAAAAATATTAATAGAAAAAAATCAGACACCTACTAGCGGCTACACTCCTAGATTATAGGGGCAGAAAAATAGCCATAACCATACCAAGTTTTGAATTTAGAAATAAAATAACTCGGAGTCTAACCTAAAAAAGGTTTCTCAATCGGTTCAGTGGTTAGAGATCTTAACAGCAGACAATGAAACTCCCTATTATAATAAGTCCCTATTAAAATTTAGGTTTGAATGGTTTAATGAAGTAATCACAGAATTACTATTCTTTTATTAGACTGGCTATTTAACCTTTTCACATTAGAGCTAGTGTCGACTACCCCTCAAATTTTTGCACACCATAGATTTCAAAGATTCTTAAGAAAGATTATAAAAATATTTTCTTTAAGACTTATATATCCTATTATATAAAGTTGTAAACTTTTTTGTATGTAGCAAAGCATCTCATTAGTCTAACTGCTGAACCGATATGGTTCTCCTATGCAGTAAACCCTCTTATAGGTTCAGAGAAGTTTTTTAATTATTTTGGGGGATGGTATCTCAACCCTTCCCTAAAATGCCTCCATCCTAAAATTTTTAATTAAAAAACTTAATTTGTAAATGGGGGTGTAAACAACCCCCCCCCCCCCAAACCTTAAAGGTCCTAAGAGGCTTTTAAGGGCGTAGCCGGTAGTATTATACAAGACAATCTATGAATAATACTTCTAATATTTGCCATGGCTTTAACTGGTAATTATCTATATGAAACATCTTATTTTTATGGCCACTTATCCTTTAAACCATTCAACATGGTTTAATATTAAGGGACTGAGGGACAATATTCGATATAGCTTGATTTGTAGTATAACTTTATGGGAATCATCACAAGGAATATTTCAATTATTACATGTATGCAGGGATCTTTAGAGATAAGACAATGGACAATAATTTGTTGTTTCACATCCACTAAATTCCAACTATTCAAGATTAAATGTAAGTTACCAAAGTTTTAGGTCAACTAATGATATTGAGTGCTTATAAAACTTTGGGTACTAGTATAATTTACAATCCATTTTCCCTCCCTCCCTGAAGAGTAGAATGTTGTTAAGGAGCGAAAACGTTTTAGGCTCAGTCAAATATATAAATAGAAGTTTGCAAAATTATGAATTATCGACATAGCATCCTAATTGTAGAGTAGCTGCACTATTTCATTTTTTTAAAATTTCGCCTGTTTTGCAGAAACCCCAGACTAGGAAATGTCAGGGATGTAAAGGGATAGGCCAATGGCCAATAAATTAAAATAAATTTAAAAACAATCTACAACAGCCTTGCTAGCCCCACACAGAGTATGGCTTAATAGTTTGGGGTGCAGCAAAGGATGAGCATATCACAAAAATTCATAACCTACAGAAGAAAGCTGTAAGAAATGTTTTAAATGCTAAGTACAATGTGCATGCCGAGCCCCTGATGGGAAAACTAGATATTCTTAACACTTTTGACCTAAGGGATGCAATGGTAGTTGAATTTGTCTCTAAATATTTAGAAAACAAACTTCCCAAATGTATGCTTAATTTTCTAACACCATTGCAAAATACTAGATCAAAATGTCTTAGAGTAGAGATTCGAGAAGCCAAATTATAAAATTTATGAAACTTTCCCTTCAGCAAAAATCCCGAAAATTTGGAATAGTTGGGCAGGTGAGCTGAGATCATTAAATTCACCCAAAGCTGTTAAAAAATTTGTAAAAAATAAGTGTATATCAAAGTACAAAACATTTCAATGCAGGGAGAGAAAGTGTTATCCCTGTGGAAAAATAATTTAATTAAATATAATTTAAATATCGCAACCAGTTAGCTAGTTTAATGCCATACCCTGTAAATAGCTAGTATTATTTTATATCATTTGTGAAACTTGTAACTATATAAAAAAAAATTAAATAAAAATTGGGCCGAAGGACAGTCAAGATTGACTTTAAAGGCCCTGTAGTACAGTTACCCTAATTATGTCAATGTAAATAAATATATCTATAAAAATTGATGTAATTTAAAATGTATTAAATTATTTGTAAAATTAATCTGTAATTTACTGCTAATAAATCATATCATATCATATCAAATTTAAGTACATCTCCAATAATGATACACAAAATTACACCTTCTGTAGAACACTCAACTTGATGAACTAACCAATCAAATTAAATGAAAGTCCCCAAAGTTGTAGAACCAACAAATATGAAAACGTTGTTATAAAACTTTGGGGACTAGTGTAAAAAACAGCCCGTTTTCCCTCCCTCCCTGAAGAAATGTTATGTGAAAGATGGGAGCAATAAAAAGGATAATACTTGTCAACTTTTGCGGGATTAAACTCAATCTATTAGGCCAAAATTCAAGGTTGTTTAAAGTAGGAATGGATTTATTATTACATGGATCTTACACCAGATTATCATGTACTCTTATAAAGTGAAACTTGTAGCTGGCCTAAATAACGGAAATAAATGGATTTATTATTACATGGATCTTACACCAGATTATCATGTACTCTTATAAAGTGAAACTTGTAGCTGGCCTAAATAACGATCAACCCAATAACTCCATTCCCTTCCCTCCTACTGGATTAACGAAGTGACCAATGAATGATGTCCATGTTAGCAACTAAAATTGACGACAATTATTCCCCTGTCATAATATCCACATTTTTATCCATAACAGCAGAGTTGTCAAAGTATTTATCCTTCAGACTACAAGTTCTAACTAGCACAATTATATTCATAAATAGTGGAGAGGAAAAAAGCACAAATATTAACGTGTTATAAGGAATATATATAAAAACAGATTAGAACAGGTTCTCAGTCATACTGAAAACTAATGCATACCATCGAAATTCAGATTATTTTCCATGAATATCTAATAATATCCACAGAAAGTTGTCTATATAACGATGAGATAAATAACTATTACTGAATCTGCACAATAATTTTTTATTGGCCTTAATCGAAATTATTCTGGTTCTATAATTTTGACGAAAAGCATATTTTTACTAGTGAAAAAATTAAAGCAAAATTGTGTTTCTTGAAATTAAACATCCCTAGTTGCCTAAAGGCTGTCTATAAGAATTCGTGCTCTTGAAAATTTAATCTCTTAAGACCAGGGATAAGGGATGGGAAACGTAGAAAAATATTATTTCAGGCCTATTTCAAGCCTAGGCCTAATAAACCAGTTTTGGGATGACGCAGTGGTTCGTCCTAAACGCTAATAAAAAAGCTGTGTGTGTGTGTGTAGATAAAGTATAGAATCAAATTCAGGTAGCTAGTTTAAAGTAAAAAACATAACTTTTTATAAACCTATATATTAATGGCTTTTGTTAAAATGAAGTTTTTTCTCTCCCAAAATTTTTATCTTTTACTTTGGTAATTTGAACTGTCAGAAAGCTATCGTTGGGTTTCCCTCAGACAGATTTTAGTTTGTATTATTTGCATTTTTATTAATGAGTAAAAATTTTATTTGGAAATTTCATTGCTAATTAAAATTCAAAATAAATAAATAAATATGCACTTGGGTAACATTCTATCAAGTTCTTTGGATACTATAATGAAATGTACTGTGTTGTATTGTACAAAAATTAGGGTTAAGGTGTTGTATCAATTCCGTACTAAATTTTTAAAATTCAAAATACAACATCTAATTTATAAACTACCAAATGAAAATTCGTAGCTACCTTCTTTCCAAAAAAATAATCCCGTTATTTTTGTTTTTTCTATATGGCCCTTTTTTAATGTTTAACTCTAAGCAGATTTAATAATTAAACTAATGTGATCTAACACCATTTATATTTTTTTTTTCGTAGCAGACGAAATCATTATTTTTTCTAGAATTGTCTGCTTCTAAAATTTCCGCCATCTGTGATTTGGGCTTGTTTTGTATCAATGAATCACCAATTGGCGGCGCCAAATCACAGAACACTATTGGTTTAGAGCGGTAGCCAATATGAGCCGTCCGCCAGTATGGTCATTAAATTAGGCAAATGGTAAAAGTTGCATGATCCCTTTCAAAACCAGGCTGAGACCTAATTTATGGCCAGGTTTCCTATCCTTTATCCCTGATTAAGACCCTTCATAAAAAGCCAAATCTGCAAAGAATGCTGTTTGAATAAAAAAAAAACGTCACATATATGTTTTTAGAAGCGAAGTTAATATACAGAAAGGTCATAGTGTTTGTATTAGGGATCTTAAGGATTAACACAACAAAAATATTGATGTGAATCCCAAAAATGATAAATAAAATTACCCATTTCTATGTAAAATTCTTAGGTAAAAAGTGGAAGATCGTGATTATAAAACGAGTATATCGTATGAGGGTATCGTTATTTCAGCCAGCTGCGAGTATCACTTTATTAGAGTACATTAAAATCTAGTGCAAAAGTCGTGCAATCAAAGAGTTGTCTGTCTACAACAGTTCTTAAGGGTGTTAGTATCTTTGTATCTACTAAATATCATGCTCTACTTTATTCTTAACCAGCCCTGAAGCTATATTGAAGTTTATTGGTAATATTGAATTCATCGCATCGTATTATACACAGTTTTCCGTGGATATTGAAATGAAAAATTATACAGATAAAGCCAAAGGTCTAAGCTTACAAAACTGCTATTAATTTTATGATTAACCGGTTTTAATACACTGAATATTAATAAATTCTATAATTTAGAAACTAGAAGGTAGAAAATAAATCTGTATAAGCATAAAGACTTTATACACAGAAGGCATTTCTTTTTGTTACAGAAATCTTCATGTAAAATTTCACTAAATAAACTCTAAATTTAAGATCAGAGCTATCACATCTGGAAGTTAAGAGGACACACCCTAAATGTAAGAAAACTTTGCTTTTATAACAAATAATCTTTGGCTAAATAAAATTAGTTAAGGATAATAAAACAGACAAAACATATTTATTATAATTTTGGTTGTTGCAAATCTATACGATTGTCCATTTCTAATCGCACAGCAAGTGACTATATCAAGAATATACAGGCTCATAGGTGTAAATTTAAACATTTTGTGCTTTTATGGGAAGCTTTCAGAGAGGGACATTTGACTGAACATTATACAAGTACTCAATAACAGTTTTCATTACTTGTTTGTTAAAAAACTTTGTGTAGTTTTTGTAAAATCTTAAAAAATCATTTTCAAACTTCCGATATACAGGGTTGTTGTCCATTAAGAGGAGAGCTATATGCACAAGGTCCTTGTTTTAGGCTATTTTTTGTCCACACTCTACTCCTTTAAATTCAAAGCCTCTGTGTAAATTCTAGAAGAGCTAATCCACTATCTTAATAATATATTAACCTCATACAAAAGTGTCAGGATGTTTGTCAGTCTACCTGTGTGTACCTAGGATCTTTATAATTGCAGAACCGATGTAGCAATACTCTACAGTGGAGCTTCTTTTTGGTCTAAGTATGGTTTATAAACATTTCTATTAAGGTTAGAATTTGCCCTGTAAAAGAATACCACCGCCCCCCCCCCCCAAAAAAAAGTAGTAAATTAAACATTATACAAACATTTAAACTAAATTGTAGAGTAGCTGCGCTCAAATATAATAAAATTCGGACAAGCAGGCAAAATGTTTAAATTTAAGTGAACACTTATTAATCTGTAGTTTGGTTTGGTCCCATGGATATTTTAAACTAAAGTTATAAAATTAAAATAAATTTGTAAAAGTAGAGATAAAACATGTATTGTACACTCACTCCAGGCATCTAAAGGGATAAGAAAATTACCAATAAATTGATGTGCATTACCAATGAAGATACACAAAGTTACAATTAGTAGTTGAAACGTTTGAGCACACTTTAATGAACCAATTCTAAATTCAATAAAAGTCCCCAAAGTTGTTAAGTCAACGAATAAGATATACGATATTTTAAAACTTTGGGGACTAGTGTAATAAACAGCCCAATGTCCCCTCACTCACTTCTTAAAACATGTGCGTCCATAAGATTTTGTGCGAAGCGCAATGAAAACTTTTTCTGAAGATTTTTAAAACACTTATACATTACTATGGCTGTAGTAGTAAACGTTTTCAAACTACCATCTCCAACCATGCTGGTTTCTAAACCTAGTGTATACTATTCTTGAAATATATTTAATGGCTTGGTATCTATTTATCCCAGCATGACATTGAATAAGGCAATTACAGATTATGGCTACCTCAACTTTTAGGAGTAAGTATTCTGAAAACCAATCTTATAAAACAAACAACATAAAAAAACAAATTCAAACGGTAGAACAAACTAACATGAACAATTGTAGAGTGTTAAAACAAAATTTTAAATTAGCACTTTTTTGGGGGTTGATTATAGATATAATTCGCTTAAAAATGTATCTTGTTGTCATAGGAACCATTGTTCTAAAGATCCGATAAATAGGATAATTATATCATACAAAAAAACTCCGATACCTAAACTATAAATAGCTTGGTCTGTCGGTTCGTCGGCAATGCTATGATACCCATGAATTTTATTTACTCCGAAACTTTATTTGTTTGACTCTTCATACTGTTTCAAAAGTATTTGTTTTCATTTCCTCGCTTCGCTACTTCTATATGTTGTCATCCTTGTTTTTGGCAGAGATATAAAGGGATAAGACAATGATGTACAATGTACATCCCCATTGATGATACACAAAATAACCCCATTTGTAGAAGATTACAATAAGTGGTTGAAACGTTTGGACAAACAACTTCATGAACCAACCATTCAAAACTCAACAAAAGTCCCCAAAAATGTTAAGCCACAAATAAAAAACGTTATTATAAATTTCCCAATGTCCACTCCCTCCCTGGTTTCTGG
The DNA here is from genome assembly GCF_053477335.1 of Acartia tonsa. Classification (NCBI taxonomy): domain Eukaryota; kingdom Metazoa; phylum Arthropoda; class Copepoda; order Calanoida; family Acartiidae; genus Acartia; species Acartia tonsa. The sequence goes on from NC_137267.1 coordinate 15,600,992, forward strand.
TCATAGTTTAGTTTCTAATCATATAAACAAAGATTTATTTGACATGTTCAATATCCTAATGGTTTAAATATGTTGTCGTTCAAAGATTACAAACATGTCACACAGTTATGCCATCATAAAAAAGCTGGCAATATCCTTTTATTAGAAAATAGACCCCCCTAAACATTTATCCTATCATAACCGTGAATTTCTGTATCATTTATTGCTCTAGTTATAAAACTAGTTTAAAGTAATCTTTCAACCCATTTGAATCCTAGTCCATTCTAACACTCAAGGAAGTCCAAGGCGGATGGGGGTAAATGATGTTAATCCCTCCCCCACAAAATAAAAAGCATGGACACTACACAAAATATCATGGTTCGGCAGCTGCGCATAGGACGCAAAGTTTTTCCTGTTTAAAGGCCTAAAGGTTTTATAAGATGATTTTCAAAGTTGTGAAACATTGTTTTTTTTTGCGACTTACAGGAGACTGACGCGCGGCTGTCAATCCTTGCAAAAAATGTTTCTTATTTGATATTTTACAAGATATGTAGATTGGTAATATAAAAAACTTATCACAATCTACAACTTTTTTATACTTAATAAATACAATGAGCAAAAAATGCTTGAATAACTTTTGTATACAGAATAGTACTTTTGAAAATTCCTTGTAGAAAACAACTTTACAAAAATTTGTCTAAATTCAGCATGTTAGAGTTGTCCTATCGGTTTCAAACGTTGTACGATGATTCCTGTTGCATAGCAACTATATAATTTTAACCATAATGTCTGTACATTCATTTAAAATATGATGATTTTTAACAATTTTTGGCAGCAATTATACATGGTATAATTATTCTATCTATTTGTTTTTAAATAATGATTCCAAGGATAACAAGGTAAAATATTTTTAGAGAATATAATTAAGTCCTAAAAATGTTATTATGTTCTTACTAGTATACAATATCCTATATTACAAATTATAAAAATTATATTCTGCTTATTAAGTTATAACATTTACCATGTTCGATTGTTTTATCGTTTGGTTTTAAAACTTCGCTCATATCTTTGCTCTTTAGGAATTTTCATAAAACAAAAGCTAAAAATTGAATTCAAATAAGCAACTTTTTTGTGCCCATTTTTTGGCTTAAAAAACTTTTGTATAGTTTTGATGATTATACATTATTTGTAAATAACTGAAGAATTGCTTCCGTTTTTTACCCAATTAAACATGACAGTTAGAAACAACGGAAAGCATACACAAAATAAATATTTTACCCTAGAAGGTACCTCACCCCAACTCTGTTTATAATCAACTTTAATTTTTAGAAATAGAGGTCTCCATTGGCAATTGACATAATATTTCAGCGGTTAGCGAGAATTCAGTGGCGTGCGAACCGAAGGGGGCATTTGGGGCAATCGCCCCCCCCCTAGCGACCAAAACGCCCCCCTCTGCCCCCCCTAGCAACCGCCCCCCTGCCCCCCCCCTAAATGTTAAAAAATGCCCCATTTTGCCCCCCCCTGGTCAACAAAAATGCCCCATTTTGCCCCCCCCTGGTCAACAAAAATGCCCCTTTTTGCCCCCTACCCTACAAAAAGCAAAACTATCCCAGTTTCCAAAAAAAAGATCAAGAAATACTCCAAAAAAAAATTTTTGGCGCTTAGCGCCAACCAGACAGTTAGGTTATAACCTTTTTTCACTGAACATAACAAACCAGGTTATAGGAAGTATTTTATTTTGTATAATATAAACTTTTTACCAAAGAAATTTTGTACATCCCCAATGATGATACAAAAAATTACCCCTTATATAGATTACAATTATTGGATGAAATGTATGGAAACTCGACTTAATTAACCAACCAATCAAAATTCCATTAAAGTCCCCAAAGTTGTTGAGCCAACGAATAAGAAATCTTTATATGAAATATTGGGGACAAGTGTAATAAATAGCCCAAAAACCCCTCCCTCCCTGCATATTTGAAGAAAAAAATTTGCGCTTCGCGCCCTTCCAAATGGTTTCTGCTATGAAATATTGGGGACTAGTGTAATAAATAGCCCAAAAACCCCTCCATCCCTGCATATTTGAAGAAAAAAATTTGCGCTTCGCGCCCTTCCAAATGGTTTCTGCTATGAAATATTGGGGACTAGTGTAATAAATAGCCCAAAAACCCCTCCCTCCCTGCATATTTGAAGAAAAAAATTTGCGCTTCGCGCCCTTGCAAATGGTTTCTGCTATGAAATATTGGGGACTAGTGTACTAAATAGCCCAAAAACCCCTCCCTCCCTGCATATTTGAAGAAAAAAATTTGCGCTTCGCGCCCTTCTAAATGGTTTCGGCTTTTTATCACAATGAAAGGACAAGTAATTTTTTTTTATTTTTTACATAGTTCATTATATCTTTGGTTTTTATGGTACGATAAATTTTTTTGTGGATTATAATATTAAAAAAAAATTTTTTTTCGCTGTTTCGAGCATCCAGTATGTAATTTACTTTGACTGTCATCACACAACATACAGGAAAAAGGATTTGTGACTTTTTCTACCTAAAATATATATTTATTTCAACAGATGCTCTTTAAATCTACGTGTCTGTATTCTTATTAATGATTTTTGTGCTTTGCTACTTAAAGATGTTGTCATCCTTGTTGTCATACAATAAAGAAATATTTAAAATCATTTTTTCATAGGTATTAGGTTGATTTTTGGTAAATTATTTCCAAAATATGTGTTTTTATCCCCTCCCCCCCCCCAATTTTTTTTAATGGGATTATTCATCCTTCCTGCTGAGATTTTATAACATCCCCTTCCACCCATTAAAAATGTTTTGTGGTGGAGGGGGGGGGGGGAAAGGTTAATTTATCTTCTGTACTATTTTTTCGAAGATGCTTTCTAGCTCCCTTCCCTTTGGTCATTGCAGGGTGGGGAGAAGGGATGGGGGAGAAGAGATGGGGGGGGGGGGAAGAGATGGGGGGGGGGAAAGGTGGGGGATATAAATGGGAAAAAGGGATGGGGGAAGGGATGGGGAAGAAGGGATAATGACTAGGAGGCCCATAATCAAATAATCCCACCCCTTAAAACGCCCTTAATTAAAATTAGTATATATAATCAAAATGCCCCCCCCTAAAGCAAAGTGCCCCCCCGGGGCACTTTGATTTAGGGGGGGGGCAAAATTTTACAAAATCTTCAAAATGCCCCCCCCTAGACAAAGTGCTTCGCACGCCACTGAGCGAGATCCTTTTACTTTATTATATGGGTTTAAGAATTATTTAAAAGATCCGATCCCATTTAGATGCAATTTATTATGTTCAAAAACGTACGTGGATTTTTTTCCTACTCAGTCTAGCACATTCTATTGTTATTTAGGGTGAGAATCAACACTTTATAAAGTCATCAACAATATATTTCAGGCAGAGGCGTGCATAAGAATCTATACCCCCCTAAATTAGCAATGGGAGTGTCAAATAAAAAAAATCACACCCCTTAAATGTAATGGGATTGTGAAAAAAATTTATGGGCTTTACGCGTCTATTTACCTAACAAAGGCTCATGTTTGATTTATGACTATATCTTATCCATCCTGTAATATAAAGTTGTTTAAGTTTTTTTGTCTGAAGCTAATGATCTCCGAAATTGGAAGTTCCAATTACTTGTATTTTTCATAGAAGCTTTATAAATGTTGGTTTTAGGCTATTTTTCTAACTCCCTGCGCCCTCCCCAAGAATCTAAAGGATTATATAAGGATGTGAACACATAGGGGGGTGTATCCAACCCACTAAAAGTAAATTATAGCCCTTTTGTTGACTATGACAACCTCGTAAGCTCACAACCCCCTCGTTTTTTGTTTCATTAGGATTGTAACAAATCCTTTTTCTATTTGACAAACTAAAGCGTGGTTTTTAATTTATACGTGCTTAAGATAATTTGAAGCTTCTTCGCTTTTCTCTTTCAATAAAAAGTTATACTCTAGTCTGAAGCAAGTTTGAATTTAGAGTTTTAAAAATGCCTGGACATAAAGGCGCGATCCTGTCGTATAATTTAATATTTTTATACCACCAAACACGAGTTGTAAAGGTGCTTTTTATCATAGTGTCTATCGAGCACTAAACTCCCCCCCCCCCTCTTAATTCCGGAAAAAAATTTAGTTAAGGCGGTAGGGAGTTTTTTCTATACCTTGCCCTAACCCTGTTGGGCAACTCATTACCCAATATAACCTAACCTAACCTGTCCTAAAATAATAAACAACCAAACGTAAAACTACCTCCTCTTCTTTTCAATTTGTTTCAAAATATAGGGAGGGGGTTCTGTGCTCTTCTCGGCACTTTAAGGGAAACTACCGTTGTAAACGCGCTAAAAACACCTCAATAAAATAAATATGAAGGCAGCTCATTAAGGATGTATTATTTCCGTCTGTTTGTCTTTAGACAAGAAAACCAATTTTTATGTTCAAAGGATCGCAGCAAAAAATATTTGTTTGTCTGGTACTTTGTTCTATTTACAATCTAAATGTCTTAGTCTTTTTTTTTCACTGCTTTCATTTATTAGTTAGTCAGTTTCCAATTAATCCTATCCTAATATTAAATAAGTAGTTTTTTTGTCTGAACTTAAGATCTCAGAAATGCTGGTTCGAATTGGCTGTACGTTTCAGGGCAGCCTTCTAATTAACTTATGGTGGTTTTAGTTTGTTCCCCCCTTCCCCCTCGCCTAAAGGCTTGGGATAAAGCAACTAGTTGTAACGTTTTTGTTTGTCTGTTAGATTTCAGTAACTACTGAACCGATTGATAACTCCATTTATTAAAGCTTTAGGTCCTGTGATGGTTTTAGGCTAGATTGTTTTAAGATTTATGTCTTTTATGGATTAAGGCTAGTTTTCTTCACGATACACCTTGTTTTACTTTTTTTCTGCTTCTTTACACAAGGTTTGGATCAGTAAAGGAATTTTCATCAAAAATGCTTTAAATTGTTTATCGAGTAGCTTTGTTACTAAAACATGAATGGCTAAAAGCCTAAAAATCCATGAAAATGAAATTTTACTGTCTGTTTATCTAAATGTTATGGTAATAAAACATATTTTTATTAGCTTTCTGGAAACCGACACTTAACGTTTTCTATCTCCTTTATTAATATCTAAACATTCAGGGATAAGACAATGGCCGATAAACTTATGAACTTCCCAAAAAAACAAAATTACCCTTCTGCAGATTAAAATTAGTTGTTTAAAATGTTCACACACTCAACTTAATTAACCAACCAATCAAAATAAAGTCCCCAACGTTGTTGAGTCAACGAATAATAAAACATTATTATAAAACTTTGAGGACTAGTGTAATAAACAGCCCAATGTTCCCTACCTCCTAGATAAACATTTCTGTTATTACAATTTGTTTAGTAGCGAAGCTACTTTAAAATAATTACTTCATTTGTGGATTGTGGTGAACACTTCACTCTTCAGAGACAACTACTTTTTATTAAAGCATTAGTAAACCCAATAAAATCTGTTGATATTTGTTGTCATTTTTATTATTGTCATCCTTGTTATTTTATAAAGCTATTGTAATATTCTACTCTCAAAGCAGTCACGTTTGAAACAGTTTTGTATAGATGTTGAGTGACAGGCTGACGTTTATGTCCTTGAATATGGGTCATTTCATATGCTAATTTTTTTTGCATACAATAATCGATTTAATGATACCTGGATGTTGTACCAGATTTTCATGTACTTTAATAAAGAAATGCTCGCAGCTGGCTAAAATAACGATACCACCCATTCAATTCATCCAGCCCCTATACCCCATAACCTCCCCTCCTATTAGATGAACAAACTGGCCAATAAATTATGTCCATAATTGCAAGATTAATTGACAAATTTTCCCCTGTCCATACATCCACGTATATACTATATCCATTCATAAGATCCATTCTTACAGTTGGGCTTAATAATAAATTTAAAACATAGCTAAACAACAATAATTATTAGGCCTTAAAGCGATGGTGTGCCGTAGAGGGCCGTCAACACCCACCTTTAAATCTAAATCAGAAATTACTGACTTCCCCTTTTTTTCACCCCCTAATCGTTTCACTACCTTCCAGAGCTGGATCTTTAAATGTGTAGCCGATGCCGTTGCCGCTGCCAGAGGTACAGCCACTAACCTAATTGCGATCTTTAAATCAAATTGGCTGCGCGTGGCCACGGCTTTATGCGATCTTTAAATCACAGCCAATATATAAAATAATGTATAAAATTGACAATATTATCAGATATCTAAAGGGATAAGACAATGGCCTGTAAATTGATCAAATCCCTTATCATTATACACAAAATTACCTCATCTCAAGATTACAATTAGTGGTTGAAACATTTGGGCAACCTAATAAAAAAAACAATCAAAATTCAATAAATGTCCCCAAGGTTATTAAGCCAATGAATAATCAAACGTTTGGGGACTAGTGTAACAAAACAACCCAATATCCCCTCCCTCCCTGGGATATAATACATTAGTTAATTTTTTTAATACATTTTGAAATTAGAAAGTATCATTATTTTTGCACATTGCATAAGTTTTAGTCAGCCAGCGAATGGACAAAGATTAAAATTATACATTCCAAAACTTCAAAATAATTTTTCACTTTGGGATAAAAACGGAAGGTTTTTCAAAGTTTAATAAATAGAACCTGTTAAACCCCAACAAGAGTTTATGACAAATAATTGATTTTTGCTTGAAAAAAAAATTTAAATGTATTAAAACTACGATAAAATGCTGTTTTATATAGTTTATTTTAAACCAAAAAAAAATTAAATAAAATGGTAATTATTTGCAAATATTTATAACATTATGTACAGTGTATAATAACAATCAGTTGTAACTTTAGTATAAATAGGCCTGTATAGGGTTAAAAGGTATAGTTTAATTTTACTATCTATTGAACCATGTTGAAGTTTGGATTTACCCTTCTCTTGTTAGCTGCTGCCGTTCAGGTGATTTTAATATTTTGCTCTCTTTATATACTATGTTTATGCTATTTAGAGTAAAGTTTCCTGATTTTATCGTTTAATCGATTGTGTTCTTCAATTAAATTTTTAAATCCTGTGATTGTGTTAGGCTCTATTTCTGATTTTTAGTCTTTAAGAGGTTTAAACTTTTTATCCACTAGATTTTGTTAGTATTTTAAGCTAAATAGAACTTTTATTATTTGAAATTAAATTTTATATATCGCGGATATTTTATTATTTGATTTATCGTTTAATATTAATAGATTGTCATCTAAGCAATTTCAGTGAATTTTCTATCATGTTTATATCAATAAGTAATTTTTTTTATATACTTTTATTTTCTACTATGTTTTTTTCGTCTGAAGACTTCCCCCCCCCCCCCCCCCTTCCTGAGTTATAATTCTAAAACCTCATTGTCTGCTAATTATTTATTCTTTACTAGTTATCAGTGACTGCTTTTTGGCTAATATTTCCATTTGAAATTGCCGAAATTTTAATATTTTGTTTGCGTAAAATTTGTTTTTGATAAAACTGAAGAGAAGGGGGTTGTGGGGGAAATTAACCTAGAATTGTTTGTCAGAATTACATTTCCTAGTCTCTGACTAGTCCACACGTTTTTATTCTTCAATTTTCCAATTTTATATTAGATCTAAAATTGTGAGCATTTTATTTGAATAATATATACATTAACCATGTTTATATTTTTAGGCAAATTACTATAGCTATGGCGGCTATGGAGATGGCTATGGTGGTTATAGCAGCTATTCCCCCAGCTATGGAGGTTATGGAGGTTATGGTGGTTATGGTGGTTATGGAGGTTATGACAATTACGGCTATGGTGGTTATGGTGGCTATGGTGGTTATGGCGGCTATGGACGTCATGACAATTACGGCTATGGCGGTTATAACAGTGGATATGGATACAACAGTTATGGCAGCTATGGTAACGGCTATGGAAATAGCTACAGCAACAGTCATGGAAACGGTTATCACAGCTATGGACATGGTAACAGGTATGTTCTTGTTAGTATAGCTAATGTATAACTTATAAACTTAGCTGCTTGATAAGTACCTGTATTTAAGATATTTGACTTTTTTGCTACTTTTTAATATACTAAAAAACTAATTTCTTCTGCCCATAGGTATAAATGTATACAATGTTGTACATATATATTTAATTGTGTTTTTTTTCAACCAGCTTTCTACTTTAAATGTTATATTTAGATAAGGTTTTCAAGGTTTTCATTTTTTCATTTCTTAGGCGCTACAGACGTAGTACTGATGAGTACAGTGCCCCTGCTCCTACCCCTGTGTATAGCCATGCTGCCCCCGCCTACCATGCTGCCCCTGCGTACCAAGCTGCCCCCGCTCATGCCTACTCTTATGCCCACAACCCTCTGAGCACCTCTTCTTATGGAGCTGCAGCCTATGGAGGTTATGGATACACTGCCCCTGCTTCTTATGGAGGTTATGGATATTCTGCTCCCGCCTATGGAGGATCTGGATACACTGCTCCAGTTTATGGAGGCTACAGCTCCTCTGTGTATGGAGGTTATGGTGGACAATGGAATGCTCCTAATTCTCCCTATGGAGGATATCTGATGAGTGGAAATTATTATCCTAGTTATGTCTACCAGAATATTGGTTATGGACCAGCTGTATATGGATCTAGCCCCAGCCCTATCCGCAAGGCATACTAAAATTTACTTTTAGTTTTATGGATAGTAATTATTACACTATTTTATTTTATCAAAAACTTTTTAGATATATTTTAAAAATAAATTTTTGAAATAATAATTTTGTTAGTTTTATTAGTGAAGCTTCTCTGTAATACTTTTATGTCCGTAACTGTTAAAAAAATAAATTTTTTGGATTATAATATTTTAAATTTCAATGTATCCTGAAACCTATACACATCCCAACGCTTTTTTTTTATTTCTGTAATTTGCTCTAGTCCGTTCCTCGCTGTTTTTGTCCTTTGCTGTTAAGGAAATTTTCTTTCCTTTGAATTCATGGCTTAAATTTTTTTCATCAGACTTAATATAATTTATGTCAGTAAGTCTGTCTATAACTTACAAATATAATCGATAATTTAGGCAAGATAATATTTATAGGAATATTTTCTTTAACAGTTAGGGGTGCAATTAAGTCTACAATTTGTTGTTCTAAAAATTCACAGCTTAACTACGAAGTTTTAATTAAACTGATAAGTCTCAATTTTTATCTTTTCTTTGTTTAAGTAAAGTTTACATTTACGAATTTATCTCAAGTTCTGAGCATCTTTTAACAAAATATTTTAGTACTTATTTTTATTAAATTGATTGTGTTATTTAATCTAAACCACGTGAATCTAAATATATTAAATTTGATGATGTAGCAAATTAAAAGAAAAAAGGATGCCAATATGGACAGGAGATTCAAAAAGCATTTTTTAAAATATAAGTCCGTTACCTTTCCTACTCAAAATACTTGTTACTGAGGATTTTGTGGTTTTGTCATTTTAGGGAAAGTAATGTTAAACATGTTCTTATAACTTCAACTTGTGTGAAAATTAAATTTTTTTTTGTCAATTACTTACTAATTATAATCTGTCTAAACTTGTTAAAACTTAATGACTCTATAAATATATATGACGTATTATTGTATTGAAAAACCAAAGGTTTATTTATGAATTATTTATTAGGCTGCTAATTAATGTTTAAATTCTTTATCAATAATAAAAATTTTAGAATTTTAAAGTTTGAACTTAAGGGCATAAAGAAGGGGACTTTTGATGGAGTATTAAATGTTAAACTTTATAAACATGTACTCTCATTAATAACTTTAATAAATAAAACTAGCAGTGTTATAACCTTTCTATGAATGTTATCGACAAGAAGTGGTATTTATTAAACATTGGGGTTGCACCTTAATTTGTATATCGTTGCCTTATCTCCTATAGGGGTTAATTACATTCCTGGAGACTTTTGGCGTAGGCACTGGTTCAAATTACAAGGAAAAATAAAGTCTAATATCAATTTACCTTTAATTTAAAAGGTTTCGACCATAAAAATCTTAATCTCATTGGATTTGCCATTTATATTAATAAATTTTTAAAAGTGGAGCTTTTTTATTAACATAAGATGTGTACGGTCTAACATATTATAAATGGGGAGACAGAATGTGCTAAAATTCTGTAAAGGTGTGACTTAAGGCTTAAAAACAGTAGTAGAACAATAATATTGAAAAGAAATATTGACAAAACTTTTTTGTCTAGTTAGCTTAAATTTAATTGTTCTACTACTGTTTTAAGCCTTAAAACTCACACCCTTACGGAATTTTATCACAACCTACCTCCCCCTTTAGGCAGAATTATCGTTTTCAAAAACTGCACTGAGATTCTTGTAATAATAAGTAATCACAAAAGCCTAACCTTAAAGCCCATCTATTTTCTACAGGACAATTTTGTTTATCCTGAATTGGTGATTCCACGGAAGATTACGTACAATTTAGCATTTCTTATTTTCAGACAAATAAACCTATTTTTGGTGGGACTTCTGTTTTCTTCATTCAAATTTATCATAGTTGAAGTTCGTTAGTCTTGTTGGTTATCATACTTATTTTATAAATCAATTCAAAGAATGCACTTTAAGATGCAAGAATAAATTCATTTAAACTTATTAAAAGTGAAGCTTTCCTAAAATTAGAATCAGTCCGTCCGTCCCGGTTAGCTCTTTTCGTTAATTTAAGCATGTTAAAATTGACATCTCGATTACAAACTTTGCATGGTGTAGTATTTAGGTACGATATAGAAAGGAGTGGGGACAAAACACCTAATTTAAAAATACCTAATTTAAAAATGCCTAATTTTATAAATGTCTAATGTGACAAAACATCTAATTTATAAATACCTAATTTAAAAATGTCTAATTTAAAAATACCTAATTTTAAAAATGCCTAATGTGACAAAACACCTAACTTTAAAAATGCCTAATTTTATAAACACCTAACTATAAATACCTAAGTTTAAAAATACCTAATTTTAAAATACCTAATCTAAAAAAACCTAATTTTAAGTATATCTTAAAACTGTTGTTAAATATATTAAACCGGCGGCTACGCCCTCTAGAGGCCTCTAGGGGCGATTGCGGTGCGGGGAAAGGGGGGATTGAGGCTTCATGACCACCTTCCCCCCCTCCAGAATTTCAAAGGTTGAAGGACAAGGAAACAAATGAATTTTAATTTTTTTTGGTTTCTTCCCTAACAAAAGTAGCCGTAGCATCCCTTTTTTTTCTTGGGGGGTGATAGTTAATCATCTCCCATTTTCGTTCTAGTTTGATAAAGAAAGATTGAAGAAATATTAAAAAACGGAGGGGGGGGGGGGATTTTTCCAACGGGTGATTTCTCATTGGATAGTGTCGGTAACCTCCCCAAAACCTTCCCAACCTTATATAAACCATCCCATGACATATGGGAAGCTTCATTGTAAAAATGCAGGGGCGTCCAAGCTTTTTTTTTGGGGGGGGGAACATCTTTTTAAGGGGGGGTAATTAGTTTTTGGGGGTGTAAAATGGTGCACGAAGCGTGCTGCAATTTTTTTTCCCCCCCCTAAAATTTTTACCCTGGGGGTAAAATTAGCTTGGGGGGGGGGGTAATTACCACCCCTGAAATCTGTTGGCAGGGGTAAATTTTGTTTAACCCCCCCTAAATTTCTGGGGGGGGGGGGTAATTTAAATTTTATTTTATTGGACGTCTATGTAAAAATGAACCATATTGGTTCATCGACTAGCAAGATCCTTTAGCAATAACAATCAGCCAATTGGATTAATGTTATCAAAATTTTAGGTATTTTAGTGAAAATATTTAATATTTTAGAATTAGGCATTTCTAAATTAGGCGTTTAGATAGTTTAAAATTAGGTATTTTTAAATTAGGCATTTTTAAAATTAGGTATTTTTAGTTAGGCATTTTTAGTTAGGCGTTTTTAAATTAGGCATTTATAAATTAGGTGTTTTTAAATTAGGTGTTTTTAACGTAGGTGTTTTTAACATTAGGTATTTTTAAACTTAGGTGTTTTTAGTTAGGCATTTTTAGTTAGGCATTTTTAAATTGGGTGTTTTGTCCCCACTCCTATATAGAAAGCCTAGCAACTCTATAATAGTTAACAAAATGTCCATAACCAATTTAAACGTTAATTTTTACAGCTAATTTTTAGTAGCGAAGCTACTCTATAATTCGAAATGTCCGCCCGTCCGTCTGAGACAGAAAGGGGAAAACGTGATTTTTTTCAGCTCCTATAAAAGATAGAGCTAAAATTTTCAGGGATTAATTTTGTTAAAATCTGCATATTTTCACTAAGTTTCAATAAGATCCGTCAGTTGGTTGGGGTGCTAGATTGATTCCTACATTTTTAAGTTTTCATGATTTACTAAACTACTATTCAACAGAGACGGCTGAAATTTGCAGAGATTGAATACTTTCATATTCTGCATACTTTTATCAAGTTTTATTGAGATTTTCTTATTGGTTGGGGTGCTAGTTCGATTCCTAGATTTTTAGGTTATGATTTTCTTTACTCCTATATGAGATAGACGGCTGATATTTTTAGGGATTAAATAATTTCACAATTGACATCCCCACAAAGTTTCATTAAGATTTGCCGAGGTGCTTCTTCTTCTTGTAGCCCTCTCTCCTCATTCTGCATCATCATCAGTAATTGGCAGGTTCAGGAACCTGGCACATTCCAGAGGGTTTATCCACAGGTCACGTGGTGTGAGGGTGGTGGGGTTGGCTGGACAGCTAAATAAGTGTACAGTAGTATGTCCTGGCTGTTGGCAGAGGGGACATACGTCTGGAAAGGGGACTTCTTTGCTGATTCTGGACATATAACTTTTCAGGTGTGTACTATAACCTGATCTCAGCTGGGAAAGTGTGGTTCTGGTGATTCTAGGTAGGGCCTTCTCAGAATCACTAATTGCTGGGGGGGGGGAGCACCTAAGACCTTATTGTGCTCGAGATTAGCAATGCTGTTTCGAACAGAGCTTGTGTGCAGGGCCTTTAGTCTCTGTTTGTAGATGTCTGTAGGCAGATCTGGATATGACATCTGTTTGATTTCTTCGCCAAATTTGGACACTAATGTTTGATTCATCTGGCCATGTGGGGGGGGGAGCATTCAAATCCACTCGGTTTGGGTGGTTTGGTAACTGTGTTTGCAACAGAAATTGCTTGCTTAGCATTTCACAGTGATCTTTAACTGTCATAATTTTTGTCTCTTGATGTAGATGGTCTGGTTTAGACATAATATGACAACCTGTGGCAGCTCGCAAAGCAGCATTTTGGGCAACCTGGATTTCATCCCAAGTTGTCTGGGACAAAGCAGGTGTCCAAATCGGACAGCAATAGTTAATGATGGATTGACCAATTGCTTTGAAGGTGGTAACTATGGTTTCCTTGTCCTTACCCCAGTTTTGGCCAGTTAAGGCTAGTAGAACGCTGTTCTTAGACTGGATCTTGGTCTTCAGGTTGGCTGCATGTTGCCTGAAGGACAGGAGTGTATCAAAAGTGATACCAAGGAAAGTAGGTTTCTTCACTGTTGGTACTGTTTGTCCATCCACTTCGATCTGTAACACTACACTAGCATCATTCGAAAATGTTGAGAAAATAGTGGCAAATGATTTGGAGGGAGAGATAAAGAGGTTCCTGCTCTTAAACCATTCATTTAATGTTGCTAGGTAGCTATTTAGTTCCCTAACAATCGGGTCAAACTTGGGCCCTGAGTTCAGCACATTGCTGTCGTCAGCGTATGTGACAAGTTTGATGTTACCTGGGGGTGATGGCATGCGAGACATGTAGAGGTTGAACAAGATGGGAGAAAGTACACCACCTTGCGGCACCCCTTGTTTTACTTTCCTGTATTTGGAGGTGGAATTTCGGAAAAGTACATATGTCTGTCTTCCCCGCAGGTAACCACACAGAAAACGTTTAATGTAGGCGTTCAATGGAAGGTTGTTGATGTCCTTGAGCAACAAGTGGTGGTCTACAGTGTCGAAAGCTTTAGATAAGTCTATCGCCACCGAGACAGTTCTGTTGACTGGCTTCTTCCTGTTTAAACCTTTGTCTATGTGATCTTTGATGGTCTGTAAAGCAGTGAGGGTGGAACGTCCCTTTCTAAAACCATGTTGGTGGTCAGCAAGTTCAATGGCATCTGTAAGATAAGGTAGCAGCAATGCTTCCAAAATCTTTGCTGGTGGTGACAGGATCGAGACTGGCCGATAACTGGTGCCTTTGTTTGCTGGCTTTCCTGGCTTAACAAGGGTGATGATTTTGGCTGTCTTCCATTTGCCTGGTGTCTTGGCAGTGCTCAAGATGAGATTAAATAAAGATGTTAAAAACTTGATACCATTTGGTCCCAAGTGCTTGAGCATGACTGGTGACAAGCCATCTGGTCCTATGGCTTTGGAATTTTTAGCTCGTTTGATGGCTTCGGCTGTTTGAGCCGGGGTAAATTTAATCTTCTCTGCATGATGTTTAGGCTTGCTTTGCATTGAACGTAGAATATTGTGAAGCTCCTTTTCAGGTTTCTTATCTAGTTCAGGTGTATATTGACGATTAAATTTATTAGCCAATTTGGTAGCATCAATGGTGGGTTTGTTGTCGTCGAAGTCTATGCCCTGGTTGTCTGGTTGGACAGGTTGATCACATAGGCCTTTGATGGTTTTCCATAGCTTCGTACTGCCAGGCTGACAGGTTGATAAGTGTTGTGTCCATTTATCTTTCCTGTGGTCTCGAATAAGTTTGTCGATGTTTTTGTTGAGTTCAGGTATTCTGTTGTCAGCTGGATTATTTTTCTTTATGTTATCCCGTTCATCAATTAGTGTGGCAGCTTCTGTAGGTAGGGCATTATACGTGCGAGGGATTCTTCCTGCAGGAATAAATTTGCCAGCTGCTTCTTGTACTACTTTAGAGAAGTATTTTTCAGCTTCGAATACATCAGTGACTTCTCTCGCCGCGGAAAAAATGTTTTCTGTGTATTCCTCAAATTTTACCCAATCAGCTTTGTTATAGTTGACATATGTGTAATTGGGTGAGTTGTTTTTTTATGAGTTCTGCTGAAATGCTAATGATGATGGGAAGATGATCTGATCTGAGGCTGGTGTGTATTTTCCAATTTGTGGTTGGGATCAGATTTGAGGAGGCCATGCTGATGTCTGGAGCTGTTGATGCATTTGCCGTAACTCTTGTTGGCTGGTCTTCATTAATTATACCATAATTCAGACCAGTGATGGTGTCTACAATGAGTTTTCCTCTGACATCTTCATTTGCCTCAGAGTGCCACAGTTGGTGATGAGCTTTAACATCACCTAGAATAAGACTTGATGTTCCTAAGTCTTCAAATAGTTTATCTATCGGTGGAATATAGTTCTGGTTGCAGCTACTCTGAGGGGGGATATATACATTTCGAATGTAAAGTGGTTCTGTGTTATGTTTGCCAGGTAGACTGATGGTTAAGCTTTCCAGGTGAGGATCCTGTTCAATAGCTGCTGGCGTCTTTTCAAGGTTGAAGTTGACATCCTTGTGGACCAAGAATGCCACACCACCACCCTTGTTTACTCCTCTGTCTTTACGAACAAATGTATAGTTTGGTGTCTTGGGTGTTTTTGATTTACCAGTGAGCTTGGTTTCTTGTATGGCTCCAATTTTGATATCATTTTTCTCCATGTAATGAAGAATTTCCGAGATTTTACCAGAGATACCATTGGTGTTGTGTTGGAGTATGTTTAGTGTTGAGCTGTTGTTGCGTTGTTGTTGCTGTTGTTGCGTGGGGGGAGGAGGAGGGGAAGGGGGTCTACGACGGGGCGGAGGGGGGGAAGGGCGTCTACGACGAGGGGGTGGGGGGGAAGGGCGTCTACGACGAGGGGGATTAAGTGGGGGGGGTGGGGTTTTTAAGAGGGGGGGGTGTTGGGGGGGGTGATTCCACAGGTAGCAGATTTATGCAACATGGTCCTGTCCAGATCTTGAATTTTTTGCGTTCGTTGGCAGATTTTAATTTTGAACACTTGACATGAAGCCAATTTTTGCATTTGCTACATTCGATGAACGTTCCAATAATTCTCTTTGTACATACAGTGCAGTTCCATGTTGGTCCAGGATTCTGTTCTATTCCAGCTCTTATCAAGAGTAGCCGAATAAGACATGCTGGAGATGCCTTACTCTTTGTCGAACATACTAAAAACTTGATTTAGCTGCGGGGTAAGCCACATTGTCTGCGATGTTAAAAAGGATGTCCTCTGGGTTGTTGATGATGATGCAAGTTGGGAGGTTGGGAGATTGTACTTGTTTGCTCTTGGCTTCCCCGCAGCTGCTGATGTTGTTGCTGTTGCAGTAGAAGGTGGATCCGCAACGTAGACACGGCAAACATAGGATCTAGCCGAGGTGCTAGATCGATTCCTAGATTTTCACGTTATAAATCTTACAAGGTTTCAAGATTTTTATAGTTCAATGTATTTTTATGAAACTGCAATAAAGTTCATTTTTTCTGGATATCAATCCATAATTTTGAGCTTCGCTTGCTATGGATGTTGACATCCTTGTTGTGTAATATATTCGCTAGATTGATCTTATTATTGGAATACCGATTTCTAGGACAATCAAGTACAATGTTATAAGCGAAGAATCTCTAAATATTGTTCTAAGAATAGAAATAAGTCTTTGACAGTACAATGTATTTAAGCAATTTTTCAAAAATCTACTTCAACATTATTTTTATTGTTCAGTTGTGACATTCTACTGGTATTAATTTGTAATTTATTAGTTTAGAATAAAAGAATTATCAGAACATTCATGTTAGGAAAGCTATGAAATTTGATTGTAATACAAAGGAAAGTTATTTCATATTTATAACAGAATATAAATTAGGAAGATTAAAAATTATTTGTTAAAATTTGTTTCAATACAGGATACCGTTTCAAATTTAGAAAATTTGAATTATTTGAATATGATAGTTCACTCCAAAAACCTATAGAGATAATTTTATCATTATCTCTTACTAAAGTAATCTTAAATCTGAAACTTGGAAAGCTTATTTTCAGTAAATACAGAAATTGCATACCAACCAAAAGACTAGCATATGAAAAAATAATAGAAAAGCTTCACTAATTAACTTAATAATAACAAAAAATAAATCTTACAAAATTTATTGTTAAAATATTCCATAAAATTTATGATAAAATAAAATAGTATAATAATTACTATCCATAAAACTGAAAGTAAAGTTTAGTATGGCTTGCGGATAGGGCTGTGGCTAGATCCATGTACAGCTGGTCTATAACCAATATTCTGGTAGACATAACTAGGATAATAATTTCCACTCATCAGATATCCTCCATAGGGAGAATTTGGAGCATTCCATTGTCCTCCATAACCTCCATACACAGAGGAGCTGTAGCCTCCATAAGCTGGAGCAGTGTATCCAGATCCTCCATAGGCGGGAGCAGAGTATCCATAACCTCCATAAGAGACAGGGGCTGTGTATCCATATCCTCCATAGGCTGCAGCTCCATAAGAAGAGGTGCTCAGAGGGTTGTGGGCATAAGAGTAGGCATGAGCGGGGGCAGCTTGGTAGGCAGGGGCAGCATGGTAGGCGGGGGCAGCATGGCTATACACAGGGGTAGGAGCAGGGGCACTGTACTCTTCAGTACTACGTCTGTAGCGCCTAAGAAAAGAAAAAATGAAAACCTTGAAACCCTTATTTAAATATAACATTTAAAGGAGAATGCTGCTTGAAAAAAAACAATAAAAATGCATGTGTACAAAATTATATACATTTATACCTATAGGTAGAAGAAATTAGTTTTATATTAAAAAGTATTAAGTAAGAAATAAGTAAAAAGTCTTAAATACAGGTACTTGATAAGCAGCTAGAACAAATAAAAAAGTAAACCTTATAAATACAGAACAAACCTACAGACAAACCCTAGTTATACAATAACTATATTAACAAGAACATACCTGTTGCCGTTGCCATGTCCATTGCTGCTATAACTGTTTCCATAACTGCTGCTATAGCCAATTCCATAGCCGTTACCATAGCTGCCATAACTGTTGTATCCATTATCTCCATATCCATTATTGTAACCACCATAGCCGTAATTGTCATAACCTCCATAGCCGCCATAACCTCCATAGCCACCATAACCTCCATAGCCTCCGTAGCTGTCATAACCTCCATAGCCTCCATAGCTAGGGGAATAGCTGCTATAACTACCACCATATCCATCTCCATAGCCACCATAACTGCCATAGTTATAGTAATTTGCCTAAAAAAATTAACATGGTTAATGTATAATGGTAATGCCTTATCAAATATGATACAGATATCCAGAAGTAGAACAAAAACAATCAAATATAAATAGTAAGAGATATAAGTTATCCGGAATTTTAATGTAGGGAGTAGATTTGAAATCTGCATCAAATTTTAAGGATTTTTTATAAAATTCGTTTTTTGTAAAATTCTTTATCTAAAAGCGAAAATACATTTTAAGTTTATTAATTTTGACCAATAGGATAGGTGGATTTTAAACTACCTGCGCTCTAATTGGTTGAATGATGTACGACATCCAATCAGAGCGCAGATTTTTTAAATCCACCAATCACAGATGCCAAAATTAATTAACTTAATTTGTATTTCCACTTTTAGATAAAGAATTATACAAAAAACGAATTTTATAAAAAATCCTTAAAATTTGATGCAGATTTCAAATCTACTCCCTACATTACAATTCCGGAAAACTTATATCTCTTAATAAATAGTGCCACAGGAGGCCTATAGAGACATAGCCGCTAGATTACATTATAAAAGGCTAATAAACATTGAAAGAAACACTAAAATCACCTGAACGGCAGCAGCTAACAAAAGAAGGGTGAATCCTAACTTCAACATAGTTCAATAGATAGTAAATTACAACTATACCTTAAGACCCTATACAGGCCTATTTATACTAAAGTTACAACTGATTATTGTTATGTACTGTACATTTTTTAAAAAAATTTTATTAAATAATTATCATTTAAATAAATATTTATTTGATTAAACCAAAAGGAATAAAAGTGTATTTTTATCATAGTTTTAATGCATTTCAATTTTTTCATAATCATTAACTTTTTCCATAATAAACTCTTGTTGGGGTTTAACAATTATTTTTATCATACTTTTTATAAAACCTCCCATTTTAATCCCAAAGTAATCTATTTATTTTTAAGTGTGGAATTAAAAATGAATTCCATAAATTATTAAGATTTTTCTATATGATTTAATGTTCTGTTAAATCATAATAACTTGCCTATCAATATAATTTGTTAATTGCAGGTCCAGGACACGGTAGGTACAAGTTTTCAGAGATTTCAGGTAAGAATATTTTAACCTCATTTTTTAATGCAAATTGAGGGATAGCTTTGTTAAATATATTTTCCTTTAACTTATATTCAAATTATGAATTTTGGTCAATTACTTTTTTATCATAAGCTTAATAAAACTTAATGGTCCTATAAATACATATCATAAATATCATATCCTATTATATATAGTAGTAATCTTTTGGATCTTGCTAACCACTGAACCGATACGGTTCTCCTGTACATTGTAGCTTCTCATAGGTCCTGGGAAGGTTTAGAGCTATTTTTGGTACCACCATACCCCCCAAAAAAAATTTTTCACCCTATAATATTTTTTACCTTTTCTTTTTGAAACTAAAGTAAAATTGATGAAGTCAAATTCAAGCCCCCATCACCTCAAGTGCCTCTAGGGGCGTAGCCGCTAGAAAATGCATATTGTATAAAAAATACCAAATTTTATGAATAATTTATTAAGCTACTTTTGAATGTGTAAATTCTTTTAACATAAAATTGATAAATAAAAATACAATGAAAAATTTTATTTGTTAATTTAGAAAATAATTTTACTATGAAATGGATTTGGATCAAGGGGGGAGGGCAGGGGACATGGGACTGAAAATTTGATGGAGCACTAAATTAACACATTTTCTCATTCGGGGGCTTAATAACTATATTAGATCAAACCAGTAGTGTTCTAACTTTTCAATAAAAAAATGAAATCAACACATTCTCATCGATCGGGATGTATGTTAATTTATTGTTCATTATCTTATCCCTTAAGATCCCTTAGAGGGGCTACTTTCATCCCAAAAGGCTATTGGCAAAGTCACGGATTAAATTAACAGGAAAAATTATGTTAATTCTAATTTCAATTAAACTTTAATTTAAAAGGTTTCGACTGTAAAAATCTTAATCTTTAAGGATTTGCATTAATTTGTATTAATATCTTTTTAAAAGCGAAGCTTTTATACTTAAAGGTACATTTCAGTACCGTCTCTTTAAAACCTTGCACTAGGATTCTTGTAATGATAAGGAATAATCTTGAAATCATTAACTTAATCATTTCCAACAAAAAAAATTTTTTTTTGTCTTAGATTGGTTATTCCACATAAGGTTAGCTACATTTTAAGAACCTTTCATTTTCAGATATATTAACATATTTTTGTTGAGACTTCCAAATGATATTATATTGATTCTTCATATTATAATTAAAGTTAGTTAGTCATGTATGTTGTCATACTCGTTTTATAAGTCAATTCATTAAATACAATTTTATAGATGTAGAAATAAGTTTTTTTTTCTTGTTAATTCTTCTTGTCTTGGGAAGGTTTTAGGCTTTTTTATTCCCAACACATCCATAGATGTTAGGGGCGCAACCATTAGTAATGTTGTAGTAAGCTTCCTTATTACCTCATGTTAATTGTTAATGCGATGAATTACAATTAAATCACAAACTGTCATAAAAAATTCATTGTTTTTAAGAAAGGTATTTTAAAACTCTTAAAACAATAAATTTAAAAAGGATGAAAACATCCATAAAGGCAAAGCTCTAAATTCAATCGGTAGAACAAACAAACATGAACACTCAAAACATAATAAATATTACTCTAAAGGTATAAATATATTTTGTATATCAACTTGTTGCAAAATTGCGTAAATCAAACTTACAATTTCATTTTAGAACGTGATTATAGAGACACTTCGCTTTAATTATTCTACCTTGTTGTTCTAGTAATCATTGTTTCGAAAAAAAAATCTTCATCTAAAGTTTGAAATCGATAGGACAAATTTAACATACCTAGATAATCAAAAAGCTAACCATTAAGTACGGACGGACGCAAAAACAGTATTTATAGGAAAACTTTGCTTTTAAAAAGAACATTAGAAAGGACATCAATAAAATTTGAACTTGACGTTTTTTTAACAATTAATTTGGTTTTATATTGGTGATAAAATAGTTCACACATATTTTTAAAAGCGAAGCTTTTATATAATTAGGGTCTGTCCGTCCGAGATAGATTAGCGTAGCTACTCTATAATCATTACCAGAAAGTTCGTACGTCCATTTTAAACATGTTGATTTTTTACTTTTTTTACAAATAATTTTTGTATGTTAAAATTATCCGATTCATCTGATTTTCGGTATACTGATTCCTATTACAACAAGGTATAGTGTTATAAGCGAAGTATCTCTACAATCAAATCCTAAAAACGTCAGTATGTCCTTAAACAGTAACATGTATTTAATCAGTTTTGCAACAAATTTACTTTAATTTTGTATAGACATGTGCACTACTATTAAGTTTATTCAGTTCTGATACTCAACAAGTGTTAATGTTCGTTTGTCCTTCCATTTCAGAGCTTCGCTTTAATGGATGTTGTCATCATTGTTTTTGTTCTTATTTTATATGAGTCAAAAAGGTATGAAGCTATTGCCTTACCATATTCTACAATTGTCCAAAAATAGTGTAATATCTGATTGTTGTTTCATTTTGGGATAGATATTATATAACATATGTTATTTACCTCGGATAAATAAATCTGGATAATCTATACTATTTAAGCTTAAACAATTAAAGTTTTCAAATATCTTAAAATCTTTCTGTTTCCAAGGACATTACTCATCCTGGCTAACGTCCCTTATTAGAAGTTTAATCAGACGGATTTCTATAATTATAAAGTTGCTGTGCAATTACAGAATATGGCGATTTAAGCAGTAGCGTTGGGAATAAATGAAATAAAAAGAAAAGCAAAGAAATAAAAGACTTTTATCAAAACAATTTTACAACAAACCTTCTAATGATAACCTAACAAGGACATACCATCCATGAAAGCAATGCTCTAATAATACGAATAATAACACTTGTATACTAGAATATAGATTTAAAAGTCTTAACAAAATTGGGATCTACTGCAGTTCAGGGTAAAATATTGCTGGTAACGAATATTGCCAAAAATTTATGAATTTTAAAGATGATGTACAGGGAAAGCTTCACTGAAGTAAAAACGCGTAAAATAGGCATTTTTCGCGCATTTCTCTGCACCGCGAGATAATTATTCATTATTGATTTGTGGCTATTCCAGATTATTTGTAGGTCTTCTTATGCCGCTTAAAACAGTGTGCGGGCATTATCTGTACATTCAGCCGATTTGCAGCTAGCAGGCTCAAAAATTCATAGATTTTTGGCAATATTCGTTACCAGCAATATTTTACTGTGAACTGCAGTAGATCCCAAAATTGTGAGTAAATTTGTTGCAAGATTGCGTAAATACAGGATACTGCTTTTGGACATAATTAAATTTTTATGACTTCCCAATTAAAATTTTAATTATTTCAAAATGATATGAATAGTATAGTTAAGTAATGCAAATTGGAGTATAAAAATACCAAAACTAATATATTTTATAAAATAAAATAGTATAATAATTACTTTCTATAAAACTAAAAGTAAAGTTTAGTATGCCTTGCGGATAGGGCTGGGGCTAGATCCATGTACAGCTGGTCTATAACCAATATTCTGGTAGACATAACTAGGATAATAATTTCCACTCATCAGATATCCTCCATAGGGAGAATTAGGAGCATTCCATTGTCCTCCATAACCTCCATACACAGAGGAGCTGTAGCCTCCATAAGCTGGAGCAGTGTATCCAGATCCTCCATAGGCGGGAGCAGAGTATCCATAACCTCCATAAGAGACAGGGGCT
Organism: Acartia tonsa; assembly: GCF_053477335.1. Classification (NCBI taxonomy): domain Eukaryota; kingdom Metazoa; phylum Arthropoda; class Copepoda; order Calanoida; family Acartiidae; genus Acartia; species Acartia tonsa. The sequence goes on from NC_137267.1 coordinate 15,624,039, forward strand.
GTGTATCCATATCCTCCATAGGCTGCAGCTCCATAAGAAGAGGTGCTCAGAGGGTTGTGGGCATAAGAGTAGGCAGGAGCAGGGGAAGCTTGGTACGCCGGGGCAGCATGGTAGGCGGGGGCAGCATGGCTATACACAGGGGTAGGAGCAGGGGCACTGTACTCATCAGTACTACGTCTGTAGCGCCTAAGATATGAAAAAATAAAAACCTTGAAACACTTATTTAATAAAACATTTAAAGGAGAAAGCTGGTTGAAAAACACTATTAAATGCATATGTACAACATAATATACATTTACACCTACAGGTAGAAGAAATTAGTTTTATAGTAGTAGCAAATAAGAAATAAATAAAAAGGCTTAAATACAGGCACTTGATAAGCAGCTAAAACTAATAAAATGTAAACCTTATAAATACAGAACAAACCTACAGACAAACCCTAGTTATACAATAACTATATTAACAAGAACATACCTGTTGCCGTTGCCATGTCCATTGCTGCTATAACTGTTTCCGTAACTGCTGCTATAGCCAATTCCATAGCCGTTACCATAGCTGCCATAACTATTGTATCCATTATCTCCATATCCACTATTGTAACCGCCATAGCCGTAATTGTCATAACCTCCATAGCCGCCATAACCTCCATAGCCTCCGTAGCTGTCATAACCTCCATAGCCTCCATAGCTGGGGGAATAGCTGCTATAACTACCACCATATCCATCTCCATAGCCGCTATAACTGCCATAGTTATAGTAATTTGCCTAAAAAGATTAACTTAGTTAATTTATAATGGTAATGAACTAATCAAAAAGGATAAAGATATCCAGAAGTAGAAAAGCACAAATACAACTCGTTGATAATGAACAAAACTAATACTAACAGACAGGGGTAGAGGGGAAACTTGAAAAGAAATGACTTGAGAAACTACAACTAAAAAATAAGTAAACAAGTTTTAATAAGGAAATAATCAATTCTGATGAATATTAAATTAATAGGAAATAAACATTAGTTAAAATAAAATAACAGAATGTGTGTTTGTCTGTTTGTACCAAAGGATCTCATAAAAAAATATAAAAATAAATAATTATTTGTAGACTTGAATGCTACATAGTTAGGCATCGTAGCAACTTGAACAAAAACAAACACATAAAGTACCACAAGAGGCCTATAGGGGCATAGCCACTAGATTACCTAATAAGAGGCTAGTAAACATTGAAAGAAACACTAAAATCACCTGAACGGCAGCAACTAACAAAAGAAGGGTAAATCCAAACTTCAACATAGTTCAATAGATAGTAAGTTACAACTATACCTTTTGACCGTATACAGTCCTATTTATACTAAAGTTACAACTGATTATCATTATGTACTGTACATTTTTTTAAAATAAATATTCTTAAATAATTATCATTTAAATAAATATTTATTTGATTAAACCAAAAGGAATAAAAGTGTATTTTTATCATAGTTTTAATGCATTTCAATTTTTTTATGATAATATACTTTTTCCATAATAAACTCTTGTTGGGGTTTAACAATTATTTTTATTATACTTTTAAAAATACCTCCCATTTTAATCCCAAAGTAATATATTTATTTTTAAGTATGGATTCAAAAATGAATTCCATAAATTATTAAGATTTTTTATATGATTTAATGTTCTGTTAAATTGTAATAACTTGCCTATAAATATAATTTGTTAATTGCAGGTCCAGGACACGGTAGGTACAAGTTTTCAGAAATTTCAAGTAAGAATATTTAACCTCATTTGATTTTTTAATGCAAATTGAGGGATAGCTTTGTTAAATATATTTCCTTTAACTTATATTCCAATTATGAATTTTGGTCAATTACTTTTTTATCATAAGCTTAATAAAACTTAATGGTCCTATAAATACATATCATAAATATCATATCCTATTACATAAAGTAGTAATCTTTTGGATCTTGCTAACCACTGAACCGATACGGTTCTACTTTACATTGTAGCTTCTCATAGGTCCTGGGAAGGTTTAGAGCTATTTTTGGTACCACCATACCCCCCAAAATTGTTGACCCTATAATATTTTTTACCTTTTCTTTTTGAAACTAAAGTAAAATTGGTGAGGTCAAATTCAAGCCCCCATCACCTCAAGTGCCTCTAGGGGCGTAGCCGCTAGAAAATGCATATTGAATCAAAAATACCAAAATGTATGAATAATTTATTAAGCTACCTTTAAATGTGTAAATTCTTTTAACGAACACAGTAATAGTGTCTGACTGATTATGACGTAACAAAAAAAATTAGCCAATGAGAGGCCGTTATTGACCAATGGTAAAATTTATAGTGGCCTCTCATTGGCTAATTTTTTTTGTTACGTCATAATCAGTCAGACACTATTACTGTGTTCCTTTTAACATAAAATTGATTAATAAAAAATACAATGAAAAATTTAATTTCTTAATTTAGAAAATATTTTTACTATGAAATGGATTTGGATCAAGGAGAAAGGGGACATGGAACTGAAAATTTTGATGGAGCACTAAATTAACACAATTTTCTCATTCAGGGGCTTAATAACTATATGAAATCAAACCAGTAGTGTTCTAACTTTTCAATAAAAAAATGAAATCAACACTTTATCATCAATCGGGATGTATGTTAATTTATTGTTCATTATCTTATCCCTTAAGGGGTTACTTTCATCCCTAAAGACTATTGGCAAAGGCACGGGTTAAATTAACAGGAAAAATTATGTTAATTCTAATTTCAATTAAACTTTAATTTAAAAGGTTTCGACTGTAAAAATCTTAATCTTTAAGGATTTGCATTAATTTGTATTAATAACTTTTAAAAAGCGAAGCTTTTATACTTAAAGGAACATTTCATTACCGTCTTTTTAAAACCTTGCACTAGGATTCTTGTAATGATAGGAATAATCTTGAAATCATTATCTTAATCATTTCCAACAATAAAAATTTAGTTTTTGTCTTGGATTGGTTATTCCACATTAGGTTAGCTACACTTTGAGAATCTTTCATTTTCAGATATATTAACATATTTTTGTTAAGACTTCTAACTGATATTATGTTAATTCTTCATATTACAATTAAAGTTAGTTAGTCATGTATGTTGTCATACTCGTTTTATAAGTCAATTCATTGAATACAATTTTATAGATGTAGAAATAAGGTTTTTTTTCTTGTTAATTCTTCTTGTCTTGGGAAGGTTTTAGGCTTTTTTATCCCCAACACATCCATAGATGTTAGGGGTGCAACCATTAGTAATGTTGTAGTAAGCTTCCTTATTACCTCATGTTAATTGTTAACGCGATGAATTACAATTAAATCACAAACTGTCATAAAAAATTCTTTGTTTTTAAGAAAGGTATTTTAAAACTCTTAAAACAATAAATTTAACAAGGATGGAAACATCCATAAAAGCAAAGCTTTAAATTCAATCGATAAAACAAAAAACATGAACACTCGTAGAGTGTCAAAGCTTAATGAATATTACTTTAAAGGTATAAACATATTTTGTATATCAACTTGTTGCAAAATTGCGTAAATCAAACTTACAATTTCATTTTAGAACTTGATTACAGAGACACTTCGCTTTAATTATTCTACCTTGTTGTTCTAGGAATCATTGTTCCGAAAAAAATCTTCATCTAAAGTTTGAATTCGATAGTACAAATTTAACATACCTAGATAATCAAAAAGCTAACCATTAAGTACGGACGGACGCAAAGACCGTATTTATAGGAAAACTTTGCTTTTAAAAAGAACATTAGTTTAATAGAAAGGACATCAATAAAATTTGAACTTGACGTTTTTTTAACAATTAATTTGGTTTTATATTGGTGATAAAATAGTTCACACATATTTTTAAAAGCGAAGCTTTCCTATAATTAGGGTCGGTCCGTCCGAGATAGATAGTTTTTTTTTTGGTTAATTTAGGCATGTTAGAATTGTCCTATCGATTTCAAACTTTGCATGGTGATTCCTGTAGTAGTAAGGTACGATTTAGAAAGCGTAGCAACTCTATAATCATTACCAGAAAGTTCGTACGTGAATTTTAAACATGTTGATTTTTTACTTTTTTTACAAATAATTTTTGTATGTTAAAATTATCCGATTCATCTGATTTTCGGTAAACTGATTCCTATTACAACAAGGTATAGTGTTATAAGCGAAGTATCTCTACAATCAAGTCCTAAAAACGTCAGTATGTCCTAAAACAGTAACATGTATTTAATCAGTTTTGCAACAAATTTACTTTAATTTTGTATAGACATGTGCACTAATATTAAGTTTATTCAGTTCTGACACTCAACAAGTGTTAATGTTCGTTTGTCCTTCCATTTCAGAGCTTCGCCTTTATGGCTGTTGTCATCCTTGTTTTTGTTCCTATTTTATATGAGACAAAAAGTTATGAAGCTATTGCCTTACCATATTCTACAATTGTACAAAAATAGTGTAATATCTGATTGTTGTTTCATTTTGGGATATATATTGTATAACATATATTATTTAGACTCGGATAATTAATCTGGATTATCTGTAATAATTAAGCTTAAACAATTTAAGTTTTCAAATATCTTAAAATCTTTCTGTTTGCAAGGATATTACTCATATCCGCTAACGTCATTCATAAGAAGGTTAATCAGACGGATTGCCATAATTATAAAGTTGTTGTGCAATTATAGAATAGGCCGATATATGCAGTAGCGTTGGGGATAAATAAATTAAAAAGAAAAGGAAAAGAAATAAAAGACTTTTATCAAAACAATTTTACAACCCAACCTTCTAATTATAACTTAACAAGGAACATACCATCCATAAAAGCAATGCTCTAATAATACGAATAATAACACTTGTATACTAGAATATAGATATAAAAGTCTAAACAAAATTGTGTGTAAATTTGTTGCAAGATTGCGTAAATACAGGATACTGCTTTTGGACATAATTAAATTTTTATGACTTTCCAATTAAAATTGTAATTATTTCAAAATGATATGAATAGAATATTTAAGTAATGCAAATTTCAGTATAAAAAGACCAAAATTAATATATTTTAATTAAACTTACAGACATTCTGGTAAATGCTTTCAAAATCGTACCCAACAGGTATGCCAAGTTTAAAATATATATGACAATTTTAATAAGTTTAAATTAGCGATAAGATACGGACATACAGGCCTAATTATAGAAAAGCTTCGCTTAAATTTTTGACGCTCAAGAACTTAATTTCCGCTCTACCTCCCCCTTCTCGGACTATTAAATTACTCATAAAACACTAAAATGATGAGAAAATATGATAATTACTCCCCAAATTATGAAATATTTATTAAATTAATTGTGGCATATTATAATTACTATGCCATGCACGTACCTAATTACAATTTATATTATCTTAGCAAAAAAAAAATATGCTTCCCATTTCTATACTGTAAAAATCGTATTATAGACAACTTTCCCTAATATTGAAAACAAAAAAATTAAAGCCTGTTTTGTTAGCCCATAGTGGCCGAAAGCCAGTGATGATAAAACTGGTTCTACTTTTAAGATTTTTATTTAATCTTCCAGGAAAATTGTTTGCAATTTGATGATATACATCATATTTCAGATTGGCGAATGACCAGTTTTAATCCAGCGGATATTAATCGGCTTTGAAGCCAAACCGGAAAAGCTTTACTAATGAATAATTGAATCTAAACTTATCTAACCTAATACAATTATGTATATTTCTATTGGCTTCAAAGTCGATCAATATCCCGTGGATTAGAACAGGTTCTGAGCCATACTGAAAAATCGTGTATTGTATACTAGACGGTTATAAATCCTAATTTCAACAAAAAACAAATACAATTACTATTTTTAAATTTATTGTTAAAATTCCATAAAATTTTTTATACAATAAAATAGTATAATAATTACTATCCATAAAACTAGAAGTTAGGTTTAATATCCCTTGAGGATATGGCTGGGGCTAGATCCATATACTGCTGGTCCATAACCAATATTCTGGTAGACATAACTAGGATAATAATTTCCACTCATTAGATATCCTCCATAGGGAGAATTATGAGCATTCCATTGTCCTCCATAACCTCCATGCACAGAGGAGCTGTAACCTCCATAGGCTGGAGCAGTGTATTCATTACCTCCATAAGAAGCAGGAGCGGTATATCCTCCATGGGCAGGTGCAGTATAATCATAGCCTCCATAAGAGGCAGGAGCAGTGTATCCATATCCTCCATTTACGGGTGCTCCATAGACACCACCATAGCCTCCATTAACAAGAGATCCGTATACAGATGTTCCATAGGAGGGGGCCGCAGTGTAGGTTGGGGCAGCTGTGTAGGTGGGTGCCGCAGTGTAGGTTGGGGCAGCTGTGTAGGCGGGGGCAGCAGTGTAGGTTGGGGCAGCTGTGTAGGAGGGGGCAGTAGTGTAAGTGGGGGCAGCTGTGTAGGCTGGGGTAGTAGTGGAGGCGGAAGTAGTAGTGTGGGTTGGGGCAGCATTGAAGGCGGGGGCAGCAGAGTAGGCGGGGGCTGCAGAGTAGGCGGGGGCAGCATTGTAGGCGGGGGCAGCAGTGTAGGCGGGGACAGCTTGGTAGGCATGGTCAGCATGGCTGTACACGGGGGTAGGAGTAGGGGCAGAGTAATCATCAGTACTACGTCTGTAACGTCTAGGAATATCAAAGAAATTAAAAATATCACCCAGGGAAGAAGGGAAAAATTTACTGAAATATTATAGACACTAAAGATTTCGAGTTCATTCTGCCAATTGATACTCATACATTAATATACATCTAGATACAATGATTTATTGTTCATTGTCCTATCCCATAAAAAAAGGTAAGATAGATAATTACGTCAGAGAAAAGCCAAAGTAAATTAGATTTGCTACTGGGTAGCTAGTTCTACAATATTTTTGAAAACTAGGAAAATAAGATTTAATAATGCTTCGAAAAAAAACAATGTACAAATAGGAACCTCAAAAAGGATCTGATTGGAAGTCTTAAATAGATAAAATATTACCTACTGCTATATACCTTTCCATAACCATCCCCATGTCCATTGCTGCTATAGCTGTTACCATAGCTGTTACCATAGCTGTTACCATAGCCGCCATAGCTGCTATATCCATAAGAGGAGGTGCTCAGAGGGTTGCCATAGCCTCCGTAACCTCCATAGCCGCCATATCCACCATAACCTCCATAAGAGGAGGTGCTCAGAGGGTTGCCATAGCCGCCATAACCTCCATAACCGCCATAGCTAGGGGAATAGCTGCTATAACCACCGCCATATCCATCTCCATAACCACCATAGCTATAGTAATTTGCCTAAAAAGATGAACACAGTTAATGTATCAAACATCTTTAAAAAATGGTGACTATGACACAATTTAATTGCACCAATTTGTGATATAAATGTTAATAAAGTAAAACTAGAACGAAGAACAATATGATTTATAAAGTAGATGAGCATTGGTCAGCAAAATTACCACCAAAAATAAGCCTTATATATGAAATAGTAAAGAGAAAAGCAATTTCCTATAGATAGAGGTCATTAGACAGACTGAAGGACCAATTTCGATGTAGAATAGATCCTCATCGATCAAAGAGATCTTTACCTTAAAAAATAAGCCGTCTATATATGTAGAATAGCAGTAGAGTAAATCAAATTTTTCAAATATAAATCAAAACACCGTTAGTGTATTAACATACTTACGGGCAAAGTTAGATATAGAGTAGCTGCTTAACAATTAGAAAAATAATTTGCCGAAAAAAAAACAACAGTCTATTCAAAACAAATTTTTTAATTTTAGTATAAATATAGTAAACGGCAGAGCATTTCTGATATACTAGATGCTCTTAGTTTAAAATTTGGAACAGAAAGTTAGTTTTCTTAATAACGTTCAAACAGACGGCACAGGCAGAAATGCAGACAATTTGAATTATTGAGTAGCTTCGCTTCTAAAAATTTATATAGACTTTATAAAAAACAGAATAATAATTGATAAAACAATTAGATCTTTAAACCTGAAGAATAAATATTAATATTTTAATGCACAAAAAGATTACCTGAACGGCAACAGCTAAAAGAAGAACAGAAACCCCAAGCTTCAACATGATGATAAGGATAGTAAAATAAGACTATACCCTTTCATCTCAGTCATCTCTTTTTATAGGAAAATCTTACTGAATATACATAATAAGTGGCGGTCACAGAGATTTGCTAGTAGGTTGCGCGAAGCGCACTCAAAAAAACTTTGACGTCCCCTTGAACCAAAATCGAGAGAAATGTAGGGGGGTAGGAGGGGGTTTATTACAGAAAAAACGAGGGGTGTTATATAATCGTCAGGGGGTGTAACTCAGGGGTCAGACAGAAAAAACGGTCAGATAAATATAAAATAAAAAATTTTTTTTCCAATTTTTTTTCAACCCATTGATTTTAATTTAGAGAGTTGGACCCATATGGGTGTGTCTACACCTCCTTAATTTTATCTAGAAGGGAGGTACATTCCCCCCTTTTAATAAAATATATACAGTTAGTTCATACATATATAGAATAAAATTTCTAAAAACATGTAATTGCTAATAATTACTTAACAAATACAGAATAATATAAGATAGAATTAAGCTGTTATTCCGTACTAAGAACTATTAAAGAAAACATTATCTATTTCAAAATTCAAATTTTTTAAGAATAATAAAAGACAAATTTAAAGTCTAAAATATTATATGTAATTTTTGTTTTTTAAGTATTAATTTAATTAAGAAAGAGAAAATATTTTTTTTAAATTGGTAATTGGTAAAGTAAATTTATAACTATAGCCAATGTTTCTTAGTTGGTTTTTATTTGAATTGATAATTCTGTAGTGTACTTTTACAGCTAGTTTTAAAATAAATAAAGAACTTTAGATATAAATAGTATTGCAGACAATTTCAGAGCAATGGACGAAAACAATTATGTACATTCGTAATGAAACAAAATTATAAAGTTGTTAAATTAGATTATTGGTTTAAAAGTGTAAACACTGCTAGTATTTACAACCTAATCAATATTTATAAAAAATAAATTGCCAACACATGAAAGAACGTGTTCTCTCTCCCGCCCTTTCTATGTTATAATGATATTATAAAGCTGTATGTCAGACAAACAGTTTTACTCAATTCTCTAGTTATAGAATAGCTTCGTTCAAAGAAAGACTTATGTACAAAGTAACGATGTACAAAGTTTTCAACCAATAACATAAATCTACACAATGGATAACTTAAGATCAATTTTTCGTCCATTGACATATAGGTGTATTCCATGGCTGCTTATGAAACTTCAGGGATCTTAAGGGATAAGACAATAAATGAAAAATTGATGTACATATCCCTCCGCTTTCCGGACAATAAATTAAATGGTTGAAAAGTTTGGACACTGCTAGTCTGAACCAACCAATAAAGAAAACCTCAAAGTTTTTAAGCCAACATGTTAGAGAGCGTGGTTATAAGACTTCAGGTTCCAGTAAAATTTCCAGTCCAATGGCACCATCCCTGCCTGGGTATTATCAAGTGTAGCTAGCGGCACTAGAAATCTATGGTAGAGAGCTATTAATAAGTTTTATTATTTGCCGCTTTAATTTTATTAACTTCTCTCAGATTATAAAACAAGAATCATATTGGCTATGGGTAGCGCAGCAACATAAATATCAACAAGGACGATTACGACCAATAGTCGTGAAGATTTTTTTAACATTAAGCAATTATATAGAAAGATTAGAAGAAGGAATCCTTATAATAAAAAAGTAACAGGATGTTTGTATGTCTTCTGTTTGTTTGTACCAAAGGATCTCGCTAACCGCTGAACCGATATGGTTCTCCTTTGTAGGGTAGCTTCTCATAGGTCCTTGGAAGGTTCATAAGTATTTTTGGGGGTGTGGGTTGTTCTTTTTCTTTTGGGATCAAATGTGTCTAAAGTTATTCATGTGTTTTCTTCAGTATTAATATAGCATTACAGACAATCTCCGTATGTAGATAGTAGTTCCATCCATACAAAGCATAATAAAATTATACAAGTGCAAGAGGCCGTGATTCAGCAAATTAAATTGAAATTGTTGAAATTTTGGATATATAGTAGCGTAAGTTTGCAGAGAGAGAGGGGGGGGGGGCAATAGCTGTTCATTATTCGTTGGCTTAACATATTTGGGGACTTTGATTGGTTGCTTCATTAAGTTGAGTGTTAAAATGTTCCAACCAATAATTTCAATCTACAGAAGGGATAATGTCAATCATAATTTGGGAGTTACAGGAATTTATGGGCCATATCTTATCCCTTTAGATCCATGGTAATTTTGGCATAAAACTTGTTTTGTGCAGTGATGAAAGGGAAGTGGGTAATAATAGGGGGCGTGGCAGTGTGTTGTGTGGAGTAATTTTAATTTAGAATTGTTTTTCAGAACCCTGGTCCCTTGTACCTGTATATGTGGAGGTGTTAGGGTTTCAAATTAGAAAATATTATTTAAAACATATATTTTTGGAGCTAAGCTACATTAAAAGCTGTTTAAATGGTTTATACAACTTTCGTAAAAAGTAATATGCGCATATTCAATAAGAACAATAACTAATATTTATAAAGTAGTATTTTTTTTAGGTCAGATTAGTTCTTTTAAAAGTGAAGATGCGATCCCCAAATTTCAAAATTCTTTGAACGTACGAATGAGACTTTTACAGAAATGCTTTGCATCTAGTTTACTTACCTATGTTTACTATAAATTTTACACCATATAAAAGTAGAATCTGAATATTTGATTGACGTGCCATGGCAATTATCGAGCGCAACTCAGGCACGAGATACAATTACTCTAGCTAGCCCTAAGGCACTTTTTATATGCTTTCAAGTATCTTTACCAATATAATACCATATATGGGTAATGCTAGCCTAATCATGGTAAACTGTATGTGATTGATTATTGTTATATGCTTATTAAAACATTATGTTTATTGTTAAAGTAACCATGTAACCACTTAGTTCTAGTATGTATGCCTACAACCATAGTTTGATTTACGTCACAATTTTAACATACAAACACTTTATTAAACAGACAAGGGCTTAAATCCTTATTAATAGTTGATGTTATAGCTTGCACTTCTTAAAATATCTCAGTTATTTATTGACTCTCTAACCATCAAGTTCTTCTGGCTTTAAAGGTAATGACTTAGTTGTTTGGCATGCATTGTAGTTTAAATTTAGGACCCTCAGTACTTAGCATGAATTAAGCTTAGGCCTTATGTTAGAAACCTAACACTTAGCACAATTCAATGCTTAGGACTTGGGGCACTTTTCTGTCCTACACTACTTATGATTATTATCACTTATCCTGTAAATATTTTCATACTTAACTTATTCACTTGTAATGTAAATACACTTTATAAAACCATCTTCCTTCTTTAGTGCTTAATATACTTATATGATATAGATCGAATACCATAACCAACCATTTATTCTTAGTTTAAAGCAATATTATACCTCGCGTGGGTCTTTGTTGAGCTACCACGGGCTCAACCAAATTTGTATTATACTTGTGGGAATAGAGGGATAAGCATTCTAAATTGACGAACCGACGATGAGAATGTCTATGTGTATTGCAGTAAAAGTAGGATTTTTAGTAGTACTCATAGAAGAGCGATCTCCATACCATAATATTGGACAAGTGCCCCATTCGCACTACCAAAAGGCTATGACTATGGTTTTTGAGGGTAGTTACGATTATATCTTAGGATTGTTAGGCTAAAGTTATGAATTATAAAATTATTTCAGAGTTTAAAAGAGGAGAGGGATTCTTTAAAGATAAAACCAGGGATAAGGGATGGGAAACGTAGGAAAATATTATTTCAGGCCTATTTCAAGCCTAGGCCTATTTCTAGCCTAATAAACCAGTTTTGGGATGGCGCAGTGCTTCGTATAAAACGCTAATAGATAAAGTATAGAATCAAATTCAGGTAGCTAGTTTAAAGTAAAAAACATAACTTTTTATAAACCTATATATTAATGGCTTTTGTTAAAATGAAGTTTTTTCTCTCCTAAAATTTTTTTATCTTTTACTTTGGTAATTTGAACTGTCAGAAAGCTATCGGGTTTCCCTCAGACAGATTTTAGTTTGTATTATTTGCATTTTTATTAATGAGTAAAAATTTTATTTGAAAATTTCATTGCTAATTAAAATTCAAAATAAATAAATTAATATGCACTTGGGTAACATTCTATCAAGTATTCTTTGGACTATTATGTAGTGATATATTTGTACTGTGCTGTATTGTGTATTGTACATATATTAGGGTTAAAGTGTTGTATCAATTCCGTATTAAATTTTTAAAATTCAAAATACAACATCTAATTTATAAACTACCAAATGAAAATTCGTAGCTACCTCCTTTCCAAAAAATAATCCCGTTATTTTTGTTTTTTCTATATGGCCCTTTTTTAATGTTTAGCTCTAAGCAGATTTAATAATTAAGCTAATGTGATCTAACACCATTTATATTTATTTTTTAGTAGCAGACGAAATCATTATTTTTTCTATAATTGTCTGCTTCTAAAATTTTCGCCAATTGGTGATTGGTTGTTAAAAACAGGCCGATTCTTATTGGTTTAGAGCTATAGCTACTTGGGAGCGTCCGCCAGTTTGATAGTAATTTGTAATAGTTGCAATATCCCTTTAGAATCTAGGCCAGGACCTAATTAATGGCCAGGTTTCCTATCCCTTATCCCTGGATAAAACAAGTGCTAAATAAATTGAAATTAATGGTTGAAAGGTTTGAACAATGCTAGTTTAAACCAATCAATCAAAATTTAATAAATATAACCCAAAAATTTTAAACTAACGAATCAGAAAACATTGAGTACCAGAATAAGATTACAGTCGAATGCTTCCACCTTCCACTGGGAAGGATCACCACAACGACAAGTTAGAGTTTGTAGGAAGGAACTAAAAACCAGGGCGTTGCTACAAAAGACCAACTCTACAAAAGAGCAACGCCAAAAACCAGGGAGGGAGTTGATGTTGGGCTGTTTATTACTCTAGTCCCAAAAGTTGTATAATAACGTTTTCTTATTCGTTGGCTCAAAAACTTTGGGGACTTTTATAGAATTTTGATTGGTTGATTAATTTACATAATTGAGTGTTCAAACGTCTCAACCACTAATTGTAACTTTCAGAAGGGGTAATTCAGTGTACCAATGTACATTAATTTATCGGCCATTGTCTTATCCCTTATATCTTTGACTAAAAACTATCAGATCATAAAAAAGGAGAAAGTTAGAATTATAATAAAAGATCTCCTAATATCATTATTATCCAGAGGTACAGGAATAGTTATTAGTTATTTCTCGTATCGTATTATTTTTCGCGGATAGAAAATGTACAATTACATATAAGATTAAAACCAGATTTTTTAGCCCCGAGATGCAGATGCCCCTTTAAAGCTCCCAACCCCCTCGATTTGGGTTTTCAGGGGAGTTTAAAATAATGTAAGAGGTAAGCAAAACCCAGTGTACACCAGTGCATAATTCTACTATATTTTCTGATTTCTACTTCTTTTTAAAACGTAATATATTTATTCTATTTATTAGCACTACTCTTTTGTAGATATATTTTCTTGTAAGAGTAGAATTTACAGGGTGGGCCACATAAATCCGGACTTTTTTCACACGGTCATAGCTCCAAAACTACTTGACCAATCAGGACGTTTGACCACACTATAAAAAGCTTAGGTCATTACCTTTTTGCCCATAAAAATTTTTGGAGGATGGAGGACGTGTACTCCGAGCTGACAGCGCTTATGTTCAACATGGCAGATTCGAAATGAGCGCTAGTTTACCCTAGATTCTCAATATGGGCCCACTAAATCTAATCTCAGACCATCTGTAGCTGAGATAGACTTATGAAACTTGCTGGATATACTGTTAGATACTTAAAGAAGACACTAGAAAAGACTAGAGCGCTCTATCCCATCTGGTTTGGCCGTAGTACTCCGGCAAAGTGAAACGTGGCAGATTTAAGGGTGTCAAAAATGTAAAAAATCTTGAAAATTTCTCGGTTCTCGACTACATGGGCCCATTTAGAACCTTAAAAATCGTATTAGACTATGTGTTACGATAATAACCATAGCTTAATCTTCATGCCATTTCCAAAAAGGTATGAAACGTTGTTCTAGCTTAATTGTGGCCAAAATGAGAGCCGCCGTGTCGAATGGTAGCTTGAAAGATAGGTATATCTGGATCCTGCGGTTACTCACGTCCCTAAGGAGATGTGGCCTCCCAGCAGCCCCGATCTTCATACAATTGACTTATGGGCCTGGAGCGCCATTAAAGCACGAACCAATAGACGCGCCTATACCACATAGACCTCCCTCGTTGCCACTATCAAGGAGAACTTCGCCATCTTGGACAGGGACATGGTGACCAGGGTCGGGGGGCGGTTTAGGGGGCGGGTAAAGGCGGTGATGGAGACTGGCGGCGAATTTATTAAATAATTTAATAGTCATATACCTAGTTAACTTCCCAGTTTTTAAAATTCAATAAAATCTTTAAAATTGACGATTTTATGTTCATTTGTTTAAAAATAAGAAAAAGTCCGGATTTATCTGGCCCACCCTGTATATATATGTTTAATTCACCTCTGGAATCTAAATGGAAAAAAAACAATGATTGATAAATTTGTGTAGTTTCCTAATGATAATAAACAAAATTACCCTAGTGTAGATTAAAATTAGTGGTTGAAACGTTTAGACACTCAACTAAACTAACCAACTTATCAAAATTCAATAAATGGCTGTTAAGCCAATGAATGAGAAAACGTAATTATAAGACTTTGGGGACAAGTGAGATAAAAAGCCCAATGTCCCCTCCCTCTCAATATATACCCCCTTTTCTCTGATTCATATCCCATCTTAACCCAAGAAGAAGAAGAAAATTAATAAATGACTTTATGGCATTTGTCTGTATCCCACATACACACACACTCACACACACACACCAGGGAGAAAGGGGACATTGAGCTGTTTATTACAGTAGTCCTCAAAGTTTCATAATAATGTTTTTTTTTATTCCATGGCTTAATAACTTTTGAGACTTGAATTTTGATTGGTTTATTCATTAAGTTTAGAATCAAAACGTTTCAACCACTAATTGTGATCTACAGAATGGGTAATTTGTGTATTATCATTGGGGATGTACACTGTACATCAATTTATCGGCTATTGCCTTATCCCTATAGATCCCTACCCATACACACACACACATACACACACACACACACATACACACACACACACATACACACACAGACCTTTTAACCCTGTGTTTGTGTAGCAAATGGGAGGAGCTACAAAATAACAATTTTTAAATCTTTTATATGCTTAAATATTTTACAAACATTATTATTATAATAAAAAGTAGTAGGGATTTTGTTTATCCGCTCATACAATTACTGTACCGATGAAATAATCTATTACAGGAAAGCTTTAGATGGGTTCTGGGAAGGTTTGTTTATTTTATGAAAGCTTCACAGAATATCTTGGATGTTTTTTTGCTATTTAATTTTTAAATTAAGTTTATTGATATTTTTACTGTTCTAAATTGGTAAGATTACCATTAACTTTTTATTGCTGCACTATTTAATTTAATTATTATCCTTGTTTGATGTTTAAAAAATTTAATATTATGTATCACCCCTATGAAGCCGAAATCCTGCTTATTATTCGCTAGTGTATTATTAAATTACAATTAGTAGAAACCATTTATTTATTTGGAAATTTTGCTTTCTCTCTGCTCTTTAAACTTTGTCTATTTATCTATCAATCCTATTATATAAAGTAGTAGGGCTTTATTATTTGTCTGTTAGATCTCGGTGACCATTGAACCGATTAAGATCTCCACTTAAGGTTCTGGTATGGATTTTGGCTGCTTATATTTGGATGTAAGTCTTGGGATGGTTTTAGGCTATTCTACTGCTTTACCTATCTTTACTTATAAAGAGCTACTAAATGCTAGGGATGCAGCCGGTAGTGTAATGAAAAGTAAAAAAAAGGACTTTATTGTCTGTCTGATTATCTATTTTTCTATCTCATCTAACTATCTATCTTTGTATATCACTATTAATCTCTATCTATCTATATCTATCTATCTCTAACTATTTATCTATATAATATCTATCTATTTTTATCTATCCATCTCTGTATTGTATATCTATCTATTATGCTCTACTATTGTCAACTATGATTAATATTTCTCCTTTTGCAGTTAGGGAGTTGAATCAATTTTTATAGAAGCAGAAATATAATCTATGATTATAGTTTGGACCCTCTAAAACTGTAATCTACCCTTCCACTTTCCCCTCTCTTGGTGAAGATATCTTCAACGCCGATACGATTTTTGAAATCTAAGATTCCACTTTTGTCTCTCTTGTTGAAGATATCTTCACCAAGAGAGGCAAAAGTGGAATCTTAAAATTCAAAAATCGTATCGGCGTTGAAGATATCTTCACCAAGAGAGGGGAAAGTGGAATCTTACATTTCAAAAATCGTATCGGCGTTGAAGATATCTTCACCAAGAGAAGGGAAAGTAGAATCTTACATTTCAAAAATCGTAGCGGCGTTGAAGATATCTTCACCAAGAGAGGGGAAAGTGGAAAGGTAGATTACAGTTTTAGAGGGTCCAAACCATAATCATAGATTATATTTCTGCTTCTATAAAAATGGAGTCAACTCCCTAACTGTTTTGTCAACTAGAGCTAACAGTTTCTCATGGGAACCATTAAATAATTCTGTATGTGCTTATTAGATTTCATTAACTCTTTACCTAGTTCCAGGGATCTAAAGAGATAAGACAATGGCTGATAAATTAATGTACATCCACAAGAATGATACACAAATTTAACCCTTATTTAGATTACGATTAGTGGTTGAAACATTTTGATATTCAACTTAATAAACCAATCAAAATTCAGTTACAGTCACTAAATTTGTTAAGCCAATGAATAAGGAAAAGTTATTATAAAACTTTTGGGAATAGTGTTCTAAACTGCCCAATGGCTCCTCCCTCTCTACTTTAGTTCAGTAAATATTAGTGAAGGAGTGGACAATGGAATTTAATCTTCAAACTTTTCTTACCTAGATTTGGAAATATTGAGGGAGGGAGATGAACATAAGTCAGTAAATTATAATGTTACGCACAGTTTTATCAACATTTTACTCGGCCGGACAGTAAGACATATGTTAGCTATAGAAATGCTATGCTCTTTGAGTATGTAAAACCTATAACCTGAGATAAAATTAGACATCCATTGAAAGATAGATAATCAGATTTAGAATTGACCTTAGTTAGAAATTTTAATGTTTGTACCACGATTATTTAAGTGGCTGCCTAGGCTATCTTTCAGTATTTGAACAGAAAATTTAATTGCAGTAGCGAGGCTACTCTATAAATAATTCAAGATAGACAGTTGATTTTACCAATGAACATCCAGAATTTAATTTACTTGGTCCGTCGGTCTGTCAGTCATGCTACAAAATATGAATATTAAAGAAAAAGTGAAACCTTCTTATGGATGTTGTCATCCTTGTTTCCTGTCGGCGGCGTTGTACAATTAGAAACAGCTTATAGTGTCAAAAAAATGACGGCATACAATACAAATGACCAATGATAGGCCAGTATAAAATTTACCATTGGTAAAATACAATGTATACTGGCCTTTCATTGGTCATTTTTATTGTATGACGTCATTTTTTATTACACTCTATAATCTGTTTCATACTATTAAATAAGAAGTGTGGCATAAACAAGCTAGCAGCATTTTAGATTAAACAACTCAAACTTTAAGTAAACTTATGTTTTAAGCACTAAAATAATTATTAGTAGACGTACAAATAATTCAAACAAAGGTGCATAATAAAAAATGTATACTTATTGAAAATAAATTTTGGTGGTTATTTATAAGCACTATACTGGAAAGGAAATACTTATTGACTAATTGAAAACATGTTTCTCTATTAGTTTACAAACAGTGTTTCTCCAAGACTGCAAATAATCAATAAGCATGGACAATTATGTCCAAACAATGCGAAGCATTAACAGACTTTTAAAAATAAGATGAAATATAGTGGTAATTTCACAATGAAAATTTCGGAAATTCTCTTTTATTTTTCAAAGGGAAATAGGGGGAAGGGAATTTAGCGGTTAGTGAGATCTTTTTGAGTAAACAGGTATGCAAATAAAAACAAGTGGAGCTGCCCCCTCTTCTAAATAATGCTTAAAAGTGCGCACTTTGTTAGAAAATTAGCTATTTGAAGAATATTATCTTTATGAATGGAACACTGCTAAGAAAGGGGTTAAAGTTGAATTAAGTAGTGACCAATATCCATATTTGGGTATTTACCAACAACATAATATAATCAAGGGTTGTTCATTTGTGGCTTGGCTGCAGGGATCTTAAGGGATAAGACAGCCGTTTTAAAATGTAAAATATTTTAAATAATGTTCTTTTTTAGTGTAAAGTTTAGTTGTTTCAACTTCAATATATTAGATTAGACCAAATTTTATTTAATTGTTAATATCGAAGATTTTCTATAATTTGAGTCTGTTGTATATTTGTTAATTTTAGATTTTAAACTAATAATTGTCCTATTCATTTGATATTGAAATGATGATTTCTATGGCAATAAAGGTATAAGCGTAGCATCTCTATATTCAAGTCCTGAAATTGCTAGTTTGTCCTTATTAAGTAATCTTTATTTAAGTAATTTTGCAACAAAGTTTTTATACTCTACAAATGTTAATTATTCGTTTTGACTACTGTCTGATTTTACAACCGCGCCTTTATGAACGTTTTCATCCTTGTTTTATGCATTACATAGAGAGAATTAACTATGTCCTAGTATTAAGAATACCTTTTCCAGTATGGCTTCGAAACCGATTAATAACAGCTGGATTAGAACCGGTTCTCAACCATACTGAAAAATCATGTGTAACATCGTATTACAGACAATTTTCCACGAATTTCAAGATGAAAATCTTAAAATAAAAACAAGTTTTGTAAGACCAGGACTTCGCCCCTCGGGGCTAACAAAACTGGTTTTAATCTTACAATTATAATACTATGTGATAAATAGCTAACATTAACAATAGTTTTGATGGATGAGAAATATGTAAGTAAGATTTCTGTATTTAGACATAAGAAATTTAATCTGAGCTCTCACATAGAATAAATAAAATAGATGAGTATAAGGTGATAAAAGAGAAATTATTGATTTCATGACTTTAAGAAAAATTTAATTTTCTCTATCTGCAATTACTTTTTCATGGATCTAAAGGGATAAGACTATACAAATAAACCCCAATCATGATGAACAAAAACCAATTCTGCAGATTAAAATTGGCGGGAAAGTTTTGACACTGCCATTTTGTACAGCTTTATTAAGATTTATTAAATGGCGCAAGTTATAATGTTAACGAATAAAAGAACGCTTTATGACACTTTTTCTGATGTTAACTTCCTACAAGATTGAAGTAAAAGAATAGAGGAAGCAGTGGTTAATTAACTGTATGTTCACGGGGTGGGGACCCCGTGCCGACTTTAAATTGAGACTTTGAATATCAGCCAATAGCGTGTGAAATATCAACACAGCTACAAAAGAGCAGAAAGCAATTGCAAGCAGACGGTTGTCTGGGTTATACATCTATACTTATACTTTTATTACTTCAAGATTATTGATACATTTTATAAAACCTGACATATCGCTCTATCATTAATTATTCTATGTGTACAAGGCATAGAGTTGAGAAAATAATTAGTTTTCACTTTCTATAAAAGGTTTGACAATATCTTATCATTTAGATAAAATAATTCTGACCAATTTTGGATAGTTCACTTTGCGGATTTGTTTATAAGTTACTATACCAATTTCTCGTACTATAATATGTAATTTTGTCTGCATAAGTTTTTTTTAAAACCAAAGCTTTTCTATAATTAGGATCGGTCCGTCCGTCCGTAACGAATGGCTTTTTTCTTAAATTTAGGCATGTTAGAATTGTCCTATCGATTTCAAACTTTGCATGATGTAGTTAGGTACTATTTAGAAAGCGTAGCAACTCTATAATCCTTACCAGAATGTCCGTACGTGCATTATAAACATGTTGATTTTTAACTTTTTTAAAAACAATTTTTTATGTGATACAATCATCCGATTGATCTGATTTTTGGAGTACTGATTCATATTACAATAAGGCACAATATAATAAGCATCTCTATAATCAAGTTCTAAAAGTTTCAGTATTCTGTATTTAAGAAGTTTTACAACAAATTTACGTATGGTTTTGTCAGAACTTATATATGTTTATATTTTGTATATTAAGTTATGACACTCTACAATAGTTAATGTTCGTCTGTCATAACCGTTTCAGAGCTTCGTTTATATGGATGTTGTCATCCTTGTTTCATTTTGAAAGCCTAAATTTGCTTGCCTATGATTTGTATGCCTACCGTAATAATAAGACATGAAGTTTAAATGACTTCCTTGTTAAAATAATGAACAAGGATGATAACATACACAACAAGTAATATTTATTATTCTGGTACCCAAAGTTTTCTAATTATGGTCCTTTACTAGATGCTTTTAAAAACTATGGGAACTTATATTAAATCTTAGTTGTATGGTTCACATTTTTTATATATACCAATGATTTCATTTCGATATACACAAGGAATGATTTTATTTAGGGATAAACATTAATTTATTGCCCATTGTCATATCCCTTAACATTTCTTATTTGTAAGCACCAAAATAGAGTAGCTTTGCTGTTTGTGTAAGAATTATTAACTCCAATTAAAGGCTAACAAATTGTATTATGTGTGAGTTACTTTAGGCGCCTCATTAACCCTTACCTAGCAAGGATCAGGGACACTCATTTAATACTTTGATAGAATCAGGGATAATTGTATGGATCTTAAGGGATAAGACAATGGATAACAAATAGTTCTAAGTGCAATGAAATTGTTTGTTGAAAAGTTAGGAACCTACAAGTTAAGATTCAATAAAAGTCTCAAAAGTGTTTTAGCCAACAAATGAAATAACGTGGTTATAAAAATTTGGTTTTCTTTGTAATACTATGTTCCCTGCCTCCCTGATTTAATAGCCATTGTTTAAGGTTTAATAAAGTTAGGTTAGGTTAAGTCGAGTGAGTCAAGGTTTTTAATAGTTTAATTTGTATTATAAATTTTTATCTATTTAGAGATTGGACTACGACGCAAGAAAATAATTTTTATCATGGGTAGAAAAAGTACTTTTATAGACAAATAATAATTCTGAAGATTTAGTGTTAATACATGAACACCAAAATTTGTTTCTAAGCAGCTCATCAGTATAGTTCACAATATTTTAGATTGAAAATAAAAATTTAAAAAAGGAAATAAATAGAGAGAGAGATAGATAGATAGATAAAGAAAGAAAGAGATAGAGAGAGAGAGAGAGAGAGAGAGAGAGAGAGAGAAAGAAAGAGATCGAAAGAGAGAAGGAGGGATTAATGAAGAATAGAGAAAGGGAGAAAAGAGAAACTGTGTCAAGAACAATAAAATAAAAGATGAAATTAATTACTTCCACTATCGATGGAGTGATGGACAGACAGACGTATGTACAGACACAAACTAATTATAGAGGAGCTAAGCTATTTAAAAATCAATTTTGTGTGAACACCCCCCCCCCCCAATCTTCTTGAAATCTAATTAAACAAGTAAGTATTCATTAGTGAACAAGCCTTCCCTTTATCAACCTTTTAATTACCCATACTCATTTAAAATTACACAAAGCTCAGATTTAGCTTATCTAAAAAGTTCTTTCCGATTTTTAAAAGAACTTTAATATAATATTATTCAACTAGCGGTTACGTCCCTAAAGGCCTCTAGGGGTACTTGAATTCCATAACCCATTTTTTTAGGGGCGATTTCTCTTTGGGGGGTGGTGGTACCCTCCCCCATAGTTATAAACCTTTCCAGGACCTACGAGAAGCTACTCTTTAAAGGAGAACTCAATCGGTTCAACGGTTAGCGAGATTCTTCAGTACAGACAAACAGACATATATTTTAAAGAAATGGAATATCATAACAATGCGTCTTAATAATCTAACTCTAAAAATTAAGTAAATTAAATAGAAAATTTTACGAAATCCAACGCTTAAATATTAGCCAATGCATTGCAATGTTGCTACTTTGTAATTTTCGCTGTTTTGTTAGGAAAGCTCCCCATTCTTAAGATCTAATTATAAGTGCAACAATGAACATTTATTTACGTCACGTCATTAGTTCAGATAAAACTGTTTCTTACACGCTCATAACAGCTTACATGTAGCTAATAGATTATAAGTTGTTTTTAGAAGGAATAAAATTATTATTTAAAGAAGTAAGGTTTTTAGTTGTCCATGATAATTTTGTTAACAACTGAACTGATTGAGTTCTCCATTTTAGTGAATCTTCACCCCTGGATAGTTTAAGGCAATTTAAACATTTGGAATGGTTTTGAGATATTAATGTGCACACTTTCACATTTTCGGAAGAAAGAAACGTGTCCTTAGATGCTGGGGTGCAGCGGCAATATGCTTTTTTTATTCACGCCCAATACACACCCTCTCAATATTTTCATAGATTTTTTTACCATTGATTTTTTAAAAATCATGATCAACAAATCAAATATTTTATTACAAGTACAAAATAATGGAACAAATTGGATTGTTACGGGTCATTTAAAAAAGAACAGAAGTATATTATGAAAACTAAGGCCCAGGCAGACGGTTCTAGCTGGGAAGTGTCTTAATATTAGAAGGACTGATCGAGAAAGTATTAAATCGGACCCATTAATTTGAAGGCATTGAAGAGTTATTTTTTTTCGTCTTCCTGTCAATACGTAACCAGGAACATTTTACCGTGAACTTCACTTGACCTATTTTGTTTATCATAATTAAGTGTGAACTTTAATTTATTGTTTATTTTAAGTTCTTTATCTACATACTAGCGGCTTCGCCCCTAGCCTCTAGGGGTTTTGCCCCAAGAGATAATAAAAAAAAGTTAAGGTTAAATTCGTATAAAAAAAAGAAGGACCAAGGAAATCTCCTGAAAAAAAAATGGGGGGGATTTTTTTGTTTTTTTGGGGGGGTTGGGGGTGTCCCACCCCCCAAGAAAATAGCCTAAAACCACCACAGGACCAGTAGGTATATTCCCTAAAGAGTAGAGCCCATTCGATTCAGCGGTTACCGAGATCTTAAGCTTCAGACAGACGGACAGACGGACAGACGGACAGATAGACATCGTTCTACTTTGTATTATAAATATGTTTTAACGAATGTATATCCTGTTTCCGTGTCCGTAGAAGCAATCAGGGAGGAGGTATATTGAGCTGTAAATTACACTGGTACTCAAAGTTATTTAAGCACAGTCTCTCATTGGCAAAAAACTTTGGGTACTTAAAAACAACATTGGATGATTTGTACAAACCTTCAGTGTTCAAACTTTTACACATATTATTTATTGAGTTTTTTTTAACTAATCATTAAATCTGGTATACATTAATTTATCAGCCATTGTCTCATCTCTTTAAATCCCTGTAAGCAATCAAAAAGCAAAGTTCCTTTTCCTTATAAACCGCAAATACAATCTATTTTCAATTGCTGAATTAAAATTTACAAAAGAAACAGTTATACTTATCAAATTAAAGAGAAATACAAGGATAAAGGGGCAAGAATATTGTCAAAAAACATCTTAAAATTAACGAGAATTGTGTCCTTTAGAAGCGACAAATTGATGTACATCTCCAATGATGAAAAAATCCTTTTGTAAATTCAATTTGTTGGTTAAAAAGTTTAGACATTGCTAGATGAAAGTTTTTAATCAATATTTACCAAAAGTACCCAAAGTTTTTATGTTAAAGTATAATAGATCGTGTTTATAAAACTTTGGGTACCAGGAAAATTTATCTGTCTAATATAACGTCAGTAAACGAACATTTACATAATTTTTTAAAATTGTCGAGAACAGTTATTTATCGCATCGTATTATAAACAGCTTTCCGCGGATATAAAAATGTACAATTATAAGATCAAAACCAGTTTTATTATCCCCGAGATGCCAAAGACACGGGCTAACAAAACTGGTTTTAATATTAAGATTGTACAATCTAATATTTTTAGAAACGATACGATACATGATTTTTCAGTGTGGCCGAGAACCGGTTCTTATCCACCGTATATTGATCGGTTTCGAAGCCATACTGGAAAAAAGAATTCCTTGTTAAAATATCAGTTTTAATTTGAAAATTTAGATATTCCCTTATTGCAACAAAACATATATTAGACCTAAAACATTATTATATAAAGCTATACAAGTCCCATTAAGTAACGATGTCATTTTTTAAACGTTCCCGCCATTAAGCAAAATTATAATTAGCTGAATTATCTAATTTCAAGTTACTCTTCAGGTGGATACTTTCAAAATTTTTTCATGGATATTTTTTTAAGAGGGGGGTTGTTTCCCCTTAAAGTGATGAAATAACAAAAATAAATTTCTTTGGTCATACCTTTGATGATAGGTGGGTGGCATACCTTCAG
Source organism: Acartia tonsa (assembly GCF_053477335.1). Lineage (NCBI taxonomy): Eukaryota > Metazoa > Arthropoda > Copepoda > Calanoida > Acartiidae > Acartia > Acartia tonsa. The sequence goes on from NC_137267.1 coordinate 15,648,668, forward strand.
ACAGACACCCTATTACTTTTTGAACGTTGTAAAAAGCTAAAGATCCAACATCCATAATAAAATCAAATCCATATTAAATAAGTTTTTTTTTGTCTGAAGCTAATTATCTCAGAATACTGGTCCGAATGGATTATAAATTTTAGAAAAAACTTTATAAATTCTAAGGTTGGTTTTAGGTTAATTTCCTAAATTACCCTACCCTCCCTTAAATGCTATGGGCGAAGTAACTAGTTTTACAATAACAGATTAGCGGTTTTTTTTCTAGACCCTTAAAATATTCTTTATCTAAAATCATTTTTGTTCTTTTGTCCTTTATGTTAAGTTTCGTTTTTTATGCTTTTTTAAATGGACACCATTTTGTTGACACCATGACCTCAATATCCGTCTACTAGGCCTGAAAGCAATTGGATATATTTATCAAATAACAAAATACGATAATTACAGCTTGCTTGAAGAAAATACATGGTTTTAGTTTACTTTATATTTACTACGTTGGCTCCGCCCCTAGCTTATGGCGACTACGCCTAAGAGGGGTTATTGGTGGTTATCCTATCCTATTTTTATAAAGTAGTAAGTTTTTTTGTTTAAAGATTGAGATATCTATAACTAGTAAACCGATTTCTCCTTTTAAGAGAAGCTTTACATATGATCCTTGATTGTTCTAGACTTTTTGTAGTGGTTTAAATGGTTTATGCTATTTTCTGCCCATACCTTTCCCTTCAAATACGGAGCCAGTAAATGCTAGGGCAGATCCACTAGTTACCTTGAAAGAAAAAAGTCTACTACTGCTGTGCGGATAGATCAGATGGACCGAAGAACAGACAAACCGACGAACAATTGGTCTAAACAGTTTGTGCTATTGTAGTAATATGCAAATGTGATAATTTGAATATGTAATACTTGTACAAACATACTTGATAAACAAAATTACCCCTCCTGAACATTCAAATTTTTGATTGAAAATTTTGAACCCACCAATCTGGATTTATTAAAAGTCCAATAGCTCTCCAACCCTGCATAGTTGGGCCTTGCTTAATAATAAGATTATTATATTACACACTGTAGGTGTCTTATCATTTTATCATCTAACCTTAGCATAACAATGGCGAACCATTGAATAAATTCAAAACCCTTTTCAATATTAATAGCAAAGCTAATCTATAATTAGGTTATCTAAGTACGTCGGTTACAAGTGTAAGTATCTTTCCTTTTTTATAAAGTACATTAAATTCTATACATTATCATATGGATAAGAAAAGGGATTATAAATGAAGTACATATGTGGTAATACGGCAAACAGACGGACGGGCAGTTTACAGAATTGCTACGCAGTGACTTATTATAACAAGCCTTCTGCACTAATCCCATTATATCACCATTTACCTCATGACCGCCGGTGACCCCGCTGTCCAGCGGTCAAACTGGCCTGCCTAAATATGGGGAGGGGCACGGACACACAGCTATCACGCGCCCCTCACACAATTATACAACCGGGAGGCGCTGCCTCCCCTTTTACCACAGCTGCCCCCGCAGCCTGTCTACCGCCGTGGGCTAAGCCCTTGCGTCCCACACCCCCTTCAAACCTAACCATTGTTATAATCTGTTGTATATATATGGCTCGCTGGCAGGAGGAGCTAGCGGCCCTAGATTTCACTGTCTGCCACCGTCCTGGCACCCAGAACACCAATGCTGACGCCCTCAGCCGCCGGGAGGACGATAATATGCCGACAGCTACCGCTGAAGAATTAGCAGAGCAAGCTGAGTACATTCACACCCTCTGCCAGCTAGGGGAGTCCGCAGCTGGCCGGCCCTCTGCCGCACGACTGGACCCGGCTAGAGTGTTAGAGGCACAGACACAGGACCCCCTCCTGCTCCGTGTCCGCCAGTGGGTGGCTGATGGCAAAGCCCCAACTAAGGCTGAGCTGCGCGGCAAGTAACGAGACGAGCAGCAGTACGCCAGCCGCTTCGCAGCCCTGGGACTCGACGAGCATGGCTGCCTCACCACCACTGACCAGACCCTGACAGGAGAGAGAACAAGATACCTGCTGCCTTCGGCCCTCCAGCAGGACGCGTTCTTTTTAGCCCATGGGACCCCCATGGCCGGGCACTTTGGAATGGACGCTACTATTGCCCGCGTCGCCATGCTTTTCTGGTGGCCCAACCTGTCCCGTGACGTCCGCCTGATGGTTCAGACTTGCCCTGAGTGTGTACAGAAGGTTACCAAGGAAAGGTTGAAGTTAGGGATACATGTGCCCTCCCGCCAGGGGTATCCACAGCAAGTCCTGTTTATTGACCTGGTGGGGCCGCTGCCCGAGACCCCAGCTGGAAACCGCTACATCCTCACCTGTCAGGATGGGTTCAGCCGGTTTGTCAGCCTCTACGCCATCCCCAACAAGCGCACTCTCACGGTGGCTGAAGCCCTTCTGCACCGCCACCTGGCCACGTTCGGATGTCCCCTGAAGATCCACTCCGACAATGGGATGGAGTTTACCGGCCAGGTATTCAAGGAGCTGGCCTCCAAGCTCGAGATTGGCCTGACACATCCACCGCCCTACAACCCGCAGTCCAACCGGGTGGAGAGGTTCCATCGGACGCTCAACACAGGCATGCGGCTGTTCCTAGACAGAGACGACAACAACTGGGAGCCACACTTGCCTGCCATTGCCTTCGCCTACAACACCAAGGCCTGCAGATCCACGGGCGTGACCCCGTTCCTGGCCTACTTTGGGAGAGAGGCCAAACTTCCGGTGGACATGGTGCTCCGGCTGCCAGACACAGAGTATGCCTTGGTCCCAGCCAACGTCCAAGCTCTCCTGCAACGCTACCATGCCGTGTACGACGCCATCCAGCAGCGAGAGGAGGGAACCATCCGGAGGAGCGCGGCCGCCTACGAAGGCACGGCCAAGTACGAAGTTGGAGACCTGGTCTGGTATCTGGCCCCCCGCCTGGTGCCAGGGAAGGCAGCCAAGATTACCAAGAGATGGACTGGCCCTTGGAAGATAGTGCGACAAGCCACAGACGTCCATTATGTCATCAAACCTGCCTCTCCAACAGCCAGGATCTCGGAGGTCACCGCGCATGTAGGCCGACTGCGCAAATACACTGGAGATGTAACTGCCCATCAGATTCCAACAGACATTCAAGGCGACCTGGACGGCGACGAGGACGCCACCGAGCTGCCTGCCGGAGCTGCAACGCCGCCAGCTAGTGACCCAGGACAGTTTCCAGTGTACCAGCCAGCCGCCGCCGCCCCACAGCCTAGCGGCCAGGATCGCGACCCGGTAGAAGAGAACCTGCAGCACCAACCCAACGAACCACCGCCGCCGCCGCCAGCTCCAGAGCCACCTAGAGATGCCATCTGGAACCCTGATACTGACATGGAGAACCTGCCGGCCAGCAGCGAGCCTGCAGGAGGAGAGGCGGCCACTGAGATGGAAGAGGCGGCCCCAGAGGACGAAGCTGAAGCGATGTGCCCCCTGTTGATGACAGCCGTCCTTATCCGAGTGGGAGCTAGGAGGCCAAGTAACCTGGACCAGGCAGGCGCCCCCATGGAATTTTATGCGCCTTCATCCATCGTTATTCCCCCCTTGGGAGCCTCCAGAGTTAGCCTAGGCCTCCGTGTCTAGCTACCCGCCGAGACAGAATTAGTCCTGCAGACAAGGCAAAACTTCCAACGACGGGGCCTGGCCGTCGCTAACCCACGGCTGGAAGCCAACCGGGAGTTGACAATGTTGATATCCAACCACAGCCAGACAGAGCAGCGAGTGTCCCGCGGAGCCTGTATAGCCAGAGCTGTCCTCCACCGAGCTGTGCCCCAGGAAGAGGCTGTCCTGCGCAGACATAGGTTGACGTATCCCCAGGTTCAAGGCCTGGTGGCTCGGGAGCCCCGCAGCCCTTGAAGGGGAGGTTGTGGTAATACGGCAAACAGACGGACGGGCAGTTTACAGAATTGCTACGCAGTGACTTATCATAACAAGCCTTCTGCACTAATCCCATTATATCACCATTTACCTCATGACCGCCGGTGACCCCGCTGTCCAGCGGTCAAACTGGCCTGCCTAAATATGGGGAGGGGCACGGACACGCAGCTATCACGCGCCCCTCACGCAATTATACAACCGGGAGGCGCTGCCTCCCCTTTTACCACAGCTGCCCCCGGCAGCCTGTCTACCGCCGTGGGCTAAGCCCTTGCGTCCCACACCCCCTTCAAACCTAACCATTGTTATAATCTGTTGTATATATATAGTAAACATCCATTGTAAATATTATTCAGTTAAATATATAATTTCTGTATGACTAAATCCTGCTAGTTTGTTTTTGGTAGAATAATTCAAGGCTAAGGCTCGTTGGACTCGAACTCGCAACCCGTGAGCTGAAATGTTCGGCTTACCACACATACATTCCCAATTACGATAAACAAAGTTACCCTTTCTGTACTACTGTAGATTAAAAATAAAAGTTGAAAATTATAATTACAGAAAGTATGTGCATGTGCAATCTAATCAAGTATTAATAAAAAGTTCTAAGTCAACTAATGAGAGAACGTGTTAAAAAAATTAGTTTACCAGGATTATTTTCAGTTACCTAATTTAGAAAAATTAATTAGTTTATAGAAAAATAGCTATATAAAAATATTGTTAATGAATAAAATTCTATTATTAGATTTTAGCATTAAGTGCATCTTGATAACAATCTTATTCATCAAAGAGGGGGGGGGGGGGGTTCAGTGGAAATATTGTAATCCAAGAATTAAGTATATAATCATCACCCACCATCCACCCCCTTTACCCCATCACCTTCTTCTCCTACTGGTTGAAAAAACTGACCAATCAATGAGGTCCATATTAGCAACAAACTGAACTGGTTCTATGAAAAATTATATGAATTGTCGTCAAATTTTTAATTACGAGATGTTTACCATAATCACCTCCCACTTTCTTAAGACTAGTTTTATTATCAGTTTCAAATCAAATAAAGAGCTTTATTCTTAAAACTCTTCATGAATGAAACTAGGATGACAACATCCATAAAGCAAATATGTGGACCGACACAGTTATTTTATAAAATATTAGTGGTTGCGCCCCTAGCATCTAGGGGCTCTATATTCGAAGGGATATTGAAGGGTAGAAAAATAGCCTAAAACCATACTCAGACTCATTTATATAAATAAAAATGCTTGCAACCATCTCTGGATTTGTTAGAAGCTTCACTGTAAAGGATAGCCATATCGATTCAGCGGTTAGCTAGATCCTTCGCTTCAGTCAAAAAAAAAGCTTTCTACTTTATGTAATAGGATTATACAAGTTAGAAGAATCTTCTTACTAGATTCAGAAGACTATCACAATCCAAAAAGCAAACAGTCAGAATAGTATACAGATATTTTAATTATTCGATCATTTTTGCTTCACTTCAGCTGTCCATGGACTAAAACAACAATCCGTTGCGCCCCTAGAAACTAGGGAAGGGAGGACAATAAAATAGCCTAAATCATCCTAAGACCTAAATCAATAAATTATTATCTAGGGGTGATTTCTTTTGGGAGGGTGGTGGTAACCTAAAACAGGTATAAACCTTCCCAGGACCTATGAGAAACTACCCTGTAAGGGAGAACCATATCAGCGGTTGACAAGATTCTTCGTTACAAACAGAGATACAACTAGACATCCTGTTACTTTATTATAAGGAATAAGAAGAAAAATTGCCAGACAGAAAACAAGTTGCACGATCTTAAAAGTACAATTTCTATGACAATTCCTTTTTTATCTGCCTGCTACGTATGTTGATACAAAAATCATGATTATAATGTTGTCATTCCACTCCAGGGAAACGTATGAATAAAAAAAAATTTCATAAATTATATAACAAGGGATAAGGCAATTGATGATAAATTTATAAACTTCCCCAATACTATACAATTAGTAGTTAATCGTTTGGGCACTAAACTTAATTTATCAACCCATCAAGATACAATAAAACCCCATTAAGTTGTTGAGCCAATTAATAAGATATTTTATTATAAAACTAGTGTAATAAACAGCCCATTGTCCCCTTCCTTCCTGTTGGTAAATAGTTATCATGATCAAGATGTTGAGAGACTTTAAGAGCAACAGATTTTTTGCACATTCAGGGAGTCAAGGGATTTGTGAAAATATATATTAATAGATCTCATCGATTGAAGGTTTTAGGCTAGTTTTATATAATGATGGGTAAGTAAACCCCTTTTCATACTTATAGGGTAAATTATTACTGCAAGCAATGATAATAGTTATTTCTCACATCGTATTATAAACAGCTTTCTGCGGATATAAATGTAAGATTAAAAAATTGTTTTAACCTTATGATTGTAAATTTTTAAAATTGTTTTAACCTTACGATTCAAATTTTTATATTCGTAGAAAACTGGATATAATACGATGCTCTAGATATATTTTTCGTATGGCTGAGAACCGGTTCTAATCCACTGGATTTTAATCGGTTTCGAAGAAATACGAGAAAATAATTTCTTACATTCTTTTTACATTTTATTTTTGTACATAGATATATATGAAAATAGAATTTCTGCTTACATTTAATTTTTATTTTATTTTGGTAGCTTTATCATTTTGGTTTTATATCCTTTATATGCCTGACTTATTTGCAAATGTGCAGTAATACGAGGACATGGATATTGGATAAGCATTAAACATATTTAAACAAGGATGACATCATCTAAAAAAGCGAAGCTCTAAGATCAGAGTAGGTAGGACAAACGAACAATAATTTTATAAGTCTAAACAAATTGCGTAAATACATGATACAATAAATGGACATTTTTTCAATTTTAGGATGAGATTATAGAGATGCCTCGCTTTATAATAGTTAAAAATCTAAAAATCAACGTATTTCAAAAGTTCGTATGGAATTCATGTTGGTGATTTTAGAGAAGCTAAACCGAAACCTTCTGTTATAGGAATTATCATGTAAAGTTTGAAATCTATAAAAAACATGTCTAAATTATTGAAAAAAGCTGATCGATACGGACGGACGGATCGACTGTAATTATATAAAAGCGCTTCGCTTTTAAAATATGGGTTAGGTCCCCTAGCTTTTAGGGACCAAAGAGATTAATGAGCTTCCCTGAAAAATTCACATAATTAGCCTAGTCATTTAATGCTTTGTTTAAAGATTCATATAGAAAATATATTAGATATTTTATCAAAAGGGAGATGTTGTTAAATAACTGTGTGTCCCCACCAGGGGCGTCCAAGCTTTTTTTTTTTTTGGGGGGGGGGGGGTAAAATGGCGCGCGAAGCGCGCCGCAAATTTTTTTTACCCCCCACAAAATTTGTACCCCGGGGGTAAAATTTGCTTGGGGGGGGGGGGGTAATTACCCCCCCCTGAAATCTGTTGGCAGAGGTAAATTTAGTTTACCCCCCCCAAAAATTTACCCCCGGGGTAAAATTTTTGGGGGGGGGTAATTTAAATTTTATCCTTATTCTAAAGTAACAGGATGTCTGTGTGTTTGTGTGTTTGTACCGAAGGATCTCGCTAACCGCTGAACCGATCGGAATCTCCTTAACAGGGTAGCTTCTCATAAGTCCCGGGAAGGTTTATAACTATTTTGGGGGAGGGTACCACCACCCTCCCAAGAGAAATAACAAAAAAATCAAAAAATTTTAAAACTTATGAGAGACTTCAACGTCAAATAAAGAGGTATCGTACATAAATATTAACTTTAACAAGCAAAAACATTTAAAGTGCAACTAGAGGCCTCTAGGGGCGTAGCCGCTAGTTAAATATATAGTATTAAAAATGCGCGCGAAGCGCGCAAAAATTTTTTTTATTAGAGATTTTTTATTTTGGGGGGGTATTTACCCCCCCCAAATTGTTTGAGGGGGGTAAATACCCCCTCCTAAATGGTTGGGGTAAATTTTAAATGGGGGGGGTAAAATGAAAAAAAGTTTGGGGGGGGGGTAATCGCCCCATTACCCCCCCCCCCCCTTGGACGTCTATGGTCCCCACCCCGTAGACCCTGTACTGACGTTCAATTGGGTCTTTGAATATCAGCCAATAACGTCAAAAGTATTAACACAGCCAATTCGCTAGAAAAAAAAACAATTTATCAGCAGACGAAAAAGGTTCCCAACACTGGACCCGGGTTGTAATCTGGAATATATATATATACTTATACATTTAGTACATAACGCCCCAATCAACATTTAATAAAAGTTTCTGAATCAAAAAAAATAAAAATAGAGTAATTGGTAACACAGCTGTGGGTACCTGTCTTATTCAGAGTCCACTGTCCTCTCCCTCTCTGTGTCTAAGAAGGAAACATGAACAGGGCATTCATTCCATCAGACTAAATCAGGGTACGAGACAATTCTTATATAAAAGTAACAGAATTCGTGTCTGTGTATCTGTATGTAGCATAAGGTCTTGCTAACCGCTGCTGGTCTGATATTGTTCTTCTTTACAGTGAAGCTTCTAATAGGTCCAGGAAAGGTTTATTTTGTAAGAGGTAACCTATACTATATGGCCATTCTATTTTTTACAAATTTTTTAAAACATGAGCTTTGGATAAATTGATGTACATCTCCAGTTATTAGATTACAACTTCTGTAAATTAAAGTTATTGGTTGAAAATTTTGGAAACTGTAAATTAAAAAACAAACAAATACGATTTAATAAAATTACCAAACATTTTGAGCAAACATAAGCTAGAGTATTTTTATAAAATTTTGGTACCAGCATATTCTAAAGTCCACTGGCCTCTCCCTCCCTGGCCATCCCTAGATATTGGCACATTTATAACATGTCATGTACCTCGCATTATGGAATGACTATATCCTTGATTCAGGGATAAACGGTTGGTCTGTTAGTCTTTATGTTAATCATTTATGCACTGAGAAGACTATTATGTAATACTACTCTATAACTTCCTTACTTTTTACTCGACTTTCTCGGTTGCTATTAAAGAAAAAGGTATCAATCTAATAGCATTCTCAGTTTCTCGGTCTATCTGTAATACTCTGGATGACATGAAATTTCTATAGTAAATGTATTTTTCTCGGCTGTTCATTAAGATAGATAGCTAAATTTTACTTTTTATTTTAAATCCTTCAGAAATCATAAGTTTTTATTTGTGCTTTCTTGCTTAATTAATTTTCCTTTAATCTGGAGGCTTTTCTTAAAATCTTACTAATACACATATGATCTATCTATTTACACTATATAGGGACAGCCTTACGGTGATCAATAGTGGAAACCAAAAATGTATGTAGAATATACACGTGGATATTATGATAGGGGAAATATTGTCGTCAATGTAGGTTGCTATTTCCCCTGCCACTTATTGAACAGTCAATTCAGCATTTGGGAGGGGAGGGTATTAGGTAAAGGGGGTTGAAGGGGAGATTCGTTATTTTAGCCCGCTGCGTGTTTCAGATTATTTGTATTTTCTATAATCTTCAATTTAAATTATATAAAAAAATCAGTCATATTTTTGATACAGTCAACAAACAGCAATAGCAGCTGCCAAAAAGTTTGCAGTTGAAAAAATCATAGCCGCTATTCGGCCACCCTAAAACTTCTCAATTATAAAAAGCACAATGAAATGTACAAATATTAAAGGTACATATTGGTCATGATATTGATATTAAGGACAATGTATAACGTAAACGCACAAAGTTTAGCAAATACCAGGGATTTTAAGGGATAAGACAATGAACGATAAATTGATGTACATCCCCAATGTAGATAAACCAAATTAACACTTGTATAGGTTTGAAAGTTGAAAAATTTAAACACTGACAGTATGTATCAACCAATAATAAAAGTCCCCAAAGTCTTTTAGTCATTGAATTAGGAAACACATTTTAAAGACTTTGGGTACCAGTACGATTAACAGTACAATATACCATTCTTCCCTGATAAGGATAATGTATAACAAACGCACATAGTTTAGCAAATATACGTGTGTGTAATATACAAACATGCACGTATATATGAACGTTTGATCGATTGCTACATTTATTCTAAATATCTGCATGTTACACTGAGGGATGGGCCACTGGATTATATTTTTTATTAGTATCCAAGGTTTTATATACACTTTCTGTCATTCATTTGCCAAAAACTTTGGGTACTTTTGCTAAATCATGATTGGTTGGTTAAAACTAGCAGTGTCTACATAGAATTTCAACAATTTATTTTGATCTACAGAAGGGGTAATTTGTTTATAATAATTGGGATTGTACATTAATTTATCCTTTTTTGCTTTATCCCCTGATGTGTTAACTTCAGCAACGCTTTTCTACACAAAGCAACCAAGGGAAGTGTGTATGTATGTATATATGGAAAGTCAAAAAAATCTTAATTGACAAATTGGAAAATATGTGAATCCAAAATGATGATAAACAAAATAATCCTTCTCTCGATTATAAATATTTTTGCAAAAGTTTTAAGCCAATGAATAGAAGAACGTCTTCAATTAAGAAACTCTGGGTTTAAGTGTATTTTATGTCGTCTCCCTCCCTCCATAAATTAAACCTAAACCTCCCTAACGATAAAAAAAATAACCCTCGTTTTGTTTGTATTACACCCCTACAGCTCACACCCTCCTAGGTACACCCCTATGTTATGATTTTGGGGAGGTGTCAAAAATCATTAAAGGGGGGGAGGGCTTCAAAACCCTGTGCACACCCAGAGAGAGAGGGGACAATGGGCTGTTTTTTATACTATTCCCCAGAGATTTAAAATAACGTTTTCTAATTCGTTGGCTTAACAACTTTGGGGACTTTAGTGGATTTTGATTGGTTGATTCATTCAGATGAGTGTTCAAACGTTTCAACAACTTATTTCAATTTACAGAGGGGGTGATTTTGTCAATTTATCGGCTATTGTCTTATCCCTTTAGATCCCTGATGCAAACACTGATTCCAACTAAAGAAGTCCCGTAAAGAAACAATTTATTTTTTACAATTAAATAGAGTCATAAAGTCTGAAGTTATTTAATAGACGTTTTAAAATAGATAACCTCATCAACTTAAAAACAACCAAGTGTGCATTGTCCCTCTGAAACTACTTTATGATAGGATAAGTACGTATGTCCGTCTGATGATCTGTCACTGTTTAATCTTCAAGTAAAAGAAAAGGACAGTCATCATAGAATCTTTAATAGCTGATCAATATAGCCTATGGAAGGGGACATTAGACTGTAAATGTTTTTAAATGTTTAATAAAAATGTTCTAATTTTGTTTGGTTTAAAGACTTTAGCTAAATTTTATTAAATCTCGATTGATTGGATCAAACTAGCGTTGACAGAATTGTTAATTTGTCCGTCATCATAGCTTCAATAAGTTCTGCTGTATTCATAAAAAGGACACTAAAGCCTGGCAAGTGTTTTAAAAGTTATTTCTCGCATCGTATTATAAACGGTTTTCCGCGGATATAGAATGTACAATTACAACTAGTTTTTTAGCCCCGAGGTGCCGAAGGCACCGGCTAAAAAACTGGTTTTAATCTTAATATTGTACATTTTTATATTCGTAGAAAGCTGGATATAATACGATGCTAGACATAGTTTTTTCGTATGGATGAGAACCGGTTCCTATCCACCGAATTCGAATGAATACGAGAAAAGAAAATAGTACTCTATAGAAAATTGATTATTTTTATTTTTGTGTAAAAAGTTTATAATTAACATGAAAGTCTGGTCTTAAAGCATAGATTACTTTAGAATATGTGACAGGTAGATACATTTTAGAAATTAAATAGAAACACTTTTTGCTAGACTATTATTCCTTGTTAGACTTTGAAGATGTAAGTATCGAAGTATCGAAAAAAGATTAACAAGCAGTACTAGATTATTTTTTATTAAAATAAATTCATAGGGTATATACCTCTTTTGGGAGGGATTTTTCTTTGATTTTAAATGATCATCATAAACTTGTTATTGGATGCAATACTCTATCACTCATATAAGGATATTATCATCCAAAAGACAGCCAACCCTTTGATTGCATGATCTTTGTCTAGAAGTCCTAGATGAGAATGGTAATGAGTTGCACCTGTTTAAGTATTAAGGCATTCCTTACACATACTATAAGTGTCACGTGCCAGATATAGCAGCAAAAGGTACCTTTAATTAACCTAACCTAATGTAACGTAAAAATCAAAATAAACATCTGTGAAAATTTGTATTTAAGTATTCTATGTATTAAACATTTAATTACTTTCTTTACAACTAGCGGCTTCGCCCCTAGCCTCTAGGGGCTTTGCCCCAAGAGGTGATCAAAAAAAAATTGAGGTGAAATTCGTAAAAGGACCAAGGAAATCTTCTGCAAAAAAAATAAAGGACCTAGGAAATCTTCTGCAAAAAAAAATAAAGGACCTAGGAAATCTTCTGCAAAAAAAAAAAATAAAGGACCTAGGAAATCTTCTGCAAAAAAAAAAAAATAGGGGGGGGATTTTTTTGTTTTTTTGTGGGGGGTTGGGGGTGTCCCACCCCCCAAGAAAATAGCCTAAAACCACCACAGGACCAGTAGGTATATACCCTGAAGAGTAGAATCCAATCGGTTCAGTGGTTACCGAGATCTTAAGGGACAGACAGACGGACAGACGGACAGACAGACAGACGGACAGACGGACAGACATCAAGCTACTTTGTATTATAGATAACATGAAAAATATTTGCAAGGCTTTGGGAAACTGTTTGTATTTTACTAAAAAACAAGGATAATACCAATCACAAAAGCGAAGCTTATAAGCTATACTAGAAATAATCGGACATGTGTTTTTAGTAGCGAAGCTACTCTTTAATTCGAAATGTCCGTCCGTCTGTCCGTCCGTCTGAGACAAAGTGGGGGAAACGTGATTTTCTCGGCTCCTATAAAAGATAGACAGCTGAATTTTTTAGTGAAGATTCTTATAACATATGCCCATCTAATCTATACATTGTTTTGTCCAACCGTCTGTCATTTGGGTTGCTAGATCGATTCCTACATTTTCATGTTTTTCTGATTTTCTCAACTCCTTTTTAAGATAATGGGCTGAAATTTTCAGGGATTGCTTAAATTTACATTTTACATATTTTCCTTAAGTTTTATTACGATTTTCTTATTAATAGGGGTGCTAGATCGATTCCTAGATTTTTAGGTTTTCTATTGTTTTCTCAATTCCTATTCAAAATTTACGGCTGAAATTATCAGGGATTGAATATGCTAATAGTCTACATATTTCCATCAAGTTTCATTAAGATTTGTTTATATATTGTGGTGCTAGATCGAGTCCTAGATTTTTAATTTTTCGTGATTTAAAGGTTGCGTGATTTTGAAGTTTTCGTCATTTCCCTATTTCATCAAATATATAGGATGACACTGGTACATGGTAAATATATTCATAATATACATTCATAATTTCTGAGCTTCGCTACTTATGGATGCTGTCATCCTTGTTTAGGTAAATTAATTTACTAAATTTCATATTAAGTAAAATTTTTTGTGCAGCTAACCGTTTTTCGTCGAGATGGATTTCAATTGTTAAAACAAGAAAATGAAGTGAATATAATATAAATAATTTCTATAACATAAGTAATAAAAGAAACGTAAATCATGAGCATTTCAAATTTCTTTTGACAAAAATCAGTTGGATATACAAAAAAATTTACTTCACATGAAATTTAGTAAATTAAAAGCCTAAATAAAAGTATTTTAGAGTGATCTTGATTTATCAATGTCTTCTTACCAAAAATGCCCATTAAACCTCGGGAACGGCAAAAAAAAACGTCAAAAATTCCGCCTTTGGCGGTGAATAACGGCAAAACGGTTCGCCAGAGGTGGTTGATGCATAAATAACAAATGATGTGCCATGAAAAGTTCTACAAAAATGAAGAAATAGTCTATGGCCCTAAAACGACTCCTTTCCCCAAAAAAGGGGCAAAAACCGTCATAACGATGTGTTGGCCCCCAACGACAGCTGTTAAAACACGTATAGGTTTCGTGATTTTTTTCCGAATTAATTTCGTTAGTGGTATAAGCTGTTCTCTACCTTACTTTATTTCTATTTTTCCTAAAATTATACTTAACACAATAATTTAATTTCAAACTATTTTAGATCATTTTGATTTCAATATACAAGTTAAATTATAATTAATTTTTTTTAAATCCTCGAAAATAATTAAATTGGAAAAAAAATCCGCGAACTAAAATTTGGAAAATCCTCGAACTAAAATTTGAAAAATCTACGTGTTTATAAAAAAGGGTCCCAATTTTTATTTGTCTCTCATTATATTTTTGACCACCGACAAGAAAGGTTATCTGACTTCAATCAAAAAAGGTAATTTTTTTTATTTAATTTATAATAATTATTTATCGCATCGTATTATAGATAGCTTTCTAATTTTTTTTATTTAATTTATAATAATTATTTATCGCATCGTATTATAGATAGCTTTCTATTTTTTTTTACTTAATTTATAATAGTTATTTATCGCATCGTATTATAGATAGCTTTCTTTTTTTTTTTCTTAATTTAGAATATTTATTTATCGCATCGTATTATAGATAGCTTTCTATTTTTTTACTTTATTTAGAATAGTTATTTATCGCATCGTAATATAGATAGCTTTCTAATTTTTTTACTTAATTTAGAATAGTTATCTATCGCACCGTATTATAGATAGCTTTCTAATTTTTTTTACCTAATTTATAATAGTTATCTGTCGCATCGTATTATAGACAGCTTTCTGCGGATATTGAAATAAAAAAACAATCAAAGTTCAACCCATTTTGTTAGATCCTAGGGTCTAACAAAACTGGTATTAATTACATAATTTTTACAATGTATACGTAAGCATTTAAAGTTGTTATTATTTTATCAAAATTAAATTTTGTGTATTAATTATATTTTATATTTTTAAAAGCGAAGCTTTTCTATAATTAGGGTCGGTCCGTCCGTACGTCCGTACGTCCGTCCGTCCGTACGTCCGTCCGTACGTCCGTCCGTACGTCCGTAACGGATAGCTTTTTCCGTTAGTTTAGGCATGTTAGAATTGTCCTATCGATTTTAAATTTTGCATGGTGATTCCTTTAGTAGTTAGGTACGATTTAGAAAGCAACTCTATAATCATTACCAAAATGTCCGTACGTCCATTTTAAACATGTTGATTTTTTTACTTTTTTAACAACAAATTTTTATGTGATCAAATCATCGGATTGATCTGATTTTTGGTATATTGATTCCTGGGACAACAAAGTATAATGTAATAAGCGAAGCAACTCTATAATCAAGCCCTAAAAATGTAAGTATGTCCATAAAAATTATCCTGTATCAAGCAGTTTTACAACAAATTTACTTACAATTTTGCTTTGACTCTTATAAATTTATATTATGATAATTAAGTTCTAACACTATACAAGTGTTAATGTCCGTTTGTCCTCCCGTTTCAGTGCTTCGCTTTTATGGATGTTGTCTAGACTACAAAGAAGTGAATCAGCCGAAAACATGACTTGGAATAGATACAATTTGGATTTAACCAAGAACCCGCCATGTGACAGCCCGCATTTGAACGCGGAGCAGCTGTTAGGACCCATCCTGCCGCTGGTATCTGCCGCCTTGTTCTTTATGCTGTATGTAACCCAAGATACCGGAGACTGCAATGTTGGTTTCTTGGAGTTCGCTCTGGTTGCTGGATGTATATCTCTGTTCACTGTCATCATTGGCCTGGCTTGTAAGATTATGGTAGAGGATGCCTGGGCTGATGGAACGCTATCAAGAAAAGAAAACACTGTTGTCTGGCTTATGATTAATTCTCACTATGCGATGCTTCTGTCCCAGGTAATAATGTTCTTTGCTTTCTTTATCTACGCTGCTCTTACTCATAGAAATATAACTTATAGGGATATGGACAGTCTGAACTACTGTGCTATACACATATCTCGGAGCACTTATGGTATTTCTGCAGTTTGCTTTGCCTCCTCTCTCTATGCAACCCTGTACATCATTGCAGTCTGGGTATTTACAAGAAAGGGGGGAAGAAAAGAGGAAGAGGTGATAGTTTCCCCTGCATCCTCCCCCGCCACCAGAAGTTCACCATCTGCAGGATTCCGCGCGTCACCTGAGCGGCCAAGGAGCATCAGATCCATGGATACATCCAGTTCTGACGATAACATCCAATTGGAAGAGGTGATAGTTTCCCCTGCATCTTCCCCCGCCACCAGAAGTTCACCATCTGCAGGATTCCAAGCTTTACCTGAGCGGCCAAGGAGCATAAGATCCATGTATACATCCAGTTCTGATGATTCTGGCAGACCTGTTCCTTAACAATTTGATTTAAAACCAGTATTAGAACCAGAATAAAAAATAACTAAAAAGTAAAAAAGACTTTTTCACTCAGTGAATTTATCATAAAATAAGTAAATAAATAAATAATGATAATACAATATATTTGAATTTTTTTACTAAAATTCTATAATATAAAGTGGTAAGGTTTTTTGTCTCAAGCTAAAGATCTCGGAAATTACACGTCCGAATAGGCTGTGCTTTTATGGAAAGCTTTATAAATATCTTGTGGTGGTTTGAGGCTTTTGTTCTGATATCCCACGCCCTCCCCGAGAGGCTAGAGGCGAAGCAACTAGTCCTTATAATAAAGTAAAAGAATGTTTGCTTGTCTGTACCGAAAGATTTCGCTAATTGCTTAACCGATCGGGTTCTCCTTAACAGGGTAGCTTCTCATAGGTCCCGAAAAGGTTTATAACTATTTTGGGAGAGGGTACTACAACCAACCTCCAAAGAGAAATCGCCCCTAGATTATTACATATTAATTTCAGCTTATACTAACAAAGAAATTTTTTTAAATCACGAAACCTATACGTGATTTTCAGCTGTCGTTAGGTGGGGGGGGGGGGGGGGGGAACAGTGTTGAATTAAACTGCCCTTTTTTCCTCCTTACTTAAACATCTAACTTTTATTTACAATTTTATGTTTTACAACTGTTGTAATGTTTTTGATTATTTTGGGTATTAATTAGTTAAACTCAGGCAATCTAAACAGGGAGGGAGAAGACATTTGCCTGTTTTTTACACAAGTCCCCAAAGTCTTATAATAACGTTTTTTTTTTTGTTAGCTTCACAACCTTGGGGACTTATATTGAATTACATCAATTTATCGGCCATTGTCTTATCACTTAAGATCCTTGCAATCTAGCTACATATGTTATTATCCTAGATAGGCTGTTAGACACCAATAGTATGATTTGATTGTTCTTACTAAGTGTTCTTATTGATTCAATTTATTATTTGTAGATCTAGATCTACTTTATTTATTTTCAATATGATTCTTTTTAATTAAGGAAAAACTAGGACAATACAGTGTATAATTAGCGCAGCAATATAAATAATGGACAAAAGAACAATAAAGTGTTATGCACTAAGCATAATGCAAGATATTTAATTCTAAGCAATATATGCTATAAAATTAAAAGAATTGGGTGGTGTGAAGTAAAGCAAGTTTTCGACTGTATTTTAGTAGCTAAGCTACTCTATAATTCACTTTGTCTATTCGTCCGTCCGTCCGTCAGTCCGTAACGCTATGGGGGAAATGGGATTAACTCAGCTACTATAAAAGATAGAATGCTGAAATTTTTTGACAACATTCCCATCATTATGGAGCACAATTAACTATAAAACATCAATGGCGGTCGGACGGCATTTTAGCAGTTTTTAGGCTATTTTTTTATTTTCTACATTTTTCCTCATATCTTTGGTATTTATGGTCCGATTTTAAAATTTTTTCAGTTAAAGATATCAAAATTAAATTTTTCGTCGTTTGGAGAACCAAAAATGACAGTCAGGCTGCCTTTTTGCAGGTTTTTGGCTATTTTTATATTTTTTACATTTTCCCCTATATCTTTGGTGTTTATGGTCCGATTTTCAAATTTTTTTTAGTTAAAGATATCAAAATTAAATTTCCTGTCGCTTGAAGAAAACAACAATGACGGTCAGACTGCCTTTTTGCAGGTTTTTGGCTATTTTTATATTTTTTACATTTTCCCCCATATCTTTGGTGTTTATGGACCGACTTTCAAAATATTTTAGTTAAAGATATTAAACTTAAATTTCCCGTCATTTAAATAAATCAACAATAACGGTCAGACTGTCTTTTTGCAGGTTTTTTGGCTATTTTTAAATTTTTTACATTTTCTCCTATATCTTTGGTGTTCATGGACCAATTTTCAAATTTTTTCAGTTAAAGATATCAAGATTAAATTTCCCGTCGCTTGAAGAAAACAACAATGATCGTCAGTCCCATCCACAAATTTTTGGGCTTTGCTACTTATTGATGTTGTCATCCTTGTTATTTTATATGTCATCCTATTATATAAATTAGGTAGTTTTATTTGTCTGTATCTTATGATTTATAACGACGGAACCGATAGAGTTATCTGTTTTAGGGAAGCTTATATAGGTACCGGAGTGGTTTTATGCTATTTAAAGTAGTTCTTGTGATGATTTTAAGCCTTTTTCCTGCTTTTAGACATATACTCCTTCGAATTAGTGTGAAACACGGAAGTTGAAGTCTTTTTTTATTACTTTTAATTCTAATTAACACATAGGGAATTGTATTTCAACTTATTGCCTTAATCTAAAAAATTAATCAATTTCTAAATAGAATAAATATAAATTTTCTAAAAGTATTTTTTATAAAAAGTTTTCAACTGTAAGACCTTAAATAGAAAAGTTGTATTGACATTCTTCTGCATAACTTTGTATGTATGTGTTCTTGTGCGAAAAAATGCTAAACATTTTCCATTTAAACTGTCTCTATTTGAACCCTAAAGAATGGCACAAAATTGGCATAATTTTCTCGTCACATTCATACGTACATTTACAGAAGCGAAGCTACTCTACAATGCTAGTTTTGTTTGTCTATCAGTAACCTTTGTTGTATGTATATTGTATACAGCTATCATTTTATACAATTTACTTTTTCATTCCTCATATAAAAGTAACGGGATATGTGTCTGTTTGTGTGTCTGTCTGTGTATACCAAAGGATCTCGCTAATCGCTGAACCAATACGTTTCTCCTCTTCAGGGTAGATTTTCATAGGTAATGGGTAGATTTAAAACTATTTTGGGGGAGTGTACCACCATACTTTAAAAAATTTAAAATAGCTCCGCCTAGTTGCCTTTTAGTTATTGTTGGTGAACAGCTGATCTTAACACCTAGCTGTGGCAGCGAATAATCAAAACTAACTACGGCCGTGGCAGCTTTTGAAACTGTTTAACTCTGCGTGTAACCAAGTCCAGTTTTGTAATTATGTAAATTTTTAAACGATGAGATAATGAGTTTAATGTGTATTATGTCATATTTTCCCCACAGTTTTTTTTATCTTTCACTTTCACATATTTAGCGCAGTGCAAAAAAATGACCCTAATTGCATAATTTCTTCAATGTATAATTTTGCCATTTAAATGTTCATACACCGTTTTTAATAACACAGCTACTCTATAAATTAGCTCCCATCGCGGTAAATATAGCAAGTTCCTTGATCCTTGAAGCAGCTAATAGTGCCTAATAAAAAATGACGTCATACAATACAAATGACCAGTGATAGGCCAGTATACATTGTAATTGACCAATGGTAAAACTGGTCTGTCATTGGTATTTTGAAAAAGCAGTCCAACAAAAAAAATTGTTCTGTGATTGATAGACAATACCTGCGAAAAAATATCAGTTTTACATTCGAATTCTATGGATGTATGGGGAAACTAAGATTAATATTTTTTGTATTGTCATTTTCTCATTGCCTAGTGATTTTATAAAGAAAAGACAAAAGTATGGTTTTGCATATTGCCGTTGTCTATAAACTTGATGTTCAATTCACCAAAAACCAGTTTAACGTAACTACCGCGCAGTGGAGGTATTCAGCCTGATTTCTGAATAAGCAAAATCAATCTTTATTCACAAATCTTATTGATATTTTCTAAAAAGTTGTTTATTAGTAAAGTTTTTTGTCGCATCGTATTATAGACAGCTTTACTCGGTCTAAAACAAGTTTTTTTAGGCCCATGAGCCTCGAGACAAAAAATTAAGGTACATACGTAATGATAATACACCAAATCACTACCTCTACGACTTAATTAGTAGTTTAAACGTTTAAACACTCAACTTAATGAACCAACTAATCAGAAATCATGAAGTCCCCAAAGTTGTTAACCCAACAAATAAGAAAACGTTATTATGACACTTTGGGGACCAGTGTATTAAACAGCCCAATGTCCCTTCCTCCCTGCATTGATGGAATTAAAGCCACGTTGTTAATAAGATTGATCTATATATCATCAGCACATCAGTAAAATCTTGATTATTCTATTTATGCCACATTTTGGCTGAGCATTATGCGTAAAAATCAGGGATCTAAAGGGATAAGACAAACGTCGATTGATTTATGTACATCCCCATTGATGATGCACAAAATTATCTCCTCTGTAAGTTATATCTAGTGTTTGAAACGTGTGAACACTCAACTTAATGAAACAACGAATTAAAATTCAATGTAAGTCTGCAAAGTTGTTAAGCCAATGAATAAGAAACTATTATTATAAAACTTTGAGGACAAGTGTGATTAATATCCAAATGTCCCCTCCCTCCCTGGTAAGAATATTCAAAATTGTTGTCAACTCCAATTCATTGTATTATGTCAACATATAGAGAATATTTACAGGGAAAAGGGAAAATACAATAAATTCTAAATTATAATTAGTTTTGCGCATTTTTCTTAACTGCCATTACATTTCTAATTATTAGTAACAAATTTAAATACCCTCCATAACTTCCAGGGAGAGATGTATCCACCCACATAGAAAAATTATGGGAGGTGAAATACCCCTTTTCACTTCTCTTGTCAGAACGCTACCTCCCCTGATATACCCTCCTAAAACAATCAAAAGGTTTTAACGTTAAACAAAGCAAAACCATCTTAATAATAAAGGGAACTTTAAAAAATTGGCGCGCTTCGCACGCCAATTCATCATTACATTTAATAAAGCCATGATGTTTATCCTAGCAGTCTGGATTCTACAATATTAACACAGTATAAGCTCTACAATAATTATTTATGCATAAATTGAATTGTCCTTGTTATATTTCAACCTTAAAAGTTCATTTTTATTTATCTATTTCTCCGTGGTATTTATTGAATAAATGTAACACTTGAAGGTTAATTGTGACAAAACTTCATAATACACACATAATGTGCATTCAAAACAGCGTTAAGTGTGTAAGATTTTTATTGTCCATTAAGATGTCACAAGTGAACTAGTGAATCGATAGAGTTCTTTATTTTAGTTAAGCTCAACATAGGTCTCGGGATGGTTGTAAGCTATTTTCTCGTATTTATTCGAAACTGATAAATATCCGATGGATTAGAACCGGTTCTCATCAATACGAAAAAACCATGTCTACAGTTGTTTACGAATATAAAAATATACAATCATAAGATTAAACCGGTTTTTTAAGCCTGAGCCTTTGGCATCTCGGGGCTAAAAAAATGGTTTTAATCTTATGGTTGTATATTTTATATCCGCGTAAAGCTGTTTATAATGCGATGCGAGAAATAACTATTATTTTTGTTTTAAATTTAAATTTTGATGGATACTTTACTCATTTCCCCTCTATTGTAAAAGATCTCTTTAACCAATGGACCGATTGGAATGTATTTTTTCTGAGAATATACCTCTTTGTCTTAAAGTTATTTTAAGCTCATATAAATTGGTTACTTCAAAATAATATTTCTGTAAAGTTTTAAATTAGATTATATAAAATATATAAAATTTGATTTAATTGGTATTGCATAAACACCACTGAATTTAACTCTGCATATTATTATAAATGGGTGGTATAAGCATTATAATTGTTGCCTATACAGGAATTTAGAAAATCAACAGAATAAGATTAAATGTCAGAGGGTTTAATTAGGTATTAAAGACAGTTTAAAAACATCAAAAAAGTTTAAGTTTTCAATATGAAAGATTACATTTTCAATTTATGAATAATTTTGGATCCTAAGGGATAAGACAATGGATGATAAAGCGATTTTAATCTCATACTATGAGCAACAAAATTATTGGTTGAACCAACCAATCAAGATTTAATAAAAGTAACCAAAGTTTATAAGCCAACGAATGAAAGAATAAAACTTTTTCGCATTTGACATAGCAGCACTAGCTGGATCTTTAAACGTGATTATTAATAACGCTGATATAGATAGATAGATGGATAAATAGACAGATAGATAGATAGATGTTTAGAATGTTATTTGAATACACATAGAAATAGATAAGTTAGATAGATATATAGATAGATCCTATGCATATTATTATACTTGTAATTGGTCTGAGTTATATCTATATACATACACATAGAAATAGATAAGTTAGATAGATATATAGATAGATCCTATGCATATTATTATGCTTGTAATTGGGCTGAGTTATATCTATATACATACACATAGAAATAGATAAGTTAGATAGATATATAGATAGATCCTATGCATATCATTATGCTTGTAATTGGGGTGAGTTATGTCTATATACATACACATAGAAATAGATAAGTTAGATAGATATATAGATAGATCCTATGCATATTATTATGCTTGTAATTATATCTATATACATACACATAGAAATAGATAAGTTAAATAGATATATAGATAGATCCTATGCATATCATTATGCTTGTAATTGGTCTGAGTTATATCTATATACATACACATAGAAATAGATAAGTTAGATAGATATATAGATAGATCCTATGCATATTATTATGCTTGTAATTGGTCTGAGTTATATCTATATATACATACACATAGAAATAGATAAGTTAGATAGATATATAGATAGATCCTATGCATATTATTATGCTTGTAATTGGGCTGAGCTATATCTATATACATACACATAGAAATAGATAAGTTAGATAGATATATAGATAGATCCTATGCATATTATTATGCTTGTAATTGGGCTGAGTTATATCTATATACATACACATAGAAATAGATAAGTTAGATAGATATATAGATAGATCCTATGCATATTATTATGCTTGTAATTGGTCTGAGTTATATTTATATACATACACATAGAAATAGATAAGTTAGATAGATATATAGATAGATCCTATGCATATTATTATGCTTGTAATTGGGCTGAGCTATATCTATATACATACACATAGAAATAGATAAGTTAGATAGATATATAGATAGATCCTATGCATATTATTATGCTTGTAATTATATCTATATACATACACATAGAAATAGATAAGTTAAATAGATATATAGATAGATCCTATGCATATTATTATGCTTGTAATTGGGCTGAGCTATATCTATATACATACACATAGAAATAGATAAGTTAAATAGATATATAGATAGATCCTATGCATATCATTATGCTTGTAATTGGTCTGAGTTATATCTATATACATACACATAGAAATAGATAAGTTAGATAGATATATAGATAGATCCTATGCATATTATTATGCTTGTAATTGGTCTGAGTTATATCTATATATACATACACATAGAAATAGATAAGTTAGATAGATATATAGATAGATCCTATGCATATTATTATGCTTGTAATTGGGCTGAGCTATATCTATATACATACACATAGAAATAGATAAGTTAGATAGATATATAGATAGATCCTATGCATATTATTAAGATTGTAATTAGTCTGAGTTATATCTATATACATACACATAGAAATAGATAAGTTAGATAGATATATAGATAGATCCTATGCATATTATTATGCTTGTAATTGGTCTGAGTTATATCTATATATACATACACATAGAAATAGATAAGTTAGATAGATATATAGATAGATCCTATGCATATTATTATGCTTGTAATTGGTCTGAGTTATATCTATATATACATACACATAGAAATAGAAATAGATAAGTTAGATAGATATATAGATAGATCCTATGCATATTATTATGCTTGTAATTGGTCTGAGCTATATCTATATACATACACATAGAAATAGATAAGTTAGATAGATATATAGATAGATCCTATGCATATTATTATGCTTGTAATTGGTCTGAGTTATATCTATATACATACACATAGAAATAGATAAGTTAGATAGATATATAGATAGATCCTATGCATATTATTATGCTTGTAATTGGGCTGAGCTATATCTATATACATAGAAATAGAAATAGATAAGTTAGATAGATATATAGATAGATCCTATGCATATTATTATGCTTGTAATTGGTCTGAGTTATATCTATATACATAGAAATAGAAATAGATAAGTTAGATAGATATATAGATAGATCCTATGCATATTATTATGCTTGTAATTGGTCTGAGTTATATCTATATACATACACATAGAAATAGATAAGTTAGATAGATATATAGATAGATCCTATGCATATTATTATGCTTGTAATTGGTCTGAGTTATATCTATATACATACACATAGAAATAGATAAGTTAGATAGATATATAGATAGATCCTATGCATATTATTATGCTTGTAATTGGGCTGAGCTATATCTATATACATAGAAATAGAAATAGATAAGTTAGATAGATATATAGATAGATCCTATGCATATTATTATGCTTGTAATTGGTCTGAGTTATATCTATATACATAGAAATAGAAATAGATAAGTTAGATAGATATATAGATAGATCCTATGCATATTATTATGCTTGTAATTGGTCTGAGTTATATCTATATACATACACATAGAAATAGATAAGTTAGATAGATATATAGATAGATCCTATGCATATTATTATGCTTGTAATTGGTCTGAGTTATATCTATATACATACACATAGAAATAGATAAGTTAGATAGATATATAGATAGATCCTATGCATATTATTATGCTTGTAATTGGGCTGAGCTATATCTATATACATAGAAATAGAAATAGATAAGTTAGATAGATATATAGATAGATCCTATGCATATTATTATGCTTGTAATTGGTCTGAGTTATATCTATATACATAGAAATAGAAATAGATAAGTTAGATAGATATATAGATAGATCCTATGCATATTATTATGCTTGTAATTGGTCTGAGTTATATCTATATACATACACATAGAAATAGATAAGTTAGATAGATATATAGATAGATCCTATGCATATTATTATGCTTGTAATTGGGCTGAGCTATATCTATATACATAGAAATAGAAATAGGTAAGTTAGATAGATATATAGATAGATCCTATGCATATTATTATGCTTGTAATTGGTCTGAGTTATATCTATATACATAGAAATAGAAATAGATAAGTTAGATAGATATATAGATAGATCCTATGCATATTATTAAGCTTGTAACTGGTATGAGTTATATCTATATACATACACATAGAAATAGATAAGTTAGATAGATATATAGATAGATCCTATGCATATTATTATGCTTGTAATTGGTCTGAGTTATATCTATATACATACACATAGAAATAGATAAGTTAGATAGATATATAGATAGATCCTATGCATATTATTATGCTTGTAATTGGGCTGAGTTATATCTATATACATACACATAGAAATAGATAAGTTAGATAGATATATAGATAGATCCTATGCATATTATTATGCTTGTAATTAGTCTGAGTTATATTTATATACATACACATAGAAATAGATAAGTTAGATAGATATATAGATAGATCCTATGCATATTATTATGCTTGTAATTGGTCTGAGTTATATCTATATATACATACACATAGAAATAGATAAGTTAGATAGATATATAGATAGATCCTATGCATATTATTATGCTTGTAATTGGTCTGAGTTATATCTATATATACATACACATAGAAATAGATAAGTTAGATAGATATATAGATAGATCCTATGCATATTATTAAGCTTGTAACTGGTATGAGTTATATCTATATACATACACATAGAAATAGATAAGTTAGATAGATATATAGATAGATCCTATGCATATTATTATGCTTGTAATTGGTCTGAGTTATATCTATATATACATACACATAGAAATAGATAAGTTAGATAGATATATAGATAGATCCTATGCATATTATTATGCTTGTAATTGGTCTGAGTTATATCTATATATACATACACATAGAAATAGATAAGTTAGATAGATATATAGATAGATCCTATGCATATTATTATGCTTGTAATTGGTCTGAGTTATATCTATATATACATACACATAGAAATAGATAAGTTAGATAGATATATAGATAGATCCTATGCATATTATTATGCTTGTAATTATATCTATATACATACACATAGAAATAGATAAGTTAGATAGATATATAGATAGATCCTATGCATATTATTAAGCTTGTAACTGGTATGAGTTATATCTATATACATACACATAGAAATAGATAAGTTAGATAGATATATAGATAGATCCTATGCATATTATTATGCTTGTAATTGGGCTGAGTTATATCTATATACATACACATAGAAATAGATAAGTTAGATAGATATATAGATAGATCCTATGCATATTATTATGCTTGTAATTAGTCTGAGTTATATTTATATACATACACATAGAAATAGATAAGTTAGATAGATATATAGATAGATCCTATGCATATTATTATGCTTGTAATTGGTCTGAGTTATATCTATATATACATACACATAGAAATAGATAAGTTAGATAGATATATAGATAGATCCTATGCATATTATTATGCTTGTAATTGGTCTGAGTTATATCTATATATACATACACATAGAAATAGATAAGTTAGATAGATATATAGATAGATCCTATGCATATTATTAAGCTTGTAACTGGTATGAGTTATATCTATATACATACACATAGAAATAGATAAGTTAGATAGATATATAGATAGATCCTATGCATATTATTATGCTTGTAATTGGTCTGAGTTATATCTATATATACATACACATAGAAATAGATAAGTTAGATAGATATATAGATAGATCCTATGCATATTATTATGCTTGTAATTGGTCTGAGTTATATCTATATATACATACACATAGAAATAGATAAGTTAGATAGATATATAGATAGATCCTATGCATATTATTATGCTTGTAATTGGTCTGAGTTATATCTATATATACATACACATAGAAATAGATAAGTTAGATAGATATATAGATAGATCCTATGCATATTATTATGCTTGTAATTATATCTATATACATACACATAGAAATAGATAAGTTAGATAGATATATAGATAGATCCTATGCATATTATTAAGCTTGTAACTGGTATGAGTTATATCTATATACATACACATAGAAATAGATAAGTTAGATAGATATATAGATAGATCCTATGCATATTATTATGCTTGTAATTGGGCTGAGTTATATCTATATACATACACATAGAAATAGATAAGTTAGATAGATATATAGATAGATCCTATGCATATTATTATGCTTGTAATTAGTCTGAGTTATATTTATATACATACACATAGAAATAGATAAGTTAGATAGATATATAGATAGATCCTATGCATATTATTATGCTTGTAATTGGTCTGAGTTATATCTATATATACATACACATAGAAATAGATAAGTTAGATAGATATATAGATAGATCCTATGCATATTATTATGCTTGTAATTGGTCTGAGTTATATCTATATATACATACACATAGAAATAGATAAGTTAGATAGATATATAGATAGATCCTATGCATATTATTATGCTTGTAATTGGTCTGAGTTATATCTATATATACATACACATAGAAATAGATAAGTTAGATAGATATATAGATAGATCCTATGCATATTATTATGCTTGTAATTATATCTATATACATACACATAGAAATAGATAAGTTAGATAGATATATAGATAGATCCTATGCATATTATTAAGCTTGTAACTGGTATGAGTTATATCTATATACATACACATAGAAATAGATAAGTTAGATAGATATATAGATAGATCCTATGCATATTATTATGCTTGTAATTGGTCTGAGTTATATCTATATATACATACACATAGAAATAGATAAGTTAGATAGATATATAGATAGATCCTATGCATATTATTATGCTTGTAATTGGTCTGAGTTATATCTATATATACATACACATAGAAATAGATAAGTTAGATAGATATATAGATAGATCCTATGCATATTATTAAGCTTGTAACTGGTATGAGTTATATCTATATACATACACATAGAAATAGATAAGTTAGATAGATATATAGATAGATCCTATGCATATTATTATGCTTGTAATTGGTCTGAGTTATATCTATATATACATACACATAGAAATAGATAAGTTAGATAGATATATAGATAGATCCTATGCATATTATTATGCTTGTAATTGGTCTGAGTTATATCTATATATACATACACATAGAAATAGATAAGTTAGATAGATATATAGATAGATCCTATGCATATTATTATGCTTGTAATTATATCTATATACATACACATAGAAATAGATAAGTTAGATAGATATATAGATAGATCCTATGCATATTATTAAGCTTGTAACTGGTATGAGTTATATCTATATACATACACATAGAAATAGATAAGTTAGATAGATATATAGATAGATCCTATGCATATTATTATGCTTGTAATTGGGCTGAGTTATATCTATATACATACACATAGAAATAGATAAGTTAGATAGATATATAGATAGATCCTATGCATATTATTATGCTTGTAATTAGTCTGAGTTATATTTATATACATACACATAGAAATAGATAAGTTAGATAGATATATAGATAGATCCTATGCATATTATTATGCTTGTAATTGGTCTGAGTTATATCTATATATACATACACATAGAAATAGATAAGTTAGATAGATATATAGATAGATCCTATGCATATTATTATGCTTGTAATTGGTCTGAGTTATATCTATATATACATACACATAGAAATAGATAAGTTAGATAGATATATAGATAGATCCTATGCATATTATTAAGCTTGTAACTGGTATGAGTTATATCTATATACATACACATAGAAATAGATAAGTTAGATAGATATATAGATAGATCCTATGCATATTATTATGCTTGTAATTGGTCTGAGTTATATCTATATATACATACACATAGAAATAGATAAGTTAGATAGATATATAGATAGATCCTATGCATATTATTATGCTTGTAATTGGTCTGAGTTATATCTATATATACATACACATAGAAATAGATAAGTTAGATAGATATATAGATAGATCCTATGCATATTATTATGCTTGTAATTGGTCTGAGTTATATCTATATATACATACACATAGAAATAGATAAGTTAGATAGATATATAGATAGATCCTATGCATATTATTATGCTTGTAATTATATCTATATACATACACATAGAAATAGATAAGTTAGATAGATATATAGATAGATCCTATGCATATTATTAAGCTTGTAACTGGTATGAGTTATATCTATATACATACACATAGAAATAGATAAGTTAGATAGATATATAGATAGATCCTATGCATATTATTATGCTTGTAATTGGGCTGAGTTATATCTATATACATACACATAGAAATAGATAAGTTAGATAGATATATAGATAGATCCTATGCATATTATTATGCTTGTAATTAGTCTGAGTTATATTTATATACATACACATAGAAATAGATAAGTTAGATAGATATATAGATAGATCCTATGCATATTATTATGCTTGTAATTGGTCTGAGTTATATCTATATATACATACACATAGAAATAGATAAGTTAGATAGATATATAGATAGATCCTATGCATATTATTATGCTTGTAATTGGTCTGAGTTATATCTATATATACATACACATAGAAATAGATAAGTTAGATAGATATATAGATAGATCCTATGCATATTATTATGCTTGTAATTGGTCTGAGTTATATCTATATATACATACACATAGAAATAGATAAGTTAGATAGATATATAGATAGATCCTATGCATATTATTATGCTTGTAATTATATCTATATACATACACATAGAAATAGATAAGTTAGATAGATATATAGATAGATCCTATGCATATTATTAAGCTTGTAACTGGTATGAGTTATATCTATATACATACACATAGAAATAGATAAGTTAGATAGATATATAGATAGATCCTATGCATATTATTATGCTTGTAATTAGTCTGAGTTATATTTATATACATACACATAGAAATAGATAAGTTAGATAGATATATAGATAGATCCTATGCATATTATTATGCTTGTAATTGGGCTGAGTTATATATCTATATACATACACATAGAAATAGATAAGTTAGATAGATATATAGATAGATCCTATCCATATCATTAAGCTTGTAATTGGGCTGAGTTATATCTATATACATACACATAGAAATAGATAAGTTAGATAGATATATAGATAGATCCTATGCATATTATTAAGCTTGTAACTGGTATGAGTTATATCTATATACATACACATAGAAATAGATAAGTTAAATAGATATATAGATAGATCCTATGCATATTATTATGCTTGTAATTGGTCTGAGTTATATTTATATACATACACATAGAAATAGATAAGTTAGATAGATATATAGATAGATCCTATGCATATTATTATGCTTGTAATTGGGCTGAGTTATATCTATATACATACACATAGAAATAGATAAGTTAGATAGATATATAGATAGATCCTATGCATATCATTATGCTTGTAATTGGGCTGAGTTATATCTATATACATAGAAATAGAAATAGATAAGTTAGATAGATATATAGATAGATCCTATGCATATTATTATGCTTGTAATTGGTCTGAGTTATATCTATATACATACACATAGAAATAGATAAGTTAGATAGATATATAGATAGATCCTATGCATATTATTATGCTTGTAATTGGGCTGAGCTATATCTATATACATAGAAATAGAAATAGATAAGTTAGATAGATATATAGATAGATCCTATGCATATTATTATGCTTGTAATTGGTCTGAGTTATATCTATATACATACACATAGAAATAGATAAGTTAGATAGATATATAGATAGATCCTATGCATATTATTATGCTTGTAATTGGGCTGAGTTATATCTATATACATAGAAATAGAAATAGATAAGTTAGATAGATATATAGATAGATCGTATGCATATTATTATGCTTGTAATTATATCTATATACATACACATAGAAATAGATAAGTTAAATAGATATATAGATAGATCCTATGCATATTATTATGCTTGTAATTGGTCTGAGTTATATCTATATACATACACATAGAAATAGATAAGTTAGATAGATATATAGATAGATCCTATGCATATTATTATGCTTGTAATTGGTCTGAGTTATATCTATATATACATACACATAGAAATAGATAAGTTAGATAGATATATAGATAGATCCTATGCATATTATTATGCTTGTAATTGGTCTGAGTTATATCTATATACATACACATAGAAATAGATAAGTTAGATAGATATATAGATAGATCCTATGCATATTATTATGCTTGTAATTGGTCTGCGTTGTCACACGAGCAGACCATCATATCTATATTCTTCATACCAAACTACCAAAAATAATTTCAAAAAACAGCAAAATTAAACAACTTATAAAGCACAAATGTAGCATGACAAAAATTATTGTTAACATTTTAACTTTTATTTATTTTCTTAGGAAAATCTTAACAATTAGGTTATCAAAATTTAAAAATAATTTCTTCATATTTTAATATTTAAAAAAAAATACAGAAATACAACCAAGACCTTTAGTGCACGACCTTTGTCAAAAAGTCCTAGCTGCCAATTAATTCCTCTTACTCTAAAGTGTAAAGTAGTTAATGTTTAAAATAGTTGAAAGGCAATAACATAAAATTCTACATATATGCATAATTCACAGCGGGTTAAGATATATACCAACCCCCCAATTTTAACCCTGTGCAGTGCAGCATACTACAATTGGCTTTAATAGCAGGAAGGGAAGGGACATTGGGCTATTTTTTACACTAGTCCCCAAAGTTTTATAACAATGTTTTCTTATTTGTTGGCTTACAACTCTGGGGACTTTTATTGAATTTTGATTAGTTGGTTCATGAAGATTAGTGTCCAAAAGTTTCAACCTTTAAATGTAATCTACAGAAGGGGTAAATTTGTGAATCATCATTGGGGGTGTACATCAATTTATCTACCATTCTCTTATCTCTTCAGATTCCTTCCTTAATAGGGTGTTTTCACTTTCGTTTAAATTATAGATTTGTGGAACTGCTAAAATCAAAATAGCTAGACAATGGTACAACTGCTTAAAACAAAATGGTAGACTTTGAGACCGAGATTATTGTAGTAAATCTCTACACCAAACCTTGCTTAATGTGCATGATTATATGGGCATGTGTCCTTCAACCAACCTACCCTTTAATTGCACGCCTATTGTCTTAAAATCCTAACTGTCCATTGTAATGTTTTGGGCCAAGGCATTCTCCCTACTCTAATTATTTATGTCACGCACCTGACACAGCAGCAGTAGGAACTAATTTTAACGTCGTTAAGATTGACGAGAATTCGGGCCAAGATACGAACCTATCACCTTTTTTTTTACATCTATCTGTTAAATTCTCGATAGCCATGAAAAACTTTACAGTAATTTTTATTTATTTTTCCAATGAAAAATTCCTATTTCCTGCTACACCCATTCAAGCTATTGACGATCTCTGTCCAGAACCCATTTCAATTTTAAATTAGTGCAAAATTAGGTTTAGTGCAGTTTGCTCATCAGCCGCACAATAAGCTATAAAGCTGCAGCAGATGGTGACTTTTCGATCCAATAATTGGACCCATACTAAAACAGAGTTGGAGTAATACGACCTCATTATTGATCAGAAAGTTTTTTTTTCAATATGATCCATTTAATAATTCAGCTATAAATTGTTGAATTTTTAAAACTTGGATAAAGATTTGCTTTAGGGAATTTGCGAGTCCAAAAATTTCGTCACATTAGATTGAATCTTATATGACCAAATAAAAACAACAAACTTCTTTTGCAAGAAATTCCTCTTAAAGATGGACGAAAAATATTGTAGGATTGATCATTTAGGGCAATAGATCCATTATTGTAATCAATCATGACAGCGTCTGCCAAACCCTGACTTTTGTGTTTACTTTAATTATATGAGTTTAAACTTGACTTTGAGTTTGCAAAAATGAAACTACACTATTAGACTTTAATTTTATTTTTGCATTGTTTTCTTGTGCTCTATTTGCCTTTGTTGGCAAATTTAACATAGAGAAAAGGATAACTTAAAATATAAAGAATAATTAAGAACTATTATGCCATAAGTAATTTTGTTTGTCAGTTAAGATTTATCTGGAACCTATTGAGTTATTTATTTAAGGACAGCTTCATGTTGGCCTTGGGATTGTTTTAGGCTAACTTTTTCCTAGATGCTAGTGCAGATTTGGTATATTAAAATGTAGGATCTAGCTAGATATAACAAGATAGAGACCGCTGTAAAGAAGATAAGGAGGAACTATTATTTTCGGCTGTTATTAAAGATTTATTTCTAAAATTTCTTAATTTTAACTCACTCACCATCTTCTTATATTTATTACTACTTTTTAATGTACGCATTCTTGTCTTTGATCAAAAATCAAAATTACATTTTTAATCAAAACACTCAATTTACCTTTCGCTTTATCCGTGTAAATTTCTAATGTTAAGCTACTTTTTTATCTTTATGCTTTATGTTTTATTACTGGCAACGGAAATGAAATTTGACGAATTTCTTAGAGCTAATTGAAACATGAATGTTTTATTTGGTTTTTTCCCTACCCCCACTATGTTATTAATAGGGGAAACGTCCTCGCCACCCCCACCTCATTCTAAGTACTATTTCTAATTAAGATAACAAATATTTCTGGAGGTTGGGGGATAGTTAAAGTATCTACCCACAAAATAGCTTTAAACCAGCCCTAGATCGCAGAAAAAGAGCATAAAACATTCTCAAAATTACGAATAAAATAGCCTAAAACAAACAAAAAAAATTACTACTAATTGATACTTCATATTTAAATCTTATTTTTTTAAATTGCCTACAAAATTATAAAAAATATTTTTCCCTCTATTTATAATACCAGCATGTTTTCATAAATTCTAGTTTTTACTTTAAAGCTTCTTTTCATTATAAAAAAACAAGAAAAATATCCCTACATAGAAGCATAAAATTAATTAAAACATACAATCAAGCGTTTAGCCACCTATCCTTATAATAAAGTAAAAGAATATTTGTCTGTCTGTACCGAAGGAAGGTTTATAAGTATTTTGGGGAAGGGTACCACCACCATCCCAAGAGAAATCACCCAAAGAAAAAAATTACCCCCCCCCAAAAAAAAAAAAATTCCCCAAATACAAACCCCAAGATGCTAGGGCGAATTCGATATGTATATAAAAAAAATAGTTTTTTGTAAATATCACCAAGGACTTAAAGGGATAAGACAATGTCCGATAAATTTATGTACAGTACATCCCCAATGATGACACACAAAATTATCCTTTTTGTTAAAATAGTAGTTTTGATACCCAACTTAAATAACCAACCAATCAAAATTTAATAAAAGTCGCCAAAGTTAAAAGAATAAGAAAACGTTATATAAAACTTTTGGGACAGTTTTTGCTTAATGTCTCAATCGGTGTTCAATCTTAATTGGCTGTGGCTGTAATAACTCAAAATATAATGTGGATGGAAATTTTGCAGTTTGGCGATAAGTTGGTTTTATTAATCCAAATGTTGGCAGATAAATACTTCTAAAGAAAAACAACTACCATGCCTTATAAATTTGCCATTTTTGAAGCACAAAAATATAAATTAAAAGGAAAAAAACTTCGATTATGTTCCAAACGCGTTTTCGTTAGAAAAACTGAGTCAAAGAACAGCTAGCAAGAGTAAGAAAAAACAATAGGCTATATTTTTATGTTAAATACAACATAAACCTACTTCTTTACTACTTCAACTTATCACATTGTGTTGGCCTTTTAGTTGGGAAAAAGGGACAAAAAAAGTAATCTTTTTACTGCGTCCTTTTTTATTTCCAATAGGTAAACCTGATGTATAAAAGAAAGTAGTAAGTTTTTTAATAGCTTTTCGCATGTTCGAGGATGGTTTTAGGCTATCACTCAACCCCCCCTCCCTCCCTCCACACACAATCGTGGTCGAATACGGAGTCCCTAAATGCTAGGGGCAAAACCACTGTTGCTAATAATTATAATAGAAATTAAATTTCCAAAATGAAATAAATTGAAATCTTTAAGAACTCAAAGAAAATAGGAAATTATGATATCAAGCGACTAAGATACTCAAAATACAATACCATGTTAACTTTAATTAGTCCGAGACCAGCTTTTAAACTGCATGTTTTTTTTATGTAAAATAGGATGACAACATCCATAAAAGCGAAGCTCTGAAATGGTATGACTTCTTAAATACAGATTACTGTTTAAGAATACTAACCTTCTTATGATTTGATAATAGAGATGCTTCACTTATTATTTTTTACCTTATTGTAATAGGAATCAGTACTCAAAATTTCAGATCAATCGGATGTTTATAACACAAACAATTACTGTTAAAAGAGTTAAAAATCAACATGTTTAAAATGGACGTATGGACAATCTGGTAATGATTATGTAGTTGCTACGCTTACTAAATTGTACCTAACTACTACAGGAATCATCATGCAAAGTTTGAAATCGATAGAACAATTCTTAAACCCGCTTGTGTGCAAGAATAGAATTCTGAAAGATGGGTTGTCTGTTTAGAAACAGTTTTATAAATCCATCTAAAATTTAAAGTTATGATATGACAATTTCCCTGTGGCTTACACACGGCTGACGCGAGGCTGCCGAGCTCTGAATTTAATTTATAAATAAATATCTTATTTTATAAAGAAAATCTTTACCTGTCCCTTAACCCATGATTTATGAAAGAAATAAAGAAAAACAGATTCTATTTCAAAGCAAAATTGATTTAGGTGAATTGTCTTTTTGTAAAGCGAAGCTTTTCTACATCTAGGCATATCTGTAATGTAATGTAATTGTACATGAAGACTCCTGTAGCAATGCGGTACAATTTTGATAACCAACAATATCATTTTGATTTTTAACTAGTTTTACTATGTAATTTGAATCGCGATTTCCAGGACAATTAACTATTATACAAAGTAAAACGATGTCTATCTGTCTGTATGTATGAAGTTTAAGATTTCAGTGACCACTGAACCGATAGGGCTCTACTCTTTAGGGAAAACAACTGCTTGTCCTGTGATGGTATTAAGCTATTATTTTAAGGGGTGAAATCCCCCCTCCCCCCCAAAAATAGACACATTTCTCCCCCTCCCCCCCAATAAAAATCATTTAAAAATTAAAATGGGGGTGGACTATTCCCATTCCATACCCACAAAAAGTAGGGGAAATTCCCATTACCTATTGGAGCGAAGCATCTATAGAGGCTAGGGTCGAAGCCGCTAGTATAGTATAAAGTAATATGCTTTTTAGTCTGTAGCTTAAGATTTCGATAAGCTATGGGCGCTAGATAGCCAAAAAGACGGAAGCAAGTCAGTTGAATTCAAAATTATGTAAAAGTGTTGTCATTGTATGTAAGTTTTTTCTGGATGTTGTCATCCTTGTTCTGTATACAAGGTTAATTGTATGTTGTTTACTTCAATGTTACAAGAATTGCAAGGAGTAAAGCTACTCTAATTCTTATGAAGTCATGTCTTAAAGGTACCGTTTAGGTGCAGTTTTATATCCTTTGATATAAAGTAGTAAGCTTTTTTTACTGTAGCTTTCGATAACTTCTGAACCAATTGAGGTCTAAAATTTATAAAAGCTTCTTATATGTTCCTTGATGGTATTAGGCTATTTAATTCTTATATCTAAGTTTGGTTTTTGGCTATTTTCCTACTTCTTTGAATACAGAGTTCATAGATGAAAGGAGTTTTTTATATTTCACTGGTGAATGCGTCCCTAGCATCTAGAGATATATATTCCAAGAGATAGGAAATATCATTAAAACAGACTAAAACTATCCCAAGATTTAAATAAAAAATATTTACTTAAAACCACCCTGGGACCTATGTGAAGCATCTCTGCTCTTGTCCATTAATATCTCATTAACCACTGAACCGTTTAAAAATCTATGGAAGCTTAACATAGAGCTCAGTTAGGTTTTAGGCCATCTTACACCCCCCCCCCCCCCTGCTAAATATTAGGGGTGTATCCACTAGTATAAAGTAAATTGTGAAGTTAATTAATTGTTGCATTTTATTGTTGCTTCTTGAAATAATCATTTCCTTGTTACCTATTGACTAAATTTACATGTTTTCTTGTCTAAAGTATTTGATTCAAATATTTTCTAAGACAATACGTTCATAAATAAATAAAACTATTGAATTATCTCTTATACTAAAGTAACAGGATGTCTGTGTGTTTGTGTGTTTGTCTATGTGTTTGTACCGAAGGATCTCGCTAACCGCTGAACCGATCGGGTTCTCCTTAACAGGGTAGCTTCTCATAAGTCCCAGGAAGGTTTATAACTATTTTGGGGGAGGGTACCACCACCCTCCCAAGAGAAATGACAAAAAAATCGAAATTTTTTAAAATTTAGTGGAGACTTCAACGTCAAATAAAGAGGATTCGTACATAAAAAATTAACTTTAACAAACAAAAACATTTAAAGTGCCACTAGAGGCCTCTAGGGGCGTAGCCGCTAGTACCTATATATAGATAAGATAAATACCAATTAAAATTTCGTGTCTTTTTGTTTTAAAAAATTTATGACTTCCTTATTGACCTCATATATTGGTTAGTTCATTCATCTTGAAGAAAAGAGGGGGGGGGGAGGGGTTGTGGATGGAGGGTATCTTTATTTTAGCATGCTGTGAGCATCACTTTATTACAGGGTTCGGAAGCCGCAGCCGCAGCCTCAGCCTCAGCCACCATCAGCCGCGCGGCTTACGAGAAGCCTCAAAATCAGCCGCGCGGCTTCCTCAGCCACCCAATAAGCCTAAGCCTTAGTCGCAGCCGCGCGGCTTAAAGAAAACATAAGCCACTGTAAGCCTCAGCCGCATTCAGCCACTGTAAGCCTCAGCCACTGTAAGCCTCAGCCACAAAACTCCAATTCAGCCACATTAAGCCTCAGCCACACTGAGCCTCATTCAGCCAACGCCCCTCTAAGCCTCAGCCGCAATCAGCCGCGCGGCTTATAGTTGGGGAAGCCTCAGCCACACTCAGCCGCGCGGCTGTTAATAATTTGAAGCCGCAGCCGCACTCAGCCGCGCGGCTTCAAGAAAGCCTCAGCCGCAGCTGCAAAGTTATGATTATGCCGCAGCCGCGCGGCATGATATTTGTAAGCCGCAGCCTCAGCCGCAGCTTAATTTTTTAAATTCAGCCGCAGCTTTGACACAGCCGCGCGGCTGAGATATTGTAAGCCCCAGCCGCAGCCGCAGGTGCTAAATTAGTACAAGCCTCAGCCGTCAATTCAGCCGCGGGGCTTAATTTTCATTTAATTTTGTCTGTCTGAAGCTTAAGATCTCAGCAACCACTGAACTGACAATGTTGTCCTTCTCAGGAATCCTTTTACTAAAGTAACAGGATGTCTGTGTGTCTGTGTATCTGTGTGTCTGTACCGAAGGATCTCTCTAACCGCTGAACCGATCGGGTTCTCCTTAACAGGGTAGCTTCTCATAGGTCCTGGGAAGGTTTATAGCTATTTTTTGGGGGGTGGGACACCCCCAACCCCCAAAAAAAATTAAAAATCCCCCCCCCTCAAAAAAAGAAAATTTTTTAAAAATTTTTTAAACTAAAATTAAAAATGAGGTGGGAGGCCCCCCCCCCTAAAAAAAAAATCCCCCCCCCCCAAAAAAAAATTTTTTTTACTTTTCTTTAAAAATTTAAAATAAGAAATTGGGTTATTAAATTTGACTCTCTCTCTCTTCCTCAAGTGCCCCCTAGAGGCCTCTAGGGGCGTAGCCGCTAGTTATATATATATTGACATTGGATGGTTTTGAGCTAATTTTGGGGTGGGGGTCAGACATTTCATTGCCAAAAAACAATTATTTTAAATGTTATACTTTTAAATTTTTTTATATTCTTTTATAAAAATTTTATCTTAAGTTTTTTTTAAAATTACAACATAGAAACTACCATCTCGAAAAACTACAAAAAGTTTGAACCTGTAATGTAAGAGCTCTAGTGGCGCAATCAGTTAGCGCACGGTTCTTCTACACTGTTATGCCGGGGTTATAAGTTCGAATTTCACCAGGAGCAATACATTTTTGAACGTTGATACTTATGATTATTATTGAATACTATTTATAGGGTAACTGCCCTACTGACGTACGTTTGCCTAATTTTATTGTTTTTAAAAGATACAAATTTTTCAGAATTTACTTAATATTCACTATGAATTTGTATTATCTTAAATTTTTTTCTTGTACAAGTGGCCTATTTAGCTCAATGGTAGAGCACTCGTCTTGTAAACTAGGGAC
Source organism: Acartia tonsa (assembly GCF_053477335.1). NCBI lineage: Eukaryota > Metazoa > Arthropoda > Copepoda > Calanoida > Acartiidae > Acartia > Acartia tonsa. The sequence continues at coordinate 15,688,329 of NC_137267.1, forward strand.
CGTGAGTTCAAACCTCACAGGGGGCAATCAATTTTTGTGATACTCAAGTTATATAGTAGCTTCTCTATTATTTTTCCGTTTAGGTACGCAATACTTGTTCTATATAATTAAGCTTCTCCTACTTAGATATTTCTTCAATTTTAAATGTATTTAATACTTTGTGGTTGATGAGAGACACTGAAAAAGTTATGCAAAAAAAAAGATTTATACATATTTCATTTTTCATAGTATTTTTAAATTAATGAAAATAATTAAATTAAGATTTGGGGAGGGGGGAGGGTGTGTGTGTGTGTTTATTTTGAACACAAATTATCCTAATAGGTTTTCTAACAAACAAAAAATTAAAGAGCGATGTATTTTACTTTTTAAAGTTGGTTAAAGAAAGGTCTGTAAAATGCAATAAATTGTCCTGCATAATATGCAAAAAAATCTACATAATCTTTATGTACTCGATAGATTGAAATAGTTAAATGATTATTATATATCATCCGATTTTGTTTATTTTACAAAGATGCTTACTAAAATTGATTTTATTTTCGAAACTGCAATTATTATAAAAAAAATGTTTCTATATCTTTATCATTATGTTATACAATTTCTGAATTTATAAGCAATACATGAATCGATATATTATTACTTTGATGTTGTCCATATTTTCATGTACTCTGATAAAGAAATAATCTCAGCTGGCTAAAATAACAATAACCCCCATACACCCCCTTTAATCCATCTCTCCCCTCTTATGGGATATATAAATGAACTGGCCAATAAATGAGGTCCATAATTTTATTAACAAATTTTCTTTTTTTTAATATATCCACATATTCTATTATATAAACACTGCATGATAGACTCGAAATAAAGTATTACCAAACTTTACCAATAAACTGTAAACAAATATGATAAATATACAAGCAAAATAACAAGTTAATGTTGAGATTCAATTCCTTCTCGTTCCTTCTTAAGCCTAAAATGAATTTGAAAATTTTTAACATAAACTTTAATATCCTTATCAGGATGTTGATTTTATATGTCGTCTTTATGACAGGTGAAGATGTTATGAATATATTTCTTAAATTATGTATATAAAAAAATATTGTACGGTAATATCAAATTAAATTAAAAATAATTTATTATTTTTTGTTTTTTTTTGTACCAGAATCATCCCTGCAATGAAAGAAGAAAAAAATTTGTTTTGTTTTACATAGCAGACTAAATGTATTATGATAACATACAACGTCTCTTGGTGAGTTCATATTTATAATATTGATTTTTATAAATTAATTAATGAAAAAATATTTGTTTGAAATTTGACTAAATGTCATATTGTATAATTTACTTAATTCTTAACAGTCGGGCCCCTTGCCGCATCTTTATCGGTCGGGGGTGAGGTGGTGGTGTTCGACGCCCCCTCCCCTATTATCTGAGCCACTATTAGAGCTAGAGGTCTTAAAATTTCTGTGTATGTCCCCTGTTTGATAATAAATTTCCGACTATAAGTGAGTCAAAGTAAATTTTCGCTTTCTTCATCCTTTTATTTAACAACCTTTGTTTTTAGGTCCTTTTTTACTTAAATATTACTAACGGCTGCCTTTATTTTATTTTTTATTAATATTTTATTTTCTAATGAGAGCTACAATTGAATTTTCATCCGAGCATATTTAAATAAATTTGCATCTACAAATAACTTTCTTCTTTAATTATAGTTAAGTAGTTAAGTGCTGCTACTCTATAATTACTGTTAATGTTTATGATAATTCATATTAGATTTCAGCAATGTGAAGCTGCCTTGTTTAGGAGTGAGGGGGTGTTTGAGCTAATACTATTCAGAATCAAATCTTTAGTGGTGAAGCTACTCTATAATTCACTTTTTCTGTGTGTTAGTTAGTCCGTAACACTAAGGGGAAAATGTAATTTTCTTAGGTCTTATTGAAGACAGCTGAAATATTCAGTGAAGATTCTTTTGACATTTATTCTTTACAATGCCTTTTTGTCTGTCTGTTGGTCATGCTTCAAAAGACATATTACATATTCTCTCCTCTAATTTGTATTTGTTAAGAAAACTTAACATCTGCTCTCACTTTGTGCATTTGACCATTACAAGATTTTTTGTGCTTTGCTACTAATGGTTGTTGTCATAAATGTTTTATTTTGACAATGATCAAAGTATAACCCAATAAATTTTAGCATGTTAGTTTGTTTTGAAATTTTTGCAAGGGGGTACTTTCATGAATAAAAATATATCCTAAATTCAGTTTGTCAAAAATATTAATAAGAAGAATGTTCATAAAAAAATAATACTAAAATTTTTGTTCTGATCCCACAATATAAGTTTCAAGTTAGTGTGAAACTGCATTTTGATATGTGGTATCCGCCGAGGATAAATGGCAGACACCGGAGTTCAATTAGATTACGGCAGTGTAACAGACGTGGACACCTTACTATAGAGAAGCTACGCTTCTCTAGCATTCACTAAATAATAATCAACATCTATTTCAGTTGTCACTTTATTGAAGGTCTAAAGAGTACTAAAGCTATATACAACAAACAATAACTACACAGATAGGAATAAATAATCATAACATAAAAGCATTGTAATACATATACAATAGTCAGTTTGGGCAATAATGATCCCCCATCCCTGGAAAGGGTGGGGGAATTAACAATACAGTTTTAACCATAATAGAGCTTGTCAGATTCAATCATTAATTTTAGACATAGGGAGGGGGTCGGCAGACCCCTTCCCCAGGACTCGGGGGAGAGCCGTTGGCCCTTCCCCGAACCCCGGTCAGGGGTGCCATAGGCATGGCTCACGGTTGCCAAATACCACAACTCTCCCCTCGGAAGGCTGGGAGAGGGTTTCCCTACCAGACTTCCGACAGTGGTTGAGGCCTTCGGTCCGCTCCTTAGGGCTAAGATATATACAAATGATAATGATTCAATGGAATCCTAGTGGTGAGTGTTTCTCAGGGCTGATGGGCTCCCAACGTGGGATAGAAGGCAGAGGCGGGCTTTGGTTGGACACGTAGTTCAGCGCCGGCAGGTGTCAGGTTGGCGGGTGGCACAGTTGTTGCTGGGACGGTCAGCAGCGGGGCATTCTGGTTGTTGTTGGCAGCGGCTGGGGCACTGGCTGCCAAGTTGACCGTCTGTGCGGCAGCCTGACCTCCCGAGGGGCCGCGGGGTCTTCCAGAGGGCGGTCCTGGCCTGCCTGGGCGGTCATGCCCGCTATCGGCTGATTGCATGGACACCATTTCCTCGGCTGCTTCCCGGCCGATGGGAATGGCATCCCAGTCTACTGAAAAGTCCCGGGACTTGGCATGGGTGAGCCAGCTCTGGCCAAGGCCTTCCTGTACAAAGTTGGATGGTACAGGAACACTTGTGACATCGCAGTCATGGCGGCCCGTACACCTCCTTGTGCTGCTGCCAGGGAAATGATGGTCAGGTCCCCCAGCAGTTTGAGGATTAACAACAGCAAGCACAGTATGGCTGCGCCATCTCCCCACTCGTGAATAGCTTGTCTGAATCCAGCCCAGACATCCAGGGCGGCCTCTCCTTCCTCCGCCAGTCGGTCGATGTTGTAGGACACTATCCCATGGTCCCCTGTGGCCGAACAGCTACCTTGCTGAACGCATGAGCCATAGGACAGGCCGGTCAGCATGGCGCTTTTATACGCTGGGAACGCCAGCAGTTGCTGCCAGTCGTTCAACTCAGCCTGCGAATACAAGCCCCCTGAACTGAAGTCATCCAAGGGTTCTGCCAGCAGCTGCTTGGGCGTATCCAGCGGGGGTGGCCTCTTCTTAGGAGCGGGGGTTAACTCTATCCAGCCTTCCTCCGCGTGCACAGTCAGGGGGTATGTGGAGGAGCAGGGAATCTTGGTGGCGTGGCCGCTATACACTCGTGTCACGGCGTCTACAAATCCTGTGGGCTCCACTGGTACTTTGTCCCAACATTCCTTGTGTTCACGGACAACGTATTTGTTGCGTTGGCAGGTAAGCTGGAGCAGGACATCTCCCCTCAGCACCGAGAACGTGCTCCCCTGGACACGCACCGGGTGGGCCGGGTCTAGTTGCTGGAGCTTCCAGCAGTTGGCCGCTACTTCTTCTGCTGCTGTGCTTTTCATGCGTGTCTCCAGAGTAAATCCAATATAACCTGCATGTATCTGGGCCTGCAAGGGGACATCAACATCCCTGGCCGATACTCTGGGCAGCGCTGCCGCGGCTGGGTCAGCTGCCACGAACAATGCTGGGTGGTTGGTGGCATGGGCCTCAAAGTCGCAGTTCACTATTGAGGTGGGGTTGGTCATGTTGATGAAAAACTGGGCTTGATGGTCAACCAGGAACGCATCCATCACTAGGCTAGGCTGGAGGGTGCGGATCAGCCTCAAGGGGCAATCTCTCCCCAGGTGGTCCCACACGTAGGTTGCTCCCCCAGTGATGCAAGACAGCTCAGAATGGGGACATTCTAAGGCCAGGTGGTCAGATTGGGACTCCACCCGTCCATCCTCTACTACGTAGGTCTCTTCCTTGACCAGCAGCCGTCGCTCCTGGAGCACTAATTCATTGCGGTACAGCTGGCCCTCGAAGTGGACGTCCTCTCCTTCACAACCCACCCCCTCGGGGCTGTTGACGAGGGCGCCCACCATATCGAGGGTGAAGAACAGGGGATGGTTCAGCTGGAACGTCAGTGGCTGGGTCTTGCCTGGCAGCGTGTAGACTCGGTTCCTGGCCAGGTCTCGGCACGTTTCTGGATCTATCTTGGTTGGCCTCATGAGGGTGGGGACCGAGGTCACCTTGAGGTGACCCCATACCCCACACCTGAAAGTCCACTGGGACACAGTGAGCTGGCAACTGTATCCTGTTGTTTCCCTAATCTTGACTTGCTGCAGGACGTGTACTTCATGGCCCAGGGGCACCTCCTGGTGTAGCGGTTCCGTGTTACACATCTTTTCTTTATTGTAGGCTGTGACGTGGGTGGGGTTGGCACAGTCCCACCCCACCAGGACGTAGCTGGTTGTAGGCCACACGGCTGCCAGCAGTAGTCCCCACAGGACCATCCACCAGTGTGAGAAGCTACCAGACAGCCATCTACCTCGCGCACGCGGCTGGGGATCTTCGGCTCGGGTCACGGCTGCTTCTCGGGGCTGGACACGGCTGGGCTGCTCCTGGCTAGATACAAGTTTCCATTGAGCGTTATCTTGGTGTGGCCGGGGCACCCCGATACCCTCCCCAATGACAGACTGGCAGGCGATTGGCGCTTGCCTGGGTGTCGGCTCCCCTAGCCCCAAGGGGTCCCTTCCCTTGTCCATGGCATGCCCAGTGGCATGGGGCTGAAGTGCGTGTGGCACAGGCTCGCCCTGACTCACGTCCCTCCCCTGCCCTAGGAACTCAGGTGCATGTGGCACAGGCAAGTCCTTATATCCCCAAATTTCAATCTCCCCAGCCTCTGGTGCAGGGGGCACAGGCAAGGCTGGGGTTTTACAATGGTTTGGATACAACACATTTGTTAAATTTAACTTATCCTGGCTCGACTGGAAGTGCTGGGCAGCTGGGTTCCTTCGGCTGGCAGGGGGCGCTGGATGGCGTGTAGTTGGGCTCTCCCTGCAGGCTGGTGGCGCTGGCTGGCTGGGGGTGACGGGTGTCACCCCTTCCTCTGGGACTGCTGGCTCGTTCCAGGATCCAGGTCTCTCGGTGGCGGCGACGGTTGTCGCCCCAGGCACCAGGTTGGAGGCTGGCTCGTTCCAGGATCCAGGTATCTCGGTGGCGGCGACGGTTGTCGCCCCAGGCACCAGGTTGGAGGCGCTGGATAGCACCCCCCAGTCATCGCAGGTGGCGGCGCCGGGTGGCGCCCCATACATCGACTCTGATGCGCTGGCTAGCGCCTCCTGCCTCTCTCGTTCAGCGGCCGCCAGGGCCTCCCCGTACACCGCCTCAGTGACGCTGGGTAGCGCCCCTCCACTCTTGCTGGGTAGGCTCGGTCGAGCAGGCTCCATCATGTTGAGGCTAAAAGGCTGGGGCCTCAGAACTTCTGGCTCGGCGATGTTGTTGGGTTGCACAAACTCCGGCCCCAGGTGGTTGAGACTGAAGCCCAGGCCAACCCGGTTGGGTTCAGCCGCGCCGCCCAGTACGTTGATTCTAGCTGGAACGGTCCCAAACTGCGGCATCCCGTCGGCTCGGCCCGCTGCGTTGGGGGCGGCTGCTTGCTGCGGTGGTGCTGGGGGCGCGCTCCCTTCCATATGGGCCACTCTGCTGGGCTTTCCTGGGGGAGCACCCTTGTCTGCGGTGCGCCTGCGGCCGGCTACCTGGTCCCAGTCAGCTCTGCACTCGGCCGCCGTGTGGCCGGCATAGTGGCAACGCTCGCACTTGGCAGAACGGTCACGGCGTGGCTGGGTGCGTATCTCCTCTAGGCTGACTTCCATAGGCATCGGGCAGTCTCGAGCTCGGTGGCCTTTCCCTTGGCAGCGGAAACAGCGGCCTGGAACCTTGTCATCTGGAGCGACCTTCCCCATCTGGTGGAGACCCGGAGCCAAGGCGCCAATCTCCATTGACTCGTCGTATTGGGGCAACTGGATGCTGGCTGATCCTGTGAGCCCGTCGGTAGCGTCCACTAGGCACACACCCTCCTTCAGCTGCTTGGTAATCATTGTGACGGTGAACATGGCTCTCCGTGTGTACTCAGGTACACTGGTGATCTCATGACTCATCATTTCACGTTTCACATTAGCGTTACGAATGCCACGATTTAATTCGTCCACTAATAATTCGAGATCCTCATGGCTGTAGGCGTCCCTATACAAGGCACACTTTGTTGATATGTATGCTTGTATAGGTTCTGTCGAGTGTTGCCTGTAATCCCTAAACGCTTGTTTAAGCGTCTGGGATTCGAAGGCGGGACGAAATAACATTTCACACTCGGCCTTGACCTGTTCGTAGGTCAAGGCATCAAACAGATGAGAAGCCATTTCCGCCGCTTGCCCTACTAGAGACAGTAAAAGGGCGTTGCGGCGGTTGAGGGAGTCATGGGGCGGCACGCGGTAAGCCGCCCATGACATCTCGAGTCTGCGGATGTGGGAACTCCAGGATTGCTTGGGCGGTCCTCTATACTCCGGCAGGTTACTCAGCATCAGCTTGCGGTACTCGGCTGGAGCCGGCTGAGGGTCATCCTGGAGCCATCCTGGGGCTTGGTCGCCTCCGGGCGCTTGCGGCTGCTCCATCGGGTCAACGGTTCAACGGCGGGACACAAGGTTATAAGGCAATATTATAAATGGTTTGTCACTTGAGGCTTTCTAGCCTAACGGCCAACACTGTTTTATCACTAGGTTGGTAGTTTAGTTACAAAGATATAACTTAGCTGTACTTATCACTAGTTTTTATTCTGAGGTTGTAGAGTAGGCTGGTAGGGGTAGATAGTTGTTGAGGGTCTGAACTGCTGTCAGGAACTGATTTGGTTTTCCCTTACCACACTATAGATAGGAGGAAGAAGCTTGTAATTCTTTATTTTCTAAAAATACCTCTGTTAGATGCTATGGAGTAGCTCCGCTCCGGTGTGTGTGTGTGTGCGTGAAATCTCCTGTCCTTGCAACGCGCTTACGCACCGTCAAATCCGCGCAAACAGGTAAAACGCGCACTTATCCCTCAACTCGCTCTCTCATTGGTCCGCTTTGTCCGTTGAATTTTATGATATTTCCGCACTTCGTTGCGCGACCCGTAAATGGCGCTCTGTGTTCCCGGTCGCTAGCCCCACACCGTGGGCGGACTTAGTCAAGTGTGGGTAGGAGGGGGGAAGCGTGTGAGGGGACGGGGTAAATCCGTCCGTTCCCCCTGTGAGGAAGGGGGAGTGCTGTGGGTTTGAGGTAACTGTGTGATGAGGTAATGGTGCCCTTTCTCCTTAATCCTAGGCTTATCTGTTATGTCACCTTGATTGTATTTCCTTCAATGGAGAGTGGGCCCCTCCCTTTCCTCTGGAATAAGGGGTGTATTTTTGTTGTGCTGTAGGCTTGGGTGGTTAGATTGTTTATCAGGGCATTGTTATATTACATCTAGATTCTATTTTTGGCCTTATCACAATACATAACAGATTTGCTTACCAAACCTGTTCTATTTTTAGTTGTTATCACAATACACAACAAATCCAAGCCTGTTCTATTTTTAGTTTTATCACAATACACAACAAATTGTTTGCCAATCCTTGCTCATAAATCTATTGTTTAACCATCACACTAGGGTGGTAATCCCTACAATGTGATATAATATCTGCTTTTCTAGATGGGTGGCTGCGCTGTAGCCTCTCAGGATACTTGGAGTTGACGTAGTTTTCTCTGCTTTGGTGCACTACACTCGTATGTTGGCTCGCAGCTCGCAGCTATGTGGCGTGTTTCAGCCTATCGGCGGCAGGGAATGTCCCGTCCTGCTAGCGCCGCTGATCCAAATCCGGCTGATGGCGGCAGGGAATGTCCTGTCCTGCTAGCGCCGCTGGTTCGGATCCTGCTATCTCTTGCAGTAAAGGTTGGCCTATTTTCAGCCGTTTGCACTTATTTGGCTTGTTTCAGCCAGTCCGCAGGCCTGTTTCAGCCCTTTGAGCGCTCAATTCTCCATTAGATGTCGGCGCTTCTCGCGGTTCTCCGTCAGGTTTCGCTGTTTCACTTCCACAACTGCCGGATGCAGAGTTAGACCTTGCTGTCCAGGGTGGGTAATTCAGGTTGCTTGTGTCAGTTTTGCCAGTTTCACTGCTGGGAGTACCTTAGCCTCAGCTGCGCGTCTGCTCTACACTTGTGGTTTGCCGTAATCTCACACAGCTGTCACCAAAAGTTGTGGTATCCGCCGAGGATAAATGGCAGACACCGGAGTTCAATTAGATTACGGCAGTGTAACAGACGTGGACACCTTACTATAGAGAAGCTACGCTTCTCTAGCATTCACTAAATAATAATCAACATCTATTTCAGTTGTCACTTTATTGAAGGTCTAAAGAGTACTAAAGCTATATACAACAAACAATAACTACACAGATAGGAATAAATAATCATAACATAAAAGCATTATAATACATATACAATAGTCAGTTTGGGCAATAATGATCCCCCATCCCTGGAAAGGGTGGGGGAATTAACAATACAGTTTTAACCATAATAGAGCTTGTCAGATTCAATCATTAATTTTAGACATAGGGAGGGGGTCGGCAGACCCCTTCCCCAGGACTCAGGGGAGGGCCGTTGGCCCTTCCCCGAACCCCGGTCAGGGGTGCCATAGGCATGGCTCACGGTTGCCGAATACCACAGATACTCCGTGCATCATTTTACCCACAAACCTGTCGCATAACTCTTTTTTTAATTTGAATCCCAAAAAAGCTTGGGTGTCTTTGATTTTTATCCTTATATAACAGTAACATGATGTCTATTTATCTATTTGTCTCAAAGGATCTCGCTAACTGCTAGACAGATATGGTTTTTCTTTACATTAAAGCTTTTTATACATATGTCCTGGCCATGTTTATAACTATTTTGGGAAAGGGTACCTCCACAATATAAAAATTGCTCCTAACAAAAAATAACCCTCTAAAATTTTTGAAAAACTATGATCTTAAGTGTAGTTGCGACTCTCCACCCCCCCCCCCCCCCCCCTCCCTCCCCTTCCTATCCCCAAGTGTCCCTAGAGGATTTAAGGGTGCGTAGCCGCTAGTCCTTATATGGAAATAACGGGATGTATGTATATCTGTCTCTAACAAAGGAACTCGTTATCCGCTGAACAGATGTGGTCCTTGTTTTTTTTTTGTAAAACTTAAATTAAAAAATAGAGGGGATTAAATTCTAGTGCCCATAATGATTGCTGGGGGCGTAGCGTTTTTAGCATGGCAAGCATCGTTTTAGAATTAAAAAGAAAATAAATGTTTCAGTTAATAACAACCCAACAAATAATATCTATAGCAATTTGATCAGCTGATTGGTTTTAATACTAGATGTTTTTTTAAGTAGCGCAGCTACTCTAAATCTAGGAAATAAATCTAATTTTGCTTAGAATTTACTTTTAGGTGTTTTAAACGTTGTAAATTGAAGATTTTATTTTGATAATTAACATTTTACAACAATACCCTCTATAAACTGTGAGGAAGTTTGATAAAATTACGTTTATTTTGCAAGCTTTTTTGAAAATACTTCATTATTTTTATAATTCTGACAAAATAGAATTTCTGTTTAAGTAAATAACATGGCCACAAAAAGGTTTAAGCAGTTATTAAAATATTTTATTACCATTCTTGCTAATTAAATAGTCGTTAACTATGTTTAATTTGCATTTTTTTAAAAGACAAGAAAAATATTCTACTTAAATGCTACTTTTATGAAGTTATCTTAAACCTTTTCCAAAAGTTTGTTTTATAAAAATATTTTATTTTCCATTGATTTTATTGATTATATAGGTTAAAAATATCAAAAGTATTTTTTAAAGGCTATAGATTAATTTTGATTAATTTCGATTTTTAATTATTTTAATTTTTTTCAAATCTGAAAGAATATGCCTGTCTTTTTAAAGAATAGATTATATAAAAAAAACTAAATTAAACATATTCAGGCTATCAAAAAGTTAAAAATATTTTTTTTTACTATTAAATCGCTAATTTTTAAAATCATTAGATTTTAAGCTTATTTTGCATGGAAACACACTTTTTCAGTCATTTCTTCTCAACAATGGATCTTAAATGATTATTACTGAAAACTTTTATGAAAATGTTATTAACCAAAACTCCAAATAAAGGAAATAATTGCCGTTTGCGAAAATGTGTGCAAAAAGTTGCCAATATCTCGTTAGAAGGAACTTAATGGATTTTAATTTTTACTGCTTACGACTTAGTGGACTATAAACTATTAGAAAAGTATCACTTCAAAGTGGAATTTTAAGGGTCAACTTTTTTTCTTTTAAAATTCGCAGTGTAAAGTGGTAATGTGAAGCTTCTTATTGATCCAGGGAAAGTTTATAATTTTTTTGGGGAAATGTATCTTTTCCCTCCCAAAAAAAGATGACCCTTAAAATAAATTATTTTTGCTTCCCTTAAGTATTCCTAGAGGTTTTAGGGGCGCAGCCACTAGTATCCTTTAACCATTAACTCATTACATATTAAAACAGGTTTTAAAAGTATGTACATAAGAGTTATACCTATGAAATTTAGCACCCAATAATTTATTAAATTGTGATATTTAGACCTAAATTTTTCTTCAAAATTTCTGTCACCTTTGGTCTAGGGGTTAGTGTGGCAGTGGTGTGTTGGAAAGGTTCTTGGTTCAATTCCACCAAGAATTGAATGTGATTAAAGTTTTATTCTGCTATGGACATTGGGACAATGGACAATAATGTTTGTTTCCTCTCATTTATATTTAGTTATTTTCCTCTCAAGTTGAAAAAAAATTTTAAAAGGAGGGTGGATATAATGTGTAAAAAAAGATTAGAGGAGATTTGTTCTAGGTAAACTTACTTTATTTGTAATATTATTAACTAAATTTTAATATAAAATTGCTTTACACCTATGTTCTAAGGGTTAGTGCACCATAATGTGTAAGAAAGGTTTTCTGTTCAATTCCACCAAGAATTACATATGATTATTTCTAAAACCTTGTATAAAGTATGGAGAGTTATTTTGTCTGTAGATTAAGAATTTGATAACTACTGAACTAATGAAAACTTTTTAAATTGCCTTTTCCAAGTTTTTGAATTTTTTAAAAAACTAAAATTAAAACTGGTGGGTGCTCAACCAAACTCCCCCCTATTTTCCCATAAAAAAATAATAAAAGTCACCCTTCATCCCCCCAAATTTTTTTTTCTTCTGGGATTCGAACCCGGATGATAGATGGTTCAAAGCTGTTACCGTACCAAAAAGCTATCAGAGCTCCAATATTTCAAAATGAAAATTTGTCTTATTTTTAGATCATTAAGTATTATGATGTCTGTTTGTTTGTCTGTCTATATGTTTGTACTACAGGATCTCGCTAACTACTAAACCGATATGGTGCTCCTATTCAGGGTAGTTTCTTATAGGTACTGGGAAGGTTTACAACTATTTTGGGGGAGGGTACCATCACACTACCAGAAAAAAATTGCCTTAGAAAAAAAATTAAACATCACCCCAAAATTAAAAATGGGATTTACTCGCCCCGGCCCTCCCCACCCAATAAAAATCACCCTACCCCCCAAAAAATTATTTTAATTCAGTTCTTCTTTTTCCAGTACCTATTGTTTAGTATTTTTTGTAATAACTTCATAATTACATTGTCATTAAGATTATGTGACATAAAAAGTTAGTCATAAAAATTATACCCATGAATAATTGTAATAAAAAACACTTTTGTAAAAAAAAACTTTTTTCATAAGAGGTAAGTTTTTATGACAAATACATTTATTGCAAGTGTACATATGATAAGCATTTTAAAGACGATTATTTTTAAGACAAATTTAACCTGCGTACCATGGCTCAACATGTAGCACATCTGCTTGTCATCATGGAGGTAATAGGTTCGAATCTTGGCCAGACACTGCGTGAAAACTGAAGACGTTAAATGGTTCCTACTGCAGCTATGCCAGGTATGCAACATGTAAAGTTAGAGTATGAGGATTTCCTTGGCTCGTAAACAGGCGTAACTCATTACCATAGGACTTTCTGGCAGGTAGTTGGTTGCTGGATAGATGTCACTTAAATTGGAAAGAATTGGTTCCCCTTAATTATCCAAGGTTCAACAAGAAGCGCATCTGCTTGTCATCAGGGAGGTAATAGGTTCGAATCTCGGCCAGACACTGCGTTATAACTGAAGACATTAAATGGTTCCTACTGCTGCTATGGCAGGTGTGCAACATGTAAAGTTGGAGTAGGAGTATTTCCTTAGCTCAAAAACAGGCGTAACTCATTACCATAAAACTTTCAGGCAGGTAGTTCAATAAAAAAAAGTTGGTTGCTGGATAGATGTCACTTAAACTAATACAGAAATGGAAAGAATTAGTTCCCCAAGGTTCAACAAGTAGCGCATCTGCTTGTCATCAGGGATGTAATAGGTTCGAATCTCGCGCAGACACTGCGTTATAACTGAAGACATTAAAGTGGCTGTGAATTTGCAAATAACGTTATATATATAGGTAGATAACTGGCAATTAGAGATAATTTTTTAAAAATATTGCCTTAAAAAATGACAATTATTCAATTAAATGAAAAAGAATTTTTAAATTTTCTGAACTTTACACTACCGTGAACACCATTTTTAAGAAAACTGAATAATAAATGCATTAAATACGAATAATTGTAGTGATTTATAGATAATTGCATTCAAAATAGTTAATACGTTATGTTTTTTTTTAAAATGTCATTTAAAAGTAACACACAAGACAGTCATTTTAATGATAAAAATGCAAAAAATAAAAAAAAGTAACAGATCAAAACTTGAAATGTTATTTACTGGCCCGGCTTTTTGCGTTACCTCTCTCTCTCTCTCCTCTCTCTCTCTCTCTCTCTCTCTCTCTCTCTCTCTCTCTCTCTCTCTCTCTCTCTCTCTCTCTCTCTCTCTCTCTCTCTCTCTCTCTCCCTCTCTCCCTCTCTCTCTCTCTCTGTTTCTCTTCTTTCACTTTGCTATTTCTACCTCTAGGTTAGTTGTTAATCTAAATTTATATTTTCTAATTTCTATTTAATATTCAAAGGGATATAAAAGGGCAGAAAAATAGCTTAAAACCAACGAACGACTTTTTTAATAAAAATAAAATAGCCTAAAACCTTTCCCAAAAACTATAAGAAGCTTCACAGTAAAAGTGAACCATATCGTTTCAGCGGTTAGCGAGATCCTTCTCTACAGATAAAAAAAGCTTACAACTTTATAAAATTGTTAAATCTTTTCATTTAAAACTCACCCTTCAGTATGTGATTGTATGCAGGGAGGAAATGGATATTTGGCTTTTTATTACATTAGTTCCCAAAGTTAATGACATTTTGTTAGTTGGCTAATTAACTTTGGAGACTTTCATAGAATTTTGTGTATATTTTCATTGTGAATATCCATTAATTTAACGGCTCTTGTCTTATGCCTATAGTACCCTGGTTAATTATGTAGCAATGGGTGTGCGGGTGGGGCGTTAAGTGTGTGTGTGTGTTAGTGTATACTACGATAGTGTGTGTGTGCGTGTGTGTGTGTGTGACAAATTGCAATAACTATTCATTTTGGAATAAAAAAAGTAATGTTTATTTTTATGGAAAAACTTTAATAAAATGATTGAATTTTTTGCTGAAGTATATAGCAAATATAATAAATTTTTACTTTTTGAACAATTTAAATCTTAAATATCATTCTTTCTATAGATTTAAGCAATTTTTCTATTGTCTTTATACCAGCTGAAACATACCGAAATTCTGTTAATGATTTTATAAAATAAACCAAACTTTTTCATTACATTTTAAAGAAAGTTCGAAGACAAATATTATTAGAGGTTTATTACAAAATTATTTCCTAAGTATTGATTTTTTAGTTTTTATCTGCAAGCGAAGAAATGGCTTTTTTTCTTATAGTTTAATTGTTGCTCAGACTTTAACGTTAACTTCGTGTTGAATTGAGCATGGCATTTTAATCAAATTTTTTTCTAACTTCTTGGAGCTTTTAAGAAATTATTGTACGAAAATTACTTAAAAAACAAGGAAAGGTAAATAAAAATGAATTCTGAAAAAACTAATTCGTGATCTCTTTAAATGGTTCCTAGGTGCTAGGTGTGCAACATGAACAGGCGCAAAGGAAAGATATAATTCCCATTAGTTATCCAGGGTTGTTGGTACCAGAATAAAACTTTGGGTACCAGTAAAATTTTGGGTACCAGTATAAAACTTTGGGTACCAGTATAAAACTTTGTGTACCAGTATAAAACTTTGGTTACCAGTAAAATTTGGGTACCAGTATAAAACTTTGGGTTCTAGTCTAAAACATTGGGTATCATTATAAAACTTTGGGTACCAGACTAAAACTTTGGGTACCAGTATAAAACTTTGAGTACCAGTATAAAACTTTGGGTACTAGAATAAAACTTTGGGTACCAGAATAAAATTTGAGTACTAGTATATAATTTTGGGTACCAGTATAAAACTTTGGGTACTAGAATAAAACTTTGGGTACCAGAATAAACTTTGGGTACCAGTATAAAACTTTGGGTACCAGTATAAAATTTGGGTACTAATTCTGAATCAAACATTTGAAAAAATCCTGCTGTCCTCCCCCCTCTTCCCTCCACTCTTATTCTCACAACCCCTAACCACCCTCAACTCTCCAAAAAATGTCCTAGAATGCATTTAAAAAATCCAATTTAGCCGAAGCCTCAGCTGCAAAGCTTATTTTATAATCAGCCATAAGATCAGCCGCAAGGCTTAATATTGTATTCAGCCGCAGCCGCATTCAGCTGCGCGGCTGAATTTAATTCAGCCACTCAGCCTCAGCCACTCTCAGCCTCAGCCACTTCCATAACTTTAAGCAGCCGCAGCCGCAGCCGCAGCCGCAAATTAGGATTCAGCCGCAGCCGCAGCCGCGCGGCTGATAGCGCGGCTTCCGAACCCTGCTTTATTAGAATACATGAAAATCTGGTGCAACATCCAAGTAATAATATCGAAAATGGCAAGGTTTCGTCTAACCCAAAGTTTTAAAACACCTTCTTTAATTTGTTGGCTGCAAAACTTTAGTTACATTAATAAAATCTTGAATTTGTAGTCCAAACTAGCAATGTTTACATTTTTTCTATAAAGACCTGAGTGAATCACATTTCTTAGCTTTATATGATTTAACCTCATAGCATGATGAACTAATTACTGGAAAAAAACTGAGTCATTTAGTTAAATATTCTCTAATTAAGGAATCTTCACAAACAGAAAAAGCATTCTATACACATACGATAGATTTATTTTTAGACTTATAGAACTTTTAGGTAATAAATTTTATCTATGTTTTGACATATTTCTCAAAAAGATTCGCTTCTATTGGATAAAATATTATTTGTTTATTAAAATCCCAAACTAAATATTGCTAATTCCCAATATTTCACATGTTTATATAAATGATAGAATATCAAGAAATTTACTTAAAATTAAAGGGACAGTACAAATAATTACAACATAATTTTTTCTTCTTATATGCTCATTAAACGTGGAAGTATAGAGTAGTTTTTCTATGACAGTCTTTTTTTTACAGACAAATTTAGTGTTTAATTTTTCAGCAGTTCATATTCTGTTATATAAGATTTTCCTCGAGTTTTTAAAATATGATTAACTGTTTAATTGTTTAGTTAATAATTAGTGGTTGAATCGTTTGGACACTCAACTCAATGAACAAACCAATTAAAATTCATTAAAAGTCCCCAAAGTTTTTTAGCTAAACAATCGTTATAATAAAACTTTGGGGACTAGTGTAATAAACAGTCCAATGTCCCCTCGCCCACTTATTTATCATCCATTTATTTATAATTGTTGTACAGTCCCTTTAACATTTAATAAACTCTTGTATTTACATTGCATACTTGTAAACAAACCCTTGACAAGTATTTGGGGTGTTCCAACATTTTAGCAGATTTTTTCATATGTAATTTTATAGGTATCTTTTTATTAGTTTTACAGAGTCAATTTTGTACTAGAACAAAGACAGTTGTAATCATTAGTAGCACAGAACAACAATAATCTTTAAATAGTGACTTACAAACACATCCTATACAGAATTATATTATTTTCGCTAATGTAAAATGCAAGTTACTCGTTGCTACATTTAAACACGTATTTGTGAATATTTATTTGGAAACAGAATTCAATCGGTCACTAAAAATAATTTTTACATTTGAATAGCTTGTACAAAAAATGGCATAAACTTTTTTTGTATATAAGCTTATTTTTAGTAATATTTACCATGTATCTATTTCAAAGAAGAACAGTAAAATATAACACATAAATATCATAAAATTTTAGTAAACTTGTGAATGTATAAAATGTTTAGGAGAAAAGATTTTAAAAACATAATAGCCCATACAGAAGGTACTACAGTTTTGACAATAGACATCTTTGATTATATAAATATTGGAATTAAATCTAGGTTTCATTGTTTACTATTTGGCATACAGGCCACCACATAGGTGGGTTTTCAATTTCGTATATTACCCTAGTAGTTTTTAAATCTGACAAGTAGTGACAAAACCTTGTCTAATCTGAGTTTTGACAGGTTTTCCTCAGGTTTTAATCTGCCCGCCCCTCATCAATCAACTCTGACATTTGATTACATTTCGTCAGATTGTAATCTGACGAAACCTGTGTTTTTGCGCAAAAAGGTACTAAAACTCAGATTACTCAGGATTTGCCGCCAAATTTTTAATCTGTCAGGGGGGATTTCAGATTATAATCTGACGAATCTGACTTAATGTGATCAAAGTTCAGGTGATTAAGATCGTAATCTGTGATTAAATTGACCCTCAAAATTTGCCCAGTTAATCCCTTATCTGACATTTGATGACAAACAGTCATACTCTAACCTGACATTTGATGACAAACAGTCATACTCTAATCTGACAATTGATGACAAACAGTCATACTCTAACCTGACTTTTGATGACAAACAGTCATACTCTAATCTGTCAATTGATGACAAACAGTCATACTCTAACCTGACTTAGGATGACAAACAATCATATTCTAATCTGGCATTTGATGACAAATGGTCATACTCCTAACTGACTTTTAGTGACAAACAGTCATACTCTAATCTGACATATGATGACAAACAGTCATACTCTAATCTGACATTTGCAGACAAACAGTCATACTCTAATCTGACATTTGATGACAAACAGTCATACTCTAATCTGACATTTGATGGCAAACAGTCATACTCTAATCTGACATTTGATGGCAAACAGTCATACTCTTATCTGACATTTGATGACAAACAGTCATACTCTAATCTGACATTTGATGACAAACAGTCATACTCTAATCTGACTTTTATTGACAAAAAGTCATACTCTAATCTGACATTTAATGACAAACAGTCATACTGTAATCTGACATTTGATGACAAACAGTCATACTCTAATCTGACATTTGATGACAAACAGTCATACTCTAATCTGATATTTGATGACAAACAGTCATACTCTAATCTGACATTTGATGACTAACAGTCACACTCTAATCTGACATTTGATGACAAATTGTCATACTCCTATCTGACTTTTAGTGACAAACAGTCATACTCTAATCTGACATTTGATGACAAACAGTCATACTCTAATCTGACATTTGATGACAAACAGTCATACTCTAATCTGACATTTGATGACAAACAGTCATACTCTAATCTGACATTTGATGACAAACAGTCATACTCTAATCTGACATTTGAAGACAAACAGTCATACTCTAATTTGACATTTGATGACAAACAGTCATACTCTAATCTGACATTTGATGACAAACAGTCATACTCTAATCTGACATTTGATGATAAACAGTCATACTCTAATCTGACATTTGATGACAAACAGTCATACTCTAATCTGACATTTGATGACTAACAGTCATACTCTATACTGACTTTTAGTGACAAACATTCATACTCTAATCTGACATTTGATGACAAACAGTCATACTCTATACTGACTTTTAGTGACAAACAGTCATACTCTAAACTGACTTTTAGTGACAAACATTCATACTTTAGACTGACTTTGAGTGACAAACAGTCAGGTTAGAGTATGACTGTTTGTTACTAAATTTCAGATTATCAAAAGACAGGTTAGAATATGACAGTTTGTCATTAAAATTCATACTCTAATCTGACTTATAATGATAAATAGTCACACTCTTTATAAAAATAAAGATAGCAATAAATTCTACAAAATACAATATTAATTACACAATATATATAACAACTATAAAATTAAGTGATGGTACTCTTCAAAAAATTTGGTTGTTCTAGTTGTGCAAATGGGTCAACAGAAGTAACTATCATAAAAGATTTTTTTATAGGACAATCTTTTAATTAAGTCATTCTATTGAAAATTGTCAAAATTATCTCTTTCTTGGTTTCTCATTTCTTTGTTTGTGTGTTGACTGCATCAAAAATGTTTTAATGTAGTTTTATGATTTTCAAAACCACTTCAACATCAGACAAAAAAAATTATCAACAACCTGACATTGAAGTGATTCTAAAATTTTGTGGTTAATTATTTTTTGGCAATAGAAAAACTAATTAGAAATAATTACATATCATCAAATAATATCTAAAGGTATAGTTGCATGAAGTGCATTTAAAAAGTATGATGGCTAGCATAAGTAACAAAAATACCATCTAACATGTATAATTTTGTATTAAAATGAATAACAATCAATTAGGCACCACCCAAATACTGTTTTTGTGAAAGCAGGACAGCCATTTATGTTGCATATATCCAAAAAATATGATTTTCAAGTCTTGATATTTTTAAAACTACATGGTAGAAAATTTAAATTATTTCAAATATATGTCCTATAAATGAACTATTAAACATAAAAAATAAGCAGTTCACAAAATTCAAGTTTAAATGCAATTAGTGCAACTACACCTTTGATGCAAAAAAATAAGGAAAAATTAAATACTATTAATTAGACATCTATGAATATTAGCTAACATTAACTAAACAATTTATTAAACTAAATAATAATAATATATCTGAAATTAGAAAAATAACCAACAAAGAAAATACACCATTTTTTTGTTCGTTTTTGTAAATATAGAAAAGATTAAGATTTACATAGTGCTATATTTTGAAGTAGTTTCTATATCTTTTTAATGCTAATCCATATTTATTTATGATAATTTTTAAAACTTTCAGTCTGTATGTAAATTTTTTATGTCCCTATGACTGTCTCATGTCTGCCTATATAAGTATTTCTTTATATCTGCCTGTCCATCATATCTGACCCTCTGGCTGTCTTATGTCCGCCTATGTATGTCTGTCTTTCTGTCAGTCTGTACATCTGTCTTAATATATGAATGTCACTCTGTCTGTCCTTCTGTCAATGGTCTGGTTGTCTTATCAATCTGTCTTTCCCCTTTCTGTAAATCTGTTAGCTCATCTGGCTGCCAGTCTGTATCTCTGCCTGTTTGTCTGTCAATATGTCTATGTATATGTTTTTCTGTCCATATGTCTGTTTGTCTGTATATCTTTCTGTCCATCTATAACTGTCCTTCTGTCTTGTTTTTCTGTATTCATAACTTTTACAAATTGAAATTTTTTTCTACTTTCAGTCTGTATGTTCACTTTTTCTGTCCCTTCTGTCTCTTTATCTGTCAGTTTGTTCATATGTCAGTCTGTCTGACCATATGTATGACATTCTGTCTGTCTGTCTTACCAGCTATCTGACCATATGGATGTCAGTCAGTCTGTTTGTCTTACCAGCTATCTGACCATATGCATGTGAGTCAGTCTGTTTGTCTTACCATCTGTCAGACCATATATGTAAGTCTGTCTATTTCTTCATATGTCTGACTGTCTGTCTTAAAACCTGTCTGTCTATTTGATTATCCGGTGCTTGCTTACATGTGAAGACCGGAGCACCGAAAACCCCCCCCCCCCGCTTAGTTTTGACAAAAATCAAAAATAAGGGGGGGGTAGTTTTTTAACCCCCCGCTTAGTTTTGACAAAAATCAAAATTAAGGGGGGGGTTAAGTCTTTGCCTTGCTGAGCACTTTTCCTCCTTGCCGTTTTCCAGACATTAAAAAACTACCCCCCCCCCTTATTTTTGATTTTTGTCAAAACTAAGCGGGGGGGGGGGGGGTTTCGGTGCTCCAGTCTACCACATGTAAGCAAGTACCGATTATCCTTTTGTATGGCTGTCTGTCTATTTGTAAATCTATCTGTCCATTTGATTATCTGTCTGTCTGTTGAAAGTTCTCTGTCTATCTTTGTGTCTGTCTGTCTGTATTTCTGTAAGTCAGTCTGTCTGTCTGTTTGTTTATAATTATATATGTCTGTCTGTTTGTCTTTCCATCTGTCTATTTTTCATGGTGTCTATCTTTATTGGATTTGTATTCTTGTTTTCTGTATGAACTAAATTTTAGTTTCACTAGGAACCAGGATCAGACAATAGATGATAAAGGAAGGAATAGGTTGTGCTAAAAATCTGTAAAGGTGAGAGTTTTAAGGCTTAAAAATAGTAGTAGAAAACCGATAATTTATGAAATATATGTATTTCTTATTGAAAAGAACTATAGACAATTTTTTTAAAGTTAACATAAATTTTTATTATTCTACTACTGTTTCTTACTTAAAACTACTCACAACCTTTACAGAATTTGAGCGCAACCTACTCTTCCCTTCATTTAAACACCTCAATTACACCTCACTAATTACTGGAAAAAAACTGAGTCATTTAGTTAAATATTCTCTAATTAAGGAATCTTCACAAACAGAAAAAGCATTCTATACACATACGATAGATTTATTTTTAGACTTATAGAACTTTTAGGTAATAAATTTTATCTATGTTTTGACATATTTCTCAAAAAGATTCGCTTCTATTGGATAAAATATTATTTGTTTATTAAAATCCCAAACTAAATATTGCTAATTCCCAATATTTCACATGTTTATATAAATGATAGAATATCAAGAAATTTACTTAAAATTAAAGGGACAGTACAAATAATTACAACATAATTTTTTCTTCTTATATGCTCATTAAACGTGGAAGTATAGAGTAGTTTTTCTATGACAGTCTTTTTTTTACAGACAAATTTAGTGTTTAATTTTTCAGCAGTTCATATTCTGTTATATAAGATTTTCCTCGAGTTTTTAAAATATGATTAACTGTTTAATTGTTTAGTTAATAATTAGTGGTTGAATCGTTTGGACACTCAACTCAATGAACAAACCAATTAAAATTCATTAAAAGTCCCCAAAGTTTTTTAGCTAAACAATCGTTATAATAAAACTTTGGGGACTAGTGTAATAAACAGTCCAATGTCCCCTCGCCCACTTATTTATCATCCATTTATTTATAATTGTTGTACAGTCCCTTTAACATTTAATAAACTCTTGTATTTACATTGCATACTTGTAAACAAACCCTTGACAAGTATTTGGGGTGTTCCAACATTTTAGCAGATTTTTTCATATGTAATTTTATAGGTATCTTTTTATTAGTTTTACAGAGTCAATTTTGTACTAGAACAAAGACAGTTGTAATCATTAGTAGCACAGAACAACAATAATCTTTAAATAGTGACTTACAAACACATCCTATACAGAATTATATTATTTTCGCTAATGTAAAATGCAAGTTACTCGTTGCTACATTTAAACACGTATTTGTGAATATTTATTTGGAAACAGAATTCAATCGGTCACTAAAAATAATTTTTACATTTGAATAGCTTGTACAAAAAATGGCATAAACTTTTTTTGTATATAAGCTTATTTTTAGTAATATTTACCATGTATCTATTTCAAAGAAGAACAGTAAAATATAACACATAAATATCATAAAATTTTAGTAAACTTGTGAATGTATAAAATGTTTAGGAGAAAAGATTTTAAAAACATAATAGCCCATACAGAAGGTACTACAGTTTTGACAATAGACATCTTTGATTATATAAATATTGGAATTAAATCTAGGTTTCATTGTTTACTATTTGGCATACAGGCCACCACATAGGTGGGTTTTCAATTTCGTATATAATTATTAAAAACCAGAGATCTAAAGGGATCAAAGACAATTTATAATAAGCTGATGTAAATAACCCCCAAAATTAAACCATAGTTAGAAATGATTGGTCAAAAAGTTAAGATAATTATATCTGAACAAACCAAAAAAGAATCAATACAAGGACACAACTTTTTTTAGCCGACGAATAAGAAATAACACTTTTGGTAGATGGGCATCTAATCTTTTATTTGACTGGAAGGAACTATATAGGGGTGAGGGGTATTTTTATCTTGGTAGGGGGAGGGGGGAGAGGCTTATTGCACCTACCAAATTTTATAAGATATGAAATGTAAATCAATGAAGTGATTTTTTAAACTATGTGCTTTTATAAGCAAAAGATGTTCTTCATATGACTACCTTTCAAGTAATATTTATAAGCGGACTTAAAAACCCAACATACACATAGTAGTATAAACTATTTCAAGTGCCTTGCAAATATGATTGGGATCAAGGTTTTATGTAAAGTACACCAAATGCATGTTTGCGTTATCAAGGTTATTGATGGAAGCAAAAAATAAAACATCTTGGTTGGGTTTTATGAAACTGGCTACTTACTTATGTTGGTTGTCATACTTGTTATTTATACAAAGTATAAAGATTAATAACATGGGATAAATGAATAAAATAAGTTCATACAAAAGTTTCAGATTACACATTGTACTGAGTGTTAAAATATTCTTAAGAATAAATTACAACAGTTAACAGCTACCCAGGGATCAAAAGGGATAATTGATGTAAACCACAATGATGATACACAAAATTACCCTTTCTGTAGATTACAATTAGTGGTTGAAGCGTTTGGACACTGAACAAAATGAACCAACAAATCAAAATTTATTAAAAGTCTCCGAGGTTGTTAAGCGAACGAATAATAAAACTCTATTATAAGACTTTATGGACTAGAGTAATAAACAGCTCAATGTCCCCTCCCTCCCTGTCTGCTACCCCTTACTGTAATAAAGTCTAAAATGCGAATCTTTTCTATATTTAGTTAATTTTTCTTTGAGTGTATTCTTTTTACGTTCTTTTAAAGCTTTTACGTTCCTGTTTTAACCGTAAATTTGTTCAGAATAGTTTTATCAGCTTCGCTGCCGTTAGTGTTATTATTAGGTTAATCAAATGGATGAATTGTAAACGGCATCATGTTACTGAGTACATTCCTTTTCTATAAAAGATTCAGCAGCCACAGTCGGCTGCGCTACTATAATCAGCTGCAAAGCAGTGCCCACCTTATTCTTGCGTAGTACTATTTCTATAAATTTGCTTTGATTTCAAATCTGTTGTTGAATTTTTTTTTCAAGTTCCTGAAACTAAAATCAATTCATATTTTCTCTACGAATTGTTAATACGTCGATAGTGCAACTAAATATTGTGTCCATAGGATAATTGTTTTCTTTTGAAGAAATATAAAAAAAAATTTTTTTTTGTTTTAAATACCACACTTAGCTTCCTAAAGATATTGTTATCCTTGTTTTAAAGTAAATTATTTTAATTCTTACCCTCTCTACATTCTTATTTATACTTTGAATATGAACTTTTAACACCTGTAATACGATATCATCCATATACTGAGATATTCTAACACGCAATACTGGTTCTATGAAGCTATGGCAATTTTAAAAGTTTATGTTGATGTAAATGAAAACTTAACGTAATTTGTTTCCATGTAGTCTTCAGTTTAACATACTCAATAATAATGAAACTCAGAGCGGGCTAAAATAACGATAACTCCCATCCACCCCTTTTACCCAACTCCATCCCCTCCCAATTGATGAACGAAGTGACCAATTAATGATGTCGTTGTTAGCTACCTAAATTGACGACAATTTTTTACCCGTCATAATATCCACGTATATTCTATATCCATTTTAATAAGTTATTTTAATTCATTTAAGCGTTCTAGTTACAATTAGATTACAACCTAAGATCCCATTAAGTATAATAGACAATAAAGAAGATTTTGACAATTAGAGAGTTCAGATTAAACAATAACAATTTTATTCATACATATCGCAGAATTTATGAGCATAATTTCCAATGAAATAAGGATAATTTTCTTTTAAGTAGCTAAGAAACAAATTTTTTTAATGAGAATTATGAACTTAAATTTAATTTATTGCTAATTCTAAAGTTTTATCGCCTCCACTTTCCTATTTTATCTGTGAAGACAGCAATTCCTCTATACTTAGATTGTTTTTACTGCTCTTAGAAATAAAATTTTTACTGAACTAAATAAGACATTATATCAAATTGACACGAAAAAATTGTGTAGTATAGATGCATAATCCAGACTTGCTTTCTGTTCTTTTGTAGGGACTTGACTGTGTTTATATTCTGACGCTATTAGCTGATTTCAAATACAATCCATAGACGTCCAAGGGGGGGGGTAATGGGGCGATTTCCCCCCCTAAACGAATTTGGGGGTGCCATAGGAACCTCCAAAAATTTTTTCATTTTACCCCCCCCCCATTTAAAATTTACCCCTACCTTGGGGGTGCCATAGGCACCCCCAACCATTTAGGAGGGGGTATTTACCTCCCCCAAGCAATTTTGGGGGGGTAAATACCCCCCCCAAAATAAAAAATCTCTATGAAAAAAAATTTTTTATACACAATTTTTAATAAAATTTAAATTACCCCCCCCCAAAAAATTTTACCCCGGGGGTAAATTTTGGGGGGGGTAAACAAATTTTACCCCTGCCAACAGATTTTAGGGGGGGTAATTACCCCCTCCCCAAGCAAATTTTACCCCCGGGGTAAAAATTTTAGGGGGGTAAAAAAATTTGTGCCATTTTACCCCCCAAAAAAACGAATTACCCCCCCCTTAAAATAATTTTACCCCCCCCAAAATAAAAAGCTTGGACGCCCCTGATACAATCCAATACAAATCGGACGGTCCCCGCCCACAGTGCCTTCGAAGGTGCTTTGACTTTAGTGTCAGAACCTAAATTGGGACATAGTGCATTTCATTACCCTAGGTTAATTAACTTCATTTCACTTTTCAATAAAATCTAAAATGTAGCGGTTTTTGAGAAAATTAGATTTAAAAATTTCAAGTTCAATTTTCACCGACTAGGAGTTACTGCATAATCATGACAAGAAAAGCAAAGATTATTTATTTAAAATTTGAACAACTTTGCTTTTATAAAGTCAGTCATAAAACCTCTCTATATATGATTTATTTAAGGCTGAATTTCCGTGACCTTAGCAAAGCAATTGATAAAAATGGCCATTAATTAACTCACTTCAGGAGTGGTTTTATGAAGAACTTTATAAAAAGAAAGTTGTTCAAAATTTTAAATAAATAATCTTTGCTTTTCTTGTCATGACTATGTGGTAACTTCTAGTGGGTGAAAATTAAACTTAAAATTTTCAAATTTAATTTTCTCAAAATCCGCTGCATTTGAAATTTTATTGAAAAGTAAAATGAAGTTACCTAACCTAGGGTAATGAAATGCACTATGTCCCAATTTAGGTTCTGACACTAAAGTCAAAGCACCTTCGAAGGCACTGTGCGCTCTTTGGGCCGAGTTACATATATGTAGTTCCTGCCCCCTCTATTATTTTACTTTAATCTAAAAGATATTCTGCGAAAAACAATGACGCTAGAAAAAATCTAAATTTTCTACCAAATATTTTATTTATCGGGCCCTTTAATTTTACCCCAAAAAAAAGCCATTTAATGCTCCAAATTTTATAAAGCCATTATGGACAAAAGATTTTTTTGTGTGTAGATTACTTTTTGTGTTTTTAAAATTTTGCACAAATATTTTATTCGCATTTTAGCGTCTAAGTGCTAACTATCTCATTTCTATAGTAATTGTAATTGTTTTTAAATTCTAGACTATAATAGCAGAATATGAAAGAAATATTTTAATAAAATATTTTTTGAAGGCGAAGCTTTTCTATAATTATGGTATTCCTTGGTCCATCGTTCGTACGTATGTACATACGTAACGGTTAGCTCTGATCGTTAATAAAAGAAATTGAATTTAGAATTGTCCTATCGACTTCAAATGTTGTATGGTGATACCTTTACAAATTAAAAAAATGTAATACTAATCATAACCGAAAATCCGTAGGTCCATTTAAAACATATTATGACAGGGTAAAAATAGTCGTCAATTTAGGTTACTAACATGGAACTCGTTTATTTGTCAGTTCGTTCATCCAGTAGAAGAGGAGGGGATGGGGTAAAGGGGATGGATAGTGTTATCGTTATTTTAGCCTGCTGCATGTTTCATTTTACAAGAAAATCTAGTGTTAGATAGATCCAAGTAATAAATATCCATATTGTTATATTGGTTTTTGGGCGCAGCTTCAGTTCAATATAATTCAATATTGATTTGAAAATATCTTCTAATCAAAATGTCAATCACTGTTTATTAATGAATTCACAACTAAAATACATTCATACAGTTCTTTTAAGCCTGAAAAGTTCTGTAATATTTATTTATCGCATCGTATGATAGACAGCTATCAGCGGATATTAAACGAAAATTTCATACTTTTTTAATATTCGTGAAAAATTGTACGTAATACTATATATGCTAAACATGATTTTTCAGTATAGCTGTGAACCAGTTCTAATCCAGCGGACTTTAATCGGTTTCGAAGCCTTACTGGAAATTAATATTACAGCACAAACTTACCCAACGCAAAAAGGGCGCTGAAATTTTTACAGTAGGCTGTATCATAACTTTTGATGATTTAATAATCTTAATCTACAGATGGGGTTAATTTTATTTATCCTTAATTGGGTTGTGTAAAAATTTATCGGCCTTTTACTTTTTAAATCTAAAATACGAAAAATAAGGTTGATCAAACCTCTTGGGCAAAGGCCCTAAAGGCTAAGGGCAAAGCTGCTAGTGTATAATAAACCAGCCATATTTACAGGAAGGAAGGGGACAATTTATTACAATAGTCCTAGCAATTGTCAATCCCTTTAGATCCCTGCATAATTATATGATTACAACTTATAGGGTGTTTGGGTGGGCGTGACTATTTCATCAGGAGCACAGCTACATTATAATTTAAGAGTCAGTACGTTGTTTGCCAATGGATTTATTATTACATAGATCTTACACCAGAATCAGATTTTCATGTTCTATTATAAAGGAAAACACACAGCGGGCTAAATAACGATAACCCCCATCCCCTTCCCTCCTACTGGATGATCGAACTGATCAATAAGCGAGTTCCATGTTAGCAACCTAAATTAAATACAATTTTACTGCGCTACTTCTGGACAAAACTACCCTTCTTATTGCTTTGAAATATCCGTTATGGATATACTATGCAACATTGAATAATATTCATTAGATGAAAAATGCATCCTAATTGAAAAAAAAATATAATTATATGAAATCAAAGCCAAAAATTCTAGTAAAACGCTCTGATTATGTAAGCTTTTATAAAGATATCTATGAAGTTTGCACAAAAATTTGTTTATTTGCTGTTAAAATGCTTATTTCTTATTTCAGCGGTGAGAGGAACAGACAGACAGAGAACCTGTTACTTTTTTTACAAGGATAAACGTCAAGTTTTATTTGGTCTAAACACCCCATGCAATGTGATCTACATGACTCTTTGTCTATAGTAACCATAGAATGTTTCCGAATGACCATAATTGAATTTAATGCACCACACTGTTACAAACTTATATTGATTTACATTTAAATACATGTTGCTGTGCGTAAAGCGCATTTTTAAATTGTTAGGATACATTTTACTATTGGGTTTGATCTGAAAGGAAGGGGTTTAAACATCTAACGAAACAGTATTTATAAGTTGTTATACTTTAGATAAGTAAAATATTTTATTTCGTAATTCGTAGGTTTGGAAGTTATTTTTTTTATTACAGGATTTCCAAATTGTAATATCAAAAATTATTGATCCACCATTTTTGTTCTTTAAAGAGTCTATCTCTGTCAGACAGCTTTTTGGACGTTCTAAAATACAACAAAACCTCCCCTGATGTACGCGGTTAACCAATAAAATAAATAATCTACATTTACTTCTATTCAATGGATATATACGTGGATATATTGACAGATGAAATTTTGCCAATTTAGGTTGCTAATATGGTTAAATATTGGTCGATTCTTTAATTAAGGGGAAGGGGGTAAAGAAGGTGGAATTGGGGTTATTTTAGCCAGCTGCGAGTATCACTACATTGGAGTACATGAAAATCTGGTGCAACATCCAAGTAATAGTATATCGATTTACACTTCATATCAATGTTTGGTCAAACATCAATTAAATTTGAATAAAATCACCCACCACACACTCACATATCAGGGATAAAGAGATAAGACTGTTTCTTTCTTTCATAACAATTAGACACACAAAAGCACACACACATACATCCTCTTCATACCAGTACATACATACACACACACATACACACTTACTCATGCGTTTAATGTATTTTTATTAAAAATCATATACACTGAACATGTCATAAGATATTATCTTTTATTATAATTTTTTTGTATTATATTTTTTGTCCAAACCTACTAAATCTCTTACATAAATAGTAAGACTGAAGGAATGCCTTGGTTTTAAAACAGGCATTGCATATTAACATAAAACAACTCAGAGACAAAGGTTGTGCAATTAGATAATGATTGTTACAGAACTACTAGGAAATCCTGTATAAAAGTATCAAGATCTCTAACCGCTGAATCGATATGGTTATCCTTTACAATAACTATTTTGGGGAAGTGAATTCTTTTACTTAAAAAAATAACTTTTAAAAAATGGGGAGGGGGGTGGAATACAAACCCCACCATTCAAGTATCCCTTGGT
Source organism: Acartia tonsa (assembly GCF_053477335.1). Lineage (NCBI taxonomy): Eukaryota > Metazoa > Arthropoda > Copepoda > Calanoida > Acartiidae > Acartia > Acartia tonsa. Next base: position 15,717,857 of record NC_137267.1, read on the forward strand.
GCCTCTAGGGCCATGTATAGTAAAAAGACACAACTATAACCTCTTTGCTATATGTTGAGCAAATTTATACCTTAGTGATCTATACCTAGGTGCATGGGTTATTCTACACATCTGATTAGAATGCGAATATTTGAGCAACTATTTGATGTAATTATATGTATATTTATGGTGATAGCTAGCTAGTTATACGATAATATTTAGGTTATATCGGTATGTAATATAAGGATAAAAACATCCATAAAAGCGGAGCAAATTAAATACTACTGAGACGTCAATACAAAATGATGTTTCAAATTTTCAAATTATGTTCAATGTAAACCTTTGGTTTATATGATCGTTTGGACGTTATAGTTATTTATAAGTAAGCATGACTGTCAAGAACTTATTGCAGTTACATAATTGTTGAAATATATAGGGTGATTCTAAGTTTACTAAATATACTACTGCAAATATCCTTTAACCAGGGATCTAGGAGGACAAAACCATGGAATTGATGTTCTTGTACATCCCCAAAGGTGTTAAACAAGTTTACCCTTCTGTTCATTAAAATTATTGGTAGAAAAGTGTGAACCAGTTTTGAATAAACCAGTCAATTGTTTTAAATAATGTGATAAATTTGGGTAACATTATAATTCCAATATCTTCTCACTACTTTGCTTTAACAAGTATATGAAAAGTCAAACGCATAAGTTGTTAGCCTTTTCAAATATTACTAGATATATTTTATAAGAAACAACATCATTATATAGTAGCCACGCTCCTAATAAATATGGTAGATAAATATTGTGATTTAAACTTCAAGTGCTTGTAATTTATTCGCTAATTTATATCATTTAGCCCACAGCGATTTTTGGTATGAATTTATTTATACAATTATAAAGATAAGCTTTATTTCATAATTACTTGTATAATAAATTAATTAATAAATATCCATATAAAGAAAATAATAAAAGTATGAAGTTATAATGTCGTAATGGATATATAATACTTGGATATTGTGAAAAATTTTTACATACCCTGATAAAATGTTTCTCCAAGCTGGCTAATATAACGATACCATAAATCCCTCCCCTAACGACTTTACCCCATCACTCCCCTGACCAATAATGTCAACAAATTTCTACAAGAGAGGCTGCAATGTTAGCCGCCAGTAGGGCTGTAGCCGCTGCCATTAAAAATAACAGCTCTAGCTGCAGCTTTGTTACTTCGGTTTTAAATCGATCCCCGCTCTTTTTCCCTTTAAACGCAGCCGTTAAAAAACAGCATTTTGCAATTGATGATAAGAATTCTAAAAATAGTATTGACTTTTAAATTAACACAAAAACAAACAACTTTAAATTAGGTCAATGTTAATTATTTTATAACTCTAATACGCTTTATCTATTTTTTTAAAGCGAAGGTTTTCTATAATTAGGGTAGGTCGGTCCGTCCTTAACTGATAGCTCTTACAGTTGTTTCATGCATGTTAGAATTGTTCTATCGATTTTAAACTTAGCATGGTGATTCCTCTCAGGATTCCTGTAGTATTTAAAGGGCGAATATAGGTTTGATATAATATGAGCTTATTTCAAAGGTGCCATTATATAGATTATAAATAACTTAAGGATATTGACATATCTAATTGTATAAGTCTGTTTATAGCTTAAAACCTTTCTAACTCAAGATAATATTATGTAATAAGTGTGGTTCCCTAAGAACCCAATTACCCTAGCATCACACAAGGCTTCGTAGCAAGGTTGAATTAAAAAGCTTTCGTAAAGGATAGTCGTAATAACGTGGAAACTAATTAATCAGGGGTAAATATACCCATCTTCTACCTTAATACAAATTATATAAAGTAAAATATTTAAAAGTTAAAAAAAACATCAAATAATGTAAAAAGTAAAAAAAAAATAATTGATAAAATTTTCTTGGAGGAAGAATGATTTCAAATCCCTGTTTTTTTAAGGTTCGTGTGTGTGTGTGTTAAAATTGCGTACATCAGGGTTTTTATATTTTCCAGAATTAACCAATGATCTTTGTACAGAAAATAAACTTTAAGACGTATTATTTACCCCAGTCAAAACTTTTACGCAAATTATTTCTACGCTTTTAAAAAATTGAATTAAAGAGTATATAATCTAAAATAATAAACATTTAAATTATCTTTTAAGGTGCGTGCCATTGTAATAGTCAATCAAACTTAAGCAAAATAGTCAAAAAAAAGTCTTGTAAAGGGCTAAAATAAACCGTTTGTCGTCAATCTCATTTATCATATGTTCAATTGAAACAGAAAATTGCAAAATCTACTTAAGGATTTTTTTGAATTTTTAAATTTGGCATAGATATTCTAAAAGTATGAAATTGCACCTTTCATATAAGCTCATATCATATCAAACCTATATTCGCCCTTTAAGTATGATTTAGAAAGTTTAGCAACTCTATAATCGTTACCAGAATTTCCGTACGTTTATTTAAGCATGTTGTGTTGATTTTTAACCTTTTTAGCAAAACTTTTGTATGTATTATAATTACCCTTTTCATCTAATTTTGGCAAACTGATTCCTATTACAACAAGCTATAAAGTTATAAGCGAAGATTTTATATGATAAAATCCTAAAAATACAAGTATGTCCTATAGTATTGTATATACATCTGTATTTATGGTATCAACTTAAAACACGATGGCTCTATATATCTGGTTTGATGAATTGCTTTGGTTCTTGTATAAATCAAGTCAAGTATCGTGATTCGATGTTGGTATAATCCCATGGGTCAATAGTGGACAATTGGAACCCCACCCCCCCCCCCTCCCCACTCTAACTTTCTTTCATTTATAAAACGGATATTTCAGACCTGCCGAAATTATATTATTTACCCATTATATGCACTAAGGTATGTAAAGGGATAAGACAATGGATGATGAATTGAAATTCATCCCCAATAATGATACGCAAAATTACCCCATCTATATATTACGATTAGTGATTGAAACGTATGGACACTCAACTTAAAGAACCAACTAATCAAAATTCAATAACCCTCATAGGGCTCTACTAAACTAAGCAAAAATAGATATTTTCAATATCTGAATTGAATGGATGTGTTGGGGAGGGGGGGGGGTGGATGTGGTAAAATACACTTTCAAGCATTGAACAACCGCCTTTATATTTAGCTAATTATACATTCAAGATAGACAAAAGAAAAAAAGGTGGCACAAAAAAGTAAAAAAAAAGGATACCTAATCAAAATTAAAGTAAAACTCAATCTTTCAGATATTTCATAAAATACAGATTTTCCAAACTTTTGCTGTTTATTTTTTAGCCTTTTATATAAAGTAGTAAGCTTTTTGTCTGGGGTGTTTTTTATAGATACAGGAAAGATTTTTAACTATTTTGGGGAGGGTATTTCCCCCCTTTCAAAATGCCACCCTCCTCAAATACAAAGTCACTACATTATTCTAAAACCATTGGTATCAAAAAAGGGAAAAATAGGCAATATAATAGTCTTATTTTATTTTTTAAATCTGAACAGTAGAATGTATTTTTGTAATTTTAAAGCACTTCACCATTTAGTAAAAAAAGTGTTGCAAAAGATGTTCAATCAAATTCAAATCAAGGTCATCTTGATGTATATTTTTACAATGCAAACAAAAAGTTATATGTATAGTACTTTAATTTTATTGATATTTTGGCTTCAACTCCTTAGGATTTTTTTTTACCAATTTTGACAATTTTATTCCCCCCTCCCCCCCCCCCCCCCCCGGTCTTTTTTTACAATTAGGTTAGGTTATGTTATATGGCTAGGGGGCCGAGCGCGGCGGCCATGGTAATTATTTTGTCAGGGAGAACCAAAATTTCAAAAAAACGAGGGCTATGCTTGAACAAAATATGACATTTCAATATTTTACACAGAGATGTGCAGAAAAAGGGGGGGGGGCAGGGGAATGTATACAACCTTCTGGCAAAATCAAGGGAGGTGGATACACCTCCATAGGTGAATTTAAACTGGAAAAAAAACCTATTAAATATTTTCTAACTATTTTCGGGCTTAATTGTCAGTAAAAAAATTTGCTTCATTGAATAAACATATGATTTTCAACACAATAAAAAAATTGAGTAAAACAAAGCAAAAGCAAAACATTGAGGTTTTTCCCATTTACCACAATTGTAATTAATAAAACTTTCTTTTAGAACATATTTTATATACGAAGCGCAGCTACTCTAGGAACTATTATATCAGTACGAACATCAATCCATATGAGTCAGGAAGTAATTGGTATAATGAATTATAAACCACACTGGTACAAAAGTTTTATAAACTCGTTCTCTACTTTTATCAACTTTTGATTGTTTGGTTCAAACTAGCAGTGCATTATTTCTTAAGATTTATGAAAAAAAATGGTTATTAATGTGTTAAATAAAATAGGCTTCAGAATTTAGAGTGGATTTGTCTAACAAGTGGAGTAATTGCCTTTTCCAGTATGGCTTCGTAACCGATTAACATCCGCTAGATTAGAAGAATTAGTAATTCTGAAAAAGCATGTATCGTATCGTATTTCATCGAATATTAAATACAAAAATTATGATATCATGAAACCTTAGGCTCCTCGGGGCAAACTACGCTGAAATTGAACTTATTTTACAATCTGTGGAACTGGAAAGCTGTCTTTAATACGATGCAAAATAAAATAAGCAACATTCTTGCACTTTTATGGACAGTATTTCCCTCGGTAAATAAACTTACCTTTTAACAGCAAATAGATTCAAAGTAAGTTTTTAAAGTAAAATTAAAGAGAAAGAAAAGAATTATTTTTAAAACTTATGAGGAATATTTTTTATTAATAAAGAAACATACATAGTTAAATACACAATTTACATTAAATTGAAAAAAATGCATTAGATTTTTATTAGTATTGTTTTATAGGTACACTTGCGCCTTATCTCAACTTCATAAAAACAGCTATAAACCAGCTCAAGACATAATGGAAGCTTCCCTGTAAAACACAAGCCAATAAGATGAACCATTTTCGTGATCTTCTCTATGCTTTGACAAGTTAAATCAAATACTATTATATAAAGATTCATTGGTTTGTCTGTCAAGGTCTCGCTACTTCACCATTTTAGGGTACTTTCAGTTAATCCCAAGGATTGTATATTTGAAGTCTTGATGTGGTTTTAGGCTGTTTTTCTTCCCCTTCCGAAAGCAAAGCACCTAGAAGCTAGGGTTGCAACTACTAATATGAAACATTAGAAACTATTTGTTATTAAAACATTTATTAAACATAAACATTCATGGCATGAGTTTACCCGAAGCTATTCAAAGGGAACCTATTTTATTTAGGTTTATTTTAAACAAAATTTTCTTGAAAATCACAATTTATATTTATTTCATTGTTTAATGATCTTAATTTACTTGATCTGATTACTAATTGTTTGATTTAATAATTGTGTTTAAAGAAACTTCGGGTAACATCGCACCTTATGGGGCGATTCTTCGTATTTTTCACAGTAGCTTTTCTCCTATTTATAGACCCTGCGGGAGGCTCTAACCCTGCGGGGCCAATTACCTAACCCTGTGGGACAATCACCTAACCAAAAATAACCTAACCTAACCTAAAATAACCTATAAAAAGCCATTTTAAAAATACGACGAATCGCCCCTTATGGGGCGATGTTACGAAAGGGACTATTCCCGAAACTTCTTATGATGGAAGTACGGGCTTACGTACAAACCTTAAACAAGTAGCAACACTAATAAAAAATAAGAGAAGGAGTGTCTCTTTGAGCTACTTAATCCAGATGCCAATAATTTTGAATGAAGAGTTTGGTAGACATTAACTTCTGCATGTGTATTATATCCATCAAATTATTAGAACCGCATTTTGTTACAAAAACATTAACTTACCTCTTATACATTTGCTATTTGAGAATTTTAAATGTCACAGGGATAGAACAATAGACGAAACATTTTTAAGATTTCTCTTTCTGTTGATATAATTTATTGGTTCAACAGTCCAATATCACTTACTTCCCTGGAGTGTATAACATTGTTAGGATATAACATGCGGCAGTAAATGCACACCAAAGAGTTTCACTTTATGGCAACTTAATTTATGATGTGTCTTAGAAACATCAGACAAACTGAAGAAGCGGAAAGTGTCAAATGTGACGTCATAAAAATACGTCTAAAAAGGAGGGATGAGAGGAGAAGTGGGAAAGGAAACACCTAAAAAAGGGATGGATTTAGACGTATTTTTAAAACGTCACACGTGACATTTTCCATCGCTTCATATTGAACCCAAATGGCTATCATGTCCATTACCCCGTCCCGGATTTGAAAAATTTTGTTAAAATTTTTGCCCCCAGCCAAAATATGGTTGATTTATGCATAAAAAGGACCCATGCAAAATATTTTTTCTGTAATGTAAAAATTGCGATGGTACAAGCACTGCAAAGTTTTTAAAATCTGCAAAAAACCCTGTTTTTATGGCATTTTTGGGGCTTTTGTACTATCCCAATTTTAAAGATTTTTACAAAATTTCAATTCAAGTGTGTTGATATATACCTGAAATTTACCAAAAAAAATGGGGGCAGTCTCAATTATAACATATGAAGGTGTAGCAAGTAATCTTCCAAATAAAAATTGTCAAATTGCATACATGTATAATAGGGTTGGGCTGGATACTTTTTTGGATGGATATTGGATATCGTGCTGATTTATAATGCCGGATATCCGACATCTGGCCAGATATCTAGCAAATATCTGGTAATTTGGCCGGATATCTGGTTATTCGGCCGGATATCCGGTAATTTGCCAGATACCAAATATATTGCATTATAAATCATCCAGCCAAAAAAGTATCTGGCCTACCTCTATTATATAAGTATGAAATTTGTTTGATACACAAAACTATCCCTTCTGTAGATTAAACTTAGCGGTTGAAACGTTTATACACTTAACTTAATGAACCAACCAATCAAAATTCAATAAAATTCTCAAAAGTTGTTAGCCTAATGAATTAGAAAAACAATTATAAAACTTTGGGGACAAGTGAAATAAACAGTCCAATTTCCCCTCCCTCTCTGAATTATACCAGAGTGTACCAAAAGTCTAATAATAACTAGGGAGGCAGAGCACAATGGGCTGTTAATTACACTAGTCCCCGAAGTTTTAAAAACTTTTTCATTTGTTTGCTCAACAACTTTTTAGATTGTTTGAAATTTTAATTGGTTTAATAAGACGTTCCAACCACCTATTGTAATCAAAAGAAAGGGTAAGTTTGTGTATAATCATGGGGTATACACGTCCATTTATCAGCCATTCTCTATCTAGATCCCTGTGCCCAAAGTCTAATAATAACTGGAACACTTATATTTTTATTACATAACAAGAAATAACATTGTTATTTAAGAATCTAAAGGGATAAGACAATGTCTAATAAATTGATGTACATCCCCAATAATGATACAAAAAATTATCCCTTCTGTAGATTAAGACTAGACGTTAAAACTTTTAAACACTTAACTTAATAAATCAACCAAATAAAATTTACTTATTTTCCCCAATGTTTTAACCCAAATATAAGAAAACATCGTTATAACACTTTGGGGACTAATTTAATAAACAGCCCAATGTCCCCTTCCTCCCTGAACTATACAAGAGTGTATCACAAGTCTAATAATAACTAGGGAGGGAGTGGACAATGGGCTGTTTAATACACTAGTCCCGGAAGGTTTATAATAACATTTTTTTTATTTCTTGGCTCAACAACTTTTGTCTCAACCATGACACTTTGGTTGAGCTTGACTTCCGAATTAGCGGGAAGTTCACGAGATCAGTTGGCGAACATACAAACCCCCAATACCAGGAACCATCAAGTTTCAACAGCAGGTTTGAATATAGATTTATTGATGAAATTATTTCAAAGACCTGAAATTACAATATCAATTAGTTCATAATTCCAGTTATTTATAACCACGTAATCTTATTTGCTTTTTAAAAATCATTTTTCTCTACGGTAAAAAATCTTTGGAAACTTTGGCTTTAAAGGAAAATTATTTGGTTTAATAAATCATTGTTAAATGCAACAATAAGGCACATAAAAATTACTAAAACATATATTAATCATAATTAAGTTTCATGCTTAGCTGGCTAAAGCCTTTTTAAAACTACATATAATCGTCCTATACACCATACTTCTTAATAAAAATAACAAATTCTACCTGAAGCTCTTATGGTTTCAAATCCCTGATATACTAGGGTCGTTCACACACTATGAGACCAATGATAGGCCCAATTTTGTTCTCCGAAATCTTCACACACACATGTCTCATTCAAAAGTGAAAAACGTGGGCGCATATCAACAATCCATGCTGCGTCACTTTATGAAGGGAAAGTCAAAAAAGACGACATTTGCGCTTAATTTAGGATTAATGATAAGGAATTAATTTTGCACTTGATAAACACAAAGCTTCCTCGAAAAGAGGTTAAGACACACCCCCCGTTTGAAAGTCAAATTAACTTCCTTAACGAGATTCAAGGTTTTTTGCGCTGAGCACTAGCAACATTTCTCACTAAACTCAACTCACCATAATCACATGAGAATGGCCACATCCCGAAAACGTGACAATTTTGCTCCTAACTAAATGAAACCCCGTGAAATGCATACACAATATTATACTCCTCACTAGGACTCATAATACCTCACATTTTAGGATAGAAGGATGGGGATTGGTTTGTACCATACAACATTCCATGCACATGACAATCACAAGATCATATACACAAATCCTAAAATGGATAATCCTATTAATCATGATGTTGTAATATAACAACTATACTAAATAATAATCATTTCATAATCAATAGGTAATAAATCATTATTATAAATCAATAAGTACCTACAAAATCAGGTTGAAATGTAAATGTAAACAAATAATGGTAAAATAAAACGAAATAAATCTTAGACAAGAAAATTAAGATTTATAGGTACTTAAAACTAAATTTGTTAAGCATCAAAAAGAGTAGTAAGAAAAAATATTTCAAAATCCTTGGGCAGAAAGTTTTTCAAACTTAATGAATAAGAACTGTACTATCTTAATCAACAATAAACTTTTTAATACTTAAAGAATAGCAAAATAATAATATCTTCGTTAGAATTTTCATCGGAATTATGAAAAAAAATACCAATTTTTCTTTGTAAAAAAATATGAGATTTTAAATATGAATTTTCAATCATTCCTTGATCTGAATAAAAATGTTTTACTTGATTGAAATTCATATATACTTTCTTTTTTAAAAAAATCTGCTAAACATAATTGATTTTTTTTTCTTAGAATAAATATCGAATCACGCAACCTCGACACATTTATTCCTTTTTGGTAAACTTTTCAGGTAAGTTTTATAATGAATTGTACTTTTGAAAAGAAATTAAACTCAATAAAATTAAATTTGAGCATATGAAATAGAATAAAAATTAGTCGCATTTCATTTGATTCTTATTTTAGGCATAAAATAGGCATATGAAAATGTGGCTTTTTACTAAAAAAAATGTTCTCAATTTTCATAAAATAAGAATCAATTATTGATCAAAAAAAATTTTTTAAACCGCTTTTATTTCAATATCTGCGATAAAAATGAAGGAAAGGTTAATTTAAAATATGCATAGTTTATCTTAAATTAATTCTGTGATATTCATCTAAATAATAATCAATATTTTAATAATATCATACATCGTGTTCATTATTATAAATGCTTATCTCATAGAGAATAGAGTTTACATTTTTAAACATGAACGAAAATATATGTACCTAGGAAATAATTGCTATAAAATACTTCTCAAAGTTTAAAATTGTCCGAAGTCGCTAGGTACATATATTACTACGAATCTCTGCTCTCGGAATGAAGAAAAATCTTTACGCGTGGATTATTAGGAATCCTTGCCTCCGGAGTGAAAGAAAAAACTTTATTTGCTTACAAATTAAAACAAATATCTTGATTTTTTGCGATAATCTTTTTAAAATAATAATAAGAAATATTTTAAACATTATCATAATAATTTTACATGTTGTGTTCTTTACTTTAATGCATTATCTCATATGAGAATCTGAGAATAACATTTTTTAAGCAAACGTGAACCATGAAAAAAAAAATACCTCGAAAAATAATTTTAAAAATCTATTTTTCTCAATCTAAAAAAAAACTGCAAAAATCATTTGGTAGTTAATACACACAAACTTTTGCTTTTCAAAATCATACTTAAAGAACCAAAATCTTTTAAAATCTGCTTTAAAAGTCTAAACAATTTTGTAGAATTTTTGTGCTTAAATATGAACAATAAAATTAGTTGAATAATGAATACTTATTCTTTGCAGAACCTTTTTAGGTTCCCTTCACAAGCTTAATATATAACTTGTAATATTTTTTCTTTAGAGATCATTTTCACATAAATAGTTTATGTTGTAGATTAGATATGTGTGGTTTGAAATTTTTCAATGACTTTCTGGCGGCAACACCCGCCATATTTCCACCCGCCATTTGCAGGCCTCTTACCCTGTGTCGGGCGGCAAGGTTGGCAGCAGCCAAGTCGATTCTTGATTCATGACAGCACCAGGGCAAGTAATAAAAGTGTGACTGTCATAAAACTTAGAATCATCTACCGGCTTTTGTCCGGCCGGAACCGAAACTCCCGTCGGCTCTTGTCCGGCCAGAACCGAATTTCTTATTGGCTCTTGCCCAGCTGGAACCGAAACTCCCGTCGGCTCTTGTCCAGCTGGAACCAAAACTCTGATCGGCTCTTGTCCAGCCGGAACCGAAACTCCCGTCGGCTCTTGTCCGGCTGGAACCGAATCATTCAGCGGCTCAATACCCGCCGTAACAATATTCTCAACGGCTACAGTATCGTTACCAATATCATCAGGAATAACTGCAGCACAACTAACATCATTATCAATAGCAGCTACGGCAGACCCAACCGGCTCATTATCAACAGCTACGGCAGTACCAACCGGTTCATTATCCACCGCTACGGCAGCTTTATATGCAGATTTCTGCTGACCAGCTTCATAGTCAGCACTTGTACAGATAAAACCACTACCAAAAATGGTTCGCCACAACATAGACTGGCCCACTTTCTGGTAGGTTGATGGAAACACGTCAGGATGTGTATTTCCAATGATGATATCTAAGCCTCCACTAATATATGTAAATCTTTCTGGCGGCATCTTAAATATTTCGGCGGCGGTTTCCGGATGGACCGAGCGCATCTCGTTGCCACCTCCGAGGTTAGGCATAACAGCTGCCTCAAATTCTCTCAAGTTACCATCCCTGTCCTTCAGATAGAACACCACATTTCGGCAGGATGATTCACTACCGTCAGCAACAGAAATGTTTGTATATCTGCCGGTAGATTTCAGCTTCAACTTGTGGGACATCTTCTCAGATATAAGTGGTAGACTCGAACCCGAATCAAACATGACGGCGGCATGGCAGGCGCCGCCGCCAGGTGCTACAACTGGAACTATTTGCAGCAGGAAGGTACATGTGCTAGGCTCAGAACTCGATTTGTAGACTGTATTCACACTAGCACTAGCCTCATGCAACATACGACTATGATAACCGTCGCAATTATTGGTGCCACAGACACCAAGCTTATCCGATTTATTACAATTGTCAGCAGCATGACCATCACACAAGCAGAGTTCACACAACTTATTCTGCTGGACAACTTTTTTTCGGTCAACAACATCCATCTTCTTAAATGTGGGACAACGGAAAATAGGATGTTTATCCTCGCAATTTTCAACAGGACATGCACTGTTCCACTTGGAAGCCTTGTCCTTTCCAGCCTTTCCATTCTCATTGTCACTGCGGCCAGACACTTGCGCGGCGGCAGCTCTATCACGATTTCTCTTGCCGGCGTTAGTGTCATAGGACATATCACCGGCCAACATGGCACCCCTGGTCCTCTCCAGCAGTTCTACAATCTTCTGGATGTTTGGTTGGTTCATGCTACCTAGCTCCATCATAATCTTCTCTCTCAAATTTTCAGGGCACTTGTCTTTAAAAATATGAATGAGAGTTAGGTGGTTGTAATCCTTAGCTGCAGAACCAACGATGGCTTCTACCTCCTGCATCATGCTCTTGAAGGTAGCAATTGCGCTAACCACGTCCACAGGTTTATCCACAGGTTTCATCTTGTTCAACTTAGTTAAAATCCTCATGAACCGGCGAGTGTTTGATAAAAACATCTGGTCAAGAAACGCCCATTGTTCATTGTGATCTCTAATCGCTGACACTTGCTTGCGTAGTTCCGGGTTGGTTATCACCTTCTCCATACACAACATCAGACTTAACCTCTGGTCAGCAAATCCATAACCAGAGCATAGATCCTTAAAGACCTGTTTAAAGTTTGGGTAATCCGTGTCAGTACCGTCGAACGACGGCAACAAACTGTTGTCCCAGCGCCCATACTGCGGGTTGGAACTCCGAATATCCACGGCAGACATACTTCTGGAGAGAATGGCAGGTGTCCCACTCTCATCCAAATTAGATGAACGACGTTCCATCTCTCTAAGCCTTCGGTACATATCACGTACTTCTTGGCGCAACTCCATGGAAATTTTAAGCACTCCCATGTCCATCTTCACCTTCTCAATGACGTCGAGGTTCCTGGCGACAGTGCTTGACCTCGCGTCGTCTGAATCATTGTCAAGCCAGTACAGAATTTTTGTACACTGCTCCAACGACGCATAAACTTTATCTGCAACAGTTTTCTGCTCACTAGCTTCATCCAAATCACGCTTGAACTCGCGCAGCTCACTAGTATCCACGGCAGGTTTTAGACTTTTTATTAGGTCAGATTGGTCCTTGACCTCACTAAAAATGTCACGAATTGATTTTAAATTCACATTTTCACATGAACTAAAACTTTGGCAGGCTTTTAGATTTTCATAAAACACTTTTATCTGTTCATCAAACACCTCTAGCCTTTCATTGCCAATAGCGATAGCTCGCTCAATTTTCTGCTTTTTAGTGAGCACCATATTGATTCACTAGGTAATTATTTCACAGAAAAATTGTCAATGTTTTTTTTTCATCAATACACTATATGCTATTGATTTATTGAAGAATGCTAACGCCTATTCTTCAGATTCTTTGAAGAATGCTAATGCCTATTCTTCAGAACCATTTGAAATTCGCTTGTGCAGCTCCTTCAAACTCCATTCATTTGAAATTCGCTTGTGCAGCTCCATCAAACTTTGAGGCTTTGAAATTGTCTCAACCATGACACTTTGGTTGAGCTTGACTTCCGAATTAGCGGGAAGTTCACGAGATCAGTTGGCGAACATACAAACCCCCAATACCAGGAACCATCAAGTTTCAACAGCAGGTTTGAATATAGATTTATTGATGAAATTATTTCAAAGACCTGAAATTACAATATCAATTAGTTCATAATTCCAGTTATTTATAACCACGTAATCTTATTTGCTTTTTAAAAATCATTTTTCTCTACGGTAAAAAATCTTTGGAAACTTTGGCTTTAAAGGAAAATTATTTGGTTTAATAAATCATTGTTAAATGCAACAATAAGGCACATAAAAATTACTAAAACATATATTAATCATAATTAAGTTTCATGCTTAGCTGGCTAAAGCCTTTTTAAAACTACATATAATCGTCCTATACACCATACTTCTTAATAAAAATAACAAATTCTACCTGAAGCTCTTATGGTTTCAAATCCCTGATATACTAGGGTCGTTCACACACTATGAGACCAATGATAGGCCCAATTTTGTTCTCCGAAATCTTCACACACACATGTCTCATTCAAAAGTGAAAAACGTGGGCGCATATCAACAATCCATGCTGCGTCACTTTATGAAGGGAAAGTCAAAAAAGACGACATTTGCGCTTAATTTAGGATTAATGATAAGGAATTAATTTTGCACTTGATAAACACAAAGCTTCCTCGAAAAGAGGTTAAGACAACTTTGGAGACTTTTATTGAATTTTAATTGGTTGATTCATTAGGTTTAGTGATCAAACGTTTCAACCACTATGTAATCAACAAAAAGGGTCAGTTTGTGTATCATCATGGGATATACAAATAAATTTATCAGCCATTGTCTTTCCCTCTAGATCCCTGTACCCAAAGTCTAATAATAAATGGAACACTCATTTTTATTATATAACAAGAAATAACATGTTACTGAAGGATCTAAGGGATAAGACTATGGCTAATGAATTGATATACATCCCCATTAATAATACACAAAATTAACCCTTCTGTAGATTAAAATTAGTGGTAGAAACGATTGAACACTCAAATTAATAAACCAATCCATCAAAATTTATTGAAAGTCCCCAAAGTTATTAAGTCAACGAATAAGAAAAGGTCATTTTCAAACTTTTGGGACTAGTGTATTAAACGGCCTATTTTGTCCAACCTATTTCTGATACTTATTAAATGCAAATCTTTTCTATAATATGAGTATGAACGAACTCGGTAAAGGTTAGCTCATTTATTTAATCTAAGCAAGTAGAAATTTTTTGATTGAAAACTTTGGTTGATGATTCCTATAACAATAAGGGTTTAGAAAGTGTAGCAACTCTGCAATCGGTACTTCTGCTTTATAGCTTTAGTTTTTGATATATTAAAGACGTAAGTTTAATGCAAATTATTGCCAGTTTCCCAAGTGCCAAGTCGAGCACATACCCCCCCCCCCCCATCTCCCAACCTTGAAAAAAGGAAGGGATACTTTCTAGTTTGTTTCTTAAATATATAAGGTCAGGTTAGGATAGTTTATATTGGGTACCAGGGACACTTGCAAGTTAATATAAGGAGGGAGGGGTTGTCAGTGATCAAAAGACACTTTAAGGGAAAGCACCGAACATCTTTTATAAGCTAAGACATCTTTTTACAAAATTAACAGAGATTAACAATGAATAATGACACATAAAAAGATAATGTTAAAAATTATCTAATTTTCACAAGAAGAGCTTCTCCATAGTATCGCTCCTAAAGGACTCTTGGGCACCTGAGAGAAGGGTTGATCCTCTAATTTTATTTAAGTGGTAATAACTGAAACATTCCCTGGATCTATCAGTAACTTTACTGTAAAGAAGAAACAATTGCATACATATATAATAGGGTTGGACCGATACTTTTTTGGCTGGATACCGGATATCCGGTTGATTTCTAATGACAGATAATCGTTATATGGCAAATTACTGGATATCTGGCCGAATAAAAGAACATTGTCCGAATAACCGGATATCTGGCCGAATAACCGGATATCCGGCCGAATAACCGGATATCCGGCCAAATAACCGGATATCCGGTCGAATAACTAGATATCCGGCCAAATAACATATATTTGCCGGATATCCGGCATTATAAATCAGCCAGATATCCAATATCCGTCAAAAAAAGTATCCGGCCCAATCCTATTATATATGTATGCAATTTGACAATTTTGTATTTGGAAGATTACTTGCTACACCTTCATATGTTATAATTGAGACTGCCCCCATTTTTTTTGGTAAATTTCAGGTATATATCAACACACTTGAATTGAAAATTTGTAAAGATCTTTAAAATTGGGATGGTACAAAAGACCCAAAAATGCCATAAAAACAGGTTTTTTTGCAGATTTTAAAAACGTTGCAGTGCTTGTACCGTCGCAATTTTTGCAATACAGAAAAAATATTTTGCATGGGTCATTTTTATGCATAAATCAACCATATTTTGGCTGGGGGCAAAAATTTTAACAAAATTTTTCAAATCCGGGACGGGGTAATATATATCAATCAGTGTGTCTTGACTTCTGCATACTATTACATATGCATATTGCATTATATTGCAAAAAAATCATAGCAGGAAAGGAGGGAACATAGTAGTAAAAATTTTACTTGTATCTAGGTCCTATCATTCTATAATTTGTTAGCTTAAAACTTTTGGGGATTTTAATACATTTTGATTGAGCTGTACAAACTAGCAGTTTCCAAACTTTTTTACCAGATATTATATGAGATAATTTTGTATTATTATTCTTTTATTGTTCAGTTACGTTCGTTCATACAGTATTAGTGGATGGGATGAGGATTATCGTTATAATAGCCCGCTGAGAGTTTCACTCTATTAGAGAAATCTGGTGTGAGATCCAAGTAAAAATTTAATATCCATTATAATTTGATATATCTGCGGAAGAGGAGGCACTCCAATCTGACGATAGGGTACCAAATAATGCCACGGTCGTAGCGGTAATGCGTTTTGCGTCATATTGGAAGGGGTTTTCCGACCCCGTGCCTTCGCTATTTGATTTACTAATAGGAGGAATCCCGTGGGAGGGATCCCGTGTGGGAGGAATACCGTGGGAGGTATCCCGTTTGGGAGGAATCCCGTGGGAGGGATCCCGGTTGGGAGGAATCCCGTGTGGGAGGAGTCCCGTGTGGGAGGAATACCGTGGGAGGGATCCCGTTGGGAGGAATCCAGTGGGAGGGATCCCGTTGGGAGGAATCCAGTGGGAGGAATCCCGTGGGGAGGAATCCCGTGACTACCCTAATTCGCTATAATATAAAAAAAAATTTTCTCAAATCGCCAAATCTGGGGTCTGAAATTTGCGTCACCCTTCTAACCTGACGCACGACAGCGTATGACCGGGAGATATGGAATTATTTTGTCCGCTATCAATCTGACACACAGATCTAGCAGGGCGGGAGGGGACATTTGACTGCTTATTACACTAATCCCAAAAGTTATATGATGATGTTTTCTTAAGTTGAGTATTCATACGTTTCAACCACTAATTTAAATCTACAGAAGTTGTAATTTTATATTATTATCGGTTATGTACATCAATTTATCAACTTTTGGCTTATCCCTCTTTATCCCTGTAGATCTAGAGAGAAAGTTTAAGTAGACAAGATCAATCTTAATTTCATTTTACATATTTATTATCATTCAACAACATATATAGGGGCACTCTAATTTAATTTCATAATACAATTTTTCATTAAAACTAAAATATAAAAAAAAAATTTGAATCAAATGCATAGCATTTAGTACATTTAGCTTATAAAATAATGTGACAATATAAGTTTAAATTAAAAGTAAAATTTAAAAAAAAATATTTGTAAAAAAAACTAATTATCAATTTTGAATAATCTCAATGTTTAATTTCATTTCTCGTATTCATTCGAATCCGGTGGATAGGAACCAGTTCTCATCCATACGAAAAAACTGTCTAGCATCGTATTATATACAGCTTTCTACGAATATAAAAATGTACAATCATAAGATTAAAACCAGTTTTTTTAGCCCCGGGGTGCCGAAGGCACCGACTAAAAAAACTAGTTTTTAACTTATAATTGTACATTCTATATCCGCGGAAAGTCGTTTATAATACGATGCGAGAAATAATTATTAACAATATATAGGGGCACTTTAATTTTACAATAAAATTTAAAATTATACATTAGAATTAAAATATAATAAAAAACTTTATGAAAGAAATTTTCTTTAAATGCATAGCATTTAGTATATTTTGCTTATGAAAAAGTATATAAATATTGGTTTAAATTAACGATAAAAATGGATTTCAAAAGTTTAAATTAAAAGTCAAAAACATCCTAAAAAGTACTTGTAACCATTAATTTTGGTTAATCTCAACATTAAGTGCTTTGTGTTCTTTTTTAACAGCAGTAACAACTAGAACCCCATCAGTTGACAAGTTAGAAGTAACATCACTCGTTGTACATCCTCTTGGTAGTGTATATCTTCTGTGGAACTGTCTGGAGGCCATCTTCCATCCATCCTCTGATTTCTCTTCATGTTTGCCCTCAACAGTAATTGCGCCATTTTCAACACTTACACTCAACTCCTCTGGCTTGTACTTGGATGTATCCAGAGTAATTTCAAGTTTAGATTCATCATCTTGCATTCTTATTACCATGTTGTCTTGGCTGTTCTGGAAGAGATTGAGATCCTTGAAGATGGTGTTGAATCTGCCAGGCAAGTACCATCTACCAGGGAAAACAATTGTTTGATCTGGTTCAAAGAGATAAAAGTTATTTGAATCATTCTCTGTATTTGTTGATGCTTCAATGCTTGATGACTTGTTTTCAGACCTTCTTGCTGCAAAGGCAGACAATGACTTGTTTGTTTCTGAAGCTGAGGACATTTTTCTTGTGGATGAAGATGCTTCTTGTCTAATTTCTGCTTTTCCTTCAGTTTGACAAGTTGATTCTGAGTTTTCTTTTGGTTTCTCAGAACCATTAATATATTTGTTGCTATCCACCTTGTCACTTGTGTTGATTTTAACAATAAGAACATTATCGTTGTAGGAGTTATTGGACATTTTGATCTGTTTTCCTTCAGACGCTGAAGACATTTTACTCAATGATGATCTGAACTCCTGGCTTGCTGCTGACTCTGTCATCATACCCTGGTCACCTGTATTAATGATTACACTAAGCACATCAATGTTGTTGGTTGCACTGATCTCGTTTGCATCAGAAGTTGCAGACATTTTCCTCATTGATGATCTTGCCTCATGGCTTGCTGATGACTCTCTCATCATGCCCTGGTTATCTGTATTGATTTTTACATTAAGGACATCATTGTTGTTGGTTGCATCAATCTGTTTAGTATCAGAAAATGCAGACATTTTCCTCAATGATGATCTTGACTCCTGGCTTGCTGTTGCCATTTCTGCACTGTTGATTAATTCATCTTTTACTTTCATACTATTGTTCTTTCTGTTAATTATTACATTAATAACATCATTGTTTTCAGAGGCATCAATCTGTTTTTCTTCTGCAGGTTCTTCTTTAATTTGGAACTTATTTTCATCTAAGTTAATCTTAACATTTAGAGTATCATTCTGATTGATTATATTTCTATTTAAAAAAGCTGGTTCATTACAGGTTTCATCTTTGACATTGGTATTTTCATTAGTGTCTATCTTAACCTGGACAACATTAGTCTTAGAGTCATCATTCATGCTGTTTACTGATATTTTTCTCATAACTGATCTCATTTCACAATTCAATGATTGGTCTTTCTCAACAGATGTTTTTTCTTCATTCTTGTTTTTGTGGTTATCAGTGTTTATTCTGACATTTACTACAGAGTTATCAACAGAGCCAGAGGTTTTGTTTCTCATTGCTGATTCTTTTTCTTGCTTTGTCATGTCACTGGTATTGATCTTCACATTCAGCACAGCATTGTTGCTAGAATTATTATCTGATCTACTCTGTGATAAAGCTGATACTTTGTTCATTGAAGATTTCATTTCTGCCCTTGTCATAGATTTCTCTTTCTTGTCTGATAATTGTTGGTTATTCTTGACACCAGCCACACCATTGATTATATTTTCATTGTTGTCTGTATTGACTTTTACATTAAGAACATCATTGTTTGATAACTTTCTTTCTCTTGAAGTTGACATTTTTCTCAAAGATGATCTCAAACCTCCAACCATTGAGGATCTTTCTGCATTGCTGGAACATCTTCTTGAATTCCTGTTATCGTTTTCATTAGTATTGATTTTAACATTTAAAACAGAGTTGTCATTGAAATCATTGGACATTCTTCTTTCAGTGGATAATGACATCTTTCTTGTTGATGAAAATGATCCTCTTGTCATTGAAGACCTCCTAGCCCGACTAGTTGAAGATTCATTTGAATTCTTGAAGTTACAGGCAGACAATCTCATGTTTTCATCCGATCCTTGGAACATTTTTTCGCGGATTTTATCCAAATCCTCCCAGGTAGACTGGAAGAACGGATCCTGGAAGAAGTAATCTCTGATGGTCATGGGCACAATTGTTCTGTCAGACATTTTGTTTAGGTTTCTTTGTGTGTTGTTGTTACTGCTTTGAATCTTGTTTTGTTTCTGATACAATTTGAGTTTGACTTGTGCTTTATATGGGCAGCGGCACAGTTTAAAGCTTTCTCATGCAAAGATTCTATGAGAATCTAGACGTATTTTACAACTAATCTACAACATGGATCCCTGTTACACTACCTTTCATTGCATTGTATTCAGTTTTCTATTCTAATAAAACCCAACTTTTGATACATTGATACCTAAGCGCTGCGTTCCTAGCATCTTAGGATATCTTAAATTTTAGACGGATATATCTAAAAACTTAGCCCATGACCTATATAAAGCTTCCATAAAATGAAGAACTCAATCGATTCTGGCAAAATGAAGCATCAGTTTAATTTTCATTGTAATTTTAGCAAAAAATTACTAGAATTTTCTTTTTACGATTAATGTTATTATTCTGAGCTAATAATGAACATTAAGTACTTTAGAAACAATGAACTATTTAAAAGTATTTTACTAGGGAGCTGTGACACATACATTTTTGCGGAGGCGTGAGCAGCACACACTGTGCTACAAAACTAAAAAAGTCAAAGCAAAGATAAAAGCCAAAAATATACGATATATTCATTACATAGTTAGATGACAGATTCTCAGTTGTCGACGAATATACACATTTTTAAAAAGTGCAAGTACAATCAACAATTAAAATGCAGTTTTTATAATAAGTTTTAAATTAAATATATTTCTTTTGCAAATTTTATAGAATTTTTGTAAAATTGAAAATGAACAAAAGCCGGCCCTAAATTTGTCTGAAATCACTTATATTTTATGATACAATCTTTAATACTATCTGAAACTTTCCTTGATTTTGTAGCACACTGTGAGGGAATGATCTAGTGCTCATAAGCTTTTTAAAGAAATGACTTGTGCGTAAGGAATTCCTTTTATGGGATGATGAAGGAAAGGGGGAAATTATAAAAAGTGTGCGTCATATGCAAAAAAAGAAAGGTGTAAAGTAAAAACAGCTAATGAAAAAGCTTTAACTGCCGAAACCATGTAGGGGGTGGGGGGGGAGGGGTACTTGTATGGATGTTTATTACATAAAGTCCCTAAAGTTTTATAATAACGTTTTCTTATTCGTTTGCTTTACAACTTTGGGGACTTTATTGAATTCTGATTGGTGTGTTCATTAAGTGTCCAAACGTTTCAACCGCTAATTGTAATCTACAGAAGGGGTAATTTGTGTGTCATAATTGGGTATGTACATCAAATTATCGGTAAATGACTTTTTCCTTTATATCCCTGGAGAAAAAATGGAAAAACTTCAAAAGTTTTTCACTAAAACAATGTAGATAAAGGTTACTGCTAATTTATTCTTTATTGGCCGATTTTGAAAATTTCAGAGCTTATCTGGAAAAGACAGGAGGAGATATCTGGAGACATTTGTGGAGCTTCCTCAAAATGGAGAATTTAACCAGTTCAGTAGTTATTGCTATCTTAACGGACAAATAAAAAACCTCAGTAGCCATTCTATGATTGCATTTTGACTAAAATTCTTTCATATAACAGTGTAATTTTTTACTGTTATTTTTGTTTAATAATTTTTATAGTGCTAATATAGCATCATTTTGGGATTTAAAGTACCACCAATAGCAAAAGAACTTAATTCATTCATATGTAATGTATATAGCAAATATATTTATTCAAAATGTTCTATACATTTCTACTAAAGATTATACAAGCAAACTCCCCCCCCCCCCCCCCCACATACACACAAAGTGTATAGAATTCATCCCCCAAGAGCCTAATGCCCATTCACCCGCCCTCCAATAAAGCATTTTCAGGGGTATCACACCTTCCAAGCAAATATGGGTCAAGCCGTGCATAACAGATAGCTCTAATCGGTAATTTAGACATGTATACTGATCTCCCTAGATGTAGAAAAGCTTCGATTTTCAAAGTATGAAACATAAGTATGCTCATTCAATTTTGGTCATTAACTGATTTTAATTAACATTACTTAATGCAAATTATATTTAATCGTATTGCCTTTCTGGAATATTCTATTATGTTTCGTATTTCATTTTGGTAGGGCTCGATTGGGAGATTTATTCTAAAGGAATCTTTTTGTTCAATTATATTAATATTAGAAGTGGTTTTAAAATATGACAATATAAGTAATATTGTAGATACTCCTTATAGATAAAGGGAATCTTCACAAGAAATTGTCAAACTCTATCTCATACAGCAGCGAATAAAAATCTCATTCTATTAATCAATAGATTTCTAGATAATAATTTTTATTTATTGTACTACTATAATGTTAATTTTATTCTTTATGTGAGGCAATTTTGTTAATCATAATTGGGGGTGTGCAAAACATATCATACATTGTCTTATCCCAGAGAACCCTGCTTTTTTCATAAAACCTTTCCTTTTTATGGTTTGAATAAAATATCGGTGTGCTTTTATTTTCACCTAAATATCAATATAGAGTTAAACAAGGATGACAACATCCATAAGTAGCGAAGCACAAAAATTTTGTATAAGAATTTAAAGATTAGTTGTCAAAAACACGTATATTGGGGAAAAATCACGAAACCTTTTCAACATTTGTTTTTAATTTTTTAATACTTATATATCAGTACTATGACTAACAGACTGACGGTCAAAGTAAATTACATACTGTATGCTCAAAACAACGGGAAAATTAATTTTGATATTTTTAACTAAATTTTTTTTGAAATTGGACCATAAACACCAAAGATATGAGGAAAAATGAAAAAAAAAAAAATAGCCAAAAACCTGCAAAAAGGCTTGCTATTAATAATATTACTGCAAAAACCGCAAAGCAAGCTTTTCTTTAGTACAAATGGTAAATATTAGAAATTACGCTTTTTCTATAATAGAATAAATTAGATGCTAAATTTTGAATTACAAACTTTTAAATGAGGCAATTACGTTCTGGTCAAAATAGAAGTTTTGGATACCGTTAGAATATTAAAGATTTAATATTTCTCTGTGTTTTAATAAAAAAAGATTAATTTCTTTATTTTAGAATAAAATATTAAATAAAAATTATGTATTATAGATTTTTTTTAAATTCTTTGACAGACAATACTTTTTCCACTTTGAATTTCAACATGTGCTCCTTTTTTTAAAATTCAGTGATATGCCTGGAAAATGAAAACATGTGAGCGTAGCTGCTTTATTTGTCCCTTAACAACTTTAACAAACAGTAATGCTTTCTTTAATAACTAGCAGCTACGCCCCTAGAGGCCTCTAGTGGCACTTTAAATGTTTTTGTTTGATAAAGTCTCTACTATAATTTTTTACGTACGATACCTCTTCATTTGACGTTGAAGTCTCCTAAACGTTTTTTAAAATTTCGATTTTTTTGTCATTTCTCTTGGGAGGGTGGTGGTACCCTCCCCCAAAATAGTTAAAAAACCTTCCCGGGACTTATGAGAAGCTACCCTGTTAAGGAGAACCCGATCGGTTCAGCGGTTAGCGAGATCCTTCGGTACACACAGACAGACACACAGACAGACACACAGACAAACATCCTGTTACTTTAGTATAAGGATATAAAGCTAATGCATTTGAATTTATGTTATTTCATTTTTATGCCTAGAAATGTTTGATTACCTCAATAAAGTTGAAATTTCGGCATTCTTCTGTTCTGATTGCTAAAATATATAATCAAAGGCAAAACACTATGAATAAATATGGATGATATGATATTCTCATTGAGGTGACTAAAATATATTAATAATTGTGCAGAATTGATAGTACACCTGAAATATCTGGTAAAGTTATATTTCTTTATTGTTGTGGAAAGCTGCAAAATATTTTTATTTCGTGTCCAGGAAAAAGAACTTATTTAACTTTTTAAGTAGCGGAGCAACTATACAATTCTTATAATGGGAGGAAGAGGGGATTGTAAATTATTCTGGTACCTTAAGTTTTATTAACGTAATCTCTCATTTCTTAAATACTTTGTAGACTTCAATGGGGATGTACCTTTCCATCAGGGTTCGGAAGCCTCACGTAAGCCGCGCATAAGCCTCAGTTTTAAACCTGCTTGTGAGCAGAAAAAAAAAATTTAGAAAGAAGGATTGTCTGCTAAAGAGCCGTTTTATACATCCAGCTGAATTTTACAGTGATAAAATCACGATTTCACTGAGGCTTACACGCGGCTTACGTGAGGCTTCCGATCCCTGCTTTCCATCAATAATTCTGATTTGAAAAAGGCTAACCCAGAAATCTTAAGGGATAAGACAATACATTACCTGTAATGATAAACAAAATAACCCCTTTTATATATTAAAATTATTGGTAGAAAATCTTGGACACAACTAGTTTGCTATCAACCAATAAAAATTCAACAAAAGTTAAAACCTTGGGTACAAGTATAATGAACAATCTAATGTCCCTTTTCTTCCCTTTTAAAACTTAAATCAGTTCATCGTCTATTGTCTTATTCCAAAAGTGCCACGATGAAAAACACCTTATGTACCTTTTTAAGTAGCGTTAATACTCCATAATTATATCTGGATGAACCGGTTTTGATACAGTCCAAATTAAATCGACAATTACAAATTCCTGCAACAATGATTTGGATCTTGTCTTTGGCATTGATATCTTTGCACTAGAATGTCCTTGTCTTAAAATGGTGCATTATTATTATTACTGTGGGTGTCCACTTCCGCACAAAAATTAATAAGAAATAAATATTGGCACAAATAAATTTCTTTTATTTTGCTACACTCTTACAATAGAGAGAGGGGACAATGTGCTGTTAATTATACTAGTCCCCAAAGTTTTATAGTAATGTTTTCTTATTCGTTGGCTTACCAACCAGCGAATTTTATTTGGTTGGTTCATTATGGTGAGTCTTCAAACTTTTCAACCACTAATCTACAGAAGGATTATTTTTGTGTATCATCATTTGTCAAAATTATTCAAAAGCCTTCCCAAAACCTATAAGAAGCTTCCCTATAAAACAGATAATCATCAATCAATATACATGTAAGGATAATATGCGATAAAAATTTCGGATTCCATTATATGTGGGAGTGAAAATACACCACATTATTTAACTAGACTTAAATGTTGAACATTTAAATTGTTTTGACTTAAACTTTATGACAGACTATTTATTAAACTTTTTATCACAAAAAATACCTTGCTTAGTCTGGAATAATAACTTTATGTAAATAACAGAATAATAAAAAAGAAATATTCAAATGAGTACTGTTTTGTTATTTTTTTTAGTTTGCAAAATAAAATATTGGAATTAAATGTTTTTAAAAATTATTAATTAATACAAAGTTATGAAATGACCCTGAAACCATTTAAATTAAGGTTAGAAGTTAATTTATTTACTTATTAAATTTGTATCATTAATGTTTTAATTTAGAGTAAATCATTAAATTTTACCATAAGCTATATTTTAGTATTAAAAAAACATTTAACAAAAATAAGTAAAAAAAGATATTAGATCATATAATGGCTTCTGGTATATATCTATTTGGCTAAACGCATTTCTATGTAAGTTTGTGTGTATGTGTGTGTGTGTGTGTGATAGCGTATGTTTGTGTAGTTTAGTGGAGGAGTGCGTAGAGAGAGAAGAGACATAGATACTGTAGAATACGTAGAAAATATATTTTTATTATCTTAACACTAAAAGAACCGTTAATTGGTTAATTTTAAGTTAGTTTGGTTAGTGGTTAGCGAGATCCTTTGGTTCAAACATACAAAGAAACATCCTGTTACTTTAGTATAAAGATAGTGTAAGTATAAATACGAGAAATCTTATTTTTGGCCGCCTGTCAATTTATGTTACTACAGGATACCAAAAATTGATTTTAACAATCTGCAACCACTCTAAAACTTAGCAGCTACGAAGTTTGCTTCAATGCTTAACCCTTACCAAGCACCTACGTTTCTCTAAATATTACAATCTTATTAGCGATATACAGAGGGATTGGGGTTATGTAACTTTTTACCAATAGTTTTAACCCTTACATTAAAAATATGTCTCTCATACGGACAGACAAACCGACGGACGGACAGACATCATTCTACTTTGTATTATAGATAATAATTATATATTTCTGTGTAACAAGGGTGGAAATTCAGGGAGTAAGGGAGGGGACAATGGGCAATTAATTCAATATAAGAGTTATCAAAGAAAGGGCATGAAATCCAGTTTAATCCAATAGATTTGTAGGAAATTATAAAGGGATTGTTAATTGAATAATAAATTTCCATAGCGTGAAATCACAACTTGTTTTTGATGAAATATATTGAGGTTTTTTGGTGTGATTTTTATATTAAAAGATTATTGGACCCGGCCAGCTGCTAGCAAGAATATGACTGCCCCTTTTTATTCTGTTTATTTCCCTTGCCCCTTGCCCCAACCCTCCTTCTCCTTTCTCCCCGTCTGCTACATTCCAAACTAACACAACGAGTGTTTATTTCCCTTCCCCCCACTTCCCTTATCCCTTCTCCCCGTCTGCAATATTCAAAACATACATAACGAGTAGCGGCATTCTATGCGCAAGTCCCCAAACTCAGTCAGAAACTGCTAAATTCTTGCACATTCCCTTTAAGCCAGTCCCCAAAGTCTGAGACTCCTAAAAATTGAATATTCGATCAATTGTCCCCTCCCTTACTCCCTGGTGGAAATTAGAAATTTTGCAATACCAACCCCTGGCTGTTATTAAGTGCTTTTAGTAGCGAAGCTACTCTATAGTTAGGAATATCTGTACGTCCGTTCGTCATACTGTCAAATTAAGTTTGAAATACAATCCCCCAGCTGTTATGTTAGTAAATGCATCAATCAGTAGCGAAGCTACACAATAGTCAAGGTTGTCTGTACTTCATTTTATTTTATAATTAATTTGAGTAAAATAAATGCTGTACAACAAGCGTCTTTGTCGCATTTCGGGATTTATTAACAATTCCTGCCAATGATATAAATCTCCTAAAATTATTTAATTACTATGTTAATACTATAAAATTTGTGTAGCTTGTTAATGCTGCGCTGCCTATCAACATAATTTTCCTTGTTTTTTTTATGTTTATCATTTATAATAATAAGGGGGTAAAAAACAATACAGAATTGTTAGCATAATGAGATAAAAAAGTAGTGTGTCTAAAAAACTACACTTTCCTTTCTTTAATAAAAGCGGTATGTACATATGTCTTTCTCTATCGAAAGATCTGCCTGACTGCTAAAATGACTTAATTTTTCTTTTCAGGGAAGCTTCTTTTATTTAAATGACTCCTAACTTTTTCTCCTTTTTAAACTTTGATGTTAAATTTTAAAGTACTTTCAGGAAGTTGAAATATAAATAAATTGAAGTACGGTTCAACCATCGATTTTAGCGGATTTTTGTTGCTTTTTCTGCACACCAAAAAAACACATTATCACTTTTTCCCCCTTTTTCAGTTTCTAATTAGACTAACAATCAAGCAATAAAAAAAATTTTGCGAAAAAAAATAATATTTTGTAACATATGCTTATAAAAACAAGGACAATTTATAGAAACGAAGCTACTCTAAAACTTCCTTTGAATCATGGAAGCATAATGTTGTTTTATGTGGTTTTAGGCTATTTTCAAATTATTTAAAAGCCAGGGGAAAGTCGCTATTAAATTTTATAGAATGTTTTTTTTCTGATAATCCCTAAAGATCTCGCTAACCAGTTGAGTTCTCCAATTAAGGAAGCTTCACAATTTTTTAATGGTTTAAGTCTATTTCTCTGCATTTGTGCTGATCAAATAAATGATTAGTACACCAAATATCATCCATTGTCTTATCCCTTAAAATCCCTGACTTGTACCCTTTAGTGTTATAATTGTAATTATTTTAATAACCTAACTAACAAGCGTTCATAATTACCAATTTAAACGATAACAGATACCACGTAGTCCGAAAATGTACACAGGTTTAAAAAGTACAAAGTGTATGTAACCACTAAAATGCTGCTTACAAAAGTTAAATTAATATTTGGTTTTTAAAATCTCATTTATTTGTATATTTTAGTAAATAGCCTTCCTAAAAATATTAGCAAAACTCGAGAAAAACCCATATGTACAAAATCGATCATGATTGTTCTAAAGTTATCAGAATCGTTGTATTTTTACTTGGATGTTGCACCAAATTTTCTTGTACTCTAATGAAGTGATACTTGCAGCCGGATAAAATAATTATACTCTGCATCAACCCCCTTTACCCCAAACCCTCCCCGATCCTACTGGATGACCAATAAAGAGGTCCATATTAGCACCTAATTTTCCCCTGTCATTATATCCACCTATTATACAAGCATTGCTATCAGTTAATATATTGTTAACTTATTATTTCTCTGCTACTCATGGGCATAATTGTCCTGGTTCTAGGCTATAATTAAAAATATATTACACAGTTATCTAAATCTTTTCATTTAGAACAGACTTCAACAGTTTAATATGAGTTTAGAAAGTTGGGTTATTTATTATCTGGCTACATGAAATTTTTTAAACTATAGGTCGATAGATAGATATTAAGATAAAAAAAAACTAATAATGATATTGGGATAGAAATAAAGAGAGATATATAGATAAGTAGATACAAAAAAGATATATATGTAGATGGATAGATAGATAGAAAGGAGAAAAGAGAAACATAATTTATTGCATGTTGACATGTAAGATTAAGTTTAGGTATTAACAATCTTTTTGCTCATATTAACTCATTTAGAAAGTCATTGAAGAGAGAGAAAAAGAGAGAGAGAAAGAGAGAGAGAGAGAGAGAGAGAGAGAGAGAGAGAGAGAGAGAGAGAGAGAGAGAGAGAGAGAAAGAGAGAGAGAGAGAAGAAAAAAAAGAGAAAGAGAGAGAGAGAAAGTTAGAGAGAGAAAGTGAGAGAAAAAGAGAGGAAGATAAGACGACTCAATGTCGAAGAAAATATCAGTCAAATTTGCTATGAGTAAGACTTTGTGATTAAATTCCAAAGCATAATACTGTGGTATTCGGCAACCGTGAGCCATGCCTATGGCACCCCTGACCGGGGTTCGGGGAAGGGCCAACGGCCCTCCCCCGAGTCCTGGGGAAGGGGTCTGTCGACCCCCTCCCTATGCCTAAAATTAATGATTGAATCTGCCAAGTTTTATTATGGTTAACTGTATTGTTAATTCCCCCCACCCTTTCCAGGGATGGGGGATCATTATTGCCTAAACTGACTATTGTATATGTATTATAATGCTTTTATGTTATGATTATTTATTCCTATCTGTGTAGTTATTGTTTGTTGTATATAGCTTTAGTACCCTTTAGACCTGCAATAAAGTGACAACTGAAATAGATGTTGATTATTATTTAGTGAATGCTAGAGAAGCGTAGCTTCTCTATAGTAAGGTGTCCACGTCTGTCACACTGCCGTAATCTAATTGAACTCCGGTGTCTGCCATTTATCCTCGGCGGATATCACAACTTTTGGTGACAGCTGTGTGAGATTACGGCAAACCACAAGTGTAGAGCAGACGCGCAGCTGAGGCTAAGGTACTCCCAGCAGTGAAACTGGCAAAACTGACACAAGCAACCTGAATTACCCACCCTGGATAGCAAGGTCTAACTCTGCATCCGGCAGTTGTGGAAGTGAAACAGCGAAACTTGACGAAGAACCGCGAGAAGCGCCGACATCTAACGGAGAATTGAGCGCTCAAAGGGCTGAAACAGGCCTGCGGACCGGCTGAAACAAGCCAAATAAGTGTAAACGGCTGAAAATAGGCCAACTTTACTGCAAGATATAGCAGGATCCGAACCAGTGGCGCTAGCAGGACGGGACATTCCCTGCCGCCATCAGCCGGATTTGGATCAGCGGCGCTAGCAGGACGGGACATTCCCTGCCGCCGATAGGCTGAAACACGCCATATAGCTGCGAGCTGCGAGCCAACATACGAGTGTAGTGCACCAAAGCAGAGAAAAACTACGTCAACTCCAAGTATCCTGAGAGGCTACAACGCAGCCACCCATCTAGAAAAACAGATATTATATCACATTGCAGGGATTACCACCCTGGTGTGATGGCTAAACAATAGATTTATGAGCAAAGATTGGCAAACAATTTGTTGTGTTGTGATAAAACTAAAAATAGAACAGGCTTGGATTTATTGTGTATTGTGATAACAACTAAAAATAGAACAGGGTTGGTAAACAAATCTGTTATGTAATTGTGATAAGGACAAAAATAGAAGCTAGATGTAATATAACAAATGCCCTGATACACAATCTAATCACCTCAAGCCTACAGCACAACAACAATACACCCCTTATCTCAGAGGAAAGGGGGGGGGCCCACTCTCCACTGAAGGAAATACAATCAAGGTGATATAACAGATAAGCCTAGGATTAAGGAGAAAGGGCACCATTACTTTATCACACAGTTACCTCAAACCCACAGCACTCCCCCTTCCTCACAGGGGGAACGGACGGATTTACCCCCGTCCCCTCACGCGCTTCCCCCCTCCTACCCACACTAGACTAAGTCCGCCCACGGTGTGGAGCTAGTGGCCGGGAACACAGAGCGCCATTTACGGGTAGCGCAACGGAGTGCGGAAATATCATAAAATTCAACGGACAAAGCGGACCAATGAGAGAGCGAGTTGAGGGATAAGTGCGCGTTTTACCTGTGTGCGCGGATTTGACGGTGCGTAAGCGCGTTGCAAGGACAGGAGATTTCACGCACACACACACACACCGCAGCGGAGCTACTTCATAGCATCTAACAGAGGTATTTTTAGAAAATAAAGAATTACAAGCTTCCTCCTCCTATCTGTAGTGTGATAAAGGAAAACCAAATCAGTTCCTGACAGCAGTTCAGACCCTCAACACCTATCTACCCCTACCAGCCTACTCTACAACCTCAGCATCCAACTAGTGATAAGTACAGCTAAGTTATATCTTTGCAACTAAACTACCAACCTAGTGATAAAAACAGTGTTGGCTGTTAGGCTAGAAAGCCTCAAGTGACAAACCATTTATCCTATTGCTTTATAACTTTGTGTCCCGCCGTTGAACCGTTGACCCGATGGAACAGCCGCAAGCGCCAGGAGGCGACCAAGCCCCAGGATGGCTCCAGGATGACCCTCAGCCGGCTCCAGCCGAGTACCGCAAGCTGATGTTGAGTAACCTGCCGGAGTATAGAGGACCGCCCAAGCAATCCTGGAGTTCACATATCCGCAGACTCGAGATGTCATGGGCGGCTTACCGCGTGCCACCCCATGACTCCCTCAACCGCCGCAATGCCCTTTTACTGTCACTGGTAGGGCAAGCGGCGGAAATGGCTTCTCATCTGTTTGGCGAGGCAGGCCAAGCCTTGACCTACGAACAGGTCAAGGCCGAGTGTGAAATGTTATTTCGTCCTGCTTTTGAATCCCAAACGCTTAAACAAGCGTTTAGGGATTACAAGCAACACTCGACAGAACCTATACAAGCATACATATCAACCAAGTGTGCCTTGTATAGGGACGCCTACAGCCATGAGGATCTCGAGTTGTTAGTGGACGAATTAAATCGTGGCATTCGTAACGCTAATGTGAAACGCGAGATGATGAGTCATGAGATCACGAGTGTACCTGAGTACACTCGTAGAGCCATGTTCACCGTCACCATGATTACCAAGCAGCTGAAGGAGGGTGTGTGCCTAGTGGACTCTACCGACGGGCTCACTGGATCGGCCAGCATCCAGTTGCCCCAATATGACGAGTCGGAGCCAATGGAGATTGGCGCCTTGGCTCCGGGTCTCCACCAGATGGGGAAGGTCGCTCCAGATGACAAGGTTCCAGGTCGCTGTTTCCGCTGCCAGGGGAGAGGCCACCGAGCTCGAGACTGCCCGACGCCTATGGAAGTTAGCCTAGAGGAGAGACGCACCCAGCCACGCCGTGACCGTTCTGCCAAGTGCGAGCGTTGCCACTATGCCTGTCACACGGCGGCCGAGTGCAGAGCTGACTGGGACCAGGTAGCCAGCCGCAGGCGCACCGCAGATAAGGGTGCCCCTCCAGGAAAGCCCAGCAGAGTGGCCCATATGGAAGGGAGCGCGC
Organism: Acartia tonsa; assembly: GCF_053477335.1. NCBI lineage: Eukaryota > Metazoa > Arthropoda > Copepoda > Calanoida > Acartiidae > Acartia > Acartia tonsa. The sequence continues at coordinate 15,749,769 of NC_137267.1, forward strand.
CCCCAGCACCACCGCAACAAGCAGCCGCCCCCAAAGCCGCGGACCGAGCCGACGGGATGCCGCAGTTTGGGACCGTTCCAGCTAGGATCAACGTACTGGGCGGCGCGGCTGAACCCAACCGGGTTGGCCTGGGCTTCAGTCTCAACCACCTGGGGCCGGAGTTGGTGCAACCCTACAACATCGCCGAGCCAGAAGTCCTGAGGCCCCAGCCTTTTAGCCTCAACATGATGGAGCCTGCTCGACCGAGCCTACCCAGCAAGAGTGGAGGGGCGCTACCCAGCGTCACTGAGACGGTGTACGGGGAGGCCCTGGCGGCCGCTGAACGAGAGAGGCAGGAGGCGCTAGCCAGCGCATCAACATCGATGTATGGGGCGCCACCCGGCGCCGCCACCTGTGATGACTGGGGGGTGCTATCCAGCGCCTCCCATCTGGTGCCTGGGGCGACAACCGTCGCCGCCACCGAGATACCTGGATCCTGGAACGAGCCAGCCTCCAACCTGGTGCCTGGGGCGACAACCGTCGCCGCCACCGAGAGACCTGGATCCTGGAACGAGCCAGCAGTCCCAGAGGAAGGGGTGACACCCGTCACCCCCAGCCAGCCAGCGCCACCAGCCTGCAGGGAGAGCCCAACTGCATGCCATCCAGCGCCCCCTGCCATCCGAAGGAACCCAGCTGCCCAGCACTCCCAGTCGAGCCAGGATAAGTTAAATTTGACAAATGTGTTGTATCCAAACCATTGTAAAACCCCAGCCTTGCCTGTGCCCCCTGCACCAGAGGCTGGGGAGATTGAAATTTGGGGATATAAGGACTTGCCTGTGCCACATGCACCTGAGTTCCTAGGGCAGGGGAGGGACGAGAGTCAGGGCGAGCCTGTGCCACACGCACTTCAGCCCCATGCCACTGGGCATGCCATGGACAAGGGAAGGGACCACTTGGGGCTAGGGGAGCCGACACCCAGGCAAGCGCCAGTCGCCTGCCAGTCTGTCATTGGGGAGGGTATCGGGGTGCCCCGGCCACACAAAGATAACGCTCAATGGAAACTTGTATCTAGCCAGGAGCAGCCCAGCCGTGTCCAGCCCAGAGAAGCAGCCGTGACCCGAGCCGAAGATCCCCAGCCGCGTGTGCGAGGTAGATGGCTGCCTGGAAGCTTCTCACACTGGTGGATGGTCCTGTGGGGACTACTGCTGGCAGCCGTGTGGCCTACAACCAGCTACGTCCTGGTGGGATGGGACTGTGCCAACCCCACCCACGTCACAGCCTACAATAAAGAAAAGATGTGCAACACGGAACCTCTACACCAGGAGGTGCCCCTGGGCCATGAAGTACACGTCCTGCAGCAAGTCAAGGTGAGGGAAACAACAGGATACAGTTGTCAGCTCACTGTGTCCCAGTGGACATTCAGGTGTGGGGTATGGGGTCACCTCAAGGTGACCTCGGTCCCCACCCTCATGAGGCCAACCAAGATAGATCCAGAAACGTGCCGAGACCTGGCCAGGAACCGAGTCTACACGCTGCCAGGCAAGACCCAGCCACTGACGTTCCAGCTGAACCATCCCCTGTTCTTCACCCTCGATATGGTGGGCGCCCTCGTCAACAGCCCCGAGGGGGTGGGTTGTGAAGGGGAGGACGTCCACTTCAAGGGCCAGCTGTACCGCAATGAATTAGTGCTCCAGGAGCGACGGCTGCTGGTCAAGGAAGAGACCTACGTAGTAGAGGATGGACGGGTGGAGTCCCAATCTGACCACCTGACCTTGGAATGTCCCCATTCAGAGCTGTCTTGCATCACTGGGGAAGCAACCTACGTGTGGGACCACCTGGGGAGAGATTGCCCCTTGAGGCTGATCCGCAGCCTCCAGCCTAGCCTAGTGATGGATGCGTTCCTGGTTGACCATCAAGCCCAGTTTTTCATCAACATGACCAACCCCACCTCAATAGTGAACTGCGACTTTGAGGCCCATGCCACCAACCACCCAGCATTGTTCGTGGCAGCTGACCCAGCCGCGGCAGCGCTGCCCAGAGTATCGGCCAGGGATGTTGATGTCCCCCTGCAGGCCCAGATACATGCAGGTTATATTGGATTTACTCTGGAGACACGCATGAAAAGCACAGCAGCAGAAGAAGTAGCGGCCAACTGCTGGAAGCTCCAGCAACTAGACCCGGCCCACCCGGTGCGTGTCCAGGGGAGCACGTTCTCGGTGCTGAGGGGAGATGTCCTGCTCCAGCTTACCTGCCAACGCAACAAATATGTTGTCCATGAACACAAGGAGTGTTGGGACAAAGTGCCAGTAGAGCCCACAGGGTTTGTAGATGCCGTGACACGAGTGTATAGCGGCCACGCCACCAAGATTCCCTGCTCCTCCACATACCCCCTGACTGTGCACGCGGAGGAAGGCTGGATAGAGTTAACCCCCGCTCCTAAGAAGAGGCCACCCCCGCTGGATACGCCTAAGCAGCTGCTGACAGAACCCCTGGATGACTTCAGTTCAGGGGGCTTGTATTCGCAGGCTGAGTTGAACGACTGGCAGCAACTGCTGGCGTTCCCAGCATATAAAAGCGCCATGCTGACCGGCCTGTCCTATGGCTCATGCGTTCAGCAAGGTAGCTGTTCGGCCACAGGTGACCATGGGATAGTGTCCTACAACATCGACCGACTGGCGGAGGAAGGAGAGGCCGCCCTGGATGTCTGGGCTGGGTTCAGACAAGCTATTCACGAGTGGGGAGATGGCGCAGCCATACTGTGCTTGCTGTTGTTAATCCTCAAACTGCTGGGGGATCTGACCATCATTTCTCTGGCAGCAGCACAAGGAGGTGTACGGGCAGCCATGAATGCGATGTCACAAGTGTTCCTGTACCATCCAACTTTGTACAGGAAGGCCTTGGCCAGAGCCCGGCTCACCCATGCCAAGTCCCGGGACTTTTCAGTAGACTGGGATGCCATTCCCATCGGCCGGGAAGCAGCCGAGGAAATGGTGTCCATGCAATCAGCCGATAGCGGGCATGACCGCTCAGGCAGGCCAGGACCGCCCTCTGGAAGACCCCGCGGCCCCTCGGGAGGTCAGGCTGCCGCCCAGACGGTCAACTTGGCAGCCAGTGCCCCAGCCACTGCCAACCACAACCAGAATGCCCCACTGCTGACTGTCCCAGCAACAACTGGGCCACCCGCCAACCTGACACCTGCCGGCGCTGAACTACGTGTCCAACCAAAGCCAGCCTCTGCCTTCTATCCCACGTTGGGACCCCATCAACCCTGAGAAACACTCACCACTAGGATTCCATTGAATCATTATCATTTGTATATATCTTAGCCCTAAGGAGCGGACCGAAGGCCTCAACCACTGTCGGAAGTCTGGTAGGGAAACCCTCTCCCAGCCTTCCGAGGGGAGAGTTGTGGTATTCGGCAACCGTGAGCCATGCCTATGGCACCCCTGACCGGGGTTCGGGGAAGGGCCAACGGCCCTCCCCCGAGTCCTGGGGAAGGGGTCTGTCGACCCCCTCCCTATGCCTAAAATTAATGATTGAATCTGCCAAGTTTTATTATGGTTAACTGTATTGTTAATTCCCCCCACCCTTTCCAGGGATGGGGGATCATTATTGCCTAAACTGACTATTGTATATGTATTATAATGCTTTTATGTTATGATTATTTATTCCTATCTGTGTAGTTATTGTTTGTTGTATATAGCTTTAGTACCCTTTAGACCTGCAATAAAGTGACAACTGAAATAGATGTTGATTATTATTTAGTGAATGCTAGAGAAGCGTAGCTTCTCTATAGTAAGGTGTCCACGTCTGTCACACTGCCGTAATCTAATTGAACTCCGGTGTCTGCCATTTATCCTCGGCGGATACCACAATACTTTTAGGTTCAACATAGTATTGTATAGTTTAGTAGAAAATTTCCAATAGCTTCAGTTGTAGGGCTTCAAACCCGATTAATATTCTGAGGAATAGATTCGGTTCTGAGCCATGCTGAAAATTCATGTATTATTGACAATTTTTCTCAGAACAAATAAAACTTGGAATTTAGAATTTGTCTACGATGTAAAATTAAAGGTAGAAGGTTGCGTGATTTTATAGATTCATTTGAACCTATTTAAATTATTAAAACTTTGTTTAATATAGAATATAAATAATATTTATAGTTTATTAACCAATATTAAAAAATTGAAATAAAAAATCTAAAAAAATATTTGCCATTTAGACTGATTTAGGTAAGGCAGTAGGTCAGAATTTTAATGTCTCTGGTATGACTCGTTTGTGGACTAGACTTGAACATGACAGCAAGCTATCAGTTAAATTCTAAAGCCACAGGTTTCAATAATTTTATTTATGTCATAAAGCAGTTTGTTGTCAGATTATTGTAGCTGCGCTACTCATGGTTATAATTGTCCTTGTTTTAATTTCTATTTTTAAAAAGTATGAAATAAATTTAATTTTAAGGGTGTATTTCAAAAGTGTTCATAAACCTTGCAGCCCCTTGTAAATTTATCACGGAAGGGATAATAGACTGTAAATTATATTGGTAACAAAAGTTTTCCAAGCACTTTCTCTCATTCATCCACTTAAACTTTAGATACTTTATTTGGTACAATCTGTTTGATCAAAATATTGAAGGTTTGATTTAAGAACCCAAAGTTTTTGTATACAAAAATTTGGGTACCAGTCATAGGCGTCCAAGGGGGGGGGGGTAATTGGCCATTTGGCACCCCCAAAATTTTGTGAACATTTTACCCCCCCCAAACACGAATTACCCCCCCCCCCCTAAATTTTTTTACCCCCCCCCAAAAAAAAAGCTTGGACGCCCCTGGTACCAGTATAATTTACAGTTCAATATACAATCCCTTTCTTTCCATCACTAATATAAACCTTGCATGTTATGGATCAATACATTCCTGTTTTAACAGAGAAATTAAATGTAACATGTAGTATGTGTTAATGTTATTAACCCATTTGTTCGGTCAGTCTGTCTTTCCTTTTAAACACTCAGGTGGAATATCTGGCGTCGTCTAAATAGAAAAAAAATCCGTGAATTCCAAAACTTCCTTTGAAATGTACATTAACTGTGAAAAATATGAATGTAACAAGGATATGTAGATTCTATAGAAGTGAACAACTTTGTAGAAATAATACAACTACGTGAAGAAAATCTAGGGTTAGTAAAAATATATAATCGAATTTTTTAAATTAACTTTTTATGATTGCTTATGAACTTTGGGTATTGTCCAACCTTTTCCAACAACAAATTTATCTGCAGAACATGTGAATGTTTCAAAGATTATAATATTTCAAAAGAAGCTGTCTTAACTTTTATTTTTATAGCTAGTCGGTGTTTTTAGTAAGTAGTAGATGTAAAATTTTCCATAGAATTTAGATATACAACCGGTTTTTATAAAAAAAAATAAGTCAGTTTTAAGGTACTAAAACGCAACAAAAAAAAAGAAAATTGCCATTAAGAACAAAAAAAACTTTGAACGTAAATATATCCTAACACAGGCATAAAAAATATGGGTTCATATATACCTTTAGAGTCAGAAAAATATTACGAATCCATTTTAAGTAAAATTGAAAAAAAGTAAAAAAAAATCGCCTAACATATTTTATTATACAGGCAACACTTATTTTATCCCCTCTTTACCCCCTTCCCATTTTTAATCTCAAAACAAGGATTTAAGATGGTTGCCTGTATAATATAATATAATATTTTCATATCATTTCTTTTATAAATTTATTGTAGTTTATTTACTATTTTGTAAACTTTTCAATTTTGCCTAGAATGGATTTGTAAAATTTTTCGCATTCTAAAAGTATATATAATCACCTATTTCTTATACCTGTGTAATGATATATCTAAGTTCAAAGTTTCTTTTCTCGTGGGTTCAAAAAAATAGATTTTTTCAATAATTACTCATCAGAATTAAAAAAGTAAAGTGTCAAATTAAAGATCTTACTATTTTTGTTTAAAATGTTAATTATCTTCTTCTTTTTTGTTGAGTTTTAGTACCTTATGACCGGCTTAATTATTTTTTTTAAAACTTAAATTACTTAAAAAATAAGAGGTCTACAAAAAAAACGATTGCATATCTAAATTCTATGAACATTTTACATCTAATACTTACTAAAAACACCGACTAGCTATAAAAATAAATGTTAAGACACCTTCTTTAAGGCACAGGTGTGTAAAACATATAACTGCAAGGGCATCCAACTGAAGGGCTGGGGGGGGGGGGGCAGGGCTTTACTCCACTACCCCCAACCTTAACTTGCTTGGTAGAAGGAGTAACTTCATGTTAAAAGATAAAAATATTAGAATAATGGACATACTTACACTTGTTGAGAAGCCTAGCTGCCTAAAAGGCAATATACCATTTTTGCCTATACTAATCACAGTTGCAAAAATACAGTCTGTAAGTGCAAATTTAACACACTCACAATTTTTAAGAAGTGAAGCCTTTCTTCAGTTACAGTACGTCCGTCTGTGCATAACAGACAATTCTGATAGTACATTTAGGCAAGTTATTCTTTAAATGGTGATTTCTGAAACCTTTTTGTACAAATTTAAGAAAGTAAAGCAAAGCAATGTTTGCAGGTCTAATCTCCAAAGCTTCGCTTTTATGAAAATTTCATCCTTGTTCTTTTTGCAATTTCACATTACACGCCTTGGAATTGGACAGATGGATTTCTGAGGCGCAGCTAGGAATATGCAGGGACTTTAAGGGATAAGACGATAATTTGCTGTAAAAGTGTCTAAAAAATCAGCCATTGGACGTCATAAAAATGAGGGAGATGAGAGGAGAAGTGGGAAAGAAAACTTCTAAAAAAGAGATAATTAATACCCCATTTGTATGACGTCTCAAGGTTGATTTTTGAGACACTTTGTCCAGCTACAAAACACGGTAAGCCTGTGAAAATGCTATTTTTTAGTAGAGATATTATATTTCTCATTTTTTATCATCAAATATTTATTCCTCCATTCATAATTTTAGCTGCATTTTCTTATTTCAGACTAAGGCTGTTCTGTAGGTTTTGAGCTTTTATAAAGTACTAGCGGATGCGCCCATAGCATCTAGGAACTCTTTATGTCTGGGAAAGGGCAGAAAAAAGCCTAAAATCCCAAGAATTTTATCTGAAAAATAAAAAGCCTAAAACCATCCCTAGGTATATGTGAAGATTCCCTAAAAATGAAAACTCAATCAGTTCTGGAGTTGTAACTTGTTGCAATCTTATGCTACAGACAAAAGAGCCTTACTACTTAATGAACTTGTTTTGTTAGCTTTTAAATATTAAAAAGCACAGAATGTTTAATATTTCCTTGGACACATGATAGAAGAACTTCATTTAAACAAATTTTTTTATAATTAATATTTAATATCCTAATTGAGGGTAATAATCAATTTATCGTTCATTGTCATATCCCTTAAGATTCCTGATTATTTGGGAAATTGAATTCAAAGTGTTGGTGAAAAAAGGGATATTTACTGAAAATTTCAATTTTATGCAAAAACTAAACACATTTTTTGCTTCCATATAAATATTAAATTTTCAATATGAAAGCATGAATGTGAAAAGTGTTCTAGAAATAAATTCTTTTCGCAGTTATTTTACTAAAATCATTATACACTCCCCTATATCAAATAAAAAAATATTGATAAAAAAGCTTTTTACTACCCATTTAATATGTAAAGAAAACCCCCAAAGTTTTTTAGCCAACGAATGAAAGAAAGTGTTTATAATATCTAAGGGACCAGTATAATTTACAGCCCCCCCCCCCCCTGCCTAGATGTTTAATAAATTCTTGAATATTTTTATTCTTATTATCCTTTTCCTTTTCCAGCAAGGTAAGGAGGTAAGGGCAGAAAAGGGTGTAAATTGAAATCAAAGGTCAATATATTAAATTATGAAGGTACTAGTTGCTTCGACCCTAGTACCTAGGGGGCAGCGGGGCATTTCAGGAAAGTAGGAAAAACTAATCTAAGACGTTTATAAAACTTACCTAAAGAGTGCAGCTAATTTTTATCATGATTTTCGAGATCTTAAGCTGCAGACAAAAAAATAATTATATAATACTTATATATGCAATAAAAAAGTTGAACAGAATTAAATCTTTAAAACCAAAAGAATTATAATTAGATTTTAAAATAAACAAAAAGCAGAAAAATGTCTAATGTATGTCTGTTGATTCTAGCTTAATAAGTGATTAGAGCTCTTTTATTGAAGGGCGGACAAACCGACCATATATATAGAAATCCCCACTTTAATAATCAAAGAACCCTGTAGGATGCATAATAGAATCTTGTGAAAATAAGTAAAACCTCATTTCGGAAAGGGACAAATGTCTCAAAAATCATGTGACGTCATGAAAATGAGGGATTATCCATATCTTTTTCAGATGTTTTCTTTCCCACTTCTTATCTCATCTCCCTTATTTTTATGACGTCACATAGCTGATTTTTGAGACACTTTGTCCCCTTCCCTAATTTTAGCTCAAGGTCTGAATTTCCCATTATTGAATATTATAAAACGAATTGCAATTTTTATGAAGGTACAAAGATAACAACATCCATAACAGCGAAGCTTAACAAATAAACGAATATTTTAAATATTTAGTATATTAACAATTAATATTCTTTATTTTGAAGCCAAAAATGAATTCTGAAAGATATCCCCATATTATTTATAAACATGCTTCGATTATACCGTTGTAGCTATTTGTCTCAGGAATCAATATATCTAAATTATACCTAGGTGTTACAGGCATACTCAAGGCATGTTTAAAAATTGAAAGGACATAGGGACAGACTAATCCTAGATGTAAAAAATCTCCGCTTTAAAAAGTAATTCAATTTATAAACTTTCTTTTTAAAATTTCTATAGAATTTAATATCATGCAAATTGTACGCTATCGATTGAAAAATATCGTTATGTAATCTCATTTGTTTTAAGGGTTAAGTTTCAGGAAGGGAGTGAATACTTGACAGTAAATTTCCCATTAATCGTCTTAAAAATCATAACTTTTAAAAAATAATGGAAGGTTGATGCAAACTAGCACTATCCAAACTTTTTCACCAATAATTTTTGCAGTAGGAATAACTAAAAAACATGGTTTGTTCATCATTTTAACGTTCATTGTCACATTTCTTAAGATCCCAGGATAGTTTGATTAAGTTAAAGAAACATATTTGTGGAAAATGTAAGCCGAGTTAAAATTATCAACTTGCGTTAAATTTGTTTCAAATTCTTTTTTTTGAAAATTGACCTTTAAGATTCATCTAAATAACAAAAGCTACTCTTAATTCCGTATATAAAAGAGGCAGGTCGTTTTTCAACGAAATTTTAGGCCTCATCTTTCATAAGTTTCCCCTTGAACATAGCCTCTTTGGTAGTTGCATAAAACGATAAAAAAAAGTTGGCTTCAAACGAAGCTACTCTACAGTTCTTTTTGTCTGACCGTCAGCCTGTCCGTAACACTATGAGGTAAATGTTAATAGCTGAAACTTTCAGAGACGATTCTTTGTATATACATTGTTTTGGTGCATCTCTCCGTTAGTCTTACTTCAAAAGGCATAAACCGATTTTTAAAAAAAAGGTTTCGTGAATTTTACATATTCCCTCTCTTCATGCTATTTGTTATGACAACTATACATATGTTCTTTATTTCAATCGTCCTTTAGTTCATCATACCATAATTTTTGTGCCTCGCTAATTATGGATGTTGTCATCCTTGTTTTTAATCTAAACTGCAATTCCAGACAAAATTATCTCAAATATCAGAAAACAGATCTATTTGTAGACATTTTTAGCTTTTAATCCCTCCAAGTCTAAAGAAATCTTTATTTTGGTCTGTGGATTAAAATGAAAAGAAGAACAAGGATGACAACAACCTATACAGTAAAGCATGTGAAGAATACTAAGATAAATAATGAAAGAAAGCCTGGGGAAAGGGAAAATTGGACTTTAGATTTAAATGGTTATGAATATATCATTTTAAAGAAACCGATTTTCATCTAAAGGGTGAGGAAATTTTTTTTTAAATGTTCTCATTGTTTTTGTACACCCTATAATTTAATATTTAATGATTTAATAAGTTTTAGTAAGTTGGGACATTTTACCACTTAGCTCGCTCCCGAACTAAACGTAGCACATTGTTTTTATATTTACAAAATCTAGAGTTCATATTTGTCTACTATTAACACAAGCCGCGCAATTTAAATTTTCAAAAGGTCCGCATTTTTTTGCTAGAAGACTAGAAGAAAAGAAACAAAATTTTCTCAATGAAAAAAACGCAAAGTCACTTGAAGGGTATATCTGATTATTGGTAGAATTAATTTTCATATTATTTTCCCTGTAATAGCAACCTATACGGATAAATTGAAAAACTGAAATGCAGAGTAGCCTCGCTAATAACAAAAATTGGATTTCTTTCTAATCAATTCATATTATGCTTGATATAATACTCTTAGGTTTTTTCTTGGATTTAAACAAGAACTATCATGATAATAAATAGCGCAGTAACACAATAAGGTAAAAAAATTATCAACAGAAAAATACATTTACAACAGAGAGAGAGGGGACATTGGGCTGTTTTTTACAGTAGTCCCCAAAGTCTTATAATATCGTTTTCTTATTCGTTGCCTTAACAACCTTGGAAAATTTTTTGAATTTTGATTGGTTGGTTAATTTAGTTGTGTGTTCAAGCGTTTCAACGACACATGATAATCTACAGATGGGTGATTTTATATATCATCATTGGGGATGTCATACATTTATGGACCATTGTCTTATCTTTTAGATCCCTGCATTTATTATCATTTTGTGACTAGATCTGAGGTAAATTCTTAAAAAATTTTTTGCCCCATTAATCGCTTAGTGGGGCAAAATTGTTTTCGTGAAAAATCCACCAAAATCACATTAAAAATCTACAAAAATTAAACAAAATCATAGAAGGGTTTTTAACATAAGATTTATTTAATTTTTGTAGACTTTTTATGTGATTTTGGAGGATTTTTCACAAAAACTATTTTGCCCCACTAAGCGATTAGTGTGGCAAATTTTTTTAAAGAATCCACCTCTGAAAGACTTAAAGAAGACCATGTTGTTTAAGTAGCTTTATAGTTATATGGCTTCTAATATGCAACTTACTATGTTCGTTTGTCTATCATTTATTTAATAATTGAGATAGACATTCTGTTAGAAAAATATAATTGTCCTTAGCTTTTATTAAAGATTTAAAGTATTGCATAATTCGTCTAACGACGTTATGATTAAAAGGATTTTATTTTCCCTTCAATCTGCTTTCTCTTCAAGAACTAATTGTTTACTTATGGATGTTGTCATCCTTGTTAATCCTATACAGCGCATAAAATTAATAAATTTTGTGTAAAATTAAATATTGATGAAGATTTTGTGTATTTGTAATAGGATTTTTCAGCTCCGATTACGATTCAAATGATCAGGTACCTTTTAGAGTTTCTTTCAGGCACTTTTTTAGCCATTACAAGACAAAATAAGTGTAGAAGAAATTTTTTCTATCAAATAATCAACTATTTTTAGTAGCGAAGCTACTCTATAATTCACTTTGTCCGTCCGTCAGTCAGTCCGTAACGCTATGGGGGAAATGGGATTTACTCAGCTCCTATAAAAGATAGAATGCTGAAATTTTTAGCAGGTTTTAGGCTATTTTTATATTTTTCACATTTTTTTCCATATCTTCAGTGTTTATGGTCCGATTTTCAAATTTTTTTCAGTTACAGATATCAAAATTAAATTTCCCGTCGTTTAAAGGAACAACCATGAAGGCCAGACTGCCTTTTCAGCAGGTTTTAGGCTTTTTTTTATATATTTTTCACATTTTTCTCCATATCTTCAGTGTTTATGTTCCGATTTTCAAAATTTTTTCAGTTATAGATATCAAAATTAAATTTCCCGTCTTTTAAAGAAAACAACCATGACGGCCAGACTGCCTGTTTAGCAGGTTTTAGGCTGTTTTTTTTATATATTTAACATTTTTCTCCATATATTCAGTGTTTATAGTCCGATTTTCAAAATTTTTCAGTTATAGATATCAAAATTAAATTTCCCGTCTTTTCAACAAAATAACCATGACGGCCAGACTGCCCTTTTAGCAGGTTTTAGGCTATTTTTATATATTTAACACTTTTTTCTATATCTTCAGTGTATATGGTCCGATTTTCCAAATTTTTTAAGTTAAGGATTTAAGAATTGAATTTTTAGTCGTTTTAATAAAACAACCATGACGGCCAGACTGCCTTTTATCAGGTTTTGGGCTATTTTTATATGTTTACATATTTCCGCATATCTTTGTTTGTTTTGATGCAATTTTCAAACTTTCATGGGATATCTGTATCAAAATAATTTTTCCCATTGTTATGAGCATCTTTAATTAATTTACTTTGACCATCGTCTTCATGCAAAATAAAACAAGGTTTCATGTTTATTTTATCCAATAAATCTATCCTTGATTTTAGTAAAAACCTTTTAAATCTACCTGTACGTATTCCCATCGACGATTTTTTGTTCTTCGCTACTTATGGATGTTGTCATCCTTATTTCTCTTTTAACTGTGCATCTAAGTTTTTACGTTTCATACATCATCATGTAAATAAGTAACAGGATAACTTTTGTGTGCGTCTGACGTCTGTGTGTGCAGGAGGATGTCTGACGTCTGTGTGTGCCGGAAGATGTCTGGCGTCTGTGTGTGCCGGAGGATGTCTGACGTCTGTGTGTGCCGGAGGATGTCTGGCGTCTGTGTGTGCCGGAAGATGTCTGACGTCTGTGTGTGCCAGAAGATGTCTGACGTCTGTGTGTTCCGGAGGATCTCTGACGTCTGTGTGTGCCGGAGGATGTCTGACGTCTGTGTGTGCCGGGGGATCTTTGACATCTGTGTGTGCCGGAGGATCTTTGACGTCTGTGTGTGCCGGAGGATGTCTGACGTTTGTGTGTGCCGGAGGGTTTCTTACGTCTAAGTGTGCCGGAGGATGTCTGACGTCTGTGTGTGCCGGAGGATCTCTGACGTCTGTGTGTGCCGGAGGATCTCTGACGTCTGTGTGTGCCGGAGGATGTCTGACGTCTGTGTGTGCCGGAGGATGTCTGACGTCTGTGTGTGCCGGAGGATGTCTGACGTCTGTGTATGCCGGAGGATCTCGCTAAGCACTGAATAGATTACTAGGTTCTCCTTTACAATGTAGCTTCTCATAGGCCAGGGGAATGTTTATAACTATTATGAGGGAGGGTACCACCACTCTCCCAAAAGAATTCACCCCTAGAAAAAATATCTCTCCCTCCCCCCCCCCCCCCCCCCCTCCTACTCCCACTTTTAATTTTAATATTAAGTGAAGTTCATAGCCAACGAATAAGTTAATAAAGTTTGAGTATCAGTATAATTCACAGTACAATGTCACCTCTCTCCCTTGTCCAAATGTCAAAACAAACCAAATCCCCCGTAGTATCTGAATTCAGGGAGGTAGGGGATATAAAGCTGTTTATTACACTAGTCCCCAAAATTTATAATAACATATTCCTATTTGTTGGTTCAACAACCTTAGGGACTCTTATTGAATTTTGATTGGTTGGTTTAGTTTAGTGTCCCAACGTTTCAACCGCTAATTGTAATCTACAAGAGGGTTATTTTTTATCATCATTGATGATGTAATTGTACATTTATTTATTGGCCATTGTCTTATCCCATTATATCCCTGATTTGAATGCGCTTTTTTGTCTGCCAACGCATCCAGACAGCATTATGTAGGATTATAGGAAAATTAATATATTTAATTTTTTTATGCTGCGCCACTAGCATCAAGGGGCTCTGTATTTGAAGGGTGGGAAAGTGCGAATAATAGCCTAGAACCTAAAAATGAAAAAGCCTAAAGCATCACGGAAGCTACCCTAAATTTAAAAATTTAAAATACTAGGCTACTAACAAAAAAACATACTACTCTATTAGAAGGATAAAGACAGACAAACACGAGTATCTGCGACTTGAAAAAAATCAATAATATATTTCGTTATTTTCTATTAAAAATTTTAATTTATGAAATCCTAATGTTTTTCTATAAATTAACTAGACTTTAATTTATCATAACACTAGCGGCTTCGCCCCTAGCCTCTAGGGGCTTTGCCCCAAGAGGTGATAAAAAATTTTTTTTTGGCGAAATACGTAAAAGGACTAAGGAAATCCTCTACAAAAAAAAATAAAACATATAAATTAAAAAATAAAAGTGAAACAACATTATTATGTCTTTGTTCCTTATTTACAAAAAGTTCATAATTAAGTATAATTATAGAAAAGCTTCGCTTTTAAAAACGATATATCAGTGTTTAACGGGCTTTGTCGCCTTAAATTTAATACAAACTTGTTTTCAAATTCCAAAAATACGTTGGAATATTGTAGTTTTGTGAAAACACTTTTGCATTAATAAAATTAGGTCAAAATTGTTACTTGTTGATGTATCATAAACTGTAGATCTAGAAGAATAAAATCAAAGGAGTAGATTTAAGAATATTCTTAAAATTATACATTGACAAGAAAGATAACATTCAGAGCAGCAGTGAATAAATCAAATATAAATGGAAAATTTGAGCATCCCAGCCACTTTGCTAGAGATTTCTAACTTCTAGCAGCTGCAGATTGTCCAATGCTTGGTGGGCAGCTGTGAAAGCTACAAAAACCGTCTGCTGATTCCTTTCAAATTTGAATAAGAGCAATTTTGACAGACATACAAACCGATATGAATTTCTTGTAAAGTAACATATACCAAGAATCTAAAGGAATAAGACAATCGCCGATTAAATGATGTAAATCCCTTATTTTGATACACAAAATTTCCCCGCTATATAGATTACAATTGGTGGTTGAAACGTTTTCACACTATATATTAATAAACCAACCAATCAAAATTCAATAAAAGTCCCCAGGGTTTGTAGGCCACGAATAAGAAAACGCTATTATAAGTGTAATAAACAGCCTAATATCCCCTCCCTCCCTGATCATATACAAAATCTGTTTCGAAGCTTTGCGTACTAATAAACATTTTAAACAAGTTTGAATGACTACATTAGTGTTGGAATTAGAAATTAACAAGGATGACAACATCCATAAGTAGCGAAGCACAAAAAATTGTGGATGGGAATACGTAGAAGTAGATTTAAAGTGTATTTATTAAAATCAAGAATAGATTTATTGGAGAAATACATTTTGTATGATGAAGACGGTTAAAGTAAATTACATACTAGATGCACATAACAATGGGAAAAAATATTTTGAAACTGTTAATGCAAAAAAGTTTTAAAATTGGACCAAAATACCAAAGATATGGGGAAATATGTCAAACATATAAAAATAGCCAAAAACCTGCTAAAAGGCAGTTTGGCTGCCATTGTTTCTTTTCTTAAAACACCAGAAATTTAATTTTAATATCTTTAACTGAAAATATTTGAAAATTGGACCATAAACACCAAAGATATGGGGAAAAATCTGAAAAATAGCCAAAAACCTGCAAAAAGGCAGTCTGACCGTCATTGTTGTTTTCTTCAAACGACAGGAATAGTTATTTCTCGTATCGTATTATAAACGGCTTTCCGCGGATATAGAATGTACAATTATAAGATTAAAACTAGTTTTTTAGCCCCGTGGTGCCGAAGGCACCGGCTAAAAAAACTGGTTTTAATCTTATAATTGTACATTTCTATATTCGTAGAAAACTGGATATAATACGATGCTAGACATAGTTTTTTCGTATTCATGAGAACCGGTTCCTATCCACCGGATTCAAATGAATACTAGAAATTTAATTTTGATATCTTTAACTGAAAAAAATTTGAAAATCGGACCATAAACACCAAAGATATGGGGAAAAATGTGAAAAATATAAAAATAGTCAAAAACCTGCAAAAAGGCAGTCTGACCATCAATGTTGTTTTCTTCAAATGACGGGAAATTTGATTTTGATATCTTTAACTGAAAAATTTTTGAAAATCGGACCATAAACACCAAAGATATGAGGAAAATTTGGAAAATATAAAAATAGCCTAAAACCTGCTAAAAAAGCAGTTCGACCACTATTGATGTTTTATAGTTAATTGTGCTCCTTAATGATGGGAATGTTGTCAAAAAATTTCAGCTCTCTATCTTTTATAGGAGCCGAGAAAATCACGTTTCCCCCAATTCATTAATCACGGACGGACAGACGGACGGACATTGTGAATTAAAGAGTAGCTTCGCTACTAAAAATTAGAAAGATTTGACTCCTTTCTGTAGAACACTGATGTGAATAAACAAATATCAAACATGCTTGTTATCATTACACAAATATTTACACTGATTCATAATTAAACAGGCAAAATTAGTGAGTGGGAGAGGGAGAAGGGGAGAGAGAGAGAGAGAGAGAAAGAGAGAGAGAGATAGAGAGAGAGAGCGAGAGAGAGAGAGATAGAGAGAGAGAGAGAGAGAGAGAGAGAGAGAGAGAGAGAGAGAGAGAGAGAGAGAGAGAGAGAGAGAGAGAGAGAGAGAGAGAGATGAAGAATCGGAACATTGGAACCTAGGATACCGGTACCCAAAAATTTAATAAACGCGTTCTCTCCTTCGTTGGCTTAAAAGCCTTCAAGTTGATATTAAATTGGTTGGTATAAACTATTAGTCTCAAAACATTTCAAACAAAAAGATGAATCTACAGATCTAATAATTGTATACAAAGTTATCATCCATTGTCTTATACTTACAATTACTTGATAAGAATGTGTTTGTAACCAAAACTGAAAGCTTTGTCAATATTTGCAAATTATTTAACAAATTACTAATATATATCAGGGGTCTAAAGAGATAAGACAATGGCCGATAAATTGATGTACTAAATATCTCCAATGATGATCCACAAAGTTAACCCTTCTGTAGATTAGAATTAGTGGTTCAAACGTTTGAACACTCAACTTAATGAATCAAACATTGCAGTGTCTAAACTTTTCCACCAACGATTATAATCTACTTAAGGATAAGTTCAGTTTATCATATTTGATGTGTATATCAATTTATCTTCGATTGTCTTATCCCTCAACATTTCTGGTTTATTTGAATTCGAAGTTGTAGAGTAGCTGCTCTATAATGAAAAATAATTGGGTCAATTTTTATCTTTCTGCAATAAAAAACAAACAAACAATAAAAATAGAATAAATAAGGAAGCTTTTTGAATAATTCTTCATTTATTTACACATCTAAAAGCGTTCAGTTCATACTCTTTAATTTTAAAATGTATGCTTTGTTAAGTTTCAATTTCATGGATGTTGTCATCCTTGTTTTCAAAGTATTTTTGAACTAAACATTGTTAATTTACTAAAATGTCAAATTAAATTTCTAAAATGGCCTCTTTGAATTTTGTTAGATATTTAAAAATTTGTTTCGCGATGTTTCTGCAATGAACCTTTATGTTAATAGTAGCATTTTTTTTCTTTAATTTGAAGGATAGGAGTCAAACAATTTATTCACTACTAGCGGCTACGCCCATAGCATCTAGGGTTTTTTTTTCTCTCGAAGGAATGTGATTATGGAAGGGCAGAAAAAAGCAAAAACCATACACAGACTTATTTATAAAAATAGAATAGCCTAAAACCATGTCAGGGCCTATATGAAGGATAAACAAATTCCCCCAACAAACTAAACATCTAATAATTATTAAAGTTTCAAAGCAAGCTACCTCAGTTTCAAAAAGCACATTTAAAAAAAGGTTTTGACATTACAAAAGTGTTATAAGTAAAAAATAATCTCACATTGATAAACTTAAAAACTATAAATATAAAAACTGGAGGTTTCGCCCCTAACATTTAGGGCTTTGTATTTAAAGTGACAGAAAGTTGCTGAAAACCATCCCAAGACTTAAGTTTTGAAATTTGAAATAGGACCTATGTGAAGCTTGCCTAAAGTAGAGAATCCAATCAGTTCAGTAATCAAAGATATCTTAACCTTCAGACAAAAATCTACTACTTTATAAAATAGGAAAAAAATTCATAAATATCTTAGACATTTTTTTTAATTCTTAAATTTTCCATAATATTTGTGTTGCTTTGAATGGACGCTAAAATTTTGCAAGGTCTAAATTTGAATAGCATAATCAGCATCACGTTGCAGAACCTAAATAGGAAATTTTGCATAAATCATTTATAATTGCTACAAACATGGACAAGGATTAAGATTAAGAAAATAAACTTGAAATTGTTTATTGAGCCGAGAATAGTGTAAGGCCAAATTCCTCTCCCAATTATCATTTAAGGCTAGTGGCTGCGCCTGTAACATCTAGCGTATAATGAGGTAGAAAAATAGACTTAAACAAAACAAGACAAAAAAATAGCATAAAACCATACCGAGTTTCCCTAAAAATAGAACTCAATTGGTTCAGACAAAATCTTACTACTTTATATTATAGGATCATATTCTGATTTTTCATATCATGATTCCTAGGACAATAAGGCACAATGTTAAAAGTAAAGCTTTTCTGAAATAGTCTCAAGTTGTAAGTATGTCCGTAGTATGCATGCATCCTTTATATTCAAGTAAATTAGAGGAGTTTTTGTTTAGACTTTGTCTCATTTGTCTCTCAGATTCGCTTTTATGAACATTGTTATCCCTGTTTTTTCAGTATGGCTTAGAAGCCGATTAATATCCGTTGGATTAGAACTGGTTCTCAGCCATATTGAAAAATCATGTATAACATCGTATTAAGGAAAATTTTCCACGAATATTAAAATAAAAATCATAAAATTAAAACTAGTTTTCTTAGCCCGGGTCTTCAGCCATGTGGTCTAAGATACTGGTTTTAATCTTTATATCTTTCATTTTGATATCCGCGGAAAGCTGACTACAATACGATGCGATAATTATCTATTTTAGCTTTGTAATTATAGTTATAACATAACTTTTCTTGAGATTAATTTTCTATTCCTCAGGTACTACACAGTAATTTTTTATGGACTGTCGTTTTTTAGGTTGTAAACAAGGGGTAGCTTATTTTTCCTACTCGTGCACAGAGATTTACCAAGGGTGTGTGTCTTAATAAGGGGGGGGGGTATGAGGATTACCTGTATGATATGTTAGTAAAACAGATAAAACATTTTCCAGAATGCCTTCGAAACCGATTAATAATTGCAAGATTAGAACCAGTTCTCAGCCATACTGAAAAATCATGTACAACATCTTATTACAGACAATTTTCCACGAGCATATAAAATAAAAATCATATATAATACATTTTAATATCTGCGGAAAGCTGTATATAATACTATACGACAGACAACAAATATTGTCCGCTTCTTTACTTCTGATCCGTAAAGAAATTTTATGTCTTGAAAGATTTACTAGAAATTGTACAATTAGCATTGTTCAAACTTTTCCACCGATGCTTTTAATATACAGATAGTGTAACATACATACGTCGTTTATTGTCTTATTACTTTGTATCCCTGAATATAAGCGATTTAAACAATCATAATGACGATTCCTCTTTCAAAACCTTGTACTTGGTACAATATACAGCACAATAAAATATAAAATTAGTCCTAAACTAGATAAGAAAGCATTCATATCTAATTTAGAATCGTTAGCGCGGCTACTCTAAGAAAAACGGACCCCCCACCTCCCATACACCCTTTAAATAAACTGACTTTGTTAGCTTTTGATGGGAGAAAGAGTCAAAAGAGCACATAATAATAATCTCCTAAACTTAAATATCCGTAATGGTGAATTTTTTAATCAGGCGTAGAGGTATGATTAATTATAATCAATTGTACAATTCAAATCTTTTTTTTTCTAAAGAAATCAAATTCAGCATTGTACCCAACCGAGTAGGCCTTAAATTCAGCAACACAGCTGAGTATGCCACCTATAAATTCAGCAACACAGCTGAGTATGCCACCTATAAATTCAGCAACACAGCTGAGTATGCCACCTATAAATTCAGCAACACAGCTGAGTATGTCACCTATAAATTCAGCAACACAGCTGAGTATGCCACCTATAAATTCAGCAACACAGCTGAGTATGCCACCTATAAATTCAGCAACACAGCTGAGTATGCCACCTATAAATTCAGCAACACAGCTGAGTATGCCACCTATAAATTCAGCAACACAGCTGAGTATGTCACCTATAAATTCAGCAACACAGCTGAGTATGCCACCTATAAATTCAGCAACACAGCTGAGTATGCCACCTATAAATTCAGCAACACAGCTGAGTATGCCACCTATAAATTCAGCAACACAGCTGAGTATGCCACCTATAAATTCAGCAACACAGCTGAGTATGCCACCTATAAATTCAGCAACACAGCTGAGTATGCCACCTATAAATTCAGCAACACAGCTGAGTATGCCACCTATAAATTCAGCAACACAGCTGAGTATGCCACCTATAAATTCAGCAACACAGCTGAGTATGCCACCTATAAATTCAGCAACACAGCTGAGTATGTCACCTATAAATTCAGCAACACAGCTGAGTATGCCACCTATAAATTCAGCAACACAGCTGAGTATGCCACCTATAAATTCAGCAACACAGCTGAGTATGCCACCTATAAATTCAGCAACACAGCTGAGTATGCCACCTATAAATTCAGCAACACAGCTGAGTATGTCACCTATAAATTCAGCAACACAGCTGAGTATGCCACCTATAAATTCAGCAACACAGCTGAGTATGCCACCTATAAATTCAGCAACACAGCTGAGTATGCCACCTATAAATTCAGCAACACAGCTGAGTATGCCACCTATAAATTCAGCAACACAGCTGAGTATGCCACCTATAAATTCAGCAACACAGCTGAGTATGCCACCTATAAATTCAGCAACACAGCTGAGTATGCCACCTATAAATTCAGCAACACAGCTGAGTATGCCACCTATAAATTCAGCAACACAGCTGAGTATGCCACCTATAAATTCAGCAACACAGCTGAGTATGCCCCCTATAAATTCAGCAACACAGCTGAGTATGCCACCTATAAATTCAGCAACACAGCTGAGTATGCCACCTATAAATTCAGCAACACAGCTGAGTATGCCACCTATAAATTCAGCAACACAGCTGAGTATGCCACCTATAAATTCAGCAACACAGCTGAGTATGCCACCTATAAATTCAGCAACCCAGCTGAGTATGCCACCTATAAATTCAGCAACACAGCTGAGTATGCCACCTATAAATTCAGCAACACAGCTGAGTATGTCACCTATAAAGCCTCATCTTCAGCTACGTTCACCTAAGGTAACGCAGTTATTTGAAAGTTTGAGCCGCATTGATACATTTAGCCAATCTCATACTCAGCGACCGTGGCTCAACACATAGCGTATCTGCTTGTCGTCGGGAAGGTAATAGGTTCGAATCTCGGACCGACACCGCGTCATAACTAAAGACGTTAATAATGGTTCCTGCTGCTATGTCAGGTGCGCGACAAAAATAGTTAGAGTAAGGGGAATGCCTTGGCCCAAAACAGGCGCAACTTACTACCATGCACAGTTAGGACTTTTCAATGGTCGTGCAATCAAAGGGTTGGTTGTCTGATGGGCAAATGGAAGCTTTACACCGCAATCATAGGGCTTAGGGCTGACATATCCCTCATCCATAAAAAAAGCCACATTGTTACAGAAACACTGACAAATTGTCAGCGGCCTATGCTCCCCCTTGTGGAGTGAAAAGGGCTTGTTACTGTTACTGTTATACTCAGCAGCAGCCGAATCCGTGCGGCGGCCGACCCCTGTCTAAAGGTATTGTCATTTTTTGACAGGTTGTAACATCATGAAAGCTCGCGTGCGTAGTGCGCGTGCATCCTACACAAATTAATACTTTCATTCAAAAAAAAAATTAAACAACAATTGAACTTTTATCAAAAGTGAAGCTTGTCCATAATTAGGGTATGAGCGTCCGTCTGCATGTAACAGATTGCTCTTAGATTTATTTAGACATAGTAGTTTTTACCTATAATCTTAAACTTTGCTTAATGATGATTCCTTTAGAAGTTGGGTAAGATTTAGAAAGCGTAGTAACTTTAGAATCGTTACCATAAAGTCAGTACGTCCATATTTTTTTGGATTTTATCATTCTTGTTTTCAAGTTTTGTATTCTTTTGAAGTTTCAATCGGCAAGTTTCGTGAATTTTCTACACGTACGTAAAGATAGAAGCAAATGAACCTTGGGTTTAAAAGAAATTCTTAGAGAAATGCAGGAAGGGAGAGCACACTGGTACTCAAAAGTTTTATAAACATGCTCTTTCATTAGTTGAATTAAAAATTTAGGGCACTCTTATTAAATCTTGATGAAGCAGCTTATAGTGCCTATAAAAATGACGTCATACAATACAAATGACCAATGATAGGCAATTATATATATTACCATTGGTCAATTAAAATATATATTGGTCAATCATTAGTCATTTGTATTGCATGGCGATATTAGGCACTACAAGCTGGTTCAATCTGATTTGTTGGTTCAACCGATGTCAAAATTTTTAACTTTGTGATGATTGGAAATTGGGGATGTATTTTAATTTACTGTCCTTTTTCTTGTCCCATAAAATTCTTGCCAAAAAAGTAGTTAATAAAAGAAGAGGCAAAAAGCAAAGGATTATGCATAAAACAAGTTTAGTTTGTAGAGATGCTACTCTTTATTAACAGTTATAACGTCTGCATGCCTTGGATGGAGTATCAATAAAACACACCCTTGTGTTATTCAAACTTGAATTAAATAATATGTAAATAAATGATATTGTAATGAATGGGTATTGTATATTAAATATCAAGGAAAATTATTTCCTTAAGTAGCGCAGAAGAAAAAATATACATTAGGAGAAGTAGAGATAGAGAGAGAAAGAAAGAGAACGAGAGATATTTGAGTTACAGGCAAATAGAATGACGACAGACTTATTTATCAAACCCGCGACTGTGGCTTAACACGTAGCGCATCAGCTCGCCGTCGGAGAGATGATAGGTTTGAATCTCGGCTTAACATAGCTTAACAAAGACGTTAAAAATGGTTCCTATGTAGAGTGCGCGCGCGAATAGGGTGAATGTCATGGCCCAAAACAGGCGCAACTCATTCCCATGCACAGTTAAGAGTTCATGGAATCAAAGTGTTGGTTGTCTATAGAGCTAATGAGCGCTTTACACTGCAATTAAGCCGCGGAGTATGTTTCAAGGTGCGTGGAGAGTCCTAGAACCCGAAGCGACACCAAACCCCCCAGAGTTCAACTTATTGAGCAACTTAGCTTTTAATTTAATATGCTCCCAGATGTAGACAGCTTCTTAAGATATGTAAATTTAAATTTAAACTATGGATGGCAATCCGTCTAATTTTTGGACCGTATTCGGATTCTTGCAAGAATCCGTCCAAAAAAAAGGATTCTCTGCGGATTCCGGAATCTTATTTTTGACGGATTCCAGATCCGGATTATTGCAATATTTTAAAAGGCTTTTTTAACAAAATAAATTAAGGGATTCAATTTTATCGGGTACTGGGCAAAATCTAAAGCTGCGTTTTTTCATATTTTCACAGTAGCCTTTCTTCTATTTCTATACCCTACGGCGGCCAAAGGACTGTTAAAAAATTAAAATATATATTCGGACCAAAAAAACTGAAGCCGCTAATCTTAGCCTAACAATTAAGAATCCGAATCCGCTATTAAAAAAACGGATTCCAAAATTGGACAAAAATTGAGCGGATTCCGGATTCGGATTGCCAACCCTAATTTAAACAAAAGGGGATAATTTAATTCCAAATTAACAAGAATAACAATATCCATTGGCTATGAAATTTTGAGAAAAATACAAATATATACGAATAGATGCTCAGCGAAAAAATATGCATATATCTCTAATAACAGCTGAGTAAACCACCTTTTAATATCCGGACGGACAAATCAGTTATAGAGTAGCTTTGCTACTAAAGATGTGTTGTAGAATAGCTCCGATGCTGTAAAAAAATTGCTCAAAATACTTCACAAATAATTGTATGAATTCACAACAAAAGCAAATTTTAATCACGCTTTTCTTTTCATTCTCAATACACGATTTAGTCCAGACATTATTTCAAAAGATTAGAAATATCAATAAAAAGCGAGGCAAATAATATATAATGATTTGACGAACAGACAGAGCACATGATAAGTGATAATACAAATCTTCACAAGAAATTCCATTTGATTCCTCGAGAGATTGGTTAAAAAATATTCACAATAAAATCCGCCTTTTACCTCAAATTATATTATCCACAATTTCTTCAAATAAGGATAGACATACTGACAAAATATTTAATAGAGTATCTTCGCTGCAAATTATAGAAGCAAGTACGTAATATCAATAGACTTTTAAAACAACTTTTTTTCTCTAAAATAATAGTTATTTCTTGCATCGTATTATAAACGGCTTTCCGCGGATACAATTGTAAGATTAAAATCAGATTTTTAGCCCCGAGGTGCCGAACGCACGGGCTAAAAAAACTGGTTTTAATATTATGATTGTACATTTTTATATTCGGAGAAAGCTGAATATAATACGATGCTAGACATTGTTTTTTCGTATGGATAAGAACCGGTTCCTATCCACCAGATTCGAATGAATACGATAAATTATTTTACAATTTCATTATATACTAAACAAACAAAAAGTTTCTGTTAAGGAAAATGCCATATTTTATTTCCTGTATTGACTTTCTGTCAATCAAAATTTTATTCTTGAATCAAAATAACAAAAATTCTGTCTAACCTTCGACTGTTAAAAGCAAAGATAAGACAATGGACAATTAATTGATGTAAACGCTTTTCTATCATGAGCAAAATAACCTCTCCTGTAGATTAAAACTATTGGTGAAATAGTTTTGACCCCCACCCTCTCGGGGGATCAGCGTCGGAATAATAAATATATGAAGTCTAAATATTGAAGTAAAAGAACAGAGGGAGCACGAGCTAAAACTCTACCCACGATGTGGTGACCCTGCGCCAAATTTCAATTGGGTCTGAAAATATCAGCCAATAGCGTCGGAAATACAAGTGTCGCTACAAAAGAGCAGAAAACTATTTGCTATTTATTGCCTAACAGAAACAATCCGGCAACATCATTGGTAAGAAATTGTACATATCTTACCTAATAAATAAGCAATAAACAAGTTAAATTAAATACATAATATTTATTTAATGAACAACGTCGAATAAAAATCTACATAATAATCTATATATTAATATAATATTTTAAACACAGAATGTAATAGATAAACAATAGGTAATTTTAATAAATAAGAAACATTTTTTTTATTTCTTATGTACTTTTTAAGTAGCATAATAGCTAAAATATCTTTATTTTAACATACAACATAGTTATAATATGCTATAAAGTAACCAAGAGTTTTTTTTTGGCAATAACGAATATTATAGGTTAATTCTGATATAAAAGCTTTCCGAATAAGATTAAAAAGCACTTTTAAAAGTTTTAAAAAATATTTGATATATATAATTCGTCGTTTCAAGTATAACTGGTACATATACAATTTCGTCTTAAGAGTACAAAAAGTTGAATTTCTTTGATAAAAACAATAATAAATATCTATTTTTTCACCTATTAAGAATGAAATGTAAAAACAACAACAGGTAGAATAACATAAAACCATGGAGGAATGGAGGAAATAGTAAACTCGAATCTTGATTGGGATGTATAAAGTAAATATTAATTTTAATCTAAATAAAGAATAGTTACTTCTCACATCGTATAATAAACGGCTTTCCGCGGATATAGAATGTACAATTATAAGATTAAAACCAGTTTCTTTTTAGACCCGAGGTGCCGAAGGCACGGGCTAAAAAAAACTGGCATTAATCTTATAATTGTACATTTTTATATTCGTAGAAAGCTGGATATAATACGATGCTAGACATAGAGAACCGGTTCCTATCCACCGGATTCAAATAAATACGAGAAAAACTTTTATCATCTCACGCAGGGAAAGGGAATGTGACTTGACAAACAATTCTAAAGTAAAATTTCCCCACAAACCCCTCCTCTTTTTTATCTCCCTTGTTACCCACTCCCCTTCAGTTACGTCAAAAGATAAGTTTTTCTCCAACTTTACTCCAACAAAATATTAAATTTTGCGGCATTTTCAATTGGAATTAATTGGCTAATTAGCAGCCCCTGGTCTAACGTAAGGGGTCCATTAATATATCCATCATTGTTTGTCCTATCCCTTAAAATCCCTGCATGGAACCGAGGTATATCCAGGGATCTCGAGGGATAAGAAATTGTAAGATAAATTGATGTATTGTATAGTTATACTCGCAAATTTAAATTCAAATTTCACCAAAGTTTCAAAGAGAACAATTTACAGTCCAATGTTTCCCTTCCTCTCTGGATTACATCTGATTAAATAAAGCATGAATTTAGATTGCCAGATAAATATAAAATTTGGATCATGGAAAGAAAACAAAGTAGCGGGTTTTGTCGTATTTTCACATTAGCTTTTGACAGGTTCTTTTTGGTTAGGTTAGGTAAATGTAAATGATTGCCCCGCAGAGCTTGAAAATTGGCCCCACAGGAGCTAGAAATAGGAGAAAAGCGGTACTTGCTTACATGTGGTAGACTGGAGCACCGAAAACCCCCCCCCCCCGCTTAGTTTTGACAAAAATCAAAAATAAGGGGGGGGTAGTTTTTTAATGTCTGGAAAATGGCAAGGAGGAAAAGTGCAGGGAAAGGCAAAGACTTTTTGTTCAAACCCCCCCCCTTAATTTTGAAGAAAATCAAAAATAAGGGGGGGGGTAGTTTTTTCACTGTACATTACGCCAGAAAGTTGAGTGAGGTAAATCAAGTAAATCTAGTATACCAGAAGGGAAACCTTATTACAGGGATATTCATGTTTTGGGGCATAATTTCCTTATTTATTTATTTATTTTCCCAGTAAAAGGTTTTAATTTTGTGCGCACAAAATTAAAACCTTTTACTGGGAAAATAAATAAATAAATAAGGAAATTATGCCCCAAAACATGAATATCCCTGTAATAAGGTTTCCCCTCTGGTATACTGGATTTACTTGATTTACCTCACTCAACTTTCTGGCGTGTTGTACAGTGAAAAAACTACCCCCCCCTTATTTTTGATTTTCATCAAAATTAAGGGGGGGGGGTTAAAAACTACCCCCCCCTTATTTTTGATTTTTGTCAAAACTAAGCGGGGGGTTAAAAAACTACCCCCCCCTTATTTTTGATTTTTGTCAAAACTAAGCGGGGGGGGGGGGTTTTCGGTGCTCCGGTCTTCACATGTAAGCAAGCACCAGAAAAGCTACTATGAAAATAAGACGAAACCCACTAGGTAGGTACTTCGTTTTCTTTCCATGATCCTAGCATTTTAAAGGGGCTGAAACAAATTTTTAGAGAAAAAAAGCATAGGTTTGAATAAATGAAAGCAATAAAAAAAATTCTGTAGGTATGTTTAACCAAAAAAAAAATGTGGACTGACAATTTAATTTTGAGCAAAGTGTTGAATGTGTGGGTTTGGTATTTTTTTTGTGTTAAGCAATAAGCCTTTGTGCAGGAAAATAATAATTTTTTTCCAGTATGGCCTCGAAACCGATTGATATCCCCTGGATTTGAACCGGTTATCAGCAAAACCGAAAAATCATGTATAGCATCTATTACAAAAATTTTTTTACGATTAGTAAAATACAAAATCATAATATTAATACTAATTTTGCTAGCCCGGGCCTTCTGCCCCTCAGGGCTAACAACACTGATTTTATTTTTAATATTATAATTTTTATTTTAATATCCGCAGAAAGCTGTATATAATACGATGCGTTAAATAATTATTATATCATATAAATGATAATTATCGCAGCTACTCTTCAACTAACACTTGTCCATACGTACAACGAACTGACTATTAACTAAGTCATAAATATAATTGACTGTTGTCTTGTTTATTGTAAATCAAAGGGAAAGGCGGATGTGCCACTTTTTGAAACCAAAACTAAAAGTCAACAAAGGAACTCAACTAAAAAAAGAGTTACATGTCTGAGATTTTGCATGGCAGTTGCTTTATAGGGGTACAATATGGAACTGTGAAAAAACGGCGGCGCAACCGCCGAAAACCGCCGTTTCCCGCCGAATTTTTTTTTGCAATTTCTCGGCGGTTTTCGGCGGTTGCGCCGCCGTTTCTTCATTGTTCCATATTGTAACCCTATAAAGCAACTGCCATGCAAAATCTCAGACCTGTAACTCTTTTTTTAGTTGAGTTCCTTTGACTTTTAGTTTTTGTTTCAAAAAGTGGCACACCCGCCTCCCCCCTTTTAATAAGTATAAAAACTATGTTTAAAAAAATAGTTTTTAACTATTTTTCTTTATAAAAAAGCGTACTATTGCTTCGCTACATATGGACATGCTTATTCTTTTTAAGTACAACCATTCAGGTTTTATCATTTCCAACCATATACAATTAGCATTTAGGGTAATTTTATCACATAAAAATTATGAATTTTTTATTTATTAATGTTATTTACTTACGTGATGTAGGTATATAGTGTAATTTTAAAAGATTAAGATAATATTAGAATAAAAAATAAAAAAAATTTAAGTAACAAATTAACTAACAATATATTAAAACATTTTTAACAGTTAAAAAAATAACAAGTTATTGGATATTAACAATTTTTTTCCCATAGTATTATAGCAAGCTTAAAACCCGATTAATATCCGTTGGATTAGAACCGTTTCTCAGCCAAACTAGAAAATCATGTATTGCATCGTATTTCCGATAATTTTCTGAGAATAATGAAAATGAATATGTACCAGTTTTGTTAGCCCAGCACTTCGGCCACTCGAGGCTAAAAAATTGTTTTAATCTTTCATTTTAATATCCGCAGATGCAATACGATGCGATAAATAACTAGGTAGGTATACAGATTTAACAGAAAGAATAAGAATTAGGGAGGGCGAAAGAACCACTTTTTAAAAATCAACACAAGTAAATCTCAGCAAGAAAAGAAAAGAGTTACAACATTGTGAAACTGGCATGCAGGGTGGGAAGAGACATTGGACTATAAATTATACTTGCACCCAAATTTTCAATTCCATCAGTTGGCTTTAAAAAATTAGGTACTTTTCAATCAATCGTCCACTGTCTTATCCTTTATGGTCCCTGAAAACCGTCGCTGCCGCCGTAAACCTCATTATCTTAGTGCTGTAAATCCCTTATATGGTTGTTTTTTTAAAAAGTGGAACTTTCGCTTTTCCCGTTTTAACAATAAAAAGAAAATCACTGGGAGTTATTGAAATAATTTAAATAAGAAAATTTAAGATAAATTGTATAATGCTATTATTATTTTAATATAAAATAACTATTTCATTAAGTTTTTAGGTTAAATATTAAATTTTATAAGCATATTATTATGCTTTGAAAAGCTATGAGATTATATTAAGCTGAAAATACTATTGATTTAAGCCTTATGTGTTATCAAAATCAGATCTAGTTATAAGTATTTAGAGAATTTTTTTTGACAAGTTCAAATTTTGATTTTAATAAAAATTTCTTTTAGAATCTAAAGATAAAAATATTGTTAGAAATAATAAAGAAAAATATAAATTGAATTAATAGAAATCAGGGAAAACTGATAATTAAACTATCATTTAATTTTTTTTGCTACTTTACCTATAATATTAAAAATAAAATCCTAGATTGTATTTAATTATCGAGGTCTTAGAAAAATAGGCATGTTTCTTATTGCCTTCCTACAAACAGGTATGTTTTTGACTATATTAAATTTTAAATTGAGATTACCTAGGAGGTTTTTTTCTAATCTTCTACTTTTTACGGTGTTTCTAAACGTACTTGAGGATCTTTGAAAAATTACGCCCCCCCCCCCTTGTTTTGATTTTATATACTTTCCAGAGTAATAAATGCTGAAAGGGTTTTGCGAATCAAAGATTTGGCTGTCCATTAAAACAGTATTCCATTTCTAATCCTTGTCCAACAAGATATTCCAATCAAAGGTTGCCACCGAGGTGTGCGTGAGTGCGGGGAATGGCGGATTCACTAGCCGCCACTCACGGGGCGGCGGTGCAGGAGTGCGGATTGTTGACCGGGACAGCAAGGACACGCTGGAGACACAGCCCGGGGAAATTCGGCCGTCACAGTATCTGAAAAAAAAAAGATTATTTTCTAATGGTTGTATCAAAATATGAAATACTTAAGTAAACATTTTATGTAAAAAGAAGAGAGGACTATTTTTTTGGCTAAAACACTTTAAGAGACTTGATTGTTTTGTTTTAAAAAGCAGTGTCAAAACTTTTAAAACAATAAATATAATCTAAAATAAAAAGGGTAATCTATAATATCGTAATTTGAAATGCACATCAATCTATCGTCCATTTTCTAATTCCTGAAGATCCTTGGGTTGGATTACAATAGGACACCTCAGGTACAGACTTGGTAAAAATGAAAAACGATAATGTGTAATACAGTGTATATTCCAGCAAAAAAAATATTTTATTTACACCCCCCCCCCCCCAGTTTTTTTACCAAGGAAGAAGAAAAAATTAAAAAATGTTATTTTGTTTATTTTTTACCCCTCCAACATATTTTTCTAGTTTTTTTTCTCCAAGAATAGTAAAAAAATGTTTTCTGAAATCTTTATTTTTATATTTTTTCACTCCCCTTTAGCAGAGTAAACCGTGCAGAATATACACCCCTGATTATATGTATATATTGTAGAAAACCCTTAACCAATCATTAAAGGATAGATTACCTAGAAGGAGTAGGTGAAGTGTGTCCAAAAAGTTCATCCTCTTCATTAATAACTTCCTCTACCATAGCTACAGCACAGTATGGAACCTTAATAAACAAAGAGTTCATCCTCTTCATTAATAACTTCCTCTACCATAGTTACAGCACAGTATGGAACCTTAATGAATAAAGAGTTCATCCTCTTCATTTAGAACTTCCTCTACCATAACTACAGCACAATATGGGACCAAAATAAACAAAGAGTTAATCCTCTTCAATAATTACTTCTTCTACCATAGCTACAGCACAGTATGGAACCTTAATAAACAAAAAGTTCATCCTCTTCATTAATAACTTCCTCTACCATAGCTACAGCACAGTATGGAACCTTAATAAATAAAGAGTTCATCCTCTTCATTTAGAACTTCCTCTACCATAACTAAAGCACAATATGGAACCAAAATAAACAAAGAGTTAATCCTCTTCATTAATAACTTCCTCTACCATAGCTACAGCACAGTATGGAACCTTAATAAACAAAAAGTTCATCCTCTTGATTAATAACTTCCTTAACCATAGCTACAGCACAGTATGGAACCTTAATAAACAAAGAGCTCATTCTCTTCATTAATAACTTCCTCTACCATAGCTACAGCACAGTATGGAACCTTAATAAATAAAGAGTTCATCCCCTTCATTTAGAACTTCCTCTACCATAGCTACAGCACAGTATGGGACCTTAATAAACAAAGAGTTCATCCTCTTCATTTAGAACTTCCTCTACCATAGCTACAGCACAGTATGGAACCTTAATAAACAAAGAGTTCATCCTCTTCATTTAGAACTTTCTCTACCATAGCTACAGCACAGTATGGAACCTTAATAAACAAAGAGTTCATCCTCTTCATTTAGAACTTTCTCTACCATAGCTACAGCACAGTATGGAACCTTAATAAACAAAGAGTTCATCCTCTTCATTAATAACTTTCTCTACCATAGCTACAGCACAGTATGGAACCTTCATAAACAAAGAGTTCATCCTCTTCATTTAGAACTTTCTCTACCATAGCTACAGCACAGTATGGAACCTTAATAAACAAAGAGTTCATCCTCTTCATTTAGAACTTTCTCTACCATAGCTACAGCACAGTATGGAACCTTAATAAACAAAGAGTTCATCCTCTTCATTTAGAACTTTCTCTACCATAGCTACAGCACAGTATGGAACCTTAATAAACAAAGAGTTCATCCTCTTCATTTAGAACTTACTCTACCATAGCTACAGCACAGTATGGAACCTTAATAAACAAAGAGTTCATCCTCTTCATTTAGAACTTTCTCTACCATAGCTACAGCACAGTATGGAACCTTAATAAACAAAGAGTTCATTCTCTTCATTAATAACTTCCTCTACCATAGCTACAGCACATTATGGAACCTTAATAAACAAAGAGTTCATCCTCTTCATTTAGAACTTCCTCTACCATAGCTACTGCAAAGTATCGTTATCCAGGCTTACATCTCAAACACACAAACTTTTAGTAGACCTCTATTTTAGAGATCCTTAGGGCCATTCAAATGACGAGAAAACATCAGATTAAAATGGTGGAAGTGGTTAAAATCTATAATCTATAGGTATGCCTTTTTAGAAAGACACAAAATAACTTTTTCTTGCTCTCTTCAGACATTTCTAAGTCTTACCTTCCTGACAATAGACATGAGCGCATTGACTGGTCTCGGGTCCTTGCCAACCAGCTGCCTGGTACAGGTATCCAGGCTTCCAGCGTGGGCAACCAACAACACGTTGCCTCCTGTTTCTTCGGTAGCCTTAAAATAAAAAAAATTGCTCAAAAATTCTTGGTATAATCCTTATATAAAAGTAAGAGGATGCATGTCTGTTTCTTGCTGGGGATCTATTTCTTTTTGTTAAAAATAAGACGTATAAAAAGGTCTTTATGACGTAATTTTAAGCTTTAGGGACAAAATCTGCCAAAATCGGTTTCTTTATTTCGTGTATTATTCCATTTATTTCAGTATTTCCTCGATTTTAATATTCATTTTATAACAAAAAGTTGTTGAGTTTTAATTTTAGTGAATATTAAGACAGGGGAAAGATTAAAGTCAATTTAGGTTGCTATTTACCCTGGCATTCATTGGTTAGATCGTTAATCCAGATGAAGGAGAGGGGATAGGGTAAAGGAATGTGATGGGGGAACGTTATTTTAGCCCGCTACAAATGTTCACTTTATTAGAAAACATGATAATCTGGAGTAAGATCCAAGTAATAATAAATCCATTGGCATAACTGCTTGCTTTTTTGTCAATTTTTCGTGAGTTTTTGCATACCTGTAGAGCACACTGGGTAACAAAGAAATTTCTGATATAAAACTGTTGACAATTTTCTTGGCAATCCTGCAATTCTTCCGCGCTTATGTACGGCTTGTACGTTGGGTCTGTAAAAAAAATTGTTATTTAAACAATACGTTTTCAATGGTGGCAGCAGTTACGACACCGTTCTTCATAGTTCCACACTAGACCCATAGTTCCAAAGCCGTTCTTCTAATTTTTTTTAAATTGAGCTTCCCTGTGAATAGACTTTGTTTTAAATATATATCCACTTTGCTTTATGTTAAACTGATATAAGGGGGGGGGGGGGGGGGGCGAAAGTGACACTTTTTGAAACCAAAACTAAAAGTCAACAAAGGAACTCAACTAAAAAAAGAGTTACAGGTCTGAGATTTTGCATGGCAGTTGCTTTCTAGGGGTAAAATATGGAACTGTGAAGAAACGGCGGCGCAACCGCCGAAAACCGCCGTTTCCCGCCGAAATTTTTTTGCCTTTTCTCGGCGGTTTTCGGCGGTTGCGACGCCGTTTCTTCACAGTTCCATATTGTACCCCTATAAAGCAACTGCCATGCAAAATGTCAGACCTGTAACTCTTTTTTTTAGTTGAGTTCCTTTGACCTTTAGTTTTGGTTTCAAAAAGTGTCACTTTCGCCCCCCCCCCCTTTGTTTTACAAAAGTTTTTGACAAGTAGACTTCGAATGAAATTATGTTTAAATAGTACATACTCGAGAAATAACAGCTAAAATAATGATTTTACAAGTTAATTTTTTATTTGGTGTTAGAAGTTTATCTGTTTCAATTGTACATTTTCGCTTAAACTTATTTATGGATAAAAAACACAGGTACAAAATGCTTAACGTACAAAATCGTACACTAAATTAAACTCTATATTACCTATATTATAGCCAGCATTTATTAATTCTTCTGCAGTCATCCAATCGGGCATTGAATCCTTTATAGGAAAAAATTCGTTAAAAAATTAAGAATAAAGTTTGTATAAAAAGCATTGGGTAATAAATGAAATTAATCCCAAATACTGGCCACGCTATTCTGTTGTCTTATCCATTGATATCCCTGCATTCTTTTACAGTTTGCCTATTCTAAGGTTTTTTTAGCTGTAACTTAAGAATTCAATCACTAAAGCAAGGATCGAGTTCTCCATTTTATGGAATAGTTTTAAAAGCTATAGATCCATCTCAACCCAAGACTACTTTATCAAACTAACATATATTTTATGGAAGCTTCTTATAGGTCCCTGGATGGTTTTAGGCTATATAATTCTTATACCTATCTAGGTTTGGTTTTTGGCAATTTTACAACTTTCCTTACTCCTTCAAAACTAAGCTCCTAAATGCTAGGAGCGCAGCCGCTAGCATTCTAAAAAGTAACAATGCTAATTACAAGTAAATAAATAGCATTAAAAAGAAAACCAGTTTTACCTGGTACCACGCCAACCATTCAAACAGCCCGGGTTCCAGGTTCATCTTCACTTTGTGGGCAATACCAAGACCCTAAATACAAAGATGATACAATGATAAAATCAGCCAACAAAGGTCTAGAAGATATACTTATTAGGGTTGGCAATCCTCCCATTTTTTGGGGTCGGATTCGGATTCTTACAAAAATCCGCCCCCCCCCCCCCAAAAAAAAAGCGGATTAATCCGTGGATTGCAGATTCTAGAAATATTTTTAAAGGTATTTTTATAAGTAAAAAAAAGTCTAGCCCCTACAGTTGCCTTTTTTAACCCTTACTTAATCTAAAATAAGCATGAAAAGCTACTGTGAAAATAAAATACAAAATACTTTGGATGCTATCCACCATTTTACTTGTGGTTAAGAAACACTAAAATACTTTTTTAGTCTTAGTCTGCCACATTTAATTTTAAATAAAATTTTTAAGTGCTATAAAAGTAAAAAAAATTAACAATCCGCAATTTGAATTGCGGATTCGGATGCTGGGTCGTAAAATTGTCCAAAAATAGGGCGGATTTCGGATTGCCAGAAGAATAATTCAAAATCAGATGCAAGACCTATAAATTTTTGGGCAGCTTAATCATGAAATCAAGGATGACAACATTTTTTAGGAGCAAAGCTCAAAAATAGTAAAAATCAATCCAAAATAAAAGAGTAACTGACAGACAAACAGATGTGAGTTCTTTAGTATTTATTATTGGTTATAAGAATGTTTTTAAAAATCAGCCGTACATATAGCAGCCGATTAAATAACATTTCTCGCAAAGAGCGGACAGACGAACATGAAATGCAAGCTATAGAGTAGCTGCCCCGATATAATGCAAATTTTACTTACGGTTAAAATATTATGACAAGTTTGGACACATCTAAGACTAGGACTACAGAAAATATGTTGGATTTGGACACCAGAAGTTTTCATTGCTTCACCTAACATCAAGGCCTGCAAAAGAAACAATAAAATTATCAACGAAGGTAATACTTTATCGGATTGAATAAAAAAGGCTTAAAAATCTAAATTCTTCTGCGGGTGTCTCTTTACTTCCAAATAAATTTTAAGATAAATAAGGAGAGGGGGGAGGGGGAATTACTATTGAATTTCCTTGACTCTTCATTATTTTTCTTGTGTATGTATTTAAAAGCAAAAAAGAGGAGAGGGGGTGTGATTAACTTCAGTGTCATAATTAAAAGCAAACAAATGTACTACCTGAAAGCTACCTATTGCGGTCAACGGACAATCACGTGAAAATCCCTCGGGCCCTCTCTTTCTCTTAGGAATACTTCCTAACAAATGTAATAAAGATTTAGATTTTCTGTAATATTTTCCTTTAATTAAAAGTATTTTCTGAAGATAAAGATTAAAGAAAAACGTGTAGGCACAGGTAGTCCAAAAAGGTTTTAACTTTCAGGGAAGATTTTCAATTGTCGTGGGGTGGTTTTAGGCAAATTTTCCGACCTTCTCCTAAAGGATAGAGACAAGTCATTTAGTGTAATATAAAGTAGTAAGGATGTTTTGCCATAAGTTAATAAATGCTGCTCCGATATAGTTGTAACTTTTCTGCAATGCTTTTTAAATGTCTTGTGGTGGTTCTAGCCTATTTTCTGCCTCCCCCGCCCATTAAAAATACAACTATACCTGGCATATTTAAATCTTTTCTTTCATAGTTTCCAGCAGCATCAAATGAATAAGGAATCCAGGATCCAAAAGTAAAGTCTACCCTCTCTCCATGTCTAACAAAGATAATTGTGTTTACAAGAAAAACTAAAATTATAATTATAGATGTATTTTGCTATTTAGGAGGGAGAATGAACTAAAGAAAACATTCACAAATTCGTTGGCTTTAAAACTGTTGGGTTAAATAATACTAAATCTTTATTGAGATGATCGAAGTAACTTTGTCTAAACTTTCCCATCAATAATTTTTATCTACTTAAGGGGTAATTTTAATAATAATGGGCGCACAATAATAAAGGGAAAAGTAGGTTGCGGGTAAAATCCGTAAAGGTTGTGTGTTTCAAGTTAAAAACAGTAGTAGAGCGATAAAAATTTATGTTAACTTTAAAAAAAAAAAATTTTCTATAGTTCTTTTCAATAAGAAATACACATATTTAGTTAAATTTATCGTTCTACTACTATTTTTAAGCCTTATAACACACACTTTTACGGAGTTTACCCGCAACCTTCTATTCCCTTTCTCATTGTCCATTAAAATAGATGCCTATTTTTAATCTAGGTAGGTATGTAAATTACTTTAATTAGAACTAAAAAATCAATTATTTTTTAATATCATTTAATAGAAGATATTCAAGGCAGATATTACAAGAGTATAAAGTTAAATAATAAAATCTACCTTGTAACTTTTTTTGCTAGTGCGTTAAGACCTCGCTAACCGCTGTACCGTTCTAGCATGGTTTTGTTTTAATTTAAGTCTGAGGGGGGTTTAAAACTATTTTACTGGCATCCCTCTCCCACATGAAAAACCTAAAGCACTGAATTATTTACCTGGCAATAAATACTTGTCTTGGCGTTGAGTTAAATGTTGGTGTTGTGCTGCTAACTAAATCTTCACCTTAAAGAAATGAGAAAAAATGTATTAGTACCTACCAACTTTAAAATGTAAAAATATACTTACCATTCCTAGCTGATTTATATTTTTAACGAGAAATTTTTAAAGCATATCTTAAAATGCCATTTTGCCCATCCTATTATCTAAAGTAGTAAGGTTTTTTTTTGTCTGATTCTTACGATCTTAATAACTACTGGTCCGAATAGGTTCTCTATTTTATTTAACCATAACAGTGGTATTTTAGGCCATTTTTTTCAGATTTAATTCCTGGGAATAGGTTAGTTTTAAGGTATTTTTCTAATCCCTCTGTGCTCCAATATAGACCTCCTAGATGCTATGGGCGAAGCCGCTAATGTCATACACAATAGCAATGGACGGGTGGACAAAAGGAGTTAAGTGTAAATTCTAATTGGTACCGACATAAAAAAGCAGGATAAAATTATCTTCTACGATTACGTCATTATTTGGTCAAAGATCCAAACCCCGAAAACGAGCTGCTGATGAGCTATAATTCTTTGCTATAGACTAAAGACGGACATCCATACCCAAATTGTTGAGTTGCGGCGCTACTTAAAACTTGGAAATTTATGGATGGGATTACCTGAGCTATTGGCATTATTTTCATGGGTTGGATCACAGATACCTGCAGGAGACTCGCGACCTGGCTTACAAACCTGCAACAAAAAAGTGAAGAATAGTATAATAGTAAAGGTACCTACCTAAAATGATTCAAATATTTCTTGAATTGTATGACTCTTCTCTGAGAGTCGTAACTGAAAGTTTTGTGTTCAGATTTTTACCACTTCAGCTTCTCTAATACAGAGCACTATTTCACTCTATAATTTCATTTCTCATATACAAAATAATATAAAGTTACATTTCTTGGAGAAGTTCAATTGTCCAATATTTCGCATAGTATCTCATATTATTGCGGGATTGTAACTGATGTAGGTAACTAAAGATAAACAAAAATGTCGTCAACCCGAGAGAGAGGGGTAGGTTTCTGGTAGAATCCGTAAAGGTGTGTGTTTTAAGGCTTAAAAATGGTAGTAGAACGATAATATTCACTAAATATGTGTATTTCTTGTTGAAAAGAACTATAGACCAAATTAAAAAAAAAAGTTAACATAAATTTTTATCGTTCTACTACTGTTTCTAACTTATAACACATAACCTTTACGGATTTTACCAGAAACCCACCCCTCTCTTACTTTTTTAGGTTGGACGGATTATTGTGCCAAAATTTTTACCTTTGAGTATAAATGCTCTAGTTGAACAACACTGGAAGTTGGCGGATTACTGGTTCCTTCGTCCCTAACAACTCCATTATTTCCTAAAGATCACAATAATCATTGCTATTTGTATCAGCCAAGCTTACTCGCTTTATCTGTCTGTCTGTCATTAATGCTATCATGGAAATGTATTTTTTTGGCTTCTATGTCAGATAGATTTATGATTAGTTTTTTGAAGGGAATACATTTGCAAATAGCATTTAGTATAACATCTACTATCTATTTACCTGTGTTGCTATGAGCCTCAATAAGTCTTTCAACCTAGCTGGATCTAACTATCTATCTAAGTAGCTCTGTTGATATAAGCCTCCATAAGTCTATCAACCTAGCTGAAACTGTCTGTCTACCTGTGCTGCTATGAGCCTCCATAAGTCTATCAACCTAGCTGTAAATATCTATCTACATATGCTGCTATGAGCCTTCATAAGTCTATCAACCTAGCTGGAACTATCTATCTACCTGTACTGCTATGAGCCTTCATAAGTCTATCAACAGAGCTGGAACTATCTATCTACCTGTGCTGCTATGAGCCTCCATAAGTTTATCAACAGAGCTGGAACTATCTATCTATCTATTTACCTGTGCTGCTATGAGCCTCCATAAGTCTATCAACAGAGCTGGAACTATCTATCTATCTATCTACCTGTGCTGCTATGAGCCTCCATAAGTTATCAACAGAGCTGGAACTATCTATCTATCTACCTGTGCTGCTATGAGCCTCCATAAGTCTATCAACAGAGCTGGAACTATCTATCTACCTGTGCTGCTATGAGTCTCAATAAGTTTATCAACAGAGCTGGAACTATCTATCTATCTATCTACCTGTGCTGCTATGAGCCTCCATAAGTCTATCAACAGAGCTGGAACTACTTTCTGCTGGATCAATTTCTCCTTCACTATGATCTCCTAAACAAAGTTTTTTTTGGAGAAGGTAACATTTTTTCTAAGGGTGATTTCTCTTGGGAAGGTGGTGGTACGCTCCCACAAAACAGTTACAAACCTACCTAGGAACTAAGAGAACAATATCGGTTCAGTTGTTAGCGAAATCCTTTGGTACAGACAGAAAAAGACCCTTTTACTTTATTATACCTATAAGGATAAAAAAGCAAAATAAACAAGGATGACAACATCCATAAAAGCGAAGCCCTGAAACGGTAGGACAAACGGACATTAAAACTTGTATAATGTCAGAACTGAATAATCAGAATGCGAATGTATAAGAGTCAAAGCAAAATTGTAAGTAAATTTGTTGAAAAACTGCTTGATATAGGATAATGATTATGGACATACTTACTTTTTTAGGACTTGATTATAGAGTTGCTTCGCTTATAATATTGTACTTTGTTGTCCCAGGAATCAGTATACCAAAAATCAGACCAATCGGATAATTAGGTCACATACAAATTTGTTGTTAAAAATGTAAAAAAATCAACATGTTTAAAATGGACGTACGGACAATCTGGTAATGATTATAGAGTTGCTACGCTTTCTAACTCGTACCTAACTATTACAGGAATCACCATGCAAAATTTGAAATCGATAGGACAATTCTAACATGCCTAAATTAACGAAAAAAGCTATTTAAAAACGTAAAAAAATCAACATGTTTAAAATGGACGTACGGACATTTTGGTAATGATTATAGAGTTGCTACGCTTTTTAAATCGTACCTAACTACTAAAGGAAGCACCATGCAAAATTTGAAATCGATAGGACAATTCTAACATGTCTAAATTAACGAAAAAAGCTATCCGTGACGGACGGACGGACGGACGGACGGACCGACCCTAATTATAGAAAAGCTTCGCTTTTAAAAATAAGATTAAATCTGAACTTAATGTTTGGACAGGTTGGAAAATGAATTGAACTTTAAAAAAATGTGAAATATTGTATTTGTATTTGGCATGCTATGATTTACCATGTTTTTGTTTATACCTGAAATAAGAGGAAGCAGTGCATGAAGAGT
Organism: Acartia tonsa; assembly: GCF_053477335.1. Taxonomy (NCBI): domain Eukaryota; kingdom Metazoa; phylum Arthropoda; class Copepoda; order Calanoida; family Acartiidae; genus Acartia; species Acartia tonsa. Next base: position 15,790,165 of record NC_137267.1, read on the forward strand.
CCAGGCATTAGTCTCTGCAGATCTCTCTACATAGTTGAAGGGCAGGTAGCCGGTGTTTCCGGTCAACCAAGACACACCAACCACCCAGCCGTCACAGGACTAGGCGCGAACACACACAATTATTTTAGTTTTATTTACTTTTGTCATTTTTTAAACAGATGAACGGAAAGAGAATGTAATGAATAGGTAGATTTTTCAATGAATATTTTTAAGGATGATAATCCACCCCTCCCCCATCCCTTTTTGAAATTTAAAACTAAGGGGGGGGGGGAAGTTCTGACACTTTCGCGTAAACGGTGAGTATAGGCTTTATCTTTGGACTGAGAGGATAGGTTATTAGGGATAAAATCATTCTTATATGATGAATTTCCCCCAGATTTAAGATTTTTTGGATAGGCCTCCAGGTTCCGGAGCTCCAGGCCTCCAGGTGGACTCTGGACAGGTAAAAAATAAAAAAATTCTTATTTGAACAGTTAGAGGTAAGTTTATTACACAACATAAGCTTCTTTTTATATATTATTCATATATTTGAAGAAAAAATTACAATCGGCCTCCAGGTTCAGGTGCTGCAGGCCTCCAGGTGGCCTCTGGACAGGTAAAAAATCAAAATTTCTTATTTGAACAGTTAGAGGTAAGTTTATAAAACAACATAAGCTTCTTTATATATATTATTCATATATTTGAAGAAAAAATTACAATCGGCCTCCAGGTTCAGGTGCTGCAGGCCTCCAGGTGGCCTCTGGACAGGTAAAAAATCTAAATTTCTTATTTGAACAGTTAGAGGTAAGCTTATAAAACAACATAAGCTTCTTTTTATATATTTTTACATATCTAAAAAAAAAAATTACAATTGGCCTCCAGGTTCAGGTGCTGCAGGCCTCCAGGTGGCCTCTGGACAGCTAAAAAAAAATTTTAAAAATCTTATTTGAACAGTTACAGGTCAAGTTTACTTAAAAAACAAAATGAGCTTATTTTTAGATGCTTTAAAGATATTTGAAGAATAATTTACAATTAGCCTTCAGGTTTAGGTGATGCAGGCCTCCAAGTGTACTCTGGACAGGTAAAATATCAATATTTCTTATTTCAACAGATGGCGGTAAACTTATAAAAAAATTAGCTATTAGCTTTTATGTTATTTATATATTTTAAGACAATATTGAGCAAAAATGATTTTTTGTCTCTGTGTTATGCAGTAAATTATTAAAAGCTGTTTTTATCATTGGATACCTTTCCTGAGTTCACCTGGAATCCACAAAACTAGGAGCTGTAATTAATAACTGATGATAGTTTTACCTATTATTAAAATTGTTAGTGACATTTGAAATTAATTTTATGTTTGTTTTTATTTAACTTCTAACTCTTAAGGTAAACTTTTATTTTCGAATACATGGCCTGATTCCCAATGGTCATTACAATAAAATAAGGATGGTAGTTTAAATTTTTGGTTTCAATGAGGTAAGTAGGTAATATAATAAAAATATGAGTTTATTTTCAATTATTAAGGTAAATATTTTTAAGTTTATACCTGGAATACATAAATAACATTTGAAAATATGCTTACTTTGTTTTACAAGTATACCTCTATCTGTTCAAATAAGAAATATTGATTTTTTACATGTCCAGAGACAACCTGGAGGCCTGCAGCACCCAAACCTGGAGACTGATAGTAAGTTTTTCTTTAAATATTTAAATAATATATAAAAAGAAGCTTATGTTGTTTTATAAACTTACCTCTAACTGTTCAAATAAGAAATTTAGATTTTTTACCTGTCCAGAGGCCACCTGGAGGCCTGCAGCACCTGAACCTGGAGGCCGATTGTAATTTTTTCTTCAAATATATGAATAATATATAAAAAGAAGCTTATGTTGTTTAATAAACTTACCTCTAACTGTACAAATAAGAAATTTTGATTTTTTACCTGTCCAGAGGCCACCTGGAGGCCTGCAGCACCTGAACCTGGAGGCCGATTGTAATTTTTTCTTCAAATATGTGAATAATATATAAAAAGAAGCTTATGTTGTTTTATAAACTTACCTCTAACTGTTCAAATAAGAAATTTTGATTTTTTACCTGTCCAGAGGCCACCTGGAGGCCTGCAGCACCTGAACCTGGAGGCTGATTGTAATTTTTTCTTCAAATATATGAATAATATATAAAAAGAAGCTTATGTTGTGTAATAAACTTACCTCTAACTGTTCAAATAAGAAATTTTGATTTTTTACCTGTCCAGAGGCCACCTGGAGGCCTGCAGCACCTGAACCTGGAGGCCAATTGTAATTTTTTTTTTTAGATATGTAAAAATATATAAAAAGAAGCTTATGTTGTTTTATAAACTTACCTCTAACTGTTCAAATAAGAAATTTTGATTTTTTACCTGTCCAGAGGCCACCTGGAGGCCTGCAGCACCTGAACCTGGAGGCCGATTGTAATTTTTTCTTCAAATATATGAATAATATATATAAAGAAGCTTATGTTGTTTTATAACCTTACCTCTAACTGTTCAAATAAGAAATTTAGATTTTTTACCTGTCCAGAGGCCACCTGGAGGCCTGCAGCACCTGAACCTGGAGGCCGATTGTAATTTTTTCTTCAAATATATGAATAATATATAAAAAGAAGCTTATGTTGTTTAATAAACTTACCTCTAACTGTTCAAATAAGAAATTTTGATTTTTTACCTGTCCAGAGGCCACCTGGAGGCCTGCAGCACCTGAACCTGGAGGCCGATTGTAATTTTTTCTTCAAATATATGAATAATATATATAAAGAAGCTTATGTTGTTTTATAAACTTACCTCTAACTGTTCAAATAAGAAATTTTTTATTTTTTACCTGTCCAGAGTCCACCTGGAGGCCTGGAGCTCCGGAACCTGGAGGCCTATCCAAAAAATCTTAAATCTGGGGGAAATTCATCATATAAGAATGATTTTATCCCTAATAACCTATCCTCTCAGTCCAAAGATAAAGCCTATACTCACCGTTTACGCGAAAGTGTCAGAACTTCCCCCCCCCCTTAAGTGAAACTTTACTAAAATTTTTAGAAATCCTAATTGTGTGTTTGTCCTGCCTTTGAAACTTCTTCTGGTGTAACAAAAATAAAATCTCCAATAACAAGCTCTAATTCGTCGGGTTCTCGTGGCACATGAGCATATAATACCTGAAAATAATTTATATTTAGTGATTAATTGACAATAACTGCAAAAAATTAGTCTAATTATTAATCATTAACTTGTATTTATTTAATGATTTTTGTCTTGGCATTCGTGGAAAATTGTCTGTAATCCGAAATTATATTATATATGATTTTCTCGTATTCATTCGAATCCGGTGGATAGGAACCGGTTCTCATCCATACGAAAAAACTATGTCTAGCATCGTATTATATCCAGCTTTCTACGAATATAAAAATGTACAATCATAAGATTAAAACCAGTTTTTTTGGCGGAGCCTTCGGCACCTCGTGGCTTAAAAAAACTAGTTTTAATCTCATAATTGTACATTCTATAAACGCGGAAAGCCGTTTATAATACAATGCGAGAAATAACTATTACTGTATGGCTGAGAACCGGTTCTCATCAAGCGGAAATTAATCGGTTTCGAAACTATACTGGAAAATAATTTTTAATTTATTACTCCTTGGATATGTATCATAGACGTCCAAGCTTTTTTTTTTGGGGGGGGGGGGGGTAACAATTTTAAGGGGGCACAGTTATGGAATCTTGAACACAAAGAATTTTTTATTCAATCTTGACAAGTGAGGTATTTTTAGAAAGAGGAATATACATAGAAAACGCCTATGTAAATTAGAAAATCTGCAGAAATCATATTTGCAAGTTATTTGCAAAAATCTGCAATGTTAATTTGCAAAATTAATTTCATGCCTTAAATGACATATTTAGAAAAAAATCTTTTTATGAAATGTGTTTATCTATAAGTTTAGAACATACTTAAGGCAAAAAAAATTTTCTTTATTGTTACTTTTTTCACCTTATATATGAAAAAAGCAGTTTCTCACATTTTATGATAAAAAAAGGTATAGGAACAAAAAATATGTTTTTTTATTGATGTAAACACAATAATTGGCATAAAATCTATCATCCTGAATGTAAAAATCAGATATAGAATCCTTTCTAGAGCAAATATAGTGCAAAAAGTAACCAAGACATTTTTGCAAAGTATGAAAATCTTAAGAAAATAGTTCTTTTTGCTTTTGATATACATATCAGATACATGTATATAAAATTAGTGATCAAAAACTATAAAACATGTTATAAGTTTTTTCAACACTGTCATTGATTAAATTGCACTTTAAGGTTTTAGAATTACCAAAGTAGTGCATATAAACTCTTTTCATGAAGTAATTAAACAAAATAAAAGGCAAAAAACCAACTACAAAATGGTCTACTGCAATATAAAAAACGCCTAATTGTTGATTTTAATTTATTTTGTTTAATAACTTAATAAAAAGAGTTTTTATGTGCAACTTTGGTAATGAGTAAACTTAAAAGTTCATTTTAATCAATGATAGGGTTGAAAAAAGTTATAACTTGTTTTATAGTTTTAAATCACTAATTTTATATACATTTATCTGATATGTATATCAAAAGCAAAAAGAACTATTTTCTTTAGATTTTCATACTTTGCAAAAATGTCTTGGTTACTTTTTGCACTATATTTGCTCTAAAAAGGATTCTATATCTGATTTTTACATTCAGGATGATAGATTTTATGCCAATTATTGTGTTTACATCAAGAAAAAACATATTTTTTGTTCCTATACCTTTTTTTATCATAAAATGTGAGAAACTGCTTTTTCATATATAAGGTGAAAAAAGTAACACTAAAGAAATTTTTTTTGCCTTAAGTATGTTCTAAACTTATAGATAAACACATTTCATAAAAAGGTTTTTTTCTAAATATGTCATTTAAGGCATGAAATTAATTTTGCAAATTAATATTGCAGATCTTTGCAAATAACTTGCAAATATGATTTCTGCGGATTTTCTAATTTACATAGGCGTTTTCTATGTATATTCCTCTTTCTAAAAATACCTCACTTGTCAAGATTGGATAAAAAATTCTTTGTGGTCAAGATTCCATAACTGTGGGGGGAGGGTAATTCGTATTTGGGGGGGGGGGGGGGGGTAAAATGGTGCGCGAGAGGGTAATTTAAATTTTATTAAATATTTAGTAAAAATTTTTTTTATTAGAGATTTTTTATTTTTTTTGGGGGGGGTAAATACCCCCTCCTAAATGGTTGGGGGTGCCGTAGGTTTGGGGGGGGGGGGGGGGGGGTAATCGCCCCATTACCCCCCCCCCCCCTTGGACGTCTATGATATGTATGTATGATAATATTGTTTATTCAATTTTAGACGTTTAATGTTTGTTATTGCTGCGCGACTAATAATTCTAATTAAACTTGTTTTCTCCTTGACGAGTGAATACATTTATAAGATACATTTTACCACAAAGTAATTAAAAGTATAAGGTGTTGAAATATTTCATTTAATTTTATGATTAGTATATTTAACATTTTTTGTTAAAATAACAAGGAAAATTATGTCCATAAGCAGAATCAACAAATTCAACAGCAAATATAAAGGTTCAAATTTTATGTTATTGTTCTCTTGACTAGGTTAAATAGGTGTAAGATATTATTAATAAGATTTTTAGTATTAGTATAAATACTCAATACTTGAAATAGTGTGGTAGTTATAAATACAAATTAAACTCCATCTAAAAAAAGAAAAATAGTATGGCAATTCAAGGAGGGTGGAAGAGACATTGGAATTAAAATCATAATTACTGGTTAAATAAGATGTAATAACATATTGGTTTGCTCATAACTTTGGAAACTTATAATTAAATCTTTAATGAGTTGTATTTATTTATTTTATAGTATTTTGGAGTGTTCAGTACAAAAAATAATCATCGATTGTCTTATCCCTTGAATCCCTGCAGTAAGGCATAAACATAGAAAATTCCAACATACCTTAAAAACATCGGATCCTGCAGTTTTGTTTTCATACGAATATAATCTGAGTTGCCAGCCGCAATCTGCCGCAGTATCAATGTCCTCCGCTAATTCTTCTAAACCTAAATAGGTAACGATGTGTAGATTAAGATCCAGAAACGGAAAGGAAATCGTTTTTAGTAATCAGACTTTTGTTGATTGATTGATTGATTAGCCATAGTTTCTTAGGGTTTGGACCTAAGTAGTCATGGAGTAGGCTGAGACACTTTAGTATAGACATGGGGACTAGAAATCGAACTCTCATCACCGTAACTCAGTGCGTTACCACTGAGCTACGACGCCCCTGTCAGACTTTTGTGGTTATGATTGGTATGGCATGTCTTAAATACAGCTATCCTATAATATGAAGCAGTAGGTTTTTTTTCATCTGTAATAAAACTTGAATTAACTGAATTCTACTTTATTAATTTTTTTCAAGTTTTTCTTCCTTCGGGAAAAATTAAAGGTCAAATTAAATATACTCTCCTGCAAGAACAATAAACTAGTCTGCATAAAGAAATGCTTCATTATCAATATTGGATGTATTCATGCCACTATTTAAAAATGTATAAATGACAGTGTTGGATATATTTATGACAGTTTCAAAAAAATATGACAGAATTTTGCTAAGGTTTGTACATTTTTTTACATTTTACATCCCCAATGACGATACATAGAATTACTCTTTCTGTAGATTACAATGAATGGTCAAAACGTTTGGACACTGATTGATTGATTGATTAGCCATAGTCTCTTAGGGTTTGGACCTAAGTAGTCATGGAGTAGGCTGAGACACTTTTGTATAGCCACTAGGGCTATCAAGCTCCACGTTCAAGCACATTATAACTTGACCCGCTATCTCATGAGAACTACTCATTATTACCTCACCCTCGCCGAGTATGGCGGGTGTCCCAAATTAAGTCACCGTAATGAATGACGCTCTCTGCAGAGGAGCTTGGGATAAGGGTAGTACTGATACTATGTACTTGACTATTAAGAATCCAAACTTACTCAATAATCCCCTTCTTACACAACCAGGGGAAGTTGCGTGGATGTATTCAACTGAGAAATTCGAGTTTCCACATGGGGATTAGAACTCGAATTCTCATCACCGTAGCTCAGTGCGTTACCACTGAGCTACGACGTCGTCGTTTGGACACTCAACTAAATGAAACAGTCAACCAAAATTCAACCACTGTTGTTGAGCCAACCAACAAGAAAACGTCGGGGACAAGTGTAATAAACATTCCCCTCAATTCATCTTACCTACAAAATGACTCTGTTGAAACTGGTATGCAAGTGTAAGATGGTATGGCTTCAGATAGGGTTCACATTTCACACCCAGTGACCGAATTTCTTGACACATATCGATGGACAGCTGCTTTAAAATGCTTTCGTGTTCCTGGTAAATTAAAAAATCATTATTAGAAGGCAAAAACAAAGTTGAGCTTAACAAAGTTTAAATTAAAAACAGAGTTAAATGTTTCTGTATGATATTTTTAAGTGAGCATGCTATCAGCCTACAATTTATTTGGTGCTTTTAAACTAAATTGCCTTTTATTTAAAAAAAAAACCTACATACTTTCTAGCCCCAGTGGGGATAGCATGTATGCTAAGAAACTACCATCCTTTACTTAACATAACCTAATTTTAGTAGGAATGTTATTTCCTTTTTGTAAAAAGTTCATATGTGGTCCATATGAATTATGAAAACCTCCATTAATTTCACCTATCTTAACATTAGAAAAAACTAGATTTTTGTAAAACATCGAATACCTTTTTGACAAAAAGACCAAAGAAATTGGGTGACATATATCTTTCTAAGTTGAGCTTTGTTTTGGAAAGATCTTCTTTTACTTTACTTGTAACCTAAACATCATTAAATGAAAAAATATTAGGTTACCATTTCGAAAATGAGTAGGTAGGTTAATTTTAATATGATCTTGACAATTGTGTAAAATCCTAAATATCTCTAAAAATGATATCTTTTGAATGGTTTTATTGGCACTGGCAGGGTTTCGGATCCGCATTGATTTTTTGCGGATTCGGATCCTCCAATTTAGGTCAGTGCGGATCCGGATCCGGATGTTCCGGATCCTTGACAATAAAAATAAAATCCAAGGATCCGGATCCGCATTTTTTTGCGGATCCGGATCCTTGGACTCGAAAATATGCGGATCCTTGCGGACCCGGAACCGAAACCCTGGGCACTGGACAGTCGTTACTTTAAATAACATGGATATTTACTGTCACATTTAATTTTATAAAGGGAGGAGTAGGTTGCGCTAAAAATCCGTATAGGTGTGAGTTTTAAGGCTTAAAAATAGTAGTAGAACGATAATATTCACAAAATATGTGTATTTCTTACGGAAAAGAACTCAGGGGTGTATATTCTGCACGAGATTAATTTTTTCCCCTTGGGAAGAAAAAAAGAAAAAAATCTTCTTTCAGTCCTCCCCCTTCCCCCCCAACCACACAACTTTTAATTTTTTTTACCCCCCTACCCAGCCGGGACAAATTTGCAGAATATAGAAAAGAACTATAGAAAATATTTTTTCTTAAGTTAACATTTATTTTTATCGTTTTACTACTGTTTTTAACTTAAAACTCACAACCTTTACGGAATTTTAGCGCAACCCACTCCTCCCTTTATTTACAATCTAAATTAAGTTTCCCTTAACCTGCTTCTAAAAAGTTAGGATTTCACTTTTTTTATGGGAAGTTATGTTTTTTAAGTTTTATTTGAGGTTTCTTAATGTTTTAAATACTTGGATAGGTAATGAGTTCAAAAAGTAAAATTGAAATTACTTTGGCTATTGTGTGGACCAGCTGTTCAACTTGAATATTTGGACAGGAGAATGAGGAGGAGAGAGTGATGTGTGGGAAAGAATTGTGGGCTCCGTTCCAGCCCATCTTATGGCGAGATTTCTCCCAGAACAGGCTCAGCTGCTCCTTTAGATCTCCAACCTGATAAAAGTTATCTTTATTAATCTCAGGGACATGAAATAAAATTGGACAATTGGCCCCAAAACTTTTCAAATCATTCAAGAAATATTGTAAGTTGTATCAAGAGAACAAGAGAAGAGGACAATCACATTAACAAATAGTTCTAAACTACAATAAGCCAAGCAAGGTTACTTTTGTTTATCATAATTGGGGGTACATTTGAATTTTTCGCCAAAAGTCTTTATTCTTTTGATACCCAGGGAACCAATAATTTCTTGAACAAAAATACTAGAGAACATCACTACAACTTAAAGCTTAAGTACTTTGTGACGTTGAGAACGAACATGCCATAGTTTCTAGAGTGGCTGCGCTACTGGAAAAAATTCTGGTATTAAAATAAATAAACTTACCGGGCACAGGTAAATGATAAAGTCTCTGGGTGTATTTGAATCAATGGTTGGATCTTTGACATGAGCAAGCAGCCAATCCGCTGCCAGCTGAGCACCTTTGTGTCCTGTGGCCACCAAAGCCTGAAATTTAAGGAGTTTACAAACTAACGTAAAACGTTGCATTGTATTTAAGGTCGTGTCGGTCCGTCTTTAGTTCCGTTCTTAACAGAATCATAGATTTAGGCAAGTTAGAATTTTTACTATCGATTTCAATCATGATATGATGATTCCTAGGACGATTTTATAGGCAACATATGATAAGCGAAGAATTTCTGTAATTAGGTTAAAAGATTTTTGAAAGTCTATTATTTAATCTTTTTTACGACATAATACCATAATTTTTTGTGTTCAGATTTCGAAATGATTTTCTGTGCAGTCACTCTAAACGTGACAATGTTCGTTTGTCTGTATCATTTGTTAGACTTTGCTTTTGTGAATGTTGTTTGATACCCTTGTCTTTAGGATAAATAAAGCATAAAAAAAATGAAAACAATGTGAGAAAACGGGAAGGATTAGAGATTAAGTGTAATATAATATCTGGAACAAAAAAATAAACTAGAATCAATGAAAATTTGCATAAGTTTAACTTAAATAACCTAGGTATTTTATGTTATTTAAGCCATAATCAAAGAATTAGGATGTATGTCTATCTATCTATAAAATGAGATCCTGATACACGATTGAGTTTGATATCATCTTTTTTTTAATACTGATTCCTACGAAGATTAGAAGCAACTTTACAAGAAAAGCAATTCTAAGCTAAATTCTTTAAATGTAAGTGTTTCCTAGCTTATGTATCTTTAATAAAACATTTTTGGACCGATTTACATCAAATTTTTGTTGAGAATTCTACATAAAGTTATCTTTCTTTAAGTGCTAATAATTTAGATGAAAAGATTGTTATTTTTCGCTTAAGGGTACGTTGTCATCTTTGATTTTTTTTACTTAAAAGAAGTTATTCTTAAGTTCACCTTTATTGCTCTCTGTTTAGAAAAGCCCATGTGGAGGAGAGTGTCCAGGGGGGACAAATTCTCCCTGCTGTGGCCGGGAAATTTTGTCGGGGTTGGATTTTTTCTTGGGGGTAAAGTAGCCATGGCTATTATTCTATTGTATTTTTTCTATGGTAAGTTTTGTTTCGGTGTTTACTGTTTATGTTTCTTTTTTAAGTACTTTTGGCCATCTAATTTGGGTATAAATTTTCTTTATCTGTACATCATGATTGTATATTTTTGTTTTTATTTACATTTTGTCTGAAAAAAATACAGGTTTTAAAAACTATCTTCAGAATGAGAATTTAAATTATGTTATCTTAATATGGATCTTAATGGGGAAAGACTTGGACAATTTATGATAAATTAATGATAATCCCCAATAATGGTTAACAAAATCAACCCATCTGTAGATTGAAGTGTTTAAAAAGTTAGGACTATGTTTTATTGAAACCAACAAAAATCTAAAGATTTGATAAAGGTACCCAAATAATGATATAATGTGGTTATAAAAAATGTCCTATCCTCAGTGATCACTGATAACTAAGGTTTTATATCAAAACAATATTGAAAACATCGTCAGAGGAATCCCCATATCATTTCAAAAATCAAACTAAAGGTAAAAAATTAATAATATAGGGTTTATCTAATCAACAAAGTTTAAAATGAACGTAGGGATTACTAGGATTTTAAAGCAATTATACCTCATCATATAAGAATCTTTAAGATGATAACATTGTGAAAAAATATATTATTGAATCAGAAAAAGGTAAATAAACAGGAAATGTAATTAACACCTGTTATTATAATCATTTGTTGTTGTAAAATGTCATCTCTAAAAACAAATACAAATCTAATTTGAAGAACATGTTAAAGGAGTTTCACTAGTAATTAACACTTCAGTAGAACCCAAATATTAACTCGCAGTTTGTAAAGAAACTTGAAATTAAAATTTTCTTTCTTTTGGAGAAATTCAAACTCTCGCCAGATACGCCAAATACATTAATTTTTATTTCCCCATAAAATAAAATATTTTTAGTTATCTTATCCTGATATATGAAGTCGAAGTGGTAAGGTTATCTAATCATTCAAATTTGGCTAAACGCTTAACCGATATTGATATTTTTATAATTAGAGAAGGAAGGTTTTAGGCTATTTTTAGTTTGTTTTTGTCTTGGGATGGTATTAGTTCAACTTTTACTGTCCTTTCTTGTGATTTTATTTAGGTGCAACAATTAGTAGTGATAATAAAGGGTCTATAATGAACATCAGAGTATCAGAGGGTTGATCCATAACTCTTTTTCTGTCGATTAAAATCTCATAAATGTCGGAATGAACCAAATTCTGCATTTATTTTAGAATATCTTTTATATTGCTCAGTGCAAGTTATTTCTTAGCTTTTTTTCCTTGGGTGTATATAACCTTACGAAGTATATACAGTCTGAGGAAAAATATACATATCTTGAACTCCATACTTTTTCTAAAAATCCTTTCTCGAGATTTTTCACTATTGGTGGGGAAATTCTCCTTTACGTTTGGTTACCCTGTTAGCTCAAGTAAAAGTAGAAGAGAGGGAGGATATAAATGGGAAGGGGTGAGAAAAGAGAGGAAGGACGCAGGGATTTTAAGGGATAGAAAAATGGACGATAAATATCTTCGCATTCAAAATGATTCTAAACAAAAAGAATCCTTTGGCACCATCCCAGTTGAGGAGTGAGATTCTACCCCATGTGAAAAAATAAACCCCCCCCCCCGCCATCTGTCAAAATAAACCCCCCCCCCCCGGCATCATGTGATTTGTACCCCATCTTAAATTTTGGTCCCTGTAATTTTCAATATATAAAACAAAGCTTGGTGGTAATAAACTATGAGTTATAGGGATAAAATATTACATATGGGGTAAGTATATAAAATATGGGGAACAAAAATCACACATGGAGGTCCAAAAATTAATATGGGGTCATTTTTTCATGATGGGGTAGCTTCAAGTGCTTATATCTGAAGAACCGTAAGAGATAGAGGCCTAGTTGCTTGACTGTGGTAACTCAGATTTACACAAGGAAGCCATTTATGCACATGGGGTGTCAAAATTTGATATGGGGTATTTTTTTCATGATGGGGTGTCAAAATTTTATATGGGGTATTTTTTTTCATGATGGGGTAGTTTCAAGTGCTAGAGATAGAGGCCTAGTTGCTTGACTGTGGTAACTCAGATTTACATAAGGAAGCCATTTATGCACATGGGGGACCAAAATTTGATATGGGGTATTTTTTTCATGATGGGGTAGCTTCAAGTGCTTATATCTGGAGAACCGTAAGAGATAGAGGCCTAGTTGCTTGACTGTGGTAACTCAGATTTACATAAAGAAGCCATTTATGCACATGGGGGACCAAAATTTGATATGGGGTATTTTTTTCATGATGGGGGTAGTTTTAAGTGCTTATATCTGGAGAACCGTAAGAGATAGAGGCCTAGTTGCTTGACTGTGGTAACTCAGATTTACATAAGGAAGCCATTTATGCACATGGGGGACCAAAATTTGCTATGGGGTATTTTTTTCATGATGGGGGTAGTTTCAAGTGCTTATATCTTGAGAACCGTAAGAGATAGAGGCCTAGTTGCTTGACTGTGGTAACTCAGATTTACACAAGGAAGCCATTTATGCACATGGGGGACTTAAATTTGATATGGGGTATTTTTTCATGATGGGGGTAGTTTCAAGTGCTTATATCTTGAGAACCGTAAGAGATAGAGGCCTAGTTGCTTGACTGTGGTAACTCAGATTTACACAAGGAAGCCATTTATGCACATGGGGGACCAAAATTCGATATGGGGTATTTTTTTCATGATGGGGGTAGTTTCAAGTGCTTATATCTGGAGAACCGTAAGAGATAGAGGACTAGTTGCTTGACTGTGGTAACTCAGATTTACATATGGAAGCCATTTATGCACATGAGGGACCAAAATTTGATATGGGGTATTTTTTTCATGATGGGGGTAGTTTCAAGTGCTTATATCTTGAGAACCGTAAGAGATAGAGGCCAAGTTGCTTGACTGTGGTAACTCAGATTTACACAAGGAAGCCATTTATGCACATGGGGGACCAAAATTCGATATGGGGTATTTTATTCATGATGGGGGTAGTTTCAAGTGCTTATATCTGGAGAACCGTAAGAGATAGAGGCCTAGTTGCTTGACTGTGGTAACTCAGATTTACATATGGAAGCCATTTATGCACATGGGGGACCAAAATTTGATATGGGGTATTTTTTTCATGATGGGGGTAGTTTCAAGTGCTTATATCTTGAGAACCGTAAGAGATAGAGGCCTAGTTGCTTGACTGTGGTAACACAGATTTACACAAGGAGGCCATTTATGCACATGGGGGACCAAAATTTGATATGGGGTATTTTTTTCATGATGGGGGTAGTTTCAAGTGCTTATATCTTGAGAACCGTAAGAGATAGAGGCCTAGTTGCTTGACTGTGGTAACTCAGATTTACACAAGGAAGCCATTTATGCACATGGGGGACCAAAATTTGATATGGGGTATTTTTTTCATGATGGGGGTAGTTTCAAGTGCTTATATCTGGAGGACCGTAAGAGATAGAGGCCTAGTTGCTTGACTGTGGTAACTCAGATTTACATAAGGAAGCCATTTATGCATATGAGGGACCAAAATTTGATATGGGGTATTTTTTTCATGATGGGGGTAGTTTCAAGTGCTTATATCTTGAGAACTATAAGAGATAGAGGCCTAGTTGCTTGACTGTGGTAACTCAGATTTACATAAGGAAGCCATTTATGCACATGGGGGACCAAAATTTGATATGGGGTATTTTTTTCATGATGGGGGTAGTTTCAAGTGCTTTTATCTGGAGAACTGTAAGAGATAGAGGCCTAGTTGCTTGGCTCAGATTAAATTAAGGAAGCCATTTATGCACATGGGGATACATAAATTAATATGGGGTCATTTTTCTCTGATGGTGGGTAAAAATTGAATATAGGGGCCAATTTTTTATGATGCAGTTGGGGGGTGAAATCAGGTTAGGTTAGGTCAGATCAGGTCATGTTAGGTAAAGTAATATTAAGGGAAAGGGAAAGGCCCCCTTGCAGGAGTTGGGTTAGGTTGAAATGGGTCAGGTTAGGTTAAGTTAGGTTAGGTTAGGTTAAAATGGGTTAGGTTAGGTTAAGATAAGTTAGGTTAGGTTAAGATGGGTTAGGTTAGGTTAAGATGGGATAGGTTAGGTTAAGTTAGGTTAGGTTAGGTTAAAATGGGTTAGGTTAGGTTTTGTTGGTTTAGGTTAGTTTAAAATTGGTTAGGTTAGGTTTGGTTGGGTTAGGTTAGGTTAAGTTAGGTTAGTTTAAGATTGAGTAGCCCTGCAGGGCTACTCAATATTACCTAACCTAACCTAATTACCTAGGTTGGGTTTGGTTCGGTTAGGTTAGGTTAGATCAAGTTAGGTTAGTTTAAGATTGAGTAGCCCTATTAAATTTCAATACCCCATGTGCATAAATGGCTTCCTTATGTAAATCTGAGTTACCACAGTCAAGCAACTAGGCCTCTATCTCTCACGGTTCTCCAGATATAAGCACTTGAAACTACCCCCATCATGAAAAAAATACCCCATATCAAATTTTGGTCCCCCATGTGCATAAATGGCCTCCTTGTGTAAATCTGTGTTACCACAGTCAAGCAACTAGGCCTCTATCTCTTACGGTTCTCAAGATATAAGCACTTGAAATTACCCCCATCATGAAAAAAATACCCCATATCAAATTTTGGTCCCCCATGTGCATAAATGGCTTCCTTATGTAAATCAGAGTTACCACAGTCAAGCAACTAGGCCTCTATCTCTTACGGTTCTCCAGATATAAGCACTTGAAACTACCCCCATCATGAAAAAAATACCCCATATCGAATTTTGGTCCCCCATGTGCATAAATGGCTTCCTTGTGTAAATCTGAGTTACCACAGTCAAGCAACTAGGCCTCTATCTCTTATGGTTCTCAAGATATAAGCACTTGAAACTACCCCCATCATGAAAAAAATACCCCATATCAAATTTTGGTCCCCCATGTGCATAAATGGCTTCCTTATGTAAATCAGAGTTACCACAGTCAAGCAACTAGGCCTCTATCTCTTACGGTTCTCCAGATATAAGAACTTGAAACTACCCCCAATCATGAAAAAAATACCCCATATCAAATTTTGGTCCCCCATGTGCATAAATGGCCTCCTTATGTAAATCTGAGTTACCACAGTCAAGCAACTAGGCCTCTATCTCTTACGGTTCTCCAGATATAAGCACTTGAAACTACCCCCATCATGAAAAAATACCCCATATCAAATTTTGGTCCCCCATGTGCATAAATGGCTTCCTTTTGTAAATCTGTGTTACCACAGTCAAGCAACTAGGCCTCTATCTCTTACGGTTCTCAAGATATAAGCACTTGAAACTACCCCCATCATGAAAAAAATACCCCATAGCAAATTTTGGTCCCCCATGTGCATAAATGGCTTCCTTATGTAAATCTGAGTTACCACAGTCAAGCAACTAGGCCTCTATCTCTTACGGTTCTCCAGATATAAGCACTTAAAACTACCCCCATCATGAAAAAAATACCCCATATCAAATTTTGGTCCCCCATGTGCATAAATGGCTTCCTTATGTAAATCTGAGTTACCACAGTTAAGCAACTAGGCCTCTATCTCTTACGGTTCTCCAGATATAAGCACTTGAAACTACCCCATCATGAAAAAAAATACCCCATATGAAATTTTGACACCCCATCATGAAAAAATACCCCATATCAAATTTTGACACCCCGTGTGCATAAATGGCTTCCTTGTGTAAATCTGAGTTACCACAGTCAAGCAACTAGGCCTCTATCTCTTACGGTTCTCCAGATATAAGCACTTGAAGCTACCCCATCATGAAAAAATGACCCCATATTAATTTTTTGACCTCCATGTGTGAGTTTTAACCCCTTGCTTCAATGTTAATATCATAGCATTGTTTGCTACCCCATCTGTGTTTCTCAACCACTAATTATGTTTGATGACATCCAGAAAAATGTATATTATGTAGTTCAATAATCTGCCACTAGATGTTCCTATTTCAAACAAACTATTGTTTTTTTTTCTTCAATGGAGCCAAATTTTTATCTTAAAATATTAGGTAAAGTAAAGTATTAGAATATGTTGGTGATTTAGTATAAAAAAAGTCTTAAAAGAGAAATAAAAAAAATAAATAGAGGCATTTTTAAATTTTATTCAAAATATAGGAAAATATAGAAGAGTGAAAGGCATAGCTTCACTACAGTGGAGCATGGTAGCTTATGCTACCCTAATATAAATTCTTTTGCGCGAGGCTCACCTCGCAAACCCCTCTAGACTCTCCCCCCCCCCACCCAGATTTTATTTCCCCTTCTGCCAAACATGCCCCCATCTATCAAATCAGACCCCACCTTCCAATTCTGGCCTCATCTTCAAATTTAGACCCCATCCTTCATTTTTGTCCCCTGTTCAATAATTTATCCCTTCTCTAACATTATTTTGTTTCTCTTGGAGAGGAACAAAATATGAAGATGGGGATCAAATCACAAGATGGGGACAAAATCACACGATGGGGTATAAATTTCATGATGCCGGGGGGGGGGGGGTTTATTTTGATAGATGGCGGGGGGGGGGGGGTTTATTTTTTCAGATGGGGTAGAATCTCACTCCTCAACTGGGAAATTGCCGAATCCTTTCTGTATAAGATTGTAATTCTTGTTAAAATTTTGGGTAAATAATATATTGCGCGTTTCTATATAATGTCGGGACCCTTTTCCCTGGGAAGGACCTCAAAATTGTTGTAATATTATGCAACAAAACCTGAAAATTAAGAAAAAATAGCTCTCCAAGACATGAAAATAGCTAAAAGTGTAAAAATATATTTAAATAAAAGTTGTTAAACTAATATAACAAAAGATGCATTGCAAATATGAAAAATAAACATATCAAAGGAGCTGAAGCAGTGTCATGGAAGGAACTTTAAAATGTCCATTAAAATGCAATCGAATTATAAAATTTAGATTCTTTGATGACAAAATAAAATAAATTATTTGTCTATTGATATAGTTAATTCATTCGTCTATGGCAAAGCGCACGTATGCCGCAAATAATTTTGTCTACAAATGAATACTCTTTATTCTCTTAGTATTACTTCCCCTTTGTTTTGAAGGCATAGGACACAAAATTAAAATGATAGTGTTATATTTATTAAGCTAATTATTCTTTTATGTCATGAATTTAGAGACTCATAATAATATTTTTTTTAAAAATTACATATTATTATCTACATTTCGATGTTTTTCTAAAATCAGAAAGTTTGACAAAAAAGATTTTGTCCTTTGATTTTTTTTGATGGCCACACCAAACCAATACACGTGTGGTGAGGAATGAATTAAGGCCGAGGCGAGTTTTATTTTGTTAGCGTGATGTTATCTTGAAATTTAACTATTAGATCACTAGAAATAAAATATATAAGTTAATTTTACTTATGTTATTTCGTTTTTTGTGATAATCTCTTTTTTTTATGTTTTGTAATGCTACCTTAAAGTGTCAAAATACAATTTGTAATTTCTGTCGCGTGGGGACCATATTTCTTTTTCATAAGATATACCTCATTAGTACCTTATGTAATAAAATAGATCAGTTGTTTCTCTCACATGATTTGGAGGCATAAATTTTACCTCTGGTACGTTTTTTAATATGCCCAAAACCTTAAAGAATATTTGCAATTATATTTAGCTCTATGCGCGCGACATGGATTAATTCGATTTAATGACCTATAGTGTTATCTTTCAGAAGAGATGGGAGTTGATATCCGTCATAATAAGGACAGAAAGGTGAGGAGGAAGGCACCTAAGTCCAAGAATGTCTATCTTGAGCTGTTGGTTAAGCTCTACAGGTCATTTTTATTATTTGACCAAAAATATGATAATTATATCTATTGAATGTAAATCTAAATATTTGATTGAAATTTGTTGAACCTGAATTTTTACAAGATGTATTTATATCTAAAATAAGTTTAATGTTATATAACGATTTAAACAATTTTCTTTCAGGTTCTTGGCTCGTCGTACACAGTCTAAGTTCAACGGTAGGGTTGTACAAAGGCTCTATCTTTCCAGATCAAACAGGCCTCCTCTTTCCCTCTCCAGGTATTTTTTTTCTAAGTTTGCTTGTGGCTGTGTTATCTTATTTATGTCTGGGTTAGGGGCCCTGCACATATCACTTTGTTTACAATTATTTTTATGCTATTTTCCTTTATTGTAAAATAGTAACTAACTTGCCTGAAGCTGTTCATCCCTAATAATGTTAATTACTAATGGTGTACTTATCTTTAAAGTCGTTTAATGGTTATAGATGAAAACTATACTCTATTCTTTGCATCATCGGCAACTAGTTTTAATATTGCTACTAACATATTTTTTTAGGCTTGTTAAGAATCTTACAAGAAAGCATACTATTGAGCCAAATAGGATTGCTGTTTGCGTCTCTACTGTCACCAATGATACCAGGATTTATGAAGTCCCCAAGATGACTGTTGCCGCTCTCGCTTTTACCCAGAAGGCTAAGGAGAGGTATGTTTCAGTTACATATTTAAACTCTAGTTCAGTCAAAGTTTTAATCTATTTTCATAGTAAGTTCCATGGTGGATAGTTTTTATTAAATAGTAAAGGTATGGGGTGATGACTCAACTTTTCCTTTCCTTGTATGAATTAGGTATACGTAAACAAATTAAACTTCTTTATATGAAGTTTCTAAAGAACTACATAAATGCTGTAATGTATTACATGCTGTCAGAAAAATTCCTCCTGTATAATATATAAATATTATATATATTATAAAGGGTGAGCAAAAAAATGTGTATATTATTAAAATTCAAATTGCGTGGCTTTTGTTATTAATAGTAAAATGTTACGCATGCCGTTAGAACCGCTGTGAAGTCTATTTTTGGAAATATAAGAACGATTCCTCTGCTACGTATAGTTAGGGAGCTACGTGTTAAAATGTCCCAACTGACTTAAAACTTTACTTGTGAGTAAAATTTAGGACATTTTACCACCTAGCTCCTAGATTATTTGTAGCATAGGAACCGTTCTTATATTTCCTTAAATATAGTTCATAGCGGTTCTAACAGTTTGCGTAACATTTTTATACTATTAACACAAGCTGCCCAATTATAAATTTAAAAATGTACGAAGCTCTTTTTGCACATCCTATTCTCTAATATTTAGTAATATACTTGAAGTCAAGTTTTACGGCAGTTCGAACTTAACGCGTAGCTCCCTACCAATGCGTAGCACATAAATCTTTTCTATATTTCTAAAAAAAAAGACTAAAGCGGTTCTAACGGTATGCCTACATTTTTTCTACCGTTAACACAAGCCGCGCAATTTGAATTTTAAAAATAAACGCATTTTTTGCTTACTCTTGATGTAGGTTTAAAGAATTATCAATCCGATTTTGTTTAGAATCTTGGCTGCCGGTGGTGAATGCATCACCCTGGATCAGTTGGCTGTCAGAGATCCTCTTGGAAATAACTGCATGCTTTTGGAAGGTAAAGTTTAAGAACATTCCTAACTAAACTAATATAACTGAAACTATCAATATTATTTTCTAATCAGATATTCAAAGTAAGTTTTAATGAAATATTTTTTTTACCTTTGCTATTTATATTTTATAAATTTAATTTTACTTAGGACCCCGTAAGGCCGCCAAGAAGTACAAGTACTTTGGCGCTCCCGGTGTTCCCGGCTCTAAGACTAGGCCTCTCGTCAGGTCCAAGGGTCGCAAGTTCGAGCGTGCTCGTGGTCGCAGAGCCTCCAGAGGTTACAAGAAGGCTTCTTAAACAACAGACAACTACAAGAACAGCAAAGCAACCTTATTCAACTGATTTTATCTTGTTGGATCGGTTGATCTGTATTTATGAAAACATCTATGTAATGTCCTTATTATTCTGTTAAAAATGAAAGGATCCAACCCATTTAATATTTCAGACATATAAAATGAAAGCCAAAGCTCCTTCCGCTAAAAAGTCTCATCTAATAGAAGATGTAAGTTGATAATATCTCCATAGACATACGTTTCATGTTTCTGTCACTGAATTAATGTTTTATTATGTAAATTCCTAACTGGAACAGCTAACTAAACTTTGAGTTGAATATAAAAATGGAATCTTTTATAATGATTGTCTCAGTTGTAAATTAAGCCTATAAAATTGAGTATGGTATCAATTTAAAGCGTCAATTATTTTGCGTTAAAACATCGAAATACTCATCTATAATACAAAGTAAAACGATGTCTGTCTGTCTGTCTGTCCGTCTGTCCGTTTGAAGCTTAAGATCTCAGTAACCACTGAACCGATTTCAAAGAAAGTTTATCTACAATTAGATTGTTGTCCAAAGAAGCGCAGCAATAGCAAGCTAACTCTTATTAGTAACGTGCAAAAAAATATTTCCAAGATAGAATCGTAAGAAAACACAATTTTGTAAGTATTATTACATTACAGCAGATTTATTCCAATAGCTATGTTTTGAATCTAGTGGGAGTTGTCATAATGTCGGCCCCCACTTTGTAAACCGTCGTGTGGTTGAATATAGATATGCTTTCACAATGATTTTGATTTAATGTAATTTATAAGCGATTAAAAAGTGGTCTAGTTATTTTTATCTATTAGACTTGGTAATAGAACAGGAGCCATTTCACAGTACGACAATTTCTGTAGTATATAGATTGATACAAATGAATATTTTCTTATTTAAGGATGAGACTAGTGGTGAAGATATTGTTGAAGACTTGGGAGAACTTTCTACAGACCCAGAATCAAACTCTGACAATGAAGGCGAAAATAATTCGGAAAATGAATCTGGCGAAGAAAGTTCGGACGAAGATGATGAAAATAATACCTCCAGGGCTCCCATTGAGAATCCTTTCTTTGGAGAAGAATCAGGAGATGACAGCGAAGTTGATGACAGTAATGAAGATTCCGACAGTGATGACGAGCCCAAGGAAATTGGCGCCAACGAAGATTCAAATGGTGTAGATGATAATATCGAAAAATCCATCAAAGTTCAACTTGGCAAGAGAAAGAAGGAAGCTGATTCCGACAGTGATGATGATTCATGGGACGATTCAGATTCTGACAGCGATGATAATGAGGATGAAAAGAAAGTTGATACCGAAGAGAAAGGCGAAGAAGAAACTGATAAAGATGAAGAATTTTTAAGAGCCTTTAGAGAGGCAAGAGAGAAGAGAAACCGACCATGCCCGCCCGATATTAAGTAAGATTTTTAGAAGTAAAAATTTTTTTTTCCTGTAAATTATTGCGGCATGTAATGTATTTTTTTTCTATTGCTTAAAACTTGGCACTTCTATTAAAGCTTCATTGGTTGGTTCAAACTCTTGCTAACTAATAATTCCAATCTAATGATTCTAAGTAGTTGATGATGTATTATTTTAGTAATAATTTATCACCAATTGTCTTATTTATTTTAAGATACCTTTACCTTTTCATGAAAAAAAACAAATTTAGGTTGAAAAGTGAGCCTACAGACATGTCCTTCCATCCAACAGAGGACCTCCTGTGTGTGGCAAATATCGACGGAGAAATTTCTTTCTTTAGATTTTCAAATGAGGTATTTACAGTTTTTTTTAAAGCGAGTTACACCGGAAAAAGAAACTATGACGTAACTACTACATATCAATTAATTTCTATGTAGCATGATCCCAATTATCTGAAATAACATCAGCACCCCTCCTTAGCGTTACGAGCTTTTGGATGGATAGACTAAGTGAAATCTAAATAATACAACTTACTAAAACCCAGCTTTATCCCTTTAAAGTACGCTGTTTCCTATTGGTGCAATTAATAAACTGATTGAGGATCCTGACTGTATTTAGGATTTTCTTGTTGCAGGAGAATAAAATTGAGCGAAAGATTAAGTTACACTCCAAAGCAATCAGATGTATGGACTATTCCTTGGATGGTACAAAAATTATTTCTGGTGGCAAGGATAAATCAGTAAAGGTAATTTTTTTAGTGCAGTTATGAAGTTATTTCCAGCATGGCTTCGAAACCGATTAATATCCACTTGATTAGAACCGGTTTTCAGCTATGCTGAACTGAACAACTATGTTTAGCATTGTATTTAAGACATTTTCCACGATTATTATACAAATTCTTCAATACCAATTTTGTTTGCCCGAGTCTTGAAAAACTGTTATTAATCTTTAATTCTATTATTGATAGTAATTTTATATTAATATCCGCGGAAAACTGTAATACAATGTAATAAATAACTAATATAATTTGAGTATGGTATCTCTTTAAAGCGTCATTTTAATAGCTGTATAAATGCTCATAGAATATGAAGAATAGAACACTAGAACAACTGAATAGAAAGGGGGAGGGGGGTTAATGCCACCATCTCTTAATCAATGATTAAATGCACTTAGAATTCGAATTTCGATCTGAAATTTTGCATGAATAATCCTTGGTATGTATATTTTCCCTAAATCGAACAAAAAGTTGCTAAAGTTTTTTGGGCTATCTTAAATTTAAGCAAATTAGTCACGAATCCTATCTTTACATAATACTTTTTGACGCTCAAAACCTTATCAAACGGTTCTAGCCGATAGCTGTTGGTACTAGAAATTTTAAAAATGGTTATTGCTATCATTTAACATGAATTAAACCAAAATTATGTTTTAAAAAGTTGATTCCTATGTAATTAATGATGAATTTGCCCTGACAATAAGGAAAAAAACGGCTAAACTGCTGAGATGCCAGCCGTTACTTTCCTAACTTTTTGTTCGATCTAGGAAAAATAGACCTACCAAGGATTACTCATGAAAAATTTCAGATCGAAATTCGAATGTCATATATACATTGATTACGAGATGGTTGCTTTAACCCCCCTCCCCCCCTCTTTATTCTCTGTCCTGTACAAAGAAAGATATTCTATAAATTATAATTCCGAAGTCTATTTTGAAACTTAATTTTCTCAATTGAAATATGACTTAGTTGTCCTTTCTGCGGCTTAAATGGCAAACTACATTAAAATTCGATTAATATCACTCAAGAAAATTACTTCCGTAGTTTAATTAAGGTTCAAAAGTAATAACTGATAGTTTAAACCAATCAATCATGATTTAGTCACTATTCTTCCAACAATGATTGTTCCTAATCAATATCCCCTCACTCTGATAATTTACTTGTGCAAGAAATGTGTATTCATTATTATAAATGATTTAGGTGTTAAACGTTGAAACTGGAAAAGTTACAGAAAACCTGAATTGGAAGCATCCCTCCTCCCTGTATAGTATTTGTGCCATGGAGCAGGGAGTTGCCACTGGGGATGAAGACGGGATGGTTAAAATTTGGGATTACAGGTATTTATTTACAGAAAACTTATGGTTGACTTTCGGCTGAAATACATATTTGAATAGACATTTATAAAAGAGATAGTTGCATGAAGTACATTTAATGAGTTTGATTGCAAGAATAAATTACAAAATTACCATCCAGCATATACTATTTTGTATTGCAACAAAAAGCAACAAATTAGGAAAAACCAAAATAGTCCTCGTGCTACTTTTTGTAAAACTTTAGTCGTTTTAGGTTGCAAATATTAAAAAAAAAATATTTTAAGGCCTAATATTTTTAAAACTACCTGGTAGAAAATTTTAATTCTTTCAAGTATGTCCTATAGATGTAGTGTAAACTAATGAACCGAAAAAAATATGTAGTTCACTAAAGAGGACTATCTACGAACCAGAGCAAGTGATTCGAAGGATCTTCCAGCATTGACCCATAGTATTTTTTTTAGTAAATATACTAGGTTTATATTTAATATTTGCTTTATCGACTAAAAAGTTAGGTTTCACCATGGTTTTATACGAAAAAAAAACTTTGAAATGTAAATCAATTTTAAAAGCAATATCATCAAATGCTTTGTTGAGTTCAAAGGACAAAATAAAATTAAACTGCAGAAAAGCATCAAATGTTGTAAATTACAAAAGTACATTAAACTGTTAACAAGTTACCAACCCTTTTCTAAGTATACATTTTTAATCACAATAATATACTTATGTGTCCAAAGCTTTTAAACAACAGTTTTAACTCATCAAAACATTCGATGGTATTGCACCAAACAATGCTTAACACTTCAAAGTTTTTTTCATATAAAACCATGATGAAACCTAACTTTTTAGTCTAACAAGCAAATATTAAACATAAAAAACCTAGTATATTCACTAAAAAAAATACTATGGGTCAATGCTGGAAGATTCTTAGAATCACTTGCTCTTGTTCGTAGATAGTCCTCTTTAAGTTTAATAAAATGCACTTCGTGCAACTACCCCTTTAATTTATTCTTTTTATTCAACAAAATTATAGGGAGGACCTAGACATTGGACTGTAAATTAAACATATTAACGCCCAGGGCATTATAAGCACAAAACTAAACTTTGGTTATTATGTTAACATATATTACTTGCATTTTAGAACAGAAAAGTGGCCCGTTTTCAAATCTAAGAGGTTTGACGAGTATGTGAGCAACTTTTATCTGCAAGATGATAATAATAGAATTATTGCCTCTTCTGGAGAAGGAACAATTCAGGTGAGTTAGTTATATTTAATTTAAATTACTGCGGATACGCAAAGGGATTGTTTCATAAATGCATTTGAACTTAATTTAGTGAACCGCATATTTTTTACTGGTTAATTGGTTAAACTACATTTATATGGCATATATTTGAAAGAATTTCAATTTTCTACCACGTAGTTTTTAAAATATCAAGACTTGAAAATCGTCTTTTTAAATTGCATATACCACAAAAAGACTATTTTCAAGTCTTGATATTTTAAAAACTACGTGGTAGAAAATTGAAATTCTTTCAAATATATGCCATATAAATATAGTTTAACCCAATAACTAGCCAAAAGTATGCGGTTCACTAAATTAGGTTCAAATGCATTTCATGAAACTACCCCTTTAAGATTTATTTGCTATTCTTTTTAACGCAAGTTCTTAAATCATTTTCTAAGGTTTATTCTTGTAAGCATTGATTTTAATTTTGAAGACTCAAGTTTATTTTTAACAGAAGTTAATTATGATTTTATTTTGATCTTTTCTACTATTGAGGTGGTTATTAAGGGATAATAAGGGGGGGGGGGGTTTAATGCAACCATCTCGTAATCAGTGAGCAAATGGCACTTAGAATTCGAATTTCGATCTGAAATTTTGCATGAGTAATCCTTGGAAGGTCTATTTTCCCTAAATCGAACAAAAAGTTGGAAAAGTAACGGCTAACGGCTGGCGGCTCAGCTGTTTAGTCATTTTTTTGATATCTATATTGCAAATTAGTCACGAAACCTCTCTCAACATAATACTCTTTTCTACTCCAAAACGCTATCAAACGGTTCTACACGGTAGCTGTTGGTGCTAGAAGTTTTAAAAATGGTTATTGCTATCATTTAACATGAATTAAACCAAAAATATGTTTTAAAAAGTTGATTCCTACGTAATTGATGATGGATTTACCCTGAAAATAGGCTAAAAACGGCTGAGCCGCTAGCCGTTACTTTTCCAACTTTTTGTTCGATTTAGGGAAAATAGACCTACCAAGGATTACTCATGCAAAAGTTCAGATCGAAATTCGAATTCTAAGTGCCATTTGCTCACTGATTACGAGATGGTTGCATTAAAACCCCCCCCCCCCCTTTGGTGGAAAAATTCAGGTTCACTGAAATATTGATTTAATAAGAGTTTCCAGCTTAAAAGCCAACAATGAGAGAACGTGTTTTTAATGTTTTCAGTCGTGGGACCTGCGAATGAACAAAGCAGAGATCCAAAGTGAAGTGTTTAAGAGTGAATTAAACGCGCTGGTTGGCGTGAAAGAGGACCAGAAGCTTGCTGTGGCGAGTGCTGATGGTTGGATTTACCTGTTTGGTAGAGGCGAATATGGTATACATAGGTATTTATAACCTTTGTTTATTTTCAGGGGTGTATATTCTGCACAAGATTTTTTTTTTTTCCTGCTACAATTTTTTAAAATTTTTTTCACCCCCTTGATTTTTCTTACCAAGTAGGGAGGAAAATAGAAAAATATTTAAAGAACTCTATATTTTATTTATTTTATCCCTCCTACCACACATTTTTTTAGTTTTTTTTTCCCAAGGAGGGGGGCGAAATGGAATTTTTTTTCAGTTTTCTTAATTTTTACATTTTTTTCCCTCCAACCACTTATTTTTTATACCCCCCCCCCCCTCCCCTGAGCAGGGGATTCCATGCAGAATATACACCCCTGTTTATTTTTAGAGGCTAGGGAAGTATAATAGGATAATTGCAGAAAGTTATTAAACTGCGATAGGCGGTTTCTGCTTAATTAGGTGGCCCCCAAATATTTATAATGGCTTTAAAACTAGTGCTTTAAAAAATCCGGGTGTTTTTCAAAGAATTAAAGCGTAAATATTTGAAAATTAATTTAGTTATTGATTGGATCAATCCTTAAATTGAATTTGTTTTAAATGTCAAAATATGTTTGTTTATTTAGTGATGAATATCGTGGACATCCAGGTGCCATCAACTCTATGGTTGCTGTTACTGAAACCATTGTTATTACAGGTATTACAATTTTAAATTCTACCGGCTACTCTAGGAGGGATAGACAGACGAACACAGATATAATGTTACTTTTATCAAGATTTATTGTCTTTGTTTATTACCAGTCTTACCTCTACCCTCCACATTTTATTTTGTATTAGTAATCAATTTAGGTAGATATCTTATTAGTCTGAAGTTCTTTTGAAAACCTGTATTAGATTCAGGGGTGTATATTCTGCACAAGATTTATTTTTTTCCCCTGCTACAAATTTTTTTATTTTTTTCCCCCTAGATTTTTCTTAAAAAGTAGGAAATAGAAAAATATTTAAAGAATTCTATATTTTATTTATTTTATCCCTCCTACCACACATTTTTTAGTTTTTTTAACCAAGGAGGGGGGGCGAAATGGAAAAAATGTTTTCAGTTTTCTTAATTTTTACATTTTTTTTCCCTCCAACCACTTATTTTTTATTCCCCCCCCCCCCCCCTGAGCCGGGGATCCCATGCAGAATATACACCCCTGATTATTTCAAAATTCAATAGAGTCTTGTAATTTAATATTTCTTCCCTCTTCATTAAACATCCATTCAATGTAAACCTTAGTTTTATTATTGTAATATTTTAAAGGATGCGAAGATGGTGTGTTACGAGCGGTCAATTTGTTCCCCCACAGATTTATTGGGACGGTAAG
Source organism: Acartia tonsa (assembly GCF_053477335.1). Taxonomy (NCBI): domain Eukaryota; kingdom Metazoa; phylum Arthropoda; class Copepoda; order Calanoida; family Acartiidae; genus Acartia; species Acartia tonsa. The sequence goes on from NC_137267.1 coordinate 15,817,916, forward strand.
AGCACATTTCTTTATCTTGGTCTATTATTTTCCATTTAAATAATATCTTAACAAAAAAGTAAGTTTTTTTCCCTATTTCGCTGACAAGTATTGTGTATACTCTAATCAAATTAATTTTTATTTTTTACATTAAAGATATTTTAAGAGTATGGTATCCATTTATAAGAGAATCTTTCTATGCTTTTCTTGTGTTCATACTTTGATCTAGATCTTAGCTATCTAAAAATAATCTGCAATTTTAAAGATGTCTGAATGTTCTATTTTTCAGCAAAAAAGAAATGGGTTCTTTGAAGAGTTAGATCATATTATTCATTTAGTATTACATGAAGAGACAGTTTTATATAAATTTATCTTGTTAATTTTTGGTTAGGTTGGCCATCATCCCTGCGAGATGCCTGTGGAAAAGATAGAGGTCAGCGGAGGCCGGGGCAACCTTATAGCCAGCATGAGCCACGATAGTAGAATAAAGTTCTGGGACATTGGATATTTTGAGGATATGGAGTATAAAAAAGTTAAGCCCCCCACAATTCATGTAAGTAATTTAAAGCTAAGCATTGTTAAAATTAGATTATGTCTATGGTGCATTATTTGCCAAATGTACCACTTTTCTGCACTACCTCTCCGATTTTGTTAATACTCTATATTTTGGTCCGTTGGGTCATTCAAGGATGCTGGATGGCCAAAAAAAAGTTTCAGAGTCCCTGGATGTCTAGATATCTAGCTATCTATGAAGGTAGGTAACAAAAATGTAAAAAACACCCATTTTTTCACAATTTTAAAAATTAATTTTTTCATCAATCTTACATCCAATCTATACATTTTATACACCAAAATGATCGTTTATTCATGTAAAAAGCGCTCATAATGCTATTTTGGCCAAAACTCTAATTTTACAGGGTGTCCAACAAAAAGTGTATTTTGGATATCTAGCGTAATACCCAAAATACCTGTCCGAAAAAAATCATTTTTTTTTGGCTTAAATCCTTGTGTTTTATCTGTAGGCATATGTGGTATATAACGGTTCGGAGGACCCGGGACTTTAAGGTTGTCAAATTTCACTTTGGGACACCCTGTAAATGTGATTTTTGCGTCTGTAGAGCTAAAACTTGGTCCAAATTGGCTATTTTTTTCAAATTACTCTAATATGTGTCTTAGTATGTTTGGCCATAGTGTTTTCTGACCAGATCAATAATTTCATATTTTTTGGACACCCTGTATTTTCAAATAAAGAGAAAAAAAATTTTTGTTTTTTTTAAATTTTTTTTTTATTTTTAAGTTACTTAAAACTGTCATATAAATACAGATTTTGACTAATAACAATAATATTTGCCTATTTTACATATTTTTACACTTTTGGGACACCCTGTGCATGTTTTTGAAAAATGATGGTTTTTGCCCATTTTTGGGGGAAAGGAGTCGTTTTAGGGCCATAGACTATTTCTTCATTTTTGTAGAACTTTTCAAGACACATCATTTGTTATTTATGCAAAAACCGCAAAAACCGAACCGTTTTGCCGTTATTCACCGCCAAAGGAGGAATTTTTTTACGTTTTTGCCGTTCCCGAGGTTCTAATGGGCATTTGTGGTAAGAAGACGTTGATTTATCAAGATCCCTTTTAAGTACTTTTATTTAGGTAATTCAATTTACTAAATTTCATATTAAGTAAAATTTTTTGTGCATCTAACCGTTTTTCGTCGAGATGGATTTCAATTGTTAAAACAAGAAAATGAAGTGAATATAACATAAATAATTGCTATAAAAAGAAAGTGATAAAAGAAACATAAATCATGTGCATTTGAAATTCCTTTTGACAAAAATCAGTTGGATATACAAAAAAAATTTACTTTACATGAAATTTAGTAAATTAAAATGCCTAAATAAAAGTATTTCACAGTTATCTTGATAAATCAACGTCTTCTTACCACAAATGCCCATTAGAACCTCGGGAACGGCAAAAACGTAAAAAATTCCTCCTTTGGCGGTGAATAACGGCAAAACGGTTCGGTTTTTGCGGTTTTTGCATAAATAACAAATGATGTGTCTTGAAAAGTTCTACAAAAATGAAGAAATAGTCTATGGCCCTAAAACGTATAGATTGGATGTAAGATTGATGAAAAAATAAATTTTTAAAATTGTGAAAAAATGGGTGTTTTTTTACATTTTTGTTACCTACCTTCATAGATAGCTAGATATCTAGACATCCAGGGACTCTGAAACTTTTTTTTGGCCATCCAGCATCCTTGAATGACCCAACGGACCAAAATATAGAGTATTAACAAAATCGGAGAGGTAGTGCAGAAAAGTGGTACATTTGGCAAATAATGCACCCTATGTATATGGTTGTTAGGATTAGTCTTCTCGCTATTCTAGGCATTTAGAATTGTACTTTTGCTTTCAAACATAGTGATTATTTCGGTAATTTTTAACTTATATTTCGGTTATTTTTACCAGAAATATGCCTAGTTTACTTGTGGCGTGGAGCCATAATTTTATGTTTATTATAGAAATCCAAACACTCGAGACCTATCAAGAGTGTTGTAGCCAAAGAAAGAGAACACCAACTGCAGTCAAGCAACCGTCAAAACAGAACTGATTTTTTCAAAGGATTTGATGATTAAATGGTAGGCCACTTTTTTCACATCCTATTCTGTTTTAGGGGGGTTTTATTACCTTTGTTTAGGGGGTATTACCTTTGTTTAGGGGGTATTTATTACCTTTGTTTAGGGGGGCAGGACACCTAAGGGGGTCGGGGGTGCATCCCTTCCACTTAAATTGCCAGCTGGGTGGATACACCCCTTTCTGTACGCCTGATTAGCCGACACTAAAGGCAACATTGACCTACCCTTACATCCCTGAGTTAATATTGTTCTGAAGTGTTACGGATTTTTACCTAATTGAATTTTCGTGTCAAATCGGAACATAAATAAAATGTCAATTGTTCCACTTGCCCTGTTCTACTATAGCAAGGGCATACTAAGACCTTTGAACATTTCTTGAATGGATATAAACCAATGTTTAACCATAACTTTACGATCGTCCTGTTGTAATGTTTCTGGAAAAAATAACGTGAATTTTTATAAATTGATCATTTTTAATTTTGTATGAATTTTAGATGTATAAATTAAGGGTATTAGAATTGTAGATTTTGTAGGCATTAAAGTTATATAAAGACGTTATCTCATTCATTGGCTTGAAAATAAAATATTAATTGGTTGGTTTTAACATTGTCTAATTTGATGTCTATTTTGATAATAACTTCAATAAGTGACAATTTTGTATATAATTGGGAATTATAGGTATTATCTTTTTTTAAGATTACTGGCTATAGTAAACTCTATACTCATTTTTTTTTCAGGATTTGGCGCGACCCACCACCTACAAAGAATTTTTTTTAGACTGTGATATTTATATTTTGTTATCTACACTATCATAATTCAATCTGACAAGAGACCATTGCAAACCCCTATATGTTATGAAAAATTTCAGATTGTATAAAATGTCTGGACACCTGTATTTTCCGGAAGATTTGCGCGAAATAGATCCGGCTTTGATAGAGCTTTCTCAAGATCCTGCGGCTGTGCCGAGTATTAATGTTGTTAAGACCCAAATGAATCCAATGCAGATGGGAAGGATTATTAAACTTGGAAATAATCTTAAAGAAGCTCTGGTTAAAGTAGAGAGAGGTAAAGTTATTTTTCGTATCCTATCATACAGTTAATTTAAAAATGTACTGTATAGTCTACTTTTATATTCTTACCAAACTAGATATAATATGACACATGATTTTTCAATGCGGCTGAGAACAGGTTCTAATCAGGGAGTAAGGGAGGGGACAATGGGCAATTAATTCAATATAAGAGTTATCAAAGAAAGGGCATGAAATCCAGTTTAATCCAATAAAGGGGGGGGGGTTTTAATGCAACCATCTCGTAATCAGTGATTAAATGGCACTTAGAATTCGAATTTCGATCTGAAATTTTGCATGAGTAATCCTTGGTAGGTCTATTTTCCCTAAATCGAACAAAAAGTTGGAAAAGTAACGGCTGGCGGCTGGCAGCTCAGCCGTTTAGCCGTTTTTTGCCTATTTTCAGGGCAAATTCATCATTAATTATGTAGGAATCAACTTTTAAAAACATATTTTGGGTTTAATTCATGGTAAATGATAGCAATAGCCATTTTTTTAATTTCTAGTACCAGCTGCTAAACGGCTGGAACCGGCTGAAAACGGCTGGGAGCTGCCAAGAGTATGAAGGGTAGATATGGGTTGTGACGTATCTAGGGGTAGGTTTTTATGGCTGCTGAGCTCAAAAATACTACCAAAAATAGTGGCGGCCCATCCATATGGCAGCTGGGTAACAGCTGCAGCTTAGCTGGGAGCGGCCAAGAGTAGAATGAGTAGATAGGGCTTGTGACGTGTCTAGGGGTAGGTTTATAAGGGTGCTGAGCTCAAAAATACTACCAAAAATAGCGGCGGCCCATCCATATGGCAGCTGGGTAACAGCTGCAGCTCAGCTGGGAGCGGCCAAGAGTAGAATGAGTAGATAGGGCTTGTGACGTGTCTAGGAGTAGGTTTTAATGGGTGCTAAGCTCAAAAAAACTACCAAAAATAGTGGTGGCCCATCCATATGGTTGCTGGGTAACAGCTGCAGCTTTGCAGTAAACCGTTGTTTAAGACTCAGCTGTTAGCACTTTTTGGGACTATTAAAGGATAACCAAATATTGAATATTTCAGTATTGATTTAGTTGTTAAACAGCTGAAATTGGCTGAGAACAGTTATCAACAGATAAAAGTAAAAGTTTAAGACACAGGTAGCTTGTGATGTGTTGGGTAAATTTTTATAGGTGCCAAGCTTATTAATACTCCCCAAAAATAGAAAGGCCCATCCATATGGCATCAGGGTAACGGCTGCTGCTCAGCTGTAGCTGTTACCCAGCGGTTATATGGATGGGCCCCCACTATTATTGGTAGTATTTTAGAGCTCAACACCCCCATAAAAAGTTAAAAACCTACCCCTAGAAATGTCACATGCTATATCTACAACATATACTTTTGGCTGTTGTTAACTGTTTTCAGAATTAAAAAAGTGTTACTAGTAATATGCCCATGAAATAAAGTTATAATGTTAATTAGGAGAAGTTTAATTCTACTGAAATAATAGGTATATTTTTTGATATATTCTTCACACGTCACAAGCCCTATGTACTCATTTTACTCTTGGCTGCTCCCAGCTGAGCTGCAGCTGTTACCAAGCTGCAATATGGATGGGCTGCCTCTATTTTTGGTAGTATTTTTGAGCTCAGATTTACCCCTGTTACCCAGTAACCATATGGATGGACCACCACTATTTTTGGTAGTAATTTTGAGCTCAGCATTCATAAAAACCTACCCCTAGACACGTCAAAAGCCCTATCTACTCATTCTACTCTTGGCCGCTCCCAGCTGAGTTGCAGCTGTTACCCAGCTGCCATATGGATGAGCCGCCTCTTTTTATGGAAGTATTTTTGAGCTCAGCAGCCATAAAAACCTACCTTTAGACACGTCACAAGCCCTATGTACTCATTCTACTCATGGTCTCCCAGCTGAACTGCCGCTGTTACCCAGCTGCCATATGGATTGGCCGCAACTATTTAAGGTAGCATTTTTGAGCTCAGCACCCATAAAAACCTAACCCTAGACATGTCACAAGCCCTATGTACTCATTCTACTCTTGTCCGCTCCCAGATGAGCTGCAGCTGTTACCCAGCTGCCATATGGATGAGCCGCCACTATTTTTGGAAGTATTTTTGAGCTCAGCAGCTATAAAAACCTACCCCTAGACACGTCACAAGCCATATCTACCCTTCATACTCTTAACAGCTCCCAGCCGTTTTCAGCCGTTTCTAGCTGTTTAGCAGCTGGTACTAGAAATTTTAAAAATGATTATTGCTATCATTAACCATGAATTAAACCAAAAATAAGTTTTTTGGTAGCATAAAAATCTACCTCTAGACACATCACAAGCCCTATCTACTCATTCTACTCTTGGCTGCTCCCAGCTGACCTGCTGCTGTTACCCAGCTGCCATATGGATGGGCCGCCACTAGTTTTGGTAGTATTTTTGAGCTTAGCACCAATAAAAACCTACCCCTAGACACGTCACAAGTCCTATCTACTCATTCTACTCTTGGCCGCTTCTAGCTGAGCAGCAGCTGTTACCCAGCTGCCATATGAATGGGCCGCAACTATTTTAGGTAGTATTTTTGAGCTTAGCACCCATAAAAACCTACCCCTAGACACGTCACAAGCCCTATCTACTCATTCTACTCTTGGCCGCTCCCAGCTGAGCTGCAGCTGTTACCCAGCTGCCATATGGATAGGCCGCCACTATTTTTGGTAGTATTTTTGAGCTTAGCACCCATAAAAACCTACCCCTAGACACGTCACAAGCCCTATCTACTCATTCTACTCTTGGCCGCTCCCAGCTGAGCTGCAGCTGTTACCCAGCTGCCATATGGATGGGCCGCCACTATTTTTGGTAGTATTTTTGAGCTCAGCAGCCATAAAAACCCATATCTACCCTTCATACTCTTGGCAGCGCCCAGCCGTTTTCAGCCGGTTCTAGCCGTTTAGCAGCTGGTACTAGAAATTTAAAAAATGGTTATTGCTATCATTTACCATGAATTAAACCAAAAATAAGTTTTTAAAAGTTGATTCCTACGTAATTAATGATGAATTTGCCCTGAAAATAGGCAAAAAACGGCTAAACGGCTGAGCTGCCAGCCGCCAGCCGCTACTTTTCCAACTTTTTGTTCGATTTAGGGAAAATAGACCTACCAAGGATTATTCATGCAAAATTTCAGATCAAAATTCGAATTCTAAGTGCCATTTAATCACTGATTACGAGATGGTTGCATTAAAAACCCCCCCCTTTGTAGGAAATTATAAAGGGATTGTTAATTGAATAATAGATTTCCATAGCGTCATGTAAAGTGAAATCACAACTTGTTTTTGATGAAATATATTGAGGTTTTTTGGTGTGATTTTTATATTAAAAGATTATTGGACCCGGCTAGCTGCTAGCAAGAATATGACTGCCCCTTTTTATTCTGTTTATTTCCCTTGCCCCCACCTCCCTTCTCCCCGTCTGCTACATTCCAAACTAACACAACGAGTGTTTATTTCCCTTACCCCCACTTCCCTTATCCCTTCTCCCCGTCTGCAATATTCAAAACATACATAACGAGTAGCGGCATTCTATGCGCAAGTCCCCAAACTCAGTCAGAAACTGCTAAATTCTTGCACATTCCCTTTAAGCCAGTCCCCAAAGTCTGAGACTCCTAAAAATTGAATATTCGATCCATTGTCCCCTCCCTACTCCCTGGGTTCAAATCCACCGGGTATTAATCGTTTTCGAAGCCATACTGGAAAATACTTTCTTCTTTTCATTGGCCTAAAACATTGCTCAATCACTGCATTTCTCCGTCAATAATTTCAATTTGACGTTAATTTTGTTTATCATTAAGAGGTGAACACACATTCTTTACTAACTTTTATTATTGATAGTTCTAAACTAACTGTTCTCAATTTTAGGAATGAACTTGTTCGACAATGAACACAAGTTATTAGCTCGCCATTTGTACACTAGTAAAAACAAGTTCAGAAATGATCATGGCTTTAAAACTCTGGAGATGCTTAGCAAGTCAGGTAGGCTAATTTTAGCATCCAACGCTTCTTTTTATGTTTGTCTGCCTTCCATTTGGGATGTGATTTTACATTTAATTTATTTTTTTCCTTACCAATTTCACTGCAACATCTTATATTATTTTCTGCGCCAATGCTAAGTGGTGTAGCTACACTAGAGCTTGATTATGTACGTACGTTCGCCGAAACGTCACAATGTTTGTTCTAATTCTTTAAGGTTTGAGATATTTTTTTGTTATTTTATTTCCTATACCAATATTTATATTTACTAGTTCTATTTTTTCACTTTTTTTTTTAGTAGCGTGGTTATTTTATTATTTTTGTCTGTCCGTTATTCTGTCCGTAATGCTAAAAGGAAAAGGCAGCTATTGAAAATAGACTGCCAAAATTTTTGGCGAAGATTCGCTATATTAATGAGCGTTACGATTTTAAATTACTTGGTCAGTTAGTCTGTCGTTCATGCATTTAAAAGACCTCTTAGTGTTGATTATTTTTTATATATTTTTCGTAATTTCTTTAAATTATTGCATAATATATTTCAACTGAACATTTCTAATTCATTTTGTCTGTTAGTCCTTCCATAAATATTTATTGCTTTGCTAGTCAGATTGTCACTCTTGTAAAATTTCAATGCTGCGTTGCTAAAGGACATAAATATCATAGTTTTCTTAAGTCCTTTTCATTAATTACCAACTTAATATTGTATTTAGTAAAGAAAACGCTTCTGCACTTTCCTAGTGACTATATGGATAATTTTGTTTCTCTTCTACCTAAAGTAAGTAATATATTCTATTTCTTGTTAGCTTTTGTTTAAGTGTCGGCGCTTTATCTGTTAATTAAATAATGATTTCTAAGTTCTGTTTTACCATAGATTTATTTGATATTTAAATGAGATTTCTATCAGTCTTAAGGCTTCTACATGGTGTTAAGATCACACTATATCTCAAATATAATATAGAACAAAAAGTTAGTGAATAATTCTCATTGGCTTATTCATGAACTGTTCTAACAGTCTTCACTTGATATACCTTCTCTATTTAAAAGTTAGTATTCCAAGAAAAACCTGGTTCATTATTAGACCATTTAAAAGGAGACATTTTTCCATAAAGGCTTAAACAGGAATTGAAAGCTAAAATTTGACATGGTAGCTTCTTTAATGTGGTATAATATGGAACAGCTAAGAAATGTTGGCAAAACCATTAATCTATTGAAATATTAAAATGAGGTTTTAATGGGTCTTAATGCCTCTACATGGTGTTAAGATCACTCTATATCTCAAATATAATATAGAACAAAAAGTTAGTGAATAATTCTCAATGGCTTATTCATGAACAGTTGTTCTAACAGTCTTCACTTGATATACCTTCTCTATTTAAAAGTTAGTATTCCAAGAAAAACCTGGTTTATTATTAGACCATTTAAAAGTGGACATTTTTCCATAAAGGCTTAAACAGGAATTGAAAGCTAAAATTTGACATGGTAGCTTCTTTAATGTGGTATAATATGGAACAGCTAAGAAATGTTGGCAAAACCATTAATCTATTGAAATATTAAAATGAGGTTTTAATGGGTCTTAATGCCTCTACATGGTGTTAAGATCACTCTATATCTCAAATATAATATAGAACACAAAGTTAGTGAATAATTCTTAATGGCTTATTCATGAACAGCTGTTCTAACAGTATTAACTTTAATATGCTTACATGTCTTGTGCGGATTTTCCATAAAGGTTCGTATGTAAGACTCTAATAGTAGAACTGCTAAGAAATGTTGGCCAAACCATTATTCTATTAAAATATTAAAATGAGGTTTTAATGGGTCTTAATGCCTCTACATGGTGTTAAGATCACTCTATATCTCAAATATAATATAGAACACAAAGTTAGTGAATAATTCTTATTGGATTATTCATGAACAGTTGTTCTAACAGTCTTCACCTTATATACCTACTCTATTTAAAAGTTAGTTTTCCAAGAAAAACCTGGTTTATTATTAATTTTTCCATGGAGGTATGTTTCCCAAGACTAAAACAGGATGTGAACGACAAATTTGACATGGTAGCTTCTCTAATGTGGTATAATATGGAACCGCTAAGAATTGTTAGCAAAACCATTAATCTATTGAAATATTAAAATGAGATTTCTATCAGTCTTAAGGCCTCTACATGGTTCTAAGATCACACTATATCTCAAATATAATATAGAACATAAAGTTAGTGAATAATTCTTATTGGATTATTCATGAACAGTTGTTCTAACAGTCTTTACCTTATAAACCTACTCTATTTAAAAGTTAGTTTTCCAAGAAAAACCTGGTTTACTATTTATTTTTCCATGGAGGTATGTTTCCCAAGACTAAAACAGGATTTGAACGCCAAAATTTGACCTGGTAGCTTCTTTAATGTGGTATAATATGGAACCACTAAGAATTGTTGGCAAAACCATTATTCTATTAAAATATTAAAATGAGGTTTTAATGGGTCCTAATGCCTCTACATGGTGTTAAGATCACTCTATATCTCAAATATAATTTAGAACACAAAGTTAGTGAATAATTCTTATTGGATTATTCATGAACAGTTGTTATAACAGTCTTCACTTAATATACCTACTCTATTTAAAAGTTAGTATTCCAAGGAAAAAATGGTTTATTTATAGACTATATAAAAGGGGACATTTTTCCATAGAGGTATGTTTCCCAAGACTAAATCAGGAATTGAACATCATAATTTGACACTATAGCTTCTCTAATGTGGTATAATATGGAACTGCTAAGAAATGTTGGCCAAACCATTATTCTACTAAAATATTAAAATGAGGTTTTAATGGGTCTTAATGCCTCTACATGGTGTTAAGATCACTCTATATCTCAAATATAATATAGAACACAAAGTTAGTGAATAATTCTTATAGGCTTATTCATGAACAGTTGTTCTAACATTCTTCCCTTAATATACCTACTCTATTTAAATGTTAGTATTCCAAGAAAAATCTGGTTTTTTATTAGACCATATAAAATGGGACATTTTTCCATAAAGGTATATTTCCTTAGGCTTAAACGGGAATTAAAAGCCAAAATTTGACATGGTAGCTTCTTTAATGTGGTATAATATGGAACTGCTAAGAAATGTTGGCAAAACTAATAATCTATTGAAATATTAAAATGAGATTTCTATCAGTCTTAAGGCCTCTACATGGTTTTAAGATCACACTATATCTCAAATATAATATAGAACAAAGTTAGCGAATAATTCTCATTGGCTTATTCATGAACAGTTGTTCTAACATTTTTCACTTAATATACCTACTCTATTTAAATGTTAGTATTCCAAGATAAATCTGGTTTATTATTAGACCATATAAAAGGGGACATTTTTCCATAAAGGTATATTTCCCTGGGCTTAAACAGGAATTAAAAGCCAAAATTTGACATGGTAGCTTCTTATAATATGGAAGTGCTAAGAAATGTTGGCAAAACTAATAATCTATTGAAATATTAAAATGAGATTTCTATCAGTCTTAAGGCCTCTACATGGTTTTAAGATCACACTATATCTCAAATATAATAAAGAACAGAAAGTAAATGAATAATTCTTATTGGATTATTCATGAACAGCTGTTTTAACAGTTTTAATACCAACTATATACCCTCCTCTTTTAACAGTTTAAATCCTTACTGCACTATATTCGTTGGGAGAGGGGTGATGAAATTTCCTTGTCCTCCCCAGACTGCTTCGTGTTAAATAAAAATACTGCAATTATTTCGGCTAGCTATTTCTCGAGCTTAATTCGGTCTAACGGTCTTCGTTCTACTTTTAGTACAGATACTGGTTATTGGATGTTAGATAATTTTATATTGTTTTAGGTTCTAAGTTACTCAGTCCATCTGCCGCCTGTTGCTTTGGCTGAATATGCGGGTCTGCGGGCAAGAATATCTTTCCACGCCTTGGAAAGAATTATGCACTGCTGTCATTTGATTGCGGTGCATGGAAGCTGTAGATTAAGATTGAGCCATGAAGTACATGCGGCCATATTTCGATTGTCCGTCGCTAGCAGGTTCATACATCAAGTTTATTTTAGGGGTGTATATTTTTCATGAGATCCTCCGCCAAAGGAGGGGGGGGGGGGTTTAGGAATATAGAGTACTGAACATTTTTCTCCCTCTCTGGGGGGGGGGGGAATCTTGTGCAGAATGCACACCCCTGATTTATTTTCATTAAAATATTGTTCTGAAGTGTTACGAATTTTCACTTAATTGAATTTTCGTGTCAAATCTGAACATAAATAAAATGTCAATTGTTCCACTTGCCCTTTTCCACTATAGCAAGGGCATACTAAGACCTTTGAACATTCACCATTCTTGTAAAATTTTGGGTCCTAGGATAAACGCTGAAGTAAAAAACATCGGATTGGACACTAAATCTAACCTGTTTTAACCATCTTGAATGTTTAATAGCTTAACCCCTGTGGGTCTTATTTGTATATTAATATTTTTAATTTAACTTAAACTTATATGTGTAGAAGTACTTAATTAACTTAATATTTTAGACACTCCTAGCCTGCATTTGTCCACTCCGACGTTTGTCCTGGAACCCAATTTTGTATAATAGTTACAAGCCTTTTTCGAAGCTCAATTATCCCCTTAATGGATGATTGAGTCAAAGAAAGGCAAGATAGATTTCCCTTCTTTACGGTCTCTGGACAAGTATTAATAATATTGTACTAGAATTACCCATAAAGTGTACATTTGATGTTTTTCCTCTGTAAAATTAAGTGTCGAAGGTTCTCGCTAAATCGATATGGTTCCCCTTTACTATGTAGCTTCATAGTCCTGGAAAGGTTTCTTAGTATTTTGGCAGGGGTGTATATTAAGCAAATTTGACCCTGCTGAGGGGGGGGGGGGGGGTAAAAAAAATAAAAATATGTGGGGGGGGGGTGTAAAAATTAGGAAAGCATTTTTTCAGTTTTTCCCCCTCTTTGGTGAAAAAAACCAAAATATGTGGAAGAGGGCATAATATGAAAAAAAATATAAAAAAGTTCTGAATATTTCTCCATTTTATCCCCTTCCTTGCCTGAAGAAAAACTAAATTAATCTTGTGCAGAATATAGACCCCTGTATTATGGTGAAGTGTACTATCACCTTTCTGAGAGAAATCGTCCCTCTTATGGGCTTCTTAGCCGTCAATAACTGAATAAAGAATCCATTCAAAAGTAATCATATGATTGAATTTGTAAATTGTTGGACTAAATTTTAATCTTAAGTTGTAATTAAGCTCATTATCCCTAAGGTTTCTTAGGTTTTCCTGATTTTTATACCTTTTAATAACAATATATATTAACATACGCCTTTTTTTCACTAATAGTAGCTTTTCTATCTAGAATGTGGGCTATAGCTCTGTTCACTAAGAAGTTTCTTGAGAAAGCTTTACAAACTATTTACGGCATTAGTCTTCAAATACCAGTTGGTAAAAGTAAGTTATTTTTTGTTGACGTAGAAATTATAATCTTCATATGTTTTGAGTAATAAGTAGATGAAATTGGTTATTTAAGGATATTTCCACGCCAAGTGTGGCCTAAACTGCTTACCTTTTTTCAGTCTCTAGCTTGATTTCTGCTTTATACTTTGTAAACAGCTTCTAGGGAGCTTTGCCTCCCACATATATACACACTTTCATTATAAAATATTCACCCTTTTAAATATTTAAGATTTTCATATTTCTTGTTATGTGTAAAGACTGCAAACCATCGAGTTTTTAATTTGCGCGCAATCAACATAACTTTTTACTCCAGGTTATTACAAGAAAGAGTTAGTCGCTAAGATTTTTGACGGATTTACAACTGATGAAAAGGCCACGACCGATCCTTTTACATCAATTCCATTAGCTGACAAGATCCTAGAGGACATTGGGGAAAAAGTGGACAGAAACTTTGTTAACGAAGAAATTAAACGGAGGGATAAAATCGTTGAAGAATTTTCAAGTCAGCATCTTGATTTTTCCCTAGAAAAGAAATATCTTCAAAATAATAACAATAATATAAAGAAAGAGGATAAAAAGAAAAATTCTGATATTTCAGCTCTTCTTGATTTCAAATCTGTTGAAGATGTTAATAATTTTCTAGAATCTCAATCCAAGCTTAGAAAGATCAATAGAAAAGAATCTGTGACCAGAAAGCTATCCCAGGATGAGTGGAAAAGTTTGAAGAGGAATGTCTTGGCAGGGTTGAATCCCAACGTTCCTAATAAGTCTATTAAATTGAGTAAACAACTTTTACGGCAAGCTTTATTAAAATGTTGAATGAGTAATTTTCTTGTACTGAGCTGGATCTTTAAATCTTTTAGTGGTGAGCCAGATCGGGGTGAGCCAACTTTCCACCAATGAGAGCACAGCATTTTATGAAATGCCGCGCTGTGATTGGCTGAAATTCGGCTCACCCCGATATGGCTCACCACTAAAAGATTTAAAGATCCAGCTCTGGAAATGTTTTCTTGTTTTGGCTGTGATTATTGAGTGGTTATTACTGAAGATATCCTTGAAAAGAAATGTATTTTGTGACCTTACTTGCGAGATGTCTACAATAATTCCCCCTACAATGTATATTTTTGCTTTTCTGTGATATATTCTGTAATATACTGGATTTTAGGTTATTAGTAAGCAAATCCGCTAATTAAACTTTTAAGTAGGTAGTAAGGCGATATTTGATTTAACAATTTGATTATTGTTATTTTATTGTCCCTTAAGATCTCTGGTCCAATTTTTAACTGAATTTTTTTTATTTTTATTTACTTGGGATGGGTAAATCAAAGTTTTTTTGCGGTTTGAAACAAATCTATTTATAATTCATACTAATAAAATTTATAAAATCTTCAGAAGTAAAATGGTGGGTAAGCTAAAATGTGCTGAGCTGAGGACCAAGACGAAGGAGGAGCTGACAAAGCAGCTGGAGGACTTCAAGATGGAGTTGGCTCAGCTCCGCGTCGCCAAGGTTGGTGTATTTGGGTTTTGCTTTTTCTTTGAGTAGTTAAGTTTTTGTCTGACCGTAAAGATCTTGATTCTGAACAGATTTTTTTTCTTAAGGATTTTATTAGATAGTCTGTGGCATGGGTCAGTTATCAGTCTGGTTGGTTTTTGGCCATTTTCCTGTGTCTTATTCTTCACCCATCCTGTTTGAAATGCTAAAGATACAGCATCTAGAATTCTTTCAATAAGGGAACTTATTTGTACTTAGAAAAGGGGTTGAATTTTTTAGTTTTTTTAAAACGTTTTTTACCATAAATCGTAGGTGTTACTATCCCTTGAACCCTCTGCAATTTATTATAAAAGTCGTCCAAAACCTTTCTAGGTCACCGGCGGTTCTGCTAGCAAGCTGAACAAAATCAGGGTCGTCAGAAAGAACATCGCCAGGTCAGTTTTAATTTTGCCCGGGAGGGAGGGAGGGAAAGGATCTTGCAAGTAGATATCCCCCGCATAATAAAGATACTTATTTTTTTATTAATGATGTTTTGGACATCTATAAATTCTACGACATAATCATATACATGTGTATTTTCGACAAGTAGATATAGATTTTAGATGGAAATTCGAATTCTAAGTGCTATTATCATTGATTACGAGATGGTTGCATTAAAAAAAAACTATCCCCCTCCCCCCTCCCTTTCAAATTTTTAATCCTTAGGGATTGTTGTGCCTTTTTTCCCCACATCTTTGGTGTTAGATTAAGGATCTAATTTAGAATGTAACAGGGGTGTATAATGTATATTCCATAAGATTCATTTTTTTTCTAGTCGGAAAGGGGAAAAGTAGAAAAGTATTTTCAGAACTCTTTATTTTATTCCTATTATTCACCCTCCCACAGTTTCTTTTAGTTTTTTTCCCCAAGGAGAGGAGAACAAATAGCCCAAAAAAATTCAGTTTTTTTCACCTCCCCCCCCCCCCCCCACAACCACATATTTTTAATTAACCCTTGCCCCCCCCCCCTTATAGCAGGGTCTAATTTGCAAAATATACACCCATGGAATTTAATGTTAAAATGGTAATTTTTGTTTACTTATCCCCTTAACATCTGATAAAATTACATAAGTAATTAAAAAGTGACTCATAATATTGATAAAACACACGCATAAACATTATGATTCATAGTTGTTAGTTAACCTTCAAGTTATACGTTGCTATCTGTTATTTTAATAGTGATGTGTTTAAATATTAGTGTTACTGTAATTTGATTCATAGAAGCGTTTAAAAATCAGAGAGGGAGGGGATGCTGGAATATATTTACCTTATACAGGTCGCCATATAGATTATGGCACATGTTCTTTCATCTGTTGGGTTTAAAATTCGAGCCATGTCTCTAAATTTGATGGGAAAATTCTAATTTCGATTTGATTTTGATAGTTATAATTCCATGCGGACCAAGAGGTCCATTAAAGAAATATCATATTGTCTTAATTTGCAGTGACTTGACATATAAAAAATGTTTAATTGTGTTTAGGGGGGTGGGGCATATTAAAATTCTATGGTCTGATCCTTCATCTTGATTTAAAGAAAAAAAATTACTGGCCTCAAGGTGGGGTAACGTTATGTGCATTATCCCTAGATTCTGACTAATATTTCTCTTGTGTAATCGTTATGTTTGTAGGACGCACATGGTTATGAACCAGAAGCAGAAGGAGAACCTGCGTAAACTGTACAAGGGCAAGAAGTACATACCCCTTGACCTCCGCCCCAAGCTCACCAGGGCCTTGAGGTAGGCATTTTAATGATGGTACCTAGATAGTCTTCAAAATTACTGACGTTTACTTATTAAGTTTTTTTTGTACCTTATTACTTTCAAATACTACTAGCGGCTACGCCCCTAGAGGCCACTAGTGGCATTTAAATGTTTTTATTTTTATTTTAAATATCTAATTTGAGAAATAATTTGTCTATGGTCAATCAGCTGTTAAATTCATGTCTGTATGCGTTACTACGCTACGTAGAGACATTCATACGCTAGCGACACTATGCGGCAGGAATATTTCAATTTTTTTCGATTTTATTGTAATTTCTCTTGGGAGGTTGGTGGTACCTTCCCCCAAAATAGTTATAAACCTTCCCAGGACCTATGAGAATCTACTTGTTAAGGAGAACCCGATCGGTTCAGCGGTTAGCGAGATCCTTCGGTACAGACACACAGACACACAAACATCCTGTTACTTTAGTATAAGGATTATCTTAGTTGATTCAAATAGTGTCCAAAGTTTCAGCCATAGTTTCTGATTATTTATTTTAAAAGGGGTAAAATTGTCAAATGCGGGGGAATAGTTTAAGTTATCGTCATCCTCAAGATCTTAAATGCATGATTTAATTTTTTATTATTATTTCAGACGTAAGTTGACCCCCGAGCAGATGGCTTTGAAGAAGCGCAAGGTTATGAGAAGGGAGGCTAAATTCCCCCAGAGGTGTTACGCTGTCAGGGCTTAGGGACACACAACATCTCCTTCGTAAAACACCCCTTTGATTTGTTGGGGTGACTATCGTCCTATCTAAATAAAAATTGAAATGATAACTGGTTGGTTCATGTTATGAATAAATAAACTTGCTCGACTAAATTGTACTTTTTTTTCTTTTGTAAGTTATTATTTCAGATTGTTTATTATAATAAAAATGCCTAACTTTCTGAATATGGCTAAAAGCTGGTTTTCCAGTATGGCAAATATTCCCCCGGATCAGGTTTGTACACAAATAGATTTATTATCCTAGAAGTGTCCTATCTTAAAACTAGGGTTGGCAATCCGAATCTGGAATCCGCCCTATTTTTGGCCAATTCGAATCCGGAATCTGTTTTTTAATTAGCGAATTCAGATTCTTAATTGGCAGGCTAAAATTAGCTTCTTGAGTTTTTTCTTTCAACTCCCCCTATTTGAAGGCAAAGATTGTCATCATTATACAATATACATATCTTTTAAAATCTGGTTCGATTCTCGAATTATAGAAATATAAGAATACAAGCATATTCTGAACCCCTTATTCGTCAAATCTAAGAAGGAACATTTCTAGCAGACATAAGTATTGTTTACTTTACTTTAGATTTTTAAAAAATGATAAGACTCAATAGTAAGGCAAAATTATTTTTGTGAAAAATTCTTAAAAAGCACATTAAAAATCTACAAAAATTAAACAAAATCATATTTATATGTTAATAACCCTTATAAGATTTTATTTTTTTGTAAATTTTTTTATTCGTTTTTGTAGGATTTTTCATAAAAATAATTTTGCCTCACCAGCGAGTAGCCAGCCTAACTTTTTTTATAATCAACCTTTGTTCGAAGCTTTCAAATTTTAGACGAAATTTTTGAGCAATTACTCAATTCTGATTCCGCAAAGCTTATTACTAAGAAGATATACTGTTTACAGCTGACTTTTATCTATGTATGAAATGAAAAAAATGTGTACACAATTTCAACCAATGAAATTAAATGTATGTACTGATGCGATTCTCCTATTGGCTCAATCAGACATTACCTCTCTTTCTTAGTACCTTTATTATTATAGAGAACACCAAGAACATTAATTTATAGGACCTATGTAGCACTTGATTTTTATATTTTTTTAAAGCCCTTCAAAATATTTCTGGAATCCGCTATGTTTTGGACGGATTTTTGTAAGAATCCGGTCCAAAAAGACGGATTGTCATCTCTACTTAAAACTTTTTAAATTGTAACATTTAGACTACTTTTTGGTTTTTGAAGTATGGAATACAATTTTTTCTGTTTATATATGGGGAAAATCTCTTGCTGCCGAAAAAGTGTAATGGATAATTTTGTCTGATTATTAATGGTAATGAATCTAATTTTCGACTGACGTTAACGTTAATAAATTCTGAGGTTTATAATAGTTATTTCTCGTATTCATTCGAATCCGGTGGATAGGAACCGGTTCTCATCCATACGAAAAAACTATGTCTAGCATCGTATTTGTATTATATCCAGCTTTCTACGAATATAAAAATGTACAATCATAAGATTAAAACCAGTTTTTTAACCGGTGCCTTTGGCACCTCGGGGCTAAAAAACTGGTTTTAATCTTATAATTGTACATTCTATATCCGCGGAAAGCTGTTTATAATACGATGCGAGAAATAACTATTATCATATTTTCGTAATATTGATGAATCCTGGAAAGGATATTAATTTTTTTTATAAATTTTGGTCATGTGACTAAAAATTTGTATCTTCCCTCTACTGTTGCCCCATTGGGGGCGAAGTAGGTGGAAATTAAAATTTCTGCGACTAGGCAGGCAATATTTTTCCATTTCTTCCCTTATTGCTGGTAAAAACTAGGAGGGGGAAAAAAATAAAAAAATTTGCAGCAGGGGAAAAAATGAATCTTGTTTAGAATATACACCCCTGGTAAAAGGATGTCTCTTTGTTTGTTTGTCTTGTACTGCAGGATCTTGCTAACTTCTAACCCGATTGGGTTCTCCTAAACAGGGTAGCTTCTCATAGGTCCGGGCAAGGTTTATAACTATTTAGGGGGAGGGTACCACCACCCTCCCAAGATAAATCACAAAAAAAAACGAAAATTTTTTGAAATAATCTCCAGACTTGAACGCACATTTTAAGTGCCACCAGAGGCCTTTAGGGGCGTAGCCGCTAATATCAATTAAAAGAATTGTTTCGCCATGGTTTTATATTTATAAAACAACTTTGAAATATGTAAGCGATTTTTGAAGAAATGCTATCAAATGTTTTGTTGAGTTTTAAGTATAATGAATAAGTTACCTGACCTAAATTATTCTGGGGTGTCCTGAATATTCCTGGACTTGATTATTTAGTCTCTCATTTTGGAAGGGGTACAAATATTGAATTTTGTCTAGAAGAGTCTAGAACACGATTGACAAAGAAAAGTTGGATTATAGAAAGAAAATGAAGTAGCTTTTAGCTTTTAATAGGTTAAGTTAGAAAAATGTTCATGAGTGTCCCGCAGAGTTAGGACGTTGGCTTCGCAGGGGCTAGAAATAGGTGAAAAGCTACTGTGAAATTCAACGAAACCCGCTACTTCGTTTTCTTTTTCATGATCCGAAAAGTTAATTAGATTCTCGAAGGACATATATCATTTTAAAGGGTCGCTAAAGTTCGGTATTTAACATATTATAGCCTGCTTGTGCGAAACTGTCCGGAAACATACTGGGTATTTTAAAATAGAAAATAACAAGAACTTTATTGTGCATAGGTCCGGGAGGAGGAGAGCTCGGAATATGCAAAATATATGGTTCACTCCAGGGACGAGGGAATGATGATGTATGGTCCCATTCCTCAGACAAGACAGAAAAATGTAAGCATATATTAAGGGATATGAAACTGGACGATAAATTGATGTTTATTAGCTTGCATTGTGCACTCCCGATTAAATAAACAAAGGGATAGTTCTATGAAGTGTATTTAAAGAGTTAAGGTACTTAGAGTAGTGAACTTTTATATGTCTTAGTAGAATATATTAGGCATTGGATAGATATGATTATATGTTAAAGCATTTTTAACATTGACCAGACCAAACTTTTTTTATTTGACAATATCGAAAAAAGTTAAAGAGATTTGCCACATAAATTACATGAGAATGGTCTATTTTTTTCCAAATATGTATAGCCAAAACACCAATTTTAGATAATCTTTTTCCACATATTTCACAAGAGTTATAAAAAAATTGAACAGGGGTTCCCCTTGGGACAAGTTACTTAAAAAACATAAAAAATAACGTCCGGTTCTTTATAGGACAGGTTTTCTATAGATTCTTTTTAAAAAAATAAAGAAAACTGTCCGGTTTACTTACAATATACACATTATCTCACGCGGAAATACCAACTAACCATACAACATATATATATATAAAAAGACCATTCTCATGTAATTTATGATGCAAATCACTAACTCTTTTAGATATTGTCAAATAAAAAAAGTTTGGTCAGGTCAATGTTAAGATTCTTTATCACAATCATATCTATCAAATGCCTAATATATTCTACTAAGACATATAAAAAGATCACTACTCTAAGTACCATACTGAATATTTTATTGGTCATTCTTTGTTGTTATGTGTATTTTGTTGTACAAAAAGTTTAAAGTTCTATTAACTAGTAAATGCTATCTAAAGTTGTATTTATGACAAAAAAGTTTTTGCCATATATAACACGCAACGAAGTTGAAAATAAAAATGAAAAACTCATTTTTTAAGGAAAATCCCTGGTAAAATCTCTTAATTTTAATCAATAACTTTATATTATGCACTACTACGTTATTTAAAATAGAAAAAACTTAAAGTTCACTATTTTTTGTTAAATGCACTTCGTGAAACTATCCCTTTACATTTTTGTATACAAAGTCAACATTTGATATTGTACTCTTTTAGTTTAAGAAAATTTATTGTCCAATGGCCTCTACTTTCCTGTAATGTAAATATTTTTTTTATTTAAAGCTAGATATAATCTGTACCAGTGGAGTTTTACTTTTCAGAAAAGATTTTTTATTGCTATTTTGCAAAAATTACAACTCTTGAAAGTCAAAGCTTTCAAACATTATGGACGAAGCCGATAGACATTAAGTACTCAAATAGAGATATATATCAGGAAAGTTTTCCTATTATTGGTCCTTGGTGGATAGGGGGTAAACCTCTAAAATATGACCCCAAGGCTGTGATTTAAAATGTTGGCTAACTTTTTCTTTTAAATTAGGATACAGAAGATCCACCTGATATATATGGAATTGTTGTTCATAATCAAGTCAATAGACATTCTACTTCATGTATTAGGTACGTTATTTAATTGTGTAGCTTGTCCTGTGTTCTATATCTATCAATCCACCAAATATACATTCTAATTCTCGTATTAGGTACCTACGTAATTTAACTTTCCTGTGGTAACCAATAAAAGTCTAAGTCTAATGATTTATTTGAAATACAAAATCTTATTATACTACATTAATTTCATAATTTTTCATTCTTGCAGTGCTATTTCATTGGTATTTTTTCATAGGTACCTAAATAAATTCTACCTTTATCTTCTATGAATATATTATTTAACTAACAAATTGAAGCGATCATAGCTTGAGTTTCTATTGAATAGGTGTCTTATTGTGTAAGACGCGTGTTTTGGGATTGAACTTTGTTTTAATCTAATATATAGGACTAGGCAAGTAGGTTTTAATCTAATAACTATGTTTTTTTTAGTGTGTATCGGTCTAGCAACCTTACAGAAGCTGAACAAAGATTTAAAGTTTACATCAAAGTTATTCCCTTTTTCCTAGGTAGGCTAATTGCAAGTTTTACTCATTTATATACCTACCTAACTTGTTTGTTAACTGTTTATTAACGGCTGCTCCTCTAGCATCTTAGGGATCTGCATTCAATTGCAAAAGTAACGAATAGTAAAATAGCCAAAAACCATCGCAAGACTTTAATTTAGAAATACATTAGCCTAGAGCTTTTTTGGGACCAATGTAAATATCTTAACGGGTAGGTAGTATATAGTAGCATTAGCCGCCGCAAGAAATATTTTCTATCTATAAAAAAAAATTATTATGTACCAAGGTAATAATTTATTTTTTATTTTTAGATGCTAAGAATGATTTATTCAACGCTCAGTCCCTGCAAAGAATATGTGATAACGCAAGGATTATAACCATTCTTACACAATTCTATTTGAGTAAAACAATAAAGGGGGAATGGATGAATGATATAACTATATGTCCCCACCCTGTGGACCCTGGGCTAACAACTATGGTAATATTAACACAGCCAAGTCACTACAAAAAGAGTACCCAGTCAAACATGCGTCATCTCTCCAAAAAAATTAAATGACAATTTCAAATTCATAGAAATGATAGGAATGCTTTTTTCATTGAAAATGAAAAGTAAATGACCAGCATTTTTTTTTCATTTTTGTAATTTTCTCCCAAATGCCAGAAAGATGAAAAGAATTTTTTTTTCATTGAAAATGAAAAGTGAATGACCAGCATTTATTTTTCATTTTTGTAATTTTCCGAGAAATGACCCGGCATTAAATTTTCATGTTTGACTTTTTCCAAATTATGTCAAAAATCTTCATATCATTAAGAGATGAAAAATAAATGCTGGTCATTTACTTTTCATCCCATTCTTTTTTTCTATATTACATGGTTAGAAAAAATCCCGCTAGAGGTCTCAAATTTTAATTCTAAAAGTGGGAAAAGTTAAGTAAAAATAAATTTAATTAAAATTGAGTAATTATTATGTTATTAGAAAATATAACGGAAATATTTTGGAACATGAAAGGAATTTTTAACATTCATTTAAAATAAAGAAATCTTATTTGAATTACAATTTCAATTAGTCATATAAACGACTAAATTCAGTGTCATGTGGCAAGTCCTTGGATGCTGCTTTACATTATATATTATTTCCATAAAAAGATGACCTGGCATGTAAATTTCATTTCTCTACAAACATGACTGTCATTTAAAAGTCAGGTCTCCACAAAAATGATTGTCATTTAAAATTCATTTCTATAATCATCAAAATCGGTGCCATTTTAGAAGGGAGTTGATTCTGAAATATCCCTGATTTTCATTTTTCTGGCATGATGATTTTAAATGAATAGATGTAAGCGAAAAAGATGAAAATTAAATGAATTTTAATGAAAATGTTAGCTGGGTAGAGAACAATTAATTTGCTATCTAACGATAAAGGTCCCCAACACTGGACCCAGGTAGCTGTCTGGGTTATACATACATACATATTAGATTAATAGATATATTTATACACATATATTGTAATTCTCAAAATTATTGTTTAATTCTATTATCTATATCACAAAGGATATTCTAGATTCACAATTTTGTTTTCTGTGGTTTCATAAGTTATGTATTTTGAAATAAAAGCATATTTTAAGAGTTAATAACAATTTACATGAGCTGATAAATTGATCTTAACATACATACAAGTTACTCACTCTTCAAGTTTATAACTTTGGGTTCCAGCATACTTTATAGTCTTATCAACCTCCCTACCTACATTCTAAGAGTTAAAAAAGAAAGGTTTTTTAGGTTGGGTAAGGTAAATGTTAATGATTTCCCCGCAGGGTTAGAGCCCTCTGCAGGGGATAGAAATGTGAGAAAAGCTACTGTGAAAATATGACGAAATCCGCTACTTCGTTTTCTTTCCATGATCCAAAAAACCTTTGTACCTATTAAAAAAAATTGGAAGAAGGTTTATAAAATGTAATAGAGCTCGCGAGGATTGGAGTGTTTGTCATCTAGCCGTGGCTTTAGACATTGTTGATACTCTCAAGCATGACGTGTAAGATCTTATAGAGAAGCTTCTCTACAAATCTCAAGTTTTGGTCACTCATGCTGTCATGTACATAGTTAGGAATGGATTATTTAATAATTTCTTTTAGAAACAAAAAAGGAAAATAGATTTTTTAAAAATTTTATTATCCCTCCACCCCCCTAATTTAAACAAGCAAAGCTATAATTGAAAGTAATGCAACGGCTCTCCCAAATCTTTAAAAGTTGAAGAAAAAAAGACATAGTGAGTGTGTATAAGCTTTAAAGAACACGCTGTACGTGTGTGTAATTTAAAAATATTATATCAAAGAATCTTAAGTTTTTTGAAGCCGAAAAGAAAAATTTTTGGCTTTAAAATTATATTTTTATAACAGGGTTGGCAAAAATACGGCTTTTTCTAGAAAAGTCCGTGGACAATTGAAAAGTCCGGGTTTAACCGGTCAAATAGTGGAAAACAGAATTTTCAAAATAAAGTTAAATTCTCCTATTTTTTTATGTACATGTGGTTTTAACTGCCCTGGACTTTATAAGCCAACCATGTTTTATAATAAAAAACTATAAAATTATCTTTAAAATTTATCTTAAACCTAACGTTTTATGTTTTTTGTTAAGGTTTATATCTTTGATCAACAAGTCGGACAAGGATGGACTAAGTCCTTTGTTGATGGCTGTAAAGATGGGCAGCAAACATATTACCCAAGCTGTTCTTGCAGCTGGGGCAAGGTGCGTTGCTTTTAGTTTTCCAGACATTTGACTGTGTGCTGAAAGTTTTTTGATTGATTGATTAGCCATAGTCTCTTAGGGTTTGGACCTGAGTAGTCATGGAGTAGACTGAGACACTTTTGTCTAGCCACTAGGGCTATCAAGCTCCACGTTCAAGCACATTATGACTTGACCCGCTATCTCATGAGAGTTACTCATTAATACCTCACCCTCGCCGAGTATGACAGGTGTCCCAAATAAAGTCACCGTAATAAATGACGCTTTCCGCAGAGGAGCTTGGGATAAGGGTAGTACTGATATTATGTACGTGACTATTAGGTATCCAAACTTACTCAATAATCCCCTTCTTAGACAACTAGGGGAAGTTGCGGAAAGTTTTATTGTTTCATTCGTTGAGGACTATCATTGATTCTTGATTGGTTGGTATAAACCAGGTAGTAACTTTTCCACCGATAATTTTAATCTACTGCATATGTAATTTTGTTTATCTTAATTCAGGTTGTACATTAATTATTTATTGGTGATTGCATTCTTTGTCTTATCTCTTAAGATCCCTGATTAAACCAACCAGCGTTGGGAAGCCGGGAGCCGTGGAGCCGCCATATTTTGCCGGAGCTGGAGCCGTAATTTTCTTTTAAAAACGGCTCCGACTCCGGGTTAGCTAAATAAAGAGATTTTTTTATTAATTATAATTTGGAACTCTGCTTTGTCATGTGCAAATGCCTCTTTTGAGTTTTTCAAGTCCATTTTTATTAAAAATTTAACTTTTAAAACCTTCAAAAAAGACATGGGGAAAAAATATGTAGAGTTTTTCTTGATTTTAGGTCGGAGCCGGAGCCGCACCAAAATCAAACGGCTCCGCAACGCTGAGTTTAACCAACCATATCATTTGATGTCTTAAATCTTTCGTGCGACTTTATTCTTTTACTGCCTAAATTTTGTTTCGTTAAAACTTTGCTTTTTATCATTATTGATTAGCGCAGCTACTCTATAACTAGACTTATTTTGTCCGCTTTTAACATTCACAACGTAAAACAACTTTTTAGTGTGTTTATTTACAATTTATTTGATTCTACTATTTTTTTAAGATTTAACTAACAAACTTTTTAAAAATAACAGTTTATTGTTATTTTTTAAAGCACCAATAATCAATATGGACATAATTGCCCTTGTTTATTTTAGTTTGGAGATGAAAGATTTGGCTGGAAACAACGCATTCCACCTGGCCGCAGCCAATGGAAATTCTTTGCTTATTGACATCCTTGCTACTCAATTGCAGGTCTGTTACTTATTATATCGGCCTGTCAATCTTATTTTTAAAAAAGAATGTTATTGTATCCTATTCACTAAGTAAATTTGTTAATGCTTCGTTAATAAAACTCGGAACTTCCAAAGTTTTTTATTGATAATTTCAAAATTTAAGGGTTAGTTTTGTTTATTATAATCAAAGGGGAAAATCAACCCAGTTTGATAATATCTAGTCTTTTTACATGTGTCATTTTTTAACTGAAGTGAAAAAATGTGATAAGTATTTTTAAGAATTAATGCAGTGGTCATTAAATTTTGAATTACACTGGTACCTAACAATTCCCATTTTCGTTGGCTTAAAAGCATTGGATACTTTTATTAAATCTTGGTTGATTTTATAAGAAGCAGTGTCTTAACTTTTCATAGTTTTAATCTACATAAAAAGAAGTTTCAATTATCATTTATGTGGCCCTTCACATTATTTACTGTCTATTGTTTTATCCCTTTAAATTCATGAATTTATTTGATTAATATTCCTATAGGATAACGGACAGTTGCGAACAGAGCTGATTAATGCTAGAAATGGAGACAGCAACACTCCTCTTCACCTGGCCTGTCTGGCTGACAACCAGGACGCCGTTCTGGCACTCATGAATAATGGTAGGATCTTACAAGGATAACTACATCAATAATAGAAAAGCTAAAGAAATGGGGAGATAGGTTGTGCTAAAATTCCGTAAATGTTTTAGTTTTGAGGCTTAAAAACAATAGATGAACGATTTACCTCACATTTAAAAAAGAACCAGATTATTATTATTTTTTCATCTAATCTACGGTAAATTTTAAATGCGACGCTACTTACAGACATATTTGTCCTTTTTAGGTGCTGATTTGAACACCATGGGTAAGAACGGGTCAGCAGGAGATCAACATAGAATTACACCTTCAGAAGAGAGAACATTCAAAGCTATTCTTAAACAGTTTCCAAACCAGCTCCACGTTAAGGCACAGATATTAGAAAATTTATTTTTAATGGCTTAAGATTTCGAGGGTACTGAGGAGGAGGGGTTTAATTTTGATGTGTTTTTCCAATGTACTATGAGGAATTGGGAAATTGAACTGTAATTCCATATTGAACTATATTCCAAAAGTATTAAAACTTCTAGTTTGGAACCAACCAATCAAAATTCGACAAAAGTACCCAAAGCTTTTAAATCAAGAAATTAAATAACGAAGCCATGGGTTGGGTATAAGTGTTATTTAAATTTCAATGTCCCCTCCCTCCCTGTGATCAGGGAAAATGGAATGTGATTCTGACAAACAATTCTAAGTAAAGAGTTCCCCTTAATCTTCCCTTTTTTCTCCCCCTTCTTATCCACTTCCCTTACAGTTATACCAAAAAACAAGTTTTACTCCAACAAATATTTAATTTTCGGCAATTTAAAATGGAATTAATTGGCTGAATAGCAGCCCCTGTCTGTGACAAACTTATTATTAATTACCTAGTTAATTATCTAATATCTGTGACTGGATCAGGATATAAAGAATGGAGGCACTCCGCTGCACTGGGCCTCGGAGAAACCTATCCTAGATGCTTTCCTGGAGGCGGGCTGCGACATGAAATCTAAGGTACTATAAATTAACAACACAAAAACAGTTGCTGTGTTTTGACAGAATAGTCTAGAAAAAGTGCGAATTTGGCAAAATCACAGACTAACTTAGGCAATATAATTATTTAATACTCCTTTTTTTCTTTGTTTATCCATCCATGATTTTGTTGTGCTTTGCAGCTTAGGGATGTTGTCAATCTTGTTTTTATTTAAGGATTTTCATGGAAATTCAGCTCTGCATACAATGATAAAACACAAGAGGTTCTCATGTGTGGTTTGTCTTCTGGCTCATGGTGCTGATGTTAAGGTAAATAAGGATCAATTTTAACCAAATCAAGGGTTGTTTTCATCAAAGTTTATATCAGGCTCTTAAACTTGAAAGCAATTTTATCAGACGGAAAAAATCGTTGTTTTTTTAATAAAGAAAAAGTATGTTTCTGTTAAAAAAAATTAAAAACTTCGTATTAGGGTTGGCAATCCGAAATCCGGAATCTTCCAATTTTTGGACAATTTTGGAATCCATAATCTGAATTCGTAATCCAGTATTTTAATAGCGAATTTGGTTTGTTAATTGTTAGGCTAAAATTTGAGTCTTGAGTTTTTTGGTCCGAATATATATTTAGATTTTTAACAAAGTTATTTTGGCCGCTAGAAATAGGAGAATATCTATACTGTGAAAATATAAAAAAAAACGCAGCTTTAGATTCTTCCCTTTACCCGGTAAAATTTTATCCCTTAATTTATTTTTAATAAGGTCTTTTAATATTGCTAGAATCAGAAATCCGAAAATCTGGAATCAATAAAAAAAATAAGAATCCGGAATCCACGGATTAATCTGTTTCATTGTTGGTCGGGTTTTTGTAAGAATCTGAATCTGGTTCAAAAATTGGACGGATTGTCAACCCTACTTCGTTTCACAAGAAGGTATACTCCCAAACAAGCAGAGCCCAATGGTCCAGCGGTTAACGACATCTAAAGCTTTATACACATAGAGAGACTTCGTTTTACTTTGTATGTTAGATTTTCCCGTCTAGAGAAAATATCCACAAAGATTAGTCTCCAACCCAAAAAGTGGTGAACGAATGATAACAAAAAAATGTTTTGTAATTTTGAGACGATATCAACAGCACGTTTTTTTTAAATGTGCAAAAATGTTTTTGTTTAGGAAAGGGATGGTAATGGAAATGAGCCAATTCACCTAGCAGCCATTGCTGGAAATTTGCCTACTCTCAAGGTAAAATTAATCCTAGTATTAGAATATTTTTATTAAGATGTATATTTGAATCTAGTTACGAAAAAAAATAAGTAGAAAACTACCAAAGGACTAGTAGGTATATTTTTTGATAAGCACAACCTCGTCAGTCCAGCGGCTAACAAGATCTTAATAATCAGACCGACATTCTACTAATAGAAAATATCCTAAAAGCGTACCAAGGCTTGAATCAAAAACTAAAATTACCTAAAACCATCCTGGGAGGTATGTAAAACTTTCCTAAAAAGAATAACTTAATCATTTCAATTCTTATTGAAATTTATGCCTCAGACAACAAAATTCTTACCACTTTTATAATAGAATAGGTTCATTAATACGATACAGTATATTTTTAAAATCAAGATTAATCACAATTTACATCTTCTAGAACTATACTCTTACTATTGTTTTAATAGTTATTTTTCAATTTTTGGTGTCACGCATTTTTGCTGTCTCGGATTTTCTATCTTCATTTCTACTGTTTCATTTTCTTTACCAGCAATTGGTGTATTTTCTTGGGTAGGCTTGTAATCATTCACTTTATAAATTGGCTTATTCTTTTTGCAACATATTGTGAATAAGATTGTTATCCCGTTGAATATGATTGAAAGGATGAGTAAAGTTATCTTGACATTATCATGTATGTATGTATACAAGCCTATAAAGATAGATATAATCTAGATACATACTCTCTAAATCAGCAAACAGGAAAGGAGTGGAGGACCAATCCGGTCATACTATTGGTTAGAAAGTGTACAGATTTTATTATGAAAGGGCAGTTTAAGTAAAATTTCATTTCATTGGAATAAGTCAGCTATGAATAGTCGCATTTCTTATTTCTTGGGTAAATTAAATCGTGTAAAAAATTCTTCCCTCGTATAATTTGAATCATATGACAAAACATAAATGACAAGTCAGCTATTATTAGTAGAATATCTCGGGATAATGTTAGCTTTCAGCAAATTATTGATGAAAAATTTCGTCTGTCGTATAATTTGAATAGTATGAGTGAGGATATACATAAACAAATGGATTTGTCTGCTTGGGATTCCTGTTTAAGTTTGACGGACTATGGGACCAGAGCTGGATCATTAAATCATTTCAATGGTGCGCCAAATCGGGGTGAGCCAACTTTCCACCAATGAGAGCACAGCATTTTACGAAATGCCGCGCTATGATTGGCTGAAATTCGGCGAACTCCGATTTGGCGCACCATTGAAATGATTTAAAGATCCAGCTCAGAATGACCATCTAGAACTTCTATATCTATTCCTATTAGATTCAGTGCACAAGTTATGAAGGAAAACATTAATGCGATTGTTGGAAATTTTGAGTTGCTTCTTAAACTCAACATTTTTGAATACTAATAAATTAACAAATGTATTTTTTTAAATGATTCAAATGAAAATGTTTGTTTGCCTTTAATAATCAATATATACTTATTATTTGTTAAGACGAGAACATCCATACAAGCAAATCTTTAACATCAGATACTAGGATAAACAAACATGAACTTGTATTAACATCATTGTATTTTGAATTCTAAACAAAAAAATATGTAAATCGGTCTCAAATTGAATATAGGAGTCATAAAAAGGAAATACATATAATATATTTTAAGACTTGAGATTAAAGAGATGCTTCGTTTGTAACATTGTTACTTATCTGCATAGGAAGCATCATTTAAAAAATCTTCTTGATAGAAAAAAATATCACGTAAAAAAGTTAGTTTCCAAATAGATATAGAAAAACATTGTTCAAAATGGACCTACGCACGTTCTTTTATTGATTGTAGAGCTTCTACGCTTTATAAATTGTACTTTATTGCATAGGTAAATCATCATGCAATTGCAATATTCAAAATCGGTATAGTAGGACGATAATTGCCTAAATGAACAATCAGAGTTATCCGTAACGGATTGTGGACGAACCTACCATTATTGTATAAAAGCTGCAGTTTAAAAATGTAAGATAAGGAAGTTAACATGATGGAAAACTTGATTTTTCCAGACCTACAGGGTTTCGGATCCGAGTCTGGATCCGGATCCGGATCCGCAAGGATCCGCATATTTTTGAGTCCAAGGATCCGGATCCGGATCCGCAAAAAAATGCGGATCCGGATCCTTAGACTCCAAAAAATGCGGAAAAAATGGAAAAATCTACCTAAATTTATATAAAATCTCAGACATTCTCTTGATGAGAGCCAATCTTTAAGGTTTAGGTTCAGACTTGAAAATTAAAAGTATTTTTGACTTCGAATTAAAGAATAAAATTTTTTTGAAAAATTTGGTGATTTTATTTTTATTGTCAAAGATCCGGATCCGGATCCAGTAGGAAAAAATAGTTATAAACCTTCCCGGTACCTATGAGAAGCTACCCTGCAAAGGAGAACCCGATCGGTTCAGCGGTTAGCGAGATCCTTCGCTACAAACAGACAGAATAAATAAAATAGCCTTTAAAATAAAATAGCCTAAAACCATCTCAGGGCCTATACGAAGCTTCCCTCTAAAGGAGAACCATATTGGTTTAGTGGTTAGCGAGATCCTTCGCTACAAACAAAAAAGCTTAGTACTTTATATTATAGGATTATCTAAAGGGATAAGACAATGGTCGATAAATTGATGTACATTAAAATTAGTTGTTGAAACGTTTGAGCACTCAACTTAATGAGCCAACCAACCAAAATTCACCTCAAAGTTGTTACGCCAACGAATAAGAAAACGTTATTTATAAACTTTGGGGTTTAGTGTAATACACAGCCCATTGTCCTCTCTCTTTCTGATGAAATATTCTTTTGTTAAGGCTCTCTTGATATTTGGAGCTGACTATGGGAGTGTGAACAGCAGTGGAGAGACAGCGTGGAGCCTCATTTTAAAAACACACCAGTCCAAATTGCTCAATAACTTGGATAAGGTTAGTTTTTTTTTATGTTTTTACATGTAAGCCTCAGAGAAATCAACCTTTTTCAATTTTAAAAATCATCTAGAAGTCTAAAACTGACCTAAATATCGAAATATATCTTTCTTCAATACTTTTCAAGGCATCCAAACTTGTTTGGATTTGGTCCTTAGTCGTGGGTGACGCACGGCTGCCGAGCCCTGATTAATATCAATGAAAAGTTGGGAACTTTTATCAAATTATTCCCACATTTTTTACTTGTTATCCCTTTAAGATATGAATTTTGCTTAATTGGTAGGAAAGAAACATGTTGTTGTACACGTTGTATCAGCTGGGAGCTAGGGGACCAGCCACCCTCGAACAAAATACTAAGGTAAATGCTAATGGAATTAAGATGATGACACAACTTTAATTTTCTGAATTTTCCGCTAAAAATGAACCAATCACATGTCTCCTTATCATAATAGCGTACTATTGGAGTCATCTGATCGGGTAACTTTAGCGGCAAACTAAAAATTTCGAAATTCATAGTTGTGTCATTTCCTATTAGTCAAAGGTTTGATCTTGGTGAATTGACTATGAAATATTTATGGCAATCTGATTTGGATTAACCCGCCAATTTTTCTAAATCTAAATCTGAAATTGTATATATATCAACTTTGGGTTCAGATCAATGTGAAAATACGACTTTTCAAAATCTGAATCTGCAAAGTAGACTTGGATTGCCATTCCTGGTTCAAATTGAAGTATTTTATGGTGTTATCCTTCAAAATGCCTAATAAGCACTGAAACCCATCCCCCACATATAGTTAAAGTTATTTCAAATAATCTAATCCCTTTGTGGCCGTGGACTAACCCTGCAGGCCTCATTCCAGCGGTGCCCTAGCACGCGGGGCTATCCAGTACCTAATATAACCTAACTCAAAAGTAGAATAAATCAATTGAAATAATTCCCCGGCTCATCCTTATTTTATTTATTTTTTTAAAATAAGGGAGGCGGGGTTAAAGGCTCAACAGGTACTAAAAGGGAATACACTTATTTTACTAACTTTTTTTATGATTTTACACTTTTTTGTTTTGAATTAATTTAGTTTTTTTCTGTTGTTAAATTAAGATTAAGATGAAAACTGGTGACAGAAAGGTTTCTATTGCAAGTAATAAAGTAAGTTCTAGGCCTTAATGTTAATGGTCATTGCACTGAAATGGTGGAGGAATAAATCTATAGTAAAGATGTATAAACAGACAACTACTTGGATCCTCCTGTTGGGTCCTTTTTCGTGCGCTAGCAAAATGCTTTCTGCTCTGTTGTAGTGACTTAGCTGTGTTAATATTTCCGACGTCATTGGTTGCATTTCAAAGACCCAATTGAAAGTCGGCACAGGGTCCTCGGGAAGGGGAAATACATTTATTTAACCCCTTCCCCCTCTATTATTTTAGTCTAATGGTGATGGAGTTAATTAAAGCATATGATTAAAAAACATTTTCTGTACATAAATTAACAGTCATAAATATGGCGGTTTTCCTATTGAATTTGGAAGGGTGGGGCAGACAGTTGACAGTAAATGAAAATTGTACTTAAAATTTTATAAATTAAAACTTAATCTACTTTAAAAAAATTTGATTGGTTGGTTCAAACTAGAAGTGTCCAAACTATTCAACATAATAATTTGATAAACAGAAATGGTAATTTTGTTATCAGCATTGAATATGTACATTAAATTATCGTCCATCGTCTTAACTCTTCCAAATTGGTGAGGTTTTTTATTCGTTCCCACATTAGTTGAATGACTAAAAAAACATTAAGTCAACGAATGCAAGAACGAAACTGTTAGTAAAAGTTTAATATACAGTCCAGTGACTCCTACCTCTATGCATGTGATATTCTAATGTACTAAAATTCACTTCTGGTGAAGGGATTTTTCCACCTCAACATTATTATAAAAGCTGCACTTAAAGACAAAGATTTAATGAATTGGAATGGTTTTTAATTGTGCTTGTTTTGTATTGATGTATTGATATTTCTTGATTCCAGTACTTATGCAGGATTGACAAACGTCGGAGTGGACAAAATATTAAGTTAATTAAGTATTTCTATACAGGCTAGGTTAGGTTATGATATATATAGATAAGCTCCCATTTAGGCTCTTAAAAATACCAAAGATGGTTTAAAATAGGTTAGGTTAGGTGTCCACTCCGACGTTTGTCTTTCCTGTGTTTATCCTAGAACCATGTTTATTTGTTTTTTTAGAGGTTGTGGTATTTCTGGTTCATTTTTTTATAGGTGGTTTATTAGTCATTTTTTTTGTCTTTAAATCTTTCTAATCAAATTACATTTTTTGTTAATTAAAGCGATTGATTTATTTACTAGATTTGCTATTTTTAAAATCGTAAATCTAGTAAATAGGTAATATTGTACGTATTATGTACAGCTTTCCATAGATATAATAAAACGAAAAAATTTAAGATTATAAAAGTTTCGTTGGCCTCGGGTCAGGAAGCCCAGGCTAAAATTTTTTTCTTTTTCTTTCAATATTCGTGGAAAAATGTCTGTTTTACAATGCTATACATGATTTTTTTAGTGATCTAATCCATCGGATAATAATCGGTAAGCCAAACGGGAACATTATTACCTATCAATTTTTGAACTTAGGAATTTGACTGGAAGCCAAAAGTGAGCGAGGACCAGCAAATTTTCCATAGAAGTCGCCATCTCCTTGACAGCTTTCTGGATGGAAGCGGCATGAATGTTCAGGTAGTTTATTGCGAAGAGATGAAATCATCAGAAAGGAAGCCTGGGAGGGGGCATTGGGCTGATTATTACAATAGTTCCCAAAGTTTTATTATAACGTTTTCTTATTCGTTGACTCAACAATTTTGGGAATTTTTATTGAATTTTGATTGGTTTGTTAATTAAGTTGAGTGTCCAAACGTTGTAACCTTTAAGGGATAATTTTGTATATCGTCATTGGGGATGTAATCAATTTATAGGCCATTGTCTTATCCATTTAGATCCCTTTGAAATCATTACCCAAGGAACCAGGGAATGGGACATTGCACTTTATTTTTTTATGGTTCGTGTAATTTTACAGAAATGGATAATATTGCTTATGAAAATAATTTTGATTTTTCCCATCTTAATGACATATCATTATCATACCGAAATGATACAGTTCTCAATCGTTGAAATAGAAATCTTGGGTACTTGTATTAAAACTTGATTGGTTGATTCCTTTATTTTAAGGAGGCAAACAAAGGAGGCTTAAGAATTCTGGCGCTAGATGGCGGTGGAATCAAAGGATTAGTTCTTACTAAAGTTCTGGCTGAAATTCAAACTGCTAGCAAGGTAATACAGTTTGTTTTTTTATGAGAACTTTTTTGAAAGCAATTTTACCCCACTTATAGTTATCAGAATTTAATGATTAATGGCTTATTTTCTTCGTTTTTTAATGCAACTAATAGAACAATAAAAAAAATATTACAGTTTTTGTTTAAAAAGTACAGTAAAATGTAAAATTCAAAACTTAGGTGTCAACATCTAAAAATGGATTTAGCGCATTTTTCTTATGTTCAAATCTTCTACCTTTTGCAAGAATGGCTGCAAAACGTTTCAAAGTTGAGATCTAGAGCTAAAAATTGATACAGATACTATTGGGGATATGAACTAGAATATATCAAAGTTTGCAGGTCATATCTCAATCAGGGAGGGAGTACTGGCCCCCCAAAGTCGACTACTGAAAATCCAATTTTTTTCTTGCAAAGGGTAGAAGATTTGAGTATAAGAAAAATGCACTAAAACCATTTTGATGTTGTCACCTAAGTTTTGAATTTTAGATTTTACTGTACTTTTTAATTAAAAACTGAAATATTTTTTTAATGTTCAATTAGTTGCATTAACAAACGAAGAAAATAAGCTATTAATCATTAAATTCTGATAACTATAGGTGGGGTAAAATTGCTTTCAAAAAAGTTCTCATAAAAAAAAACACACTGTAGAATAGATATTTATCGTATCGTATTATAGACATCTTTCCGCGGATAATAAAACGAAAAATTATAAGATTAAAACCAGTTTTGTTTGCTCAAGGTGGCCAAAGCCATGGTTAACAAACCTGGTATTGATTCTAAATAAAGTTTCTATTTTTAGTAGAAACTTTTAGTTTTTATATTCTAGGCAGAGAGAGACGGGACAATGGGCTGTTTATTATTAGGGATGTATATCAATTTATCGGCCATTGTCTCATCCCTTTAGATCCTTGTATTACAGGTACCAATAACCGAACTGTTTGACTGGATGGGGGGTACCAGTACTGGAGGAATCCTAACCCTGGCTCTGGCCTGTGGTAAATCACCAGAAGAATGCCAGGGACTTTATTTTAGACTCAAGGTAAATAAAATACATTGGAGGACAAGAACTATTTTGTCAATATGTAGTGCATCATAAATAAACTTAACAATCTTTTGAAATTCTACAGCATACTAGATCGGAGAGAGATAGGACATTAGACTGTAAATATTAATGGTAACCAAAGTTATATTAACACTCTCTCATCTCTCTCATTTGCTGGCTTTCAACTTTTGTACGTTAATTAAACATTTAAAACCTAAAGAATCTTGATAAAATATTTAGTCCGTTCATTATATGTAGGTTTGCCATATTATTTTTAAAACAAGTAAATGAAGTATAATGTTTGAAAAACGTCTTTGTTTTAGGACAAGGTTTTTGTTGGAAGACGACCTTATGACGAGGCCCCATTTGAATCTTTCCTGAAAAACGAACTAGGAGAGGATAAAACTATGGCCTCGCTTCCTGCAAAACCCAGGTACAGAGGAACTTGTTGATTTTTTTATCAATCCCAGTGTGAGAAGCAGGGTTCCGGAGCCGGAGCCGGGAGCCGGGAGCAGCAACATTTTTGGTGGAGCCGGAGCCGGATCCGGAGCCGTATTTTTCGTTAAAAACGGCTCCGGCTCCGGATTAGCTAAAAATGTTTTTTTAAAGTAATATTATAATTTGGCAACGGTCTATTTCCATATAATAAACTGAAAAACTATTGTTACTTAACAAATAGACACTAGATCTTTTCATGAAAATACCCTTTTTCGAATTTCAATCTTCTGCTAACCTAAAAAGTTACTTTAGGGGCCTAGAAATATATGTACAAAATTTCAGCTCTCTATCTCTACTGGCGACCTAGCGCCAGGCATGTAAAATATCAACAGATAACGGTAGCACGGCGGTTTTAATAATATCTCAGTAATGTGCAGGTTTCCAGCTCTTCTGCATATTTCAATTTAAACACATAAGGCCAAAGATATTATATCCAAAAAATCTTTTGTCAAAGTCCACTCTAGACCTAGCCAGGGTTGTCGAATTGGGCACTTTTTTTGATATTGGGCGGCCCAATTGCCCAAAAGGGTTTTGGGCGGGTTTTGGGCGCCCAAAAGTGGTTTTGGGCACCCTTTTTGGGCAAATGTCGTAAAAAGCATATAAAAAGGATATAAAATAGCCTAAAACCATACCTAGACTTATTATTTGAAATAAAATAGCCTAAACCCATCTCAGGACCTATAAAAGCTCCACTGGAAAGGAGAACCATATCGGTTCAGCAGTTAGCGAAATCCTTCTCTAGATACAAAAAAGCTTACAAATTTATATAGTTAACTAGCGGCTACGGCCCTAGAGGCCTCTAGGGGCACTTGAGGAGGGAAGAGTCAAATTCGATAATCCAATTATTATATTAGATTTGAAAAGAAAAAGTAAAAAAAATTTGGGGGGGGGGGGGACAATTTTTTTTTGGGGGGGGGGGGCGGGGTGGGGTATTATTTTTAGTTTAAAATATTTTTTAAAAAGTTTTTGGGGGAGTGTAATTTTTTCTAGGGGCGATTTCTCTTAGGAGGGTGCTGGTACCCTCCCCCAAAATAGTTATAAACCTTCCAAGAACCTGTGAGATCCTTCGGTACAAACACACAGACACACAACCAAACAGACACACATCCTGTTACTTTAGTATAAGGACTAGCGACTACGCCCCTAGAGGCCTCTAGGGGCACTTGAGGATGGGGGAGTCGAATTTGATTACCCAATTTCATATTTTAGATTTTAAAAGAAAAATTTTAAAAAATATTTTTGGGGGGTGGAAAATTTTTTTTTTTTTGGGGGGGGTGCCCTCCTATCATTCTTAATTTTAGTTTTAAAATAAAATAAAAAACATTTGGAGGGGGGGAGGAATTTTTAATTTTTGGAGGGGTTGGGGGTGTCCCACCCCCCAAGAAAATAGTTATAAACCTTCCCGGGACCAACGAGAAGCTACCCTGTTAAGGAGAACCCGATCGGTTCAGTGGTTAGCGAGATCCTTTGGGACACACAGACAAACATCCTGTTACTTTAGTATAAAGACTAGCGGCTACGCCCCTAGAGGCCTCTAGGGGCACTTAAGGAGGAGAGAGTCGAATTTAATAATTCAATTTCTTATTTTAGATTTTAAAAGAAAAAGTAAAAAAAAATTTTTTTGGGGGAGGTGAAAATTTTTTTTTTTTTGGGGGGGGTGCCCCCCCTCATTTTTAATTTTAGTTAAAAATATTTAAAAAAAAAAATTTGTTTTGGGGGGGGATTTTTATTTTTTGGGGGGGTTGGGGGTGTCCCACCCCCCAAGAAAATAGTTATAAACCTTCCCGGGAGCTATGAGAAGCTACCCTGTTAAGGAGAACCCGATCGGTTCAGCGGTTAGCGAGATCCTTCGGTACAAACATACAAACACACAAACACATAAACACAAGACACACAAACATCCTGTTACTTTATTATAAGGATATCACCCAAAAGATAGGCCCGCCCCCCCCCCTCTGTTTTAACCCCCTCCCCTTTTTCTCTCCCCCTAAAAGGGGGGTGTACAAAACTGCCCAAAAGGACCTTATATTGCGCGGCCCAAAACCGCCCGCCCAAAACTGCCCGCCCAAAAGCGCCCGCCCAAAATGACAACCCTGGACCTAGCGCCAGTCAGTTTTCTAAAATCATGCATTTTATACCTGTGAAAAATGAAATCGCCAGCGCTAGGTGTAGAGTAGACTTTGACAAAAGATTTTTGGGATATCATATCTTAGGCCTTATGTGTTTAAGTTAAAATATGCAGAACACCTAAATTCACCTTCCAAGCCATTCTCTAAGCATTTTAATTTTTTTTTTGAAATAACGGGATTTCAAAACAGCCTTTTAAAAAGGCCTAAAAAATATCTTTTTTTGTCCCTTTTTTCACTGTATATAGTTACAACTTATTAAGATATTATTCTCAGTAAAAAAAAAATTGGCGCTTCCAGCACCAAAACCGGCAAAAACAGGCAGTTAAACTTCTGTACCCCTACTTAACCCCCTGACAGACCCCCCCTCTATCTCAGCTCCTGTTACAGATAGAGACGTAAAACTTTTTTCTAGTTGTTCATATATATTTTTAGAGAATTACTTTTTCTAGTCATAGCGGTCAGACCGCTCCTTATCTGCTTTTTAGCGGCCAGCCGCTAAATATTAAAACAACTGTAGAGTGGCCAATTTTAAAGCTAAGAAAACCAAATTTTATGACAAACTAGTATTTTTCATAATAAAAAAATACCTTTTCTGACCATCGCCGAAAAACGACAAATAATGGAAACCACCAATTTTGGCGGTGAAATGGCAGTTGGCGGCGCTAAATAATATTTTTATCTGTTTATTGTTACAACTTATTAAGATATTATTCTCAGTTTAAAAAAATTGGCGCTTCCAGCATCAAAACCGGCAAAAACAGGCAGTTAAACTTCTGTACCCCTACTTAACCCCCTGACAGACCCCCCCTCAATCTCGGCTTCTGTTACAGATAGAGACGTAAAACTTTTTTCTGTTGGTTCAATTTTTGTATGTAGTCTTTATTGTGATCATAAACAGATAAAACTAGCGCCGCCAACCGTTTTACTGCCGAAATTGGCGGTTTCCATTATTTGTGTTTTTTGGCGATGTTCCGAAAAAGCATTTTTTTTGTTATGAAAAATAATTGCTCGTTATATAATTTTGTTTTCCTAGCTTTAAAATTGGCCGCTCTACAGCTTTTTTAATATTTAGCAGCTGGCTGCTAAAAAGCGAATAAAGAGCAGTCTGACCGCTATGACTAGAAAAAGTAATTTACTCTAAAAATACACATGAACAAACAGAAAAAAGCTTTATGTCTTTATCTGTAACAGGAGCCGAGATAGAGGGGGGGTCTGTCAGGGGATTAAGTAGGGGTACAGAAGTTTAACTGCCTGTTTTTGCCGGTTTTGGTGCTGGAAGCGCCAATTTTTTTTTACTGAGAATATACTAATATACTTAAATATTTATTACATGAGATCAAATTGACAATATGTTTACAAATAAAATATAATATTTTATTAATTATTACTATTGTTGTATATTGTAAATCATGATGATTATGGTCCATGATTATAAAAGGTATGATCCATGTGATCCAGATTCCAAGAAGGCATGTAAGCTATCCACTGTTACAAGGAAAGCTTGCCTGTAAAGCTGGTTCCGGAATAGAGTAATTAATATTAATAGTAAAATGGTGATCTTGTTGTCAGGAGTGGTGGCTTGGTGGTGGCCCAAGCAGGACAAGGTGGGTTGGTTCAGGTATAGAAGTATTAAACTATAGTAGTCACGTATGATGTTAATATTAATATTTGTTGGTAAAAAATTTAGTATGATGTTCTCTATCTTTAACAAAAGTACAAAAATTTATATCGAAATTAACAGGTAATCCTTTACTTTTTTCAAGTTTAGAATTCTATTAGTTTCAAGATTTTTAAAATCATTAGGTAACTCGTTATAAACATGAGGAAAATTAAACAAAGGGTGTTTAAAAAATGAAATGCATCGAACATTGGGGATGTAGAAATCATCTGTATTGCGCAGAGCATAAGTTCCACATTGACTGTTTTGAATCCATGTGCCAGAAAAAGAAATTGGGAGTCCTTCTAATTTAAAATCAAGCATAAATTTAAATATATTATAATTGATAAGTTCAGCTAGAGGAAGAATTTTATTTTCTTTAAACAAGGGTGGAGTGTGTTCATTGTATGAAGCTCCACTAATAATGCGTATGGCTTTTTTTGAACAATTTTTAATGGTTTTAAATATTTTTCAGGTGCCATACCTAGAATATTACAGCAATATTCAAGGTGTGATTGGACGTGAGCATTAAAAACTAATTTCATGCAATCTTTGTTCAATATCTTAATAAGGTGTAACTATAAACAGATAAAAATATTATTTAGCGCCGCCAACTGCCATTTTATCGCCAAAATTTGCGGTTTCCGTTATTTGTCGTTTTTCGGCGATGGTCAGAAAAGGTATTTTTTTTATTATGCAAAATAATAGTTTGTCATAAAATTTGGTTTTCTTAGCTTTAAAATTGGCTGCTTTACAGCTGGTTTAATATTTAGCGGCTGGTTGCTAAAAAGCGGATAAGGAGCGGTCTGACCGCTATGACTAGAAAAA
Source organism: Acartia tonsa (assembly GCF_053477335.1). Lineage (NCBI taxonomy): Eukaryota > Metazoa > Arthropoda > Copepoda > Calanoida > Acartiidae > Acartia > Acartia tonsa. The sequence continues at coordinate 15,859,121 of NC_137267.1, forward strand.
GTAATTCTCTAAAAATATACATGAACAACCAGAAAAAAGTTTTATGTCTCTATCTGTAACAGGAGCCGAGATTGAGGGGGGGTCTGTCAGGGGGTTAAGTAGGGGTACAGAAGTTTAACTGCCTGTTTTTGCCGGTTTTGGTGCTGGAAGTGCCAATCTTTTTTAACTGAGAATAATATCTTAATAAGTTGTAACTATAAACAGATAAAAATATTATTTAGCACCGCCAACCGCCGTTTTACCGCCAAAATTTACGGTTTCTTTTATTTGTTGTTTTTCGGCGATGGTCAGAAAAGGTATTTTTTTATTATAAAAAATACTAGTTTGTCATAAAATTTGGTTTTCTTAGCTTTAAAATTGGCGGCTCTACAGATGTTTTAATATTTAGTGGCTGGCCACTAAAAAGCGGATAAGGAGCGGTCTGACTGCTATGACTAGAAAAAGTAATTCTCCAAAAATACACATGAACAACCAGAAAAAAGTTTTACGTCTCTATCTGTAACAGGAGCCGAGATAGAGGGGGGGTCTGTCAGGGGGTTAAGTAGGGGTACAGAAGTTTAACTGCCTGTTTTTGCCGGTTTTGGTGCTGGAAGCGCCAATTTTTTTTAACTGAGAATAATATCTTAATAAGTTGTAACAATAAACAGATAAAAATATTATTTAGCGCCGCCAACCGCCGTTTCACCGACAAAATTGGCAGTTTCCGTTATTTGTCGTTTTTCAGCAATGGTCAGAAAAGGTATTTTTTTTATTATAAAAAATATTAGTTTGTCATAAAATTTGGTTTTCTTAGCTTTAAAATTGGCCACTCTACAGCTGTTTTAATATTTAGCGGCTGGCCGCTAAAAAGCGGATAAGGAGCGGTCTGACCGCTATGACTAGAAAAAGTAATTCTCCAAAAATACACATGAACAACCAGAAAAAAGTTTTACGTCTCTATCTGTAACAGGAGCCGAGATAGAGGGGGGGTCTGTCAGGGGGTTAAGTAGGGGTACAGAAGTTTAACTGCCTGTTTTTGCCGGTTTTGGTGCTGGAAGCGCCAATTTTTTTTAACTGAGAATAATATCTTAATAAGTTGTAACAATAAACAGATAAAAATATTATTTAGTGCCGCCAACCGCCGTTTCACCGACAAAATTGGCAGTTTCCGTTATTTGTCGTTTTTCAGCAATGGTCAGAAAAGGTATTTTTTTTATTATAAAAAATATTAGTTTGTCATAAAATTTGGTTTTCTTAGCTTTAAAATTGGCCACTCTACAGCTGTTTTAATATTTAGCGGCTGGCCGCTAAAAAGCGGATAAGGAGCGGTCTGACCGCTATGACTAGAAAAAGTAATTCTCTAAAAATACACATGAACAACCAGAAAAAAGTTTTACGTCTCTATCTGAAACAGGAGCCGAGATAGAGGGGGGGTCTGTCAGGGGGTTGAGTAGGGGTACAGAAGTTTAACTGCCTGTTTTTGCCGGTTTTGGTGCTGGAAGCGCCAATTTTTTTTTAACTGGGAATAATATCTTAATAAGTTGTAACTATATACAGTGAAAAAAGGGACAAAAAAAATATTTTTTAGGCCTTTTCAAAAGGCAGTTTTGAAATCCCGTTATTTCAAAAAAAAAAATTACAATGCTTAGAGAATGGCTTGGAAGGTGAATTTAGGTGTTCTGCATATTTCATCTTAAACACATAAGGCCTAAGATATGATATCCCAAAAATCTTTTGTCAAAGTCTACTCTACACCTAGCGCTGGCGATTTCATTTTTCACAGTTATAAAATGTATGATTTTAGAAAACTGACTGGCGCTAGGTCTAGAGTAGACTTTGACAAAAGATTTTTTGGATATAATATCTTTGGCCTTATGTGTTTAAATTGAAATATGCAGAAGAGCTGGAAACCTGCACATTACTGAGATATTGTTAAAACCGCCGTGCTACCGTTATCTGTTGATATTTTACATGCCTGGCGCTAGGTCGCCAGTAGAGATAGAGAGCTGAAATTTTGTACATATATTTCTAGGCCCCTAAAGTAACTTTTTAGGTTAGCAGAAGATTGAAATTCGAAAAAGAGTATTTTCATGAAAAGATCTAATAGACACACATCCTTCTACTTTTATATAGCTTTAATCAAATAAAAGCAAAATATTTTATATTATTGTTTTATTTTATCAAATTCAATAATGAAAAAAAATGATATATTAATTTTAAGGTAGGAGCCGGAGCCGAAGCCGTATTTCCATATACGGCTCCGCGGAGCCGGAGCCGCATCAATATTAAACGGCTCCGACACCCTGGTGAGAAGTGAGAGGGAACATTGAATTGTAAATTATACTGGTGAACTTTCCACCAATAAAATCATCCAAAAGAGTGGTATTTTTGTTTTTCATAGTTGCTGGTGTACCCCAATTTATTGTTAAGATCCCTACATTTCTCTGATTCCCAATCTATTTCACAAGATACATGACCTACATACTTCCTTTTTATCTTTTTTATTCTTGATGCTATATATGCCATAATTGTTCTTGTTTTATAGGTTGACGGTGACCGGAACTCTGGCTGACAGGTTCCCCCCAGATCTTCATCTCTTCACAAACTATCAGAGACCAGCAGATATTCTAGGCAGGATTTAGGGATAATATAATTGATGGACAAACGGACAGAATGAGTTAAGAAGCAGATGTTCCGTGCTCATAAAAAACAGAGGGAGAAAAAAAGAAGATATCAAAGCCTTTATTATAGAAAGATATATGTCTTTTGTAGCATGACCGACAGACTCACGGACCATTTAAGTTGTATATTGGATGCTCTTTGGAAAGGGGCATCTTCACAAAAGAAATCAGTTTCTTATCAATAAAATATAAGCAAGATAATACAAAGATTCTATTTTAATTTTAATCCTAATATATAAAGTAGTAAGGTTTTTGCCTGAAGCTAAATATTTGAACTTGACTGATAGATTTCTTTTTTTGAACCTTGACATAGGTCCCAGATTGGTTTTAGACTATTTCATTTTTAGTACAGATTTAGGCTATTCAGATGCTAGGGGCGCAGCCGCTAGCATTTAAAAGAGTTTTTAATGTTTAAGTAGGTAATGATAGTTGGTTAAGATATTATTTCTTTTAAAAAAAGTTAATTATCATCCCCTAATCCCTGACATTATAGGACTAAAAGAAGAACTGCCACAAGGGCTTTCACCTGCCAGGGTAAGTAACAATCACAAGGTATTTGTGTAAGTTTAGGAAAATACGCCAAACTATATTATGATTTTTATTTTATTATTCGCAGAAAATTGTCTGTAATACACAGGGTTCGCATATCGGGCACTTTTCAAAAACTGGCCGCCCGATTGCCCAAAAGGGGATTTGGGCACCCACTTTGGGCAAATGTCGTAAAAAGCATATAAAAAGGATATTATAAACTAGCCTAAAACCATACTAGAAATAAAATAGCCTAAAACCATATCAGGACCTATAAAAGCTCCACTGCAAAGGAGAACCATATCGGTTCAGCAGTTAGCGAAATCCATCTCTAGATACAAAAAAGCTTACTAATTTATATAAAAATTAATATCACCCAAAAAATAGGCCCGCCCTTCCTCTTTTTTCAACCCCTCCCCTTTTTTTCAACCCCCCCCCCCCCCACCAAAAAAAACGGGCGGTGCCCGAATCTGCCCAAAAGGACCGATAAAGAACGGCCAAAACCGCCCGCCCGATATGCCAACCCTGGTAATACGATACTAAACATGATTTTTGCAGTATGGCTCAGAACCTAAAATTAATCGGTTTCAAAGCCATACTGAAAAGAAAATATTTAAATATTTTAGAAACCTGACGAACAAGAGGTTTGGAGAGCAGCTAGATGCTCTGGAGCCGCTCCAACATACTTCAGGTACCGTTCTTTAATCTACCCGCGACCGTAGTTCTTCAGGGGATAGGTTCGAATCTAGGTCCGACACTGCGTCATAACTAAAACAGGTGCAACTCATTATCATGCACGGCACATCCCATTACAACGGATGATGCTCTGGATTCTCTAGATAATCATTTAAAAATTATCAAGAGATATTGTAAGTTCTGCTCAATAAGGTTGGCATTCATCCATTAAAGCTATTCTCAACAAATAACAAACTAACATTGACAAAATAGAGTAACAACTAGTTAAATAATCAACATGATTAACATTAGTTTCTCTCTAATTCCTAGGAATCAACATTCCAAGATTAAAGTGAAAAATATAATTATACCATTTAAAAATTACAAAATTTTATTTAGATCGGCTGGCAAGTTTATTGACGGTGGCCTTATTGGAAACAATCCTACCCTTGGTATGTAAAGTTTTCAGCTATTTTATTAATAAAGTGATATGTTTTTTACCATTTAATATCAATTCTAAAATATCTATTGGTCTACTAATATCTCTATGGTATTAAAGATATACAAAAAAAAGTGCCCCAAAAAGTTTGTTTCTGGTTGTCGGGCTGTTTTTCCTGAATTAGTTCAGGTATACAATGCACTTACTATGACGACTGCGTCATTATTTTAAAACGAATATTTTCAAATGCAATTTAAATAAACTTCAATAATTTAAAACTTTTAAAAGGCAATGTAATTATAAATCGTGATACAATTAAACCATTTTTATGCTTGAATTATGAATTGAAAAATGATTTGTTTTAGATCTTCTAACAGAAATCCACGAACGGAATTGTGCCCTGCGAGCTGTGGGGAGAGAAAAGGAAACTGAAACCATTAGTCTAGTTGTTTCAATTGGTATGTATGCAATGGCTTCCTTTGACTTAAATAGTGAATATGATTTTATTGTTTAAGGAGCTGCTATAAAAATAAACTAAGATGATCTGATAAAATACAAATGCTTTGGTGCTTTCCCTCAACGTTTTTTTCTTCTAAAAACTTACCCCTGTGGGGGCTCAACCACAGCGGGGCCTATACCTGTATATAATATTTTAAAGTAGTAAACGAATTAACGATAAATTGCCCTCCTCCGTATTTTCAATTTATTTCTAAATACGAAGGGTTGGTTTTTTTTGTGCTCGACAAGTCACTATTAGGGAAATTGACAAGGCTTTGAAAAAAATTGCAAATTTTACAGGAACTGGAGATCCACCGCTGGAACGTGTGGAGAGTTGCGATCTTTTCCTTCCTGACAATCTCTTAAACCTACCACAGCTAATGTATGGAGTATCTGCTATGGGCAGACTTCTAGTTGAACAGGTTAGCATATATGGACAGACAGACAGACAGATATCTTGACAAACTTTCAAACATGCCACAGCTTATGTATGGAGTATGTGCTATGGGCACTGGACTTCTAGTTGAACAGTTTAGCATATATGGACAGGACAGACAGACATACAGACAGACTTCTAGTTGAACAGGTTGATAAAAAGATAAAAAGACAGACAGACAGACAGATATCTTGACAAACTTTCAAACATGCCACAGCTTATGTATGGAGTATCTGTTATGGGTAGAGTTTTAGTTGAACAGGTTAGCATGCAGTTATGGACAGACAGACTTCTAGTTGAACAGGTTGATATAAAGATAAAAAGACTGACAGATAGACAAATAAAAAAATGCATATTGTCAGACAGATAGACTGACAATCTTTTGAATTTATGTATGGAGAGTTTGTCTATGGGCAGACTTCTAATTAAGAGATAGACACAGATATTTTTAAACCTGTATGTTAATAGAAAAAATAGACAGCCTGACAGATTCTGGGACAATCTTGAGAACCTATGTATAGAGAATTTTTGCTATCGGAAGACTTCTTATTGAAAATGTTAATATATAGATAGATAGACAGACAGATACACGAGTATAAGGACACAGATACATTTTAAACCAGCCTATTAAGAATATAACAATTGGGATATACCAAAAGTCAAATCTGATTTGTTACAACAATCATCTTTGTGATTTCAGGCTTGCTCAGCAACAAATCGTGTTGTGGACAGGGCACGAGCTTGGTGCTCCATGGCTGGCATTTCATATGTTAGGTAATGTTAGTTTTTGTTTTTTATTTGAGGGAGAACTGGACTGCTAGTCGCATGCCCTAGAATGACTCATAGCATTTTTTGTTTATTTTCTTACTTCAGTATTAGTTCCCATCAAATGGTGAATGTCGACTTCCTGAATTTAAAAGTCACACTTACATTTTTAATTGAGAAGTACAAATAATTTACCACTTCGCGTTTTTTTTTTATTTATCAAAGGACATCTGTTCAACATGTGTAGATTATGTGACATTTAAAAACAACCCTTTTGACATCTGTTTTACTCCCCTTAACACTTCTCTTGATTTTGATTTAAGAGTGGTAGAAATTTTCTGGAGAGCTTCGCGCACCTCTCTGGCAAAACCCTGTTCACGCCACTGGTTTCAACATAAACTTTTATCTAGGTTGAGCCCTCAGCTTGATTCTGATGTAAAGATGAATGAAACAGATGATGAGATTTTAGTCCAAATGATTTATTTAACCCAGGTATGAAAATGGTTTCTACTGCTGCTATGTTAGGTGCGTTTTGTTCATGATAAAAAAGGAGAAAGTGTTGACCAAGGGGGGGGGGGAAGTTTTGACACATTTGCGTAAACAGTGTGTATAGGCTTTATCTTTGAAAATGAAAATGAAAAAAAAAAAAAAAATTAAGAGTTAGAAGTCAACTTATGAAACAAAATATGCATTTTTTTCTTCAAATATGTGAATAACATTCAAAAATATGCATATTTTGTTTCATAGGTTGACTTCTAACTCTTCAAAAAAAAATTCATATTTTAATTTTTACCTGTACAGAGAGGACCTGGAGGCCTGCAGCTCCTGAACTTGGGGGCCTATCCAAAAAATCTTAAAACTTGGGAAAATTCATCATATAAAAATGATTTTATCCCTTATAACCTACCCTCTCAGTCCAAAGATAAAGCCTATACTCACTGTTTACGCAAATGTGTCAAAACTTCCCCCCCCCCCCTTATAGGTGATAGTCATTACCATTCGTATGAATCTTATTGTATTGTATTTAGTCTCAGGCTGGGAAGGAGGGGACATTTTGTTACCCAAAGGTTTTCATTCCGCAAATATTTTTAATGCACAGTATGGGTAATTTTGTTTATCATCATTCATTTGGGTTGTACATCAATTTATCGTCCATTGTCTTGAGTTTTGATTATAGTTGAAGGAATTTTAAAGGGATAGTTTCACGAAATGCATTTGAACTTAATTTAGTGAACCGCATATTTTATCCTGGTTACATGGTTAAACTACATTTTTATGGCATATATTTGAAAGAATTTCAATTTTCTACCACGTAGTTTTTAAAATATTGAAACTTGAAAATCATCTTTTTAAATTGCATATATCACAAAAAGACAATTTTCAAGTCTTGATATTTTAAAAACTATGTGGTAGAAAATTGAATTTTTTTCAAATATATGCTATATAAATGTAGTTTAACCCATTAACTAGGAAAAAATATGCGGTTCACTAAATTAAGTTCAAATGCATTTCGTGAAACTACCCCTTTGCCCTTGAAAAAACTTTAACATTTTTATATTATAAATAAATTTTTTAGGTTTATATGTATGAAAATAGAGTCAAAATTGATGCCTTAGTCAAACAATTGCTGTCAAGAAAATAATATTCTTTGAAATAATAAAGTTTAACATTTTTTAAACAATGTATAATTATACAAAATTGACTACCTACTTTTTGCTAGGTATAAATGTTAGTTCTAATTAAACTATCTAAAAAAATTCAAAATATGATATTAAATTTGAATCTCCAAAAATTATTAGCTTTAAAAATAAATCTACTAACATATTGTACCCATATAATAATTATGCATTTAGAGAAGAGTGAGGGGGATTTTTGCCAAACAATCGTAATTTATATTTATAATATAACAACTGAACCAATTAAATTTTTTTGACCTGATTTAAATTTAGTTATGATTTGTATTTCGAAAAACACTGATTTCAACTTAAGCAAGGTATTTGATATGTAAAATTTCTAGGTATCTGTTTTTGCTGCTCCATTCGTGGGTCAAAATATAAATTGTCTGAAGTGTAATTAGATGTTATGGCTTAAGATTCCCCGCTCTCGATGTAGATATACTAAAGATTTTCTAATATTATAAAAGAACAAACTGAAATATAGAGTAGCCTCGCTACTAAAAAGGGAGAAGTAGTTTGTGCTCGTATTGCGTAAAATCCGTGAGTTAGCTTCAGTCGAAAGCGATTATTAAGTCTAATTGTTATTAAATATGCGTTTAATTATACTATGCGTTTTTTCAACATTAAGAACAGTTATACTTAATAATTGATTTCGACTGAAGCTAACTCACGGATTTTACGCAATACAAGCACAAACTTCTTCTCCATTTTAAAAAAATCGGTCTGTGATTTACATTGGATTGTCAAAATACCTTTTTATATAAAAAATGAAAATTTTGAAATAAACTATATAAATTGCAAGTTTTAGTTTTTAATCCAAGCATTTTATATAATATTATTATTTTGATTTGCTTATTAAAATTATTTAAGGGGCAAGTATAAGAAAATTATTTCCAGTACGGATTTGAAACTGATAAATATACCTAAGCTGGATTAGAAAATGTTTTCAGATATACTGAAAAATCATGAATAGCATCGTGTTACAAACAATTTTCCACGAATGTTAAAATACAAATCATAACATTAATACCGGTTTTGTTAGCCGGGCCTTCGGCCCTCGGGAAAACTAAACTGTTATGATTTTTATTTTATCATTCGCGGTAAACTGTATCGATATCTTTATGATACGTGATTTTTTAGTATGGTTTAGAACCGGTGCTAATTTAGTGGATACTAATCGGTTTCGAATGCATTCTGAAAAAAAATATTATTTGTATACCTTTATTTAGTGTTAGATGTGATTTTTTATTTATTGTGTGAGTGATTTTTGTGCTTTACAAGATTTTGTTATGTCTTTAACTATTCTAAAGGGTAGTTTCACGAAATGCATTTGAAATTAATTTAGAGAACCGCATATTTTTTCCTAGTTAATGGGTTGAGCTACATTTATATAGCATATATTTGAAATAAATTCAATTTTCTACCACGTAGTTTTTAAAATATCAAGACTTGAAAATTGTCTTTTTGTGATATATGCAATTTAAAAGACGATTTTCAAGTCTTGATATTTTAAAAACTACGTGGTAGAAAATTTAAATTCTTTCAAATATATGCCATATAAATGTAGTTTAACCATTTAACCAGGATAAAATATGCGGTTCCCTAAATTAAGTTCAAATTCATTTCGTGAAACTACCCCTTTAAAAAGAAATTGATTGATTATTTGTAAGTTAATTTTCTGTAAAATTTATGCTTCTTTTATTTAAGATTAGATATCTATTTAAGTTAGTACCTAGTTTTTTGTTATTTTTATTTAATGAATTTTAAATGTTATCGTATTTTATTTATGTTATCACATTTTACTTATTATCAATCCAATTAATTTTTTTCAACCAAAAATGTAAAATGATTTGATATGATTATGCAGACTTTTATATGAGATTTATAATTTATGTGCCATTATGTAATGTAATTAAAAATTATATAAATAAAATTGTACATTAGAAAACTAATTTGTTGTTTTTGATGTATAGCATTTCTCTAATTTTGAAGTACGTTTTTTTTGAGAATTATCATTAATTCTCGACTTTTTTTAGGTAGGGAGGGGATATTCAATTGTAAATTGTGTTGGTACCCAAAGTTTCATTAAAATTCCCATTCTCTGGCCTCAAACTTTAGGTACTTGAATTAAACTTGATTGGTTTGTTCAAGCTATAAGTGCCCAAACTTTCCAATCAATAATTTATACACTCAGACGGGGTAAATTTGTGTATCATAATTAATTGTTTGAGCTTGCTAATAAGTAGCCTATGTATGCGGATTTATTTTGGTTCACTTCTGTTTAGTATTTTTAATCTTTTTAAATTAAAGAATGGATGTAGACTACACGTGGATATTAGAACAGGGAGAAAAATGGCGACAATTTAGCTTGCTAACATGGACCTCATTTATTGGTCAGTTCGTTTATCCAGTATGGGGGGAGAGGGTGGAATCGTTTTTTAGCCCACTGCGTGTTTTACTTCATTAGAGTACATAAAATTCTGGTGTAACATATATCTATTGTTCCTAGACGTATAATCTTGCCTATCAAACAAAGATATGACCCTATATTGGTAAAATTCCTATAATCTACCAGTGAAATACTCATGACTCTCATTTCATATAGGACACAGATGGTTATATAAAAGACTATTCCAAATAATTTTTAATAGTTATGCTAAGTTTAGTTTGTATGCAGCTGTAAACTATAACACGTGGTTGGCAGCCACGCGGCGGTGTCTGAATATATTTGCTTTTTCGGCTGAGTGTGTGGTGTGATTACATTGGATGTGGCTGATGCTTTCTCCAAGCCGCCCAGCATAATAGACACCGAGTGGTTCATTGCGACTTCAGCTGCATAGACAAGCGCGGATAAGACTCCAAAAATCCTTATTGGATGGCTTATTAATTCGCGCGGATGATGAGTGGCCAAATAAATTTCTGGAGTCTAGAGCCTTTTCAAACAACTCTGCTTGAATTTAACCTGCCAAATCAGAAACATGCGGCTGCTTTTATAGCCCCAAAAATTATATTCTGCCGTAACCGAGAATTTCCATAATCTGCAAGATAGGTTTTGCTGCCTAGCTCTGACGGTGCAGCCATAAAACTTTCCCTCAAGTTAGAGTGGGGGACCAAAACCTGCGATGTCCTAATCCTGTAGGGATATCCAGAGTACCCAAGGGGGAGGGGGTTGTGTCAGTGCTCAACAAGCTACTTTGTATAAAAGCGTTACTAGCTTAAAAGGTGCTATTGGTAGTCCTGTTGCGAAAAAAGGATTTTGCCAGCCAATTTTATATTTCTCTAAATTGAGAAATGTTTCTAGAAAATTAATCTGATTTCCGGGGGCTCAATTTCATAAATTTATTACTTCCAAGAATGGGAAATTTAACCAAATAATCCTTTGTAAGAAACAGGATATCTATCCGTATGTAATTAAGGATCTGCTGAACCGACATTATTCTCCTTAATGGTGAAGGTCCCTATATGTCCAGGGAAGGATTCCAGCCATTTTGGGGAAAGGTATCGTGTATCTCATTCCCAACCCTTCCAACAGAAAGTTCCACTCGAAAAACTAACGCCCACCCCAATTTGTTTACTGTCTTTTAAAAATAATAGTTTCTATAATAGGTCTTGGGATGACGTGAAATAACTATTTTGAGGGAGGATAACCTTCCAAGAGAAATCATAATTTAAAAAAATACACCCCAACCCCTCTCCCACAAAAAAAATACGTTTTCAAAAACTAAAATTAAAAGGGAGTGGTCGACTTCTCCCTACCTCCACTTCAAGCGATCCTAGAGGCCTGTAGCATACTCTGTATGACAATTCTAGAAGAAATGACTCCCTTAAATATGGGGCAGAGGGTTGAAACTGAACAATACTTTGAATGGTTCCTGGGGGGCCAATAAATTGATATTATGGTTGGATAACCATTCCATTTAGATTATAGAGTAGAACTATAACACCAACCTCTATTCTTTCCTTCTCCTGAAATAGAAAACCTTTTCTAAATTTCAGGAAATGGATTTCATATACACAATAAGTGACACAGTTACTCTGTAACTCAGTATATCCATATGAAAATGGGAGCAACATGATTTTATATGCTTATTTCAAGATAAATGACCTATTTACATCTAGTCTTCAGCTATATCATTTTGTGATTTTTAAACTTTAATGAAAATTTTTTTACTAAACTCACTTTGTATGTTTTTATATCCATAATTTTTGTGCTTCGCTAATGGATATAGAATATACGTGGATATTATGACAGGAGAAAAATTATCCTCTTTTTAGGTTGCTAACATGGACATCATTTATTGGTAAGTTCGTTCATCCAGTAGCAGTGGAGGTGATTAGGTAAAGAGGGGTGGAGGTATCGTTAATTTAGCCAGCTACAAGATTCACTTATAGAGTTATTGTAGAGTATACGATAATCTGGTGTAAGATCCAAGTAATAATAAGTCCATTGCTTTGCTGCTCATGGATGTTAAGATGATTAGTCTAAACTAACAAAGTCTATTATATAAAGACTTGTGCTCTGTTCTATCTCTAAAAATTAGAAAGATATCTATCAGATCAGGAAGGGAGAGGGACGGGACATTGGAATGTAAATTTTAATGGTTTCCAAAGTTATATAAACACGATATCCCATTCGTTGGCTTAAAAACTGTAGGGACTATTATAGATCTAGGTTGAGTTGTTCAATTAAAAAGATATTTATAGTGCCTATAAAAATGACGTCATACAATACAAAGGACCAATGATAGGCCAATACACAGAATAAATTACCAGTGGCAGGCCAGTGTACATTATGATTGACCATTAGTAGGCAAGTATGACAAAAAAATTTTATAGGCACTGTAAAAAGCTTATCATATCCAATGTGATTTTGTTACGACAAACCGAAAAGAAATAAATTAAAATACTAAACTTTATTCTTTTATTCTATTTTCTGGAATAATTTGGAATAGAAAAACAAATTTAAAGTATTACAGCAATAAATCAATCATTCCTCAGGAATTTCATAGATGATTCATCCAATATTTTCTGAAAATTCATAAAGAATTACTGGCCCTTATGCGGATCTTATGCGTAATACAATGGTAATGGTAATGTACATGTCCAATGATGATGAACAAAAATGAAATTAGTAAATTTGGACACTGAAACATTCAATAAAAGTACCTAATTTTTTTAAGCCAACGAATAAGAGAACCCTTCTATTTATATAATGATCATACTCAATCATTAAAAAATAAATAAAAAATTATGTTTTTAAAAAAAAGATCAAATATATTCTTTTTTGTTCAGTTACTGAAAAATAAAAATTAAATCTATTTTCCATAAACCTATCTCTTGTTTTCAATCAAAGTACCAAGAATAATTTCAGGATAAATTATTAGCTTCAAATTTCAATGTTCTATAGAAAATGAATTGAATTAGTATGCGCTAGTGTGTCCTGTCGTGTAAATATGAAAGGACATACTATTTTTATTTTCCTGGCACTTTTACCTGTTTCAACTTTTACAAAGGCACAAGGTAAATATAACTAAATACTGTATGATTGGACTTTATAAATCAAATAAATAAACAACAACCATAAAGCAAAGCTTTAAAAATCGTACAAACATACATCTATCTGTGCCTGTCTGTTTGTTTGTAATGAAGGATCTCGCTAACCGTTGAACCGATCGGGTTCTCCTTAACAGGGTAGCTTCTCATTGGTCCAGGGAAGGTTTATAACTATTTTGAGGGAGGGTACCACAACCCTCCGAAGAGAAATTGCCCCAAAAAATTTTCTTTCCACTTTAATTTTTTAAATAAATTAAAAATAAGGGGGCTTTTAAAATCAAATGCCTCTATAAAGGGTACGGCTGCAGGACTGGCCCTTAAAGAAGGAAAGCTGCGCTTTTAGAACATGATTTTTATTTAAAAATTATAGGATATGGATATGAATCTTCAAAATCAAGTTCCTATAGCCAAACATCTAATCAATATCAAAGTGCAGGTATACATTTTTTACAATAACTAGCTATTTTTACTTTTTATCCTTTTTTTGTACAAAAACTGTTTTAAAACAATGGATGTAGAACATACGTTGATATTATGTCGTCAATTTAGCTTGCTAACATAGAACTAATGATAAATAGATAAAATCGTTGTTTTGGCCCGCTGCAAGTTTCACTTTATAAGAGAACATGAAAATCTAGTGTAGGATCTAAGTAACAATATATCCATTGTTAAAACATGCATATGATAGAGTATTTTAAACATAGCCAGCATGTATTTGCTTCCCTCACTTTGTATATAGGTAACTATTTCACTAGGCAACAGAGGCTTTCTATGTGAATATATGTAGTTGGAATTGATTAAGGTTTTAGATTTTAGTGTCTGTACCTATTTTATTACCTAGTTTTGCTTTTTGCTCCTCCTGTATTCTTTACTTACCATTCGGGTTTTCTAATATGTGGTTAAATTGGTTTTGTTTTACATGTTTTTTCCTTACTCAAATCAAAGACATAGAACTAAAGTTGATATCAATTTGAAATCTAACCTATAAATATTACATAATAATTGTGTATAGTTTGTTTCGGTATTAAAATTAACGCTTTGAAAACCATAAGTCCACATCAAATTTTTTTTTTAATTTTAGGTAGTGAACTAGAGGCGGAAGGTAACTCTATGAATGATCCAGGTTTTACAACTCACACCAATTAGAATTATATATTGTTATTTTTATGTTAAATACCAACCTCTACATTTAACCTTGTAAAAATACCCCAATTATGACATTGTAGATTTGATTACTTCGTAATATATTTTTTAAAAATAAAAAAAAATAATTTTATGAGATTTCAATTTGCAAAAACAAACAGTCTCAAATGCTTTGTTAATATCATGCACACCCCACCCGAAGGCGTGTTAGGTTAGAAAAAACCCCCCGCAGAAACGGTTTACACAGGATGTACTGGGACCTCATGGTGGTTTCAGAACATGCTTTCCCTAAATTGAGTTAGTAGCTTCCCATAGTAGAAAATTTTAAAATTACTTTTGGTGATCAAATTTTACTTTTATTTTTAGCCTACCTTCACCTAACCTGCTTTATTGTCTTATTTTTCCTTTCATTTTTATCATGCAAATTCGCTTACATTACAGTTGAAACGACAGATATTGGAGCTTTCTAAAAAGGTCTCTAACATTTTTCTAGCTCTAATACTTTTTGAGATATCTTATTTCAAAGTATTGCTGTAAAATCATCTTTTACACAGCAAAAAGTTGAAATATAAAATTAGTTATTTTAGAGTAAATTACAAGTATCTTCATGTAAATCTCTCTAATATTGCTCCAAATTGACCAAATTGGACAGTTAAGGTGCCTAAAACTATCTACATTCAATGGACAATCCAAATCCACACTTTTTGAGACTTTATAAGTCAACAGGAGAACGCTAAAATGTAATATCAAATAAACAAATGTAATTTAATTTTAAATAAAAATCACTTTTAAGTCATTTTTAATATTGTAAAAGGTGTTTTAAGTTAATAGAAACTCCTAATTAATTATGATTTATGATTTTACAAATCGCAGTATTAGTTTAAAGTACCTGATAGTGTATATTAACAAAAAAAAATGTGGCCTAAGAATAAATTGTTTATTTTATTATATGTGAGATCATTTATGAAAGTCTTTTAATTACTATATTTTCTTAGTTAAGGTGGCAAAAACTAATCTTGTTTCATAAGGTTATAAAAAATTTAAAAGGCCAATCAACTATTGCTAGAATTAGTAGATTACATTTGTGAACTGCTTGGGAATGCTTAAAATTCTAACAATTTTTTGGTTTATTTTCTATGATTATGTCTATTTTTCTTAAGATATGTTTTTATTTGTTTAAAATATCAGATGATTGTGTTTTATTGGCTTACTAATTACAAAGTGACAACTTTATACACCATAACTTACCTTAAAATCCTTGCTGAAGTCGATTATATTTCAATTTATTTAAAAAAAAAACAGGAAATATTTTTTCCTTTGGCATTTTTAAAAATCACTTCAGTATGCTCCTATTGGCTTATATAGTCTTAAAAAGTATGTATTTGGATTGTCCATTGAATGTAGATAGTTTTAGGCCTCTTAACTGTCCAATTTGGTCAATTTGGAGCAATATTAGAGAGATTTAGATGAAGATACTTGTAATTTTCTATAAAATAACTAATTTTATATTTCAACTTTTTGCTGTGTAAAAGAGGATTTTACAGCAAAACTTTGAAATAAGATATCTCAAAAAGTATTAGAGCTAGAAAAATGTTAGAGACCTTTTTAGAAAGCTCCAATATCTGTCATTTCAAATTTAATGTGAGCGAATTTGCATGATAAACATGAAAGACAAAATAAGACAATAAAGCAGGTTAGGTGAAGGTAGTCTAAAAATAAAAGTAAAATTTGATCACCAAAAGTAATTTTAAAATTTTCTACTATGGGAAGCTACTAACTCAATTTAGGGAAAGCATGTTCTGAAACCACCATGAGGTCCCAGTACATCCTGTGTAAACCGTTTCTGCGGGGGGTTTTTTCTAACCTAACACGCCTTCGGGTGGGGTGTGCATGACAAGCAATAAGCAATAATATACTGTTTTGTTTCATGAATAACTCTAAAGCTCAAAATATAAAAGTTTAAAGTTTAAAGATAATTTAAAAGTCCCAAATTTGTCTGAACAAACGAATGAGTTATTCTTTTTATAAGACTTTACGGACCAGTATAATTTACGGTCCAATGTCCCTTATCTGCCTGTGAATTTATACTATCTGCTTTTCTCAATGTATTTATAATCATTAAAAAATTCTCTAGCATTTGTTGTAATTACCTTATTTAAGGTATGGATGGAACCTCTAAAGCTTGTAGATATGATGAGGGAAAGGGATGGAGTGATTGTGATCCTTTTGAACTTATCAGGTATGAAAATAATTGTCCAGTCAATATAAACTTGTAGATAACCAAACTTTTGTTCTATTATATTCCTAATTATTACATTTTTTTGTCACTGAGACAACTTTAAGTTATTATTCATGGATTATTTTTTTTACACTTGTCAAGGAAACTTCAGCCCAAAGAGGTTTGAATCTCCTTTTAACCTACAGGAAGTTTATTTGTGCATTTTACCTTTATAAATTACAGATTTAAAGTGCTGCGCTTGGTTCATGGAGGAAGTCAATGTGAAGATGTTAAAAATATCACTAAACATTGTACACCTCATGATTTTCCATATGGAACACATTGGCTTATCCAGGTGATTCTTAGTACTAAATTTGTAGTATCAAATATGAACAAGTAAAAATTTGTATTAACTAATTATACATAAACCATTTTATATTTAGGAGCACAGAAAATGCATATCAGAGTTGAACAGACTTAAAGCCATGGTTGCTGACTTGTCTAAGTTTATTGATAAAATGAATGACAAGGGCAAGGAGCTGTTCGATCTCTACATGAAACTTAAAGCAACCTTTGAAGATCTTACAATGAGGTTTGTACAATCTAAATTGATTTTATTTCTGGAGTCTAAATTTATAATTTAATTAATTTAATAGAGTTGAAAAGATGAAACATGATGGAGAAGGTCTTGATGAAGCCCTTAGGAAACTGAAAGATGATCTTCAGAATTGGAAGAATAGAGCCAGAGATCTTCAGAAAGAATTAGAGGATCTGAAAATGAAATTTCATGATTTAGAGACTGAAGAACATCAGTTGACTCTCACTAATGACCAGCTGACAGTTGAGATAAATATTATCAATAAGGTATTGGAATGTAACTTATATAATTGAAAACTTTAATTAAGAAAACAGGAAAAGTTCTAATTGCATTTATGATATAAAAGGAAAATGAAGCCATCCAGAAAGAGATTGAAAGAATCATGAACATGAATGAAGAACTGAAAAGAAGAATAACTGAAAGTGAACATACCAAGGAGAAACTGGAAGATTTGAAGGTAATGGCAAATATTTGATGAAATTTTATATTTTACTAGTATAACTTAAATTTTAGGTTGAAAAGCAAGCACTGCATAAGCAATTAGAGAAACTGACAGACAAACTACAAGATCTGAAGGACAAACTAGCTGAGCTCAAGATTCAATTGCTTGCCAAGAAGTTGAAGCCTGATGATGCTTATGACAACAAGGATACTCATGTTGACATGAGTTTGGAGATGTTTATTGTTCACAACAAGACAAATGTTTATAAACCTGAACCTTATGCTATATATTACACTACAGGAATTTATATATTAACTTTTACATATTATGTGTTACACTTTCTGTAAATTAACTCTTTTTTATATCAAACATTTTCATGATTAATCTAATGATCCTAAATGTTTCAAATCTGAAAATTATATTATATACATAAATTAATAGTAAAATAAAATATAAACTTTTTAATCAGAGGCTTATGTTGAGGAAAAGAAAGAGGAGCAACCTAAATGCCTTATTTCTTACTATGGCACTACAAATGAAACTTGCTGGTATGAGACTGATGGAGAGAAGTCTGAAGACTACTTTGTAGATGCTCTTGGTCATCACTTAGTTGAAGCTCATTGGAAATATTTCACTATTGATGTCAAGGTATGAACTGGATTGTTATTTACAAATTGCATTTGTCCTAAATATTTTACTTTACTCTCCTGTAGTAATTATTTACATTCAGGATCAATATGAGTGTGACAAAGCTTCCCAGTTGCATTATGAATTCTTGCTAAACAGATGCAGCCCCAAACATTTCTTGCCAGTATTGTCAGGTTGAGTTTCAGTTTTAGACAAAGTTTGGCAAAAACCTTTTTCATCAAATCAAATTAATCTCAATTTAGTCATATCTAACTCCTGTTTATTCTATTATTTCTTAGTATTCAAGCCTGAGAAAGACAGTAAGGAGTTAGGCACTCACATATTCCCAGCTCCAAAGCAGGCTGATTCCAAGAAGTCCTGCTGGATTACCTTCCTGGGAGCTCATGGACACTGTGAGAAGCACAAGGACAAGTACAGTCTGTACAACACTCCTGATTTGGAAGATATGAATGCTCATTCCAGTAAGAAGGCTTGTCTAAGCAGACAAGACTGGTGGCAGGTCAGTTTTGGAATTTTTTGTTTATTCATGCATTAACATTAACCTTAGATATAACTTGAACAGTATCACCCTAATTAATAGTTACAAAAAAATTATGCTTTGTAAGGTGTTCTGTGATACTCCAGTAATAATGACATATGTTCCTGATCATTTATCCACAAGTTGGGCAGATGAGTGGATCATGCATGACAGTCATGGTGGTAGAATGTTTGAGGATGCTGAAGATGTTGAAAACAAGATAAATCCTGATTCACTTAACCCCGAAGCTGTCAAACCAGGTAAATTGATTCATTTCATCAACTTCTGTAACCTCATTTTTACAAGTTGATTTATTGTGCAAATTGATTTATTGTGTTTAATTTGCAACCTTTTAAGGACAATACAAGTCTGAGATTAAATCAGAAGAGCCCCTGTCTCCTGATTATCATGACTCACCTGAATACAGGAAAGATAATATTTTGATATTGATACATTTCAATGATTTTAAGTAACTAATACTTTTGCAAACAATTCTATTTGATTATACAACATCAATAAATCATTACAGAAAGAGTCTTCATCTTGAGGGAGAAGAGAAGGAGTCAATACTTGCCTCTCTTAGAAGCAAGCTTGGCCTGTCAGGTCCTGTTGACAAGATGAATCCAAGTGTCCAGATACATCCTGGTATCAAAACTGAAGATCAAGGAATGGTTACAATATTGTACTTTAAGATTATTATATTTTTTATATTAATTTTAAACTTGCATATTCTATATGATGAATAGATATCAACACACTAAATAATTATTTGGCAAGAAGTACAATATACAACTTTGACTAAGGGGCTGAGAGTTCAGGAACAGGATATGAATATGAGACACCAGCACCCCAATCCTATAAGCCAGCCGAATATTCCAGCAAAGCACCTGCCTACGGAGCCTATGAAACACCTGCCCCAAAGTATGAAGCACCAGCACAGGAGTATGAAACCCCAGCCCCGCACTATGAAACAGAAGCACCAAAATACGATACATATGAAACACCAGCACCCAGTTATGAAACACCAGCCCCAAAGTATGAGAGTTATGAGCCAGAAACTTATGAAACCTCGCCACCAGCCCCTAGTTATAAAGCACCAGAAACCAACCCCCCATATGAAGCAGCTGAAGTTAAATATGACAGCTACGCCCCAGAAACGACAGCAGCAGCTTATGGTTACCAACCAGAAGCCGCTGCATCAGAAGCACCAGCATATGCGCCACAAGAAGAGGACAGTGGATACGGGTATGAA
Source organism: Acartia tonsa (assembly GCF_053477335.1). NCBI lineage: Eukaryota > Metazoa > Arthropoda > Copepoda > Calanoida > Acartiidae > Acartia > Acartia tonsa. Next base: position 15,879,169 of record NC_137267.1, read on the forward strand.
CCTCAGCAAGAAGATAGTTCACCAGGAGGATACTACCCAGCACTTGCAGATGCAGACACTGAAGCAGCAGGTACCAATCGTTAGAAATAAATTTTTAGTACACACCACTCTATAACTCAATCATGAACTTCAAAAAAGAGAATTAAATATGCCAAGCTTAGGTTCCAGGAACAGAAACAAAGTTTGTGATCATTTCCTAACAAAATTGAGCTCTTGTTTCTTAGGAGGAGGATATGAAGCAGAGAATGCAGGATATGGACAAGGCTTTGACCCCTACAGTTATTGAGGTCATTTAATAATTTAAACTTGATATCACATGATACATTTATTTAAACAAATATGCTCAGGTTTATTAGAACCTTTCTTATCAAGTCCTCACTAATTGAAGTGAAATCCTTTTAAATAAAATATTGATATTCTATTTTGCATCAAAAATTTTATGACAATTATCTGGTTGACTAATGGGCAATTTTTTTATCAACATTATTTTTGAAATTTTAAATAAGTTATTAAAGCAAAATATAATCAGTTACTCTGAGTATGTATGTGTTATTATAAAGAATCTTTATCTGTAAAAAAAACAAAAGAAGCATTGCAATTCACACGCAGGGATTTTGAGGGATAAGACTATGGACAACATATTGACACCAAGAATTATGATATTAGCCCTTCTGTGTGAAAAAGTTTTGACACTATTGTACCAACCAATCAAAATTTATTAGATATACACCTAGTCATATGAAAGAATGTCTTATAAAAATTCCTCTCTACCTAATATTTATCATATTGTAGGCACTGAAAAAGATCACCAATCTACTCCTGAAGAATAAGCATGACCCAAGACAATTTGCAACTGAAGATGGTTGTATCCAAATATCCAGACACAGAATTAAACATATGTTCTATATCATTGTCAAAGATTGTACTCCTAAAACTAAAGTTTGAAAACACATGATATATGTTTAATGTAATTTAAAGTAAATAAAATATTTTCATATCCTTGCAAGCATGTTTTCAAGCTGCTGCCGTGCCCAAAGGTGCTTTTGTCATATTTGGAAAAGATATCACAATAAGGTTTTTAAGCTTGGAAATTATCTTACTTAATCTGTTATTCTAATACTACATGCCCCAAAAATGTTTTTAAAAACTTTGGAAACTTATATTAAATGTTGATTGATTGTTTCCAAAGAAGAAGTTTTCAAACTTTTCTACCAATGATTTTAATCTGCAGAATTGGTAATTTGTATTTCATCAATGAGGATGTATATCAATTTATCGTCTATTGCCTTGTCCCTTCAAGTCCCTGTTAAGTTTAGTGGCACAAAAAGTCATTACAACCACCTAGCAAGCTGAGAATTCTCATTTCAATTCTGTCTAAATGTGCGACATTTTACATAATGGTGGATATAAAGTCAATATATGTGCTTTTGTTTTTATCATGTTGGCTAATTAGATAAAATAGTTAGTTACACCTACTCAACATAGGCAGTAGTAATGAGCCTTATCTAAATCCAAGAAATTTTGAACAAAAATTCGTCTAGAATATTTTCTTTTATTATTTTAAAAATCATTATGGATTATTTTAATTTATTAAGGAAACAGAAGGTAATGTTTTATGTTTGAAAAGTAGCTGGAACAGAGCCACCCAAAAAACCTGAACCTGAACCATGGTATTAAAGTTAAAATTTATTACCTAGGTATTATTATTATACCTATTTCCAAAGATGTCTATGTAGGCATACTTATCTTCAACTTATGTATACTTTTCTAGCATAATTAATTAGCTTAATAATTTGGGATTTTAAAATTAACAAAAATCGTCATACTCTCAAAAATCTTTTTGAATTAAAGACACACTTCTTTTGTATCTAATCATCCTTGTTGAATGTAAATTATGTATGTATGAATAATGGATATAGGATATATGTGGATATATTGACAGGGAAAAATTTGTTGTCAATTTAACTTGCTAATATTAACCTTATTTTTGGTCAGTTCTTCATCCAGTAGAAGGGGATGGGGTAAAGGGGTTGAATAGGTTGTAGCCAGCTGCGAGCATCACTTTGTCAGAGTACATGAAAATCTAGGGCAACATCCAAGTAATAATATATCGGTTATTGTGTGAATGAAAATAGTATCCCTGTATAAAGAGCTATAAAGATGTGGCGTTCAGGAATAAAGGAATGATACGATTTAAGCAAATTCGTACATAAAAAATTTATTAAGCAGGAGGTGTACAATTACATAATAAATGTATAAGAATAGATGGATAACACAGATAACTACCTGGTTAAAGTGGTGAGGACCTTTTTCTTTCTGCTTTCTGCTCTTTTGTAGCAAATTGTTTGTGTTGATATTTTCGACGCTATTAGCTGATATTCAAAGTATATTGAAAGTAGGCACAATTATACTGTTATTTAACCCATGCCCCCTCTACTCTTTTACTTTTATATTACTTTATAGTAGGTAATGCAAAATCCAAAAATTACTACTTGGATGTTACACCAGATTTTCAAGTCAAAAATGAAACTCGCAGCGGGATAAATTAACGATACTCCTCCATCCACCCATTTTACACCATCTCCTTCCCTCCTAAAGCATGAACGAACTGACTGAAATGAAATGTTAGCAACCTAAACTGACTACAAATTTTCCCCTGTCATAATATTCTATATCCATTGCTAGCCCCTATATTTCTGAGAGGGGCGTCCCAAATCCCATTTTCTATTCATAATTCTCCATTTCAGGATTTATTGGTAAATTAAGTTGAGAATTATTCATATTTTACACCATACATCGCTGCTATGAGCTTGGGTTTAAAATCAAGGATGTTAAGACAAAATGGATGATAAATTAAAGTAAGCTCCATTCATCATTGAAAATAAACAAAATAAAGATAAACCAAAATTTGAGAGATCTTGTTTATATTTTAGGTACCAGTATAATTTATACTCAAATGTTCCTTGCCTGTTATATTACAATCCTATTTCATTAAGGTTGGGATACGCGGAAATCACAGAACCGACTGGGTTGAATTTTGTCTTTGAATGAATTAGACAAATGTATATTTTAATGTAAAGTTCTCCAAGATGTAAGAGGCGCAATCGCTAGTAATTGTTAAAAATATTAACCCTTACAGATCGGGGGGAGGGGCTAAATTAGCCCCCCCCCCTCTAGTTTTTTCAGTTTAATTTTTTTTTGTAGGCAAGATAGAGAGTTGTGACTTCATGACTTTTTAAGTTTAGTAATTACACGTCGGCAAAAGTTGATTTTATTAGGATATCTGGTCTGTGTCGGTCGTGATGTCCGGTCTAAGTCGGTTAGGTAGCACCAAAATTAGAAAAAAATCTAAATAAATCTTAATTTCTACATTATAACTTTTGTGTATAAGGTAGGGACCTACAATTTTTTTTGGTGAATGCTTTGATATCAATGTATATCTGAGAAAAGTGGTGTAATGACCGTTTGACCGCTCCCTGACCGGCTTTTACTATAGACATATATCATGAATATCGTGGCTTCTATTACAGCTAGAGACCTATAAATTCTTTTGGTAAATCCTTGAGCAATAATGAACAGATAAAAGTATTAAATGGCGCCGCCAACCGCCGAAAATGGCGGTTTCCGTTATTTTACGTTTTTTGGCGATGGCCAGGAAAAGTATTTTTTTTTGTTATGGAAAATAAAAGTTCGTCCTGAAGTTTAGTTATCCTAGCTTTAAAAAGCGGCTAATGAGCGGTCTGGCCGCTATGACTTATTTTTACGTCTCTATCTGTAACAGGAGCCGAGATAGAGGGGGGGGGGGCTAAATTACTCCCCCCCCCGCCCGATCTATTAAGGTGGAAATTTGGGCCCGATCTGTGAGGCTTAAAAAATAGCATGCTTCTACATAGTGTAAATTTTGTTTTAGATACGCAGGGAAGGGGGGGGGAAGGGTATATGAAGTATAAAATGTATATTATTATTACATTATTGCATCTTAATGTTTCCATTAAATTTGATAGCAATGTTGAGATTTGTTTTAAGGGGAGGAGTAGTCTTAAATCTGGTTATTTTCATGTTATTGAGAACTTCTTAGGATAAAGTGTTTTCACCCTAAAATTTATTTTTCAAATAGCCAAATTAAAAAATTTATCAAAATCTGAGTAGTGTTTTTATTCTAAAACTAGAATTGGTCTGTGTATCTGTAGGTCGTCTGACAGTTACTTGTGTAAAATGTCAATTCATAACCTGCGGTAAAAAAATTGGTACTATTATAGATTTATATTGGTTGGTTCTATGCTAGTAGTGTCCAAACTTTACAACCAATAATTTTAATCTACAGAAGGGGAATTTTTTCATCATTGCGTGTTTTGTACGTCAATTTATCGTTCATTGTCTTATGCCTCATGAATACCAGCCTTCAAATTATACAATAACCAAAAAACTTGTGCTCCCCCCCCCCCTTTGGGAAGCCTTCAACCTACTACAGAGTTTTTAATTTACTTTAGTTTTACCCCCCTCAAAATTTAAAAAGATACATTAGATTACCCAACCTTAAACATTTGAAATTCCACATCCCCCCCCCCTCTCCAAACAAAAAGCTTGGACGTCCCTGTAGCTTGCACTACTAAAAAGGTAATTTGAGGTAATTGGATATTGACACAGTGAGAATTTTTAAAATTCATATAGGAAATATTACTATGTGAAAACCAAATACAGTTTTGCTAATAAATTATTGGTATGGTCTAAATAAACATAATCCAATGGATTTATAATTACTTGGATCTTACATCAGATTATCATGTACTCTAATGAAATGAAACTCGTAGCTGGCTAAAATAACGACACCTCCCATTCACCCCCTTTACCCCACTCCCCTCCTACTGGATGAACGAACTGCCCAATAAATTATGTCCACGTTAGCAACCTAAATTGACGACAACTTTTCTCTGTCATAATATCCACGTATATTCTATATCCATTAACACGCCCAATAACTAGGGCGGAGTTATTTTAATAACATGAACGTGATTATAGTTAGTCTTGTATTAACTTCTGATAACAATTGTCCGATAATAGTTATACCCAAAATTCCGTCAACTTTAGTTAAAATTGTGCTTTATTAAGTGATACTTCAAAACTAGGATTAAAACTTTCAGAAATGCGAAGCCCAACAAACGAACTTTGATAGATTAATAGAGTGATATCATGTTTATATTAAAGAAACTGAATTTAATTCAAAGGTTTAATGTCGTGAAATGCATAAAAGAAGTATGCTTTATATACAGACAAACTTATTTTTTATGACTAGCAGCTACGCCCCCTAGAGGCCTATAGTGGCATTTGAAGAGTGGGGGAATTGCCCCAGGACCTATTGAGAAGCTACCCTGAAAAGGAGAACCATATCGGTTCAGTGGTTACGGATGCCCTTCTGTATACACAGACATCTCGTACTTTTATTTACCGATATTGTTGCTATTCGCTTATAATTTATTTAAATTTTTAACATTTTAGATGTAAAATGCATTATTATGATATAGAACCATACAGTATTAATCCAACTATTTTAATTAACAGGCATTAGGATATATAAATCGAAACATTATTAACTGGATGTTGCACCAGATTTTCATGTTCTCTAATTAAGTGATACTTGCAGCTGGCTAAAATTACGACTAAATATTTTCACGACATAATTTTCCAAAGCTAGCTTTATTCTAAGAATTCAACATTTTATACCAGATTTTTTCCATGAAAAATGTTAACAAATATGTCCACGTTCTAACCGATAATATGCCAGATTGTTCCTTCATTGTTTTCTTATCGGTCTAATTTTACTGATTAGGGATCTATATCTACTATATTTATATCCAGGGATCTAAAGGGATAAGACAATGGCTTTTAAATTGATGTACATCCCCAACAGTGATAAATAAAATTACCCGTTATGCAGATTACAATTTGTAGATGAAACGTTTGGACACTGAACTTAATGAACCAACCAATCAAAATTCAATTAAAGTCCCCAAAGTTATTAAGCTAACGAATTATAAAATGTTGTTCTAATACTCTGGGGACTTGTGTAATAAACAGCCCATTGTCCCCCCCCCCCCTCTCTGATTTATATCCGTAAATGTGTCCAGAATGGAGACAGATGTGCACATCTCTCATATCCAGTTCAAATTGTTGCTGCTTACCAGGAAAGCTCTCTATAGAGCCTATAAAAAATAACTTCATATTAGAATAGTCCATTATTCGGGTATAGTCCCTTTCGCGGCAACGCCTCTTAAGGGGTATTTGACAAATTTTCACAGTGGCTTTTCCCCTATTTCTAGCCCCTGCGGGGGGCTCTAATCCTGTGGGGCCAATTGGCTAACCCTGCGGTTCAATCACCTAATATAACTTAACCTAACCTAAAATAACCTATCAGAAGTAACCGTAAAAATACGACGAAACGTTGCAACGAAAGGGCCTTTAAAATAACTTCATATTAAAATAGAATACTCCATTATTCTAATATGACATCATTCGTGATATTTCTGTAAGATTTTTAATTTAGTGCATTTAAAAACTTTTGGCTGAAAAGTCCCGAATTACATCATATTAGAATAATTGAATATTCTAATATGACGTCATTTTTATAGGCACTATAAAGAGCTTTTTCACCAGGAGGAATAAACAACTGGAGGCGGAAAAAATTGCCATGAAATATAGGGAACAGGTTATACTTTTTAGTAGCGGGGCTACTCTATAAGTCACTTTGTCTAACCGTTCGTCCGTCAGTCAATCAGTCCGTAAGGCTATGAAGAAAAGTGAAAATTCTCAGAAGGCTGATTTTTTTTTGTAAATATTCACTATACAAATGAGCATCCAGTATGTAATTTACTTTATCCGCCGGTCTGTCATTCATGCTAAAATATAAATTAGGGTTGGGCCGGATATCCGGCCATTTTCAATATCCGGCCGGATACCGGGTATTGAAACTATCCGGCCGGATATCCGGCAATATAATCTTTTATATTTTACAACAAAAATCTCTGTTTTTTTAATCTTAAATGGCTGTAATTTTCTTATTATTGAAGATAGAAGAACAATTTTTTCTGAATATGTTTTATCTTTATGTAAATTTTATATTAGAAATCTCAAAACATAAATTTTGGCGGTGGCAGCAGTACTTGGGAGCTGCCAGCCGCAAACCAACGGTTTGCAGGTAAACGGCAACGGATTTTATGAAATTGTAATATGTCATGAAGATATATAAAAAAGCCTAAGTTTAAAATTTGAAATCTTCAAGTAAAAATTTGCGGTCACAGGAACCGTTTAAAGATTTCTGGAGACCTGGAGGTTCAGGACTTGCAGGATTATACCTGGAACCTGAAATCAACTTGAACACCTATATTACATATGAGGATGTACAACTATAGGATATTTTAGTATTAGATAACATGAAATGCTTTGTTAAAGTAAAAAAATATTTTTACTTTTTACCTGAATGACCTTACCAGATTTGCTGGCATCCTGTGCCCGCCAGGAAGGAGGTATTAAAAAAATTTCAACTCTCAGTTATGTGTCATACCCATATTTCGAAAGTCACTTAGTTATAGCCCTCTACCTTTTATACACAGAAAATGGGATAGAAAAAAACAGAGGGGGGGGGGGCAGGCATTCAACGCCACATACCCGCCCATCCTCCAACCGTTAGGGGTTGATATTACAGATTGAGGGAAGTAATAGTTCATTAGATTTATTTGCTAAGAAGAAAGATCATTTAATACTTACTTAATTTTAAAGTTTTAATCTTAATTTTATCCTATTATACAAAGTAGTAAGCTTTTTATGTCTGTAGCGAAGGATCTCGCTAACCGCTGAACTGATATATTCTCCTTTAGAGTGAAGCTTCTTATAGGTCGCAGGGTGGTTTTAGGCTGTTTCATTTTTATAAAAAAAAGTTGTTGTAAGGTTTTAAATTATTTTTCTGCACTTTCATGTCCCTTCTAATATCCCTAGATACGCAGCCGCTAGTATAATATAAAACACTAGTTTATGAAGAATTTTTTTTGGCGGGTATAGTCCTCTTTGTGGCAACGACCCTTAAGGAGCGATTATTCGTATTTTCACAGTAGCCTTCCTCCTAATTCTAGCCCTTTGCGGGGGACTCTAACCTTGTGGGGCCAATTGCCTAACCCTGCGGGGCAATCACCTAACCAAATATAACCTAACCTAACCTAAAATAACCTATTAAAAGCATTTTTAAAAATACAACGAATCGCCCCTTAAAGGAAGCCTGCAAGAAATACCACGCTTTAAATGCTGAAAGACTGCCACAAGTAGAGCAAATGCCCAAAATTTGAAGCCTTCAGCTTCTATAACAAAAAAGTTCTAGGTATTTTAAAATGACATTTTATGTACAATGAAAATTTTGAAAGAATTACAATGCTCATGTTGAAAACTTTGAAATTAAACTACGTGGCCTAGAAACAAAATTATAAGCCTATTTTTGTCATAAATTTAGGTTTCCAGTAACTAATTATATTTTTACAATAAAAATACCCATTTTTATAGTCAAAATCATTTTAAAAAATTAAGTTTTACTTGCGTTGTACCGAATGTACTGTAGCCAATCAGAAGGCTGAATCAGCTTAACAACCAATCACAGCTAAGCTTGTATTAGTTTACCCCTTTGTTTCCGCTATAATTTTCGTTTAAAAATGCAATTTAAATCGAATTTTTTTCATAGATTTTGACTATGAAATGTGGTGTTTTTATTGTAAAAATGTAATCGGTTACAGGCAATCTAAGTTTCTGACAAAGATAAGGTTATAATTTTGTGTCTAGGCGACGTAATTTAATATTGTTTTTTCTTTTATGAGCATTGGAAATCTTTCAAAAATTCCATTGTACATAAAATGCTATTTTGAAATGCCTAGAACTTTTTTGTTATTGAAGCTTAAGGCTTTAAATTTGGGGGGGGGGGGGGCATTTTTATTATATATACCTACCTATTTTGAATAAAGACGTTTTAAGGGGGTGGGATTACTCAATTATGGGCCTTCTAATCCCTATCCCTCCTTCCCCCCATCCCTTTCCCCATCCCTATCCCCCATCTCTACATCCCCATCCCTTCAGATAAAATGCATCTTCCAAAAAAAGAATATTTACCCCCCCCCCCCCCCCCCAAATGGAATTAAAACCTTTTTTATGGGAGGGAAGATGATACAAAAGAATGATTAACCCACCTTAACAAAAATTAGGTGGGGGCGAGATTAAACTCTCATTTGGAAATAATTTTGAAAATCACATTTCCCAAATAGCGTTACATAGCGAATTATTGAATTATAGCTAAAAAGTTATATCACCATCTCCCACACTCTTCAAATGGCATTTTAAAAATCTTTAACTTTTTATAAAGTGGTGTTTGCAAGGACTTGTTAAAGGTGGTGCGCGAAGCGCAACAAGAAAATTTTACACCACCTCCAAACTAAAATCAATTAAAGACAACAAGAGTTGTCTTATTTTATCAAGTCAGAAATATAGAGTGCTGTGAGCTTTAATTAGGGTTTTTGCTAGAAAAAAACATGTCTTTTAGTTATACAGGAATTTACACAAAAAAATGAAAAACTTATCCTGAACATCATGTGATATACTTATATGTTATATTGTTATTCATTTAAACAGACATACAGTTTTTAGTAAAATACTTAGATAAATGTCAAAGCAGTTTGAAATGTTTGGTTTCATAAAAAGATTTTCTTTTTCGTTGGCTCAACAACTTTAGGGACTTGAATGAATTTTGATTGGTTGGTTAATTAAGTTGAGTTTCCATACTTTCCATCCACTAATTTTAATCTTTATAAGGATTAATTTTGTGTATCATCATTGGGGATGTACATCAATTAATCGGCCATTGTCGTTTCCCTATAAATCCCTGCAAATATGTATTTTCTTTTCTGTAAAGTTTATATTGAAAATGATTAAAGTCCGTTTTGGGCGCTAGGGGGGGGGGGGGGCGATCGCCCCAAGTGCCTCCTTCGGTTCGCACGCCACTGGATTTATTCGCCTTTACTGATGTTGTCATTCTTTATCCAGGTATTGAAAGCAGTAAATAAAGAGTTGGAACACAGAGAACAGTTACTTGAAACCCAAATTAAAGTTTTGGAGAGGAGAATATTGGCACTAGAGGCTTCTAAACACAAGTTAAAGGAACATATAAGGTAAAAAATTATCTGCGAAGCTACATGATGATAAGAGATCTCTGTCTGTAGACGGATTAGGGCGGGGAAGGGGTATTCCCCTTCCCATTTTCAATAAAAAGTTAAAGATGATTAAAGTCCCTCCACAGAATATGACGTCATACAATAAAACAACCAATGAGAGGCCAGCATAAATTTTGCCATTGGTCAATTACAGTGTTTACTGGCCTCTCATTGGCAATTCTATCGTATGACGTCATAATCTTTGGAGGGACTTTAATGAACTTATAAAAAGTTTTTGAATTTAAAAAATTTTAGGCCACTATGGTTTCTTTTGGTAAAGTAAATTAGCCTCTGATCTGTAACTCTGAACTCTATATGATTAACCTAAATTTTTTATGAAATTTAAATATCAACAACTATAATAAAAAAGAGCATTACAGAATGACGGATAGATCGACAAACACGGTGGATGTTTTATAGTTTTGCTACAAAAATTTGATTTTATTATTTAAAATAGCTTTTAGCCTCTATAGGTACCAATAAGACTTCCAAATAGCCTTAAACCATCCATAGACCAATGTAAAATGCTTCTCAAAATTGTGGAAAGATCAGTTTAGATAGACAGTCAGGAAAGTTGGAAAACGGCCTAAAACCAACCTTAGATATAAAAATTAAGTAGCCTAAAACCATGCAGGAGCTTATAAGTAGCTTCAATCTCTAGTTAACGAAGTCTTATGCCACAGACAAAAACCTTAATATTATTAAAATAGAATAACAAATATTTATAGGTGCATGAAACAAGATACAAAACTGGAATCACTCAAACAATTCAATTTTGGACTACGTGGGGTCAAGAGGAAACGAGATGAGGTTTCCTTTTTTCTAATCCTTTTTTAGTGCAAATCTATTATAATTTTTTTGTGTGTGTATGTAAATATAGGCAGTTTAATATCGTCCTCTCATTACGAAGCCCGCATGGGGATTTCTGTAACTACAAAGAATAGACTTAAAAGTGTATAAAAAATATGGAATTGAACAATTAATCTAATTTTTGCAATGGTTATTCCCAAAACAAGCATTCCTATTAAAATTTAAGTCTTAAAAGTAAAGTACTATTTTCTCATTTGTTTAGCTCCCTTCATGGATATAGTCATTCTAACTATACGTGATACTAATGTTGTTTTTAGGTAGATTATTGCTCGCTAGATGGTGCTGGACTGTTTAAAACTGTGCCACTGTATACGTTGAAAAAGATATTGGACTACTTACCATGTCAGGATATCAAAACTCTGAGATGTTTATCTTCTTGGTAAGGTTTCATTTCAGCTATTTGTAATACACTTTTTTTACCCCCAAAGAATGCTTTTTTACCCCGTCCTGTTGAAAAAATATTATCAAGGGGTATATAACATTTTTGATGGAGAAATCCCTAGAAATACCTCCCCCCTCTTATTCCTGGAAAAAGAAGTGGTAGAACCCAAATGAAAGGAACTGTAAAACTTTAATTGTTTCAAGTATGCTCTTTTTTGGCTTATTTTTATAAACAGCCTCACTATAACAATTGGCCTTAATCATCCACTAATTATTTAAACAAATTGCTATGCTATAATTATTGTTTTTTTTTAGGTTCTTTAAAACAGTGTCAGTAGAAGTAAGATCTGTATTTGGTACCTACCACATCAAAGATTCGAACCTGTCACTACGTTTTCCAGCAGTACTGATCCAAGCAATGATCAGACCCTATGGTCCAAAGTTAAAACTACATTTTCAGATCAAATCCCACAGTATAAATACTTCAAATTTAGTGAAAAATATGATAATCTTACACAAAAACAGCATTGTATCATTAGACATTTATTTTCACAATTTTCAAAATTATCAAATAAATCCTCATGGTAAATTTTCTCATTTGGAAAGCTTAGATCTACATTTCCCAGTCCATTTTGATAAACTAGTGAAGAAATATATTTGTGAAACATTGTTAGCCAAAAATTTCAAGCATCTTAAACGTTTGGGTCTTGAATCATTTAATTTATCTCAAGATAAATTATTGCAATTGCCAGTATTATCAAAATTGACCACTTTGAAACTACATAAAGTTGATGTCAATAGCACAAAAGCTTTTTATGATGCCACCAAAAATGCAAATTTAGAAGAAATTGATTTAAATCAAATTAATGGAGACATTGCTTTTGATTTAGTTACATCTAACTACAAAACTGTAAATGTGCTGAAGCTGAACCATGTTGACTTCTCTCAAATTGATGCGTTTGGTCTAAAACTTAAAAAACTGAAACACCTAGAGCTTACAAGTATTACAGGAATCTCCACCATGGATTTCATCTATGCCGGCAAACAGACAATTTTAGGGTTAAAAGTTTCCAACACACATTTTCCTTACTGGGCGTTTAATGAGGTAAAATTTGTGAAATTACAAAGAATTCAGTTGGAAGATGTTTATGGACGTGCTATTTGGAATCTTATCAAATCTGCCAGTGCAAATATGACTGAAATTATTGTGAAAGACACTGATTTTGAGGGTGTCAGAGTCAGTGACATACATATGCCCAATCTGAAAAGCATTGATTTAAGTAAAGTCAATGAAAAAGTAACTATAACCCTACTTAAATCAGGATTGAATTCATTAAAACATTTGAAACTTGAATCAATACCAATAAAAGAAAAAGAAGTAATGAAAACTTTAAGATTTTCAAATCTCCAAACTTTAGAACTCAGCTTCATCAATGGCTCCTTTGCTTTCAGCTTACTAAAATCTTGTTCAAATACAATACGGCATGTAAATTTCAAAACCTTATTTCCATTTAACGGCATTGTGACGGAAAACTTAAAATTTTCTAATCTGAAAAGTCTACACGTAGAGAGCAGATATAAAGATTTTGCTACAGCCTTAGTGGAAGCTGGTATTGATACTATTGCTTATCTTAATATTGATGGCATTGAAATATCTAGTGATAGAATTACCGCTTTCAAAAATGCTATGTTAGAAAATAAAATTAAGCTAATGCATCAAATATTATTTGAACTGTGATTTATTATATATTACATATTTTTTTTTATCAAAAACTCTTAAAATTTTTTTTGTTTGTTTGTATTATCTACTATACTGTCCAGGAACCCAATTTATTATTTGTAGCCCCTTTGTCGAGCTTCGGCTCTAACCCTGCGGGACTCCCTTATCCTTTGTCTAACCTAAAGAACATAAAAAATACATAAAAACTTTTTTTTGCAAGAAACTTGTTTGTGAAACTATCGAATTTAATTCCATAAGTTACGCGTTTCTACATTCTTAAATTTGTGTTTGTAAATTTGTTTTTATCTGTAATACAAAGTAGCTTGATGTCTGTCCGTCTGAAGCTTAAGATCTCAGTAACCGCTGAACCGATTGGGCTCTACTCTTCAGGGAATATACCTACTGGTCCCGTGGTGTTTTAATCTATTTTCTTGGGGTGTGGGACACCCACAACCCTCCCAAAAAATGAAAATTCCCCCCCCCCCAAATAAATTGTTTTTAGGCAGTTACTTCACATAAATTGGCAGCACCAGGAATTTTTTTTCACTTTTATTAAATTAACCCTTGGGGCATAGCCCCAAGGGCTCGGGGCGAAACCGCTAGTTCTATTTTATAAAGTAGTAAGATTTGTCTGTAGCTTAAGATATCGATAACTACTAAACCGATTTAGTTTTCAATTTCAGGGAGGCATCACATAGATTTTTAGATGGTTTTAGGTTATTAATTTTAGATTCAATTCTTGGTATGGTTTTAGGCAATTTGTTAGCCCTTCTGTTACCCTTCAAATACGGATCCCCTAAATGCTAGGGAGTCTGTAAGGTTTTTCGTTTTGTTTGAAGCTTAAGATTTCAATAAATACTGAACCGATTGGGTCCTTTGTTTCATGAAAGTTTCACTTAGGAGTGATGGTTTTAGGCTATTTTATTTTCGGATATAAGTCTTTGGATGGTTTTAAGCTATTTTTCTTGACCCTTTAAATACATATACCCTGGATGCTAGGGGCTTCGCCGCTAGTTCTATCAAATAAAGTACTAAGGTTTTTTGTCTGAAGCTTAAGATATGAATAACTACTACACTGGTTGAGTTCCCCTCTATAAGTAAGAGCACAGGGTGGTTTTAGGCAATTTTATTGCAGCTTTAATCCTTGGAATGGTTTTATGCTATTTTTCTGTCCCCTATTTACCCCTTCTGGATGCTAAGGGTTCAGCAGTGTATCTGTAACAGAGCAAAACTGCTTATATAAGGATTTTTTAAAAGCGAAGCTTTTCTATGATTAGGGTCGGTCTGTAGGTCCATGTTGATTTTTTACTTTTTTTAACAACAAATTTTTATAGGATCAAATTATCCGATTGTTCTAATGTTTGGATACTGATTCCTGGGACAACCAAGTACAATATTATAAGCAAAGCAATTCTATAATCAAGTCCTAAAAATGTAAGTATGTCTATAAACATTATCCTGTATCTAGAAGTTTTTCAACAAATTTACTCACAATTTAAGTGTTCAATGTCCGTTTGTCCTACCGTTTCAGTGCTTCGATTTTATGGATATTGTGATTTTAAACTTACCAGACTGGCCTACTACAATTATTAATTTTCAGCGCGGTGTGCAATTATTTCAGAATAAATATAAATAGCGCATATAAAATATAACCGCTAAAATTAGAAAAAAAACAAATTTAGTAACCAGGGAGTAAGGGAGGGGACAATGGATCGAATATTCAATTTTTAGGAGTCTCAGACTTTGGGGACTGGCTTAAAGGGAATGTGCAAGAATTTAGCAGTTTCTGACTGAGGTTGGGGACTTGCGCATGAAATGCCGCTACTCGTTATGTATGTTTTGAATATTGCAGACGGGGAGAAGGGATAAGGGAAGTGGGGGGAAGGGAAATAAACACTCGTTGTGTTAGTTTGGAATGTAGCAGACGGGGAGAAGGGAGAAGGGAGGTGGGGGTAAGGGGCAAGGGAAATAAACAGAATAAAAAGGGGCAGTCATATTCTTGCTAGCAGCTGGCCGGGTCCAATAATCTTTTAATATAAAAATCTCACCAAAAAACGTCAATATATTTCATCAAAAACAAGTTGTGATTTCACTTTGCATGACGCTATGGAAATCTATTATTCAATTAACAATCCCTTTATAATTTCCTACAAATTTATTGGATTAAACTGGATTTCATGCCCTTTCTTTGATAATTCTTATATTGAATTAATTGCCCATTGTCCCCTCCCTTACTCCCTGTTTAGTAACATTGTTAAAATGTTTTTTTTATGGACGATAATTATATGATCTATATACAGATGTGCTGAAAATTGATTGCCTATTTCTTCAATAATTTCCAAATGTGTACAACAGATTATTGCAAACGCTATTTTTAGCTATTCCGGTCAAAAGGAAAAGCGATATAATGTATAAACGATTTATACGTTACACATTCAAAATTTAAATTTTTCAAATTTTGATTTGTTTTTAGGAAGTTTGAAGCTTTATTAGCTAGGAGCAAATATTGAGATAGGATGCAGATGCTAAGTACACTTTCGGAAACTAAAATTCACAGCTGGATCTTTTAATTATTTTAGTGGCTCACCCCGATCTGGCTCACCACTCAAATGATTTAAAGATCCAGCTCAGCACATCCTATATACATCCTCAATAATAAATGTTTACAGTTACAGTAAAATGTCCCCTTTCTCCCGACATATTATGGATGATTCAGATTTTTGCGATTCTATTAAACAGTTGTTTGTGCTGAAGTGATGACACACCCTTAGCGCACTGTTAAGTAACTTAGATTCTTACGTTGATACGTTACTATTAACAAGGATTACAGTGACCAAACGAGTCAGCGAATTAAAGTATAAACAAGGATGATTACATCCATACAGCTAAAAGCGAAGTTCTGAAATGATACGGTATGACAAACGAACATGAACTCTTGTAGAGTATCAAACATAATAATCAAAATATTAATCTAAAAGTATAAACGCAATTATTTATAAACTTGTTGCAAAACTGCATAAATACAGATTCTGTTCAAAGACATACTTACATTTTAGGACTTGATTATAAAAATGCATCGCTTAGAATATTGATGTTCTAGGAATAATTGTTCTAAAAATTAAACAAAATTTTTTTGTCAACAAAGGAAAAAATAATCATGTTTTTAATAGATGTAAGGATTTTCTGGTAATAATTATTGAATTGCTACGCTTTCAAAATCGCACATTACAGTTAAAAGTTTGTTTGTCTTCTTCTTCTTTTAGCCCAGTGCTATCAACCATGATCATCATCTATTGCCAGGTTGAGGAATCTGGCGGTTGCTGGAGGATTTTTCCAAAGGTCTCGGACTGTGAGGCTAGTTGGGTTATTGTGACAGTTGAACAGGTGTTCTGTCGTATGAGAGCTGTCGCAGTTAGGACATTTATCTGCGACTGTTCCAGTTTTATCTACACGGGCCTTGAAACTGTTGAGATAAACACTGTAACCTGATCGAAGTTGAGATAAGGTGGATCTTGTGAAACGGGGGAGGGCCTTCTCAGTTTTATTAATTTCAGGCGGGCGGGTTCTAAGGACCTTGTTAGGTTCGTTGTTGCGAATCACAGTTTTAACTGTGTTTGTGTGGATTTTCTTGAGTTTTACTTTATAATCATTCTCAGAGAGATTAGGATATGATAAATCCTTTATCTCCCTTCCGAATTTTGACTGTAAAGTCTCGTTCATCTGGCGTCCTGGGGCTGGAGCATTCAGGTCAATCCTGTTAGGGTGGTCCGGTTTTTGTGTTGCCAGCAAGAACTGCTTGCTTAACATCTCGCAATGAGGTCTCACTTGCATAACTTTTGTTTCTGTATGTAGATGGTCTAGATCAGTCATGATGTGACACCCTGTGGCAGATCTTAGGGCAGTGTTTTGAGCTGTTTGCAGTTCTTTCCAGGATGTGTCGCTGAGGGCCGGCGTCCAGATGGGGCAGCAATAGTTCAGTAAAGATTGGCCAGTGGCTTTATAGGTATTCACAATAGTTTCTTTGTCCTTTCCCCAGGAGGTTCCAGTGAGGGCCTTGAGGATGTTGTTCCTGGACTGGATGTTGGTTTTAAGATTCCTGGTGTGTTCTCTGAAGGACAACATGTTATCAAATGTGATACCTAGGATCTTTGGCTTCTTTACTGTGGGTACCTTCTCGCCAGCAATTTCAACGCCTAATTCTTCACTGCATTCATTGGAGAAAGTTGTGAAGAGAGTGGCGGAGGACTTGGAGGGCGAGATGAAGAGGTTTCTGCTCTTGAACCAGTTGTCCAGTGTGTTCAGATAAGAGTTAATTTCTGACACTACTGGTTTGATCTTGGGTCCAGAGTTCAGAATGTTACCATCATCGGCATAGTTAAACCTGATTATAATAAAAGTTCATTTATCACGTATTTTTGTTGCATTTTAACTGTTATGTTGTTTTTTGTTCATTAAATCTTTTTAAAAAGGGATTTATTACACAAAGATGGGGGGGAGGGGGTGTTTACTCCCCCTCCATCCTCTAAACAAATTTATGGTTACTGTAGTCTCCCACCTTTAATATTCGGAAGTATTATAGATTTTACCCCCCCACCAGTATTTTTTTCTTCTATTAAGGGTGGGTTATAGGCACCTCTAAAAAATCGCTGCTTTACTTCACGAGTGAAAGAACCTTCCCATCATTTTGAACCCAAGTGAGTTTTAACATTTTATTCCTTGTATTGAGATTTTTAACCCCCTCACCCTCAAAATAAAAGCTTGAACGTCCTTCTTATTATGTGATTGTTGCTAAAATTAAACGTTAAGCTTATTTCATACATAAAAAGACATAACATTACTTTATTATTATTATTTATTTTTCATTGTCCTAACCTTGTTCCCTAATAATTTTGCACTTAAATATGCAATATCATAATTATAATTTTAAAAATTAAAAAAAGAAATTTTCCTTGGGATTAATTTCAATTGTAATTTAATTATTTATTCTATACGAAATTTTTTTTTCTAAATATATCTTTGAAATTCTAGAGAAATCTTCATGCAATGCTTGAAGTAGGACAATTTTAGATGCTCAAATTAAAGATGATCTGTTACGTATGGACATAAAAACAACACCAATTATAGAAAAGCTTTGCTGTCTAATAAATTTGGAAGTGTAAAATGTTGAGAAATTATTAAAAATTGTCAGTTTAAATGTAATAAAAGTTTTTACAAATATAGATATTAAACAGCAATGCAAAATGATGAGCAGACAGAAGGTAGAGATGAGGAGAAAGACAGACAGAATAAACCATCAAGAACACAGAGTAGCCTCGCTCAAGATTTCAGGTGAGTAATCCGTAAATATAAAAAGTCTAGATGAACAATTTTTTGATTGGACCAATAGGAATGCAGTGAAGGAACAATCCAAACACATTATTGGTCAGATATAGTACACAATTTGATATGTATTTGCAGTTTTTATTCATTTTCTCCATTTAATAAGTCAGGTATAAATATTTAGATTCTTACGATAAAGATTGGGGAATTTAAATAAAATCTGAACAGATAATTGTGTCTGATCTGATTGAGCATCTAGGAGGATAAATTTATTATTTGTAGCTTCTCATAGGTTCTGGGACGGTTCATGACTATTTTGAATACGGACGGTGCATGACTTCGCTCGGCTTCCCCCGGCCCTGGAGTATACCACCATCAACCCAAGAGAAATCGCCCCTAGAAAAAATTACTCTTCTACAATTTTGTGCTTCTTCTTTTTAAAACTAAAATTGAAAATGGGGAGTTAATATATGTAACATTATGATTTTATTTATTTACCAAATGATTATGAAACGGGTAGATAGTTGTATAATATAGGTATAATATATTATATATAATATGTATATTATATAGAAATTGATATTGTTTAAGGTGTGGAGTTTGTAAACAATCAATGAGTAAACCAAGGAACAATTATGGAGGTAAATTTAATTATCAGAAGAACAGTATGGTTATGTAGCTATTGTCACTGGGATGGTTAAATTTTAATTACCAGCCTCTTTCTGACAAATCTATGTAGTCTAAAACCTCTTTTTGACCAACCTTAGTTTAATTATGATCGCATTTTTACTGTGCAAAATTTTTTATTTTTTCTCTGCGTTATTTAGATTTTTTTAGCAGTGGCATGCACGGAGTTTTACAAAGGGGATGTAAGAAGCGCGCTGAAAAATTTTAAAAACACCTTTATTTTTAACACCTCCCTCAAACCAAATAGAGATAACAAGAGTGGTGTTATTTTACTGTAAGGTGGTTGGTGGACACCGTACCCCCATTAATTTTTATCACATCCTCCTTAAATATTTAGAGGGCGTGGCTGACATTCCCCTTGGAAATTTAAAGGGTGTGTATCAGTGGGGTGTATCCATCTTCTTACATTTTGTTGTCCGTCTTCTTTGTTCAACATTATAATTAAAAAAACTTAATTAGATATAATTATATAATATGGCATATTTTTAAGTACAGAAAAAGATAAGAAAAATACAAGGACAAATAAATACTAGTTAAGTTAGTTTTAAAGTAATAAAGTTAGAGCCTAGCTCACAAAAAAACAAAATTCGACCGATTAAAATTTTAGGTCTTCTCTTTTTTTTGGTCGGCATTCAGAAAACTTTTTAGACAATTATTTCTTTTCCAGTATTGTCCCGTATGGCTTTAAACCTTATTGATATCTACTTTATTTGAACCGGTTCTGAACCATACGGATAAATCATGTATCGTATCGTACTACAAACAGTTTTCCATGAATAATGAATAGAAATAATAAAATCAATACCCTTCATGCTACAAAACTAGAATTGATTTTATAATTTTTAATTTTACCATCCACAGAAAACTGTCTAAAATACGATGCAATAAATCACTATTAAAAAATTCTAGGTCATCACTTAGTTATAACTGTAAATTATTATTGTTTACCAAATAAAAATTTATTGTTAATCGAAAATTCCAAAGGTCAAATAAATAAGAAACAGTTTTGTTCCTAATAACCTGTTATCTTTAAGAAATGGCCACCTAGAGCATCATTCTCTTGTAATGGGATGCGATACTCTGACACACACCATAGGATATTAGGTTAAGTAAAATACAACTGACAACTTACCCTTTGATTTGACCACCTTTGTTTGGAAGGCCTTAATGTGATGGGTAAAAAGTTGTTCCTGTTTGTAGGTCAAGGAATTCTCCTACTCCTTATGTGCTATACACAGCAACAATAGGTGACATTCTTACGCTTACTCTAATGCCGTAGGTATAGAATTAAATGATATACTCTTTGTCATAGAATAAATATAATTATAGAATTGTATTTAGGTACTTCATGTGATTCTTGCAGAATATTCTTCAGGTATATATTTTAAGCATTGCTTGTAAATTTAAGCATTTTAAAACGTTTCAATTAAAAAAGTTTTGTTGATTCCTACACATATTTTTTGGGAAAATTAAATCTAAAGTTTCAAAATGTAAAAATCGAATTTTTCAGTCTTCTAAAAATTATTTTGCAATATTATTGTTAACCTGCTTATAAATATGAATGCATCCCTGAAAACTAAATACTATAAAGTTCTTTTTATGATTAGGAGAAATGTGCAGAGAAATTTGGATCCTATTTGTCTGTATTCTCACAATTGTGTTGTGGATTTCAAGAAAAGAAAATCATGTGCAAGTTGCAGGTTTCTTAATTTTAAAAAGCAAAGCTTTTCTTTAATTAGGGTTGGTCCAGTTGTACATCAGGCTTATGTTTTGGTGAAAATTTTGCTGACCAATGCACGGCTACTCTACAATTTATATAGTCTATCAGTGCATTGTTAAGGCCATTATTTCTTGGTTGTAATCAAAGATAAAGTTATACAATGTAAAGATTCATATGACTACAAGGAATCATTACTTACCATGTCTGTATGTCTGTCTATTATGCACCCTATTTCCTTTTATTTTCTTAGTTATACAATGTAAAGATTCATATGACTACAAGGGATCATTACTTACCATGTCTGTATGTCTGTCTATTATGCACCCTATTTCCTTTCATTTTTCTTAGATAATTTTTTTTTACATTCAAGAGCTTATCCATTTATGAATGTGGTAGTCCTTGTAGATAAAACTATCTGTGTAAATTTAGGATGAGAAAATGTTTATCAATAGGAATGGATCCTGGACAAATACTGCTTGATGATGCTAAGGTTCCTGAAATATTATTTTTTATTTGCATGTATGCATGCCTCATCTACTATCCAGCCGATTTGCATCTAAATGTTTTTGCTGCAGTAGTAAAGTTATTTTACATTTATTATTTTGAATTACTAGCTGCTGGACTTGTAGCATCTAAGGGCTCTGTGTTCAAAAGGGGTAGAAAGAAGGCTACATAAAATTATCCTTAAATTCATCCTAAGGCTCAAAACAAAGTTAGAACAAGCTTTGAATGTTAAATAAACAAATTTATTTAGGAAAGGTTTTTGGAGCAATACAATAAGACAAGAAATTCCCAACCTGTACCAACACAAAATCAAAATGGAAATGTTTTACCATTCTTATACACACATTCATCACCATATAGTGTTCCTTTGTCAGTTATTAAAAAGAATGAAACTCTAACATCCCCTGAGATGGATATGTCAGAAACAGCATCGAATTCAAATAATCATACTTCTCGCCCAAGTCTATTACAAACAATACAGAATGACTCTGAGCCTATAGCTTCCATAGACTATTATGGACCAACTACCAGCAAAGGAATAGTTCCATGTATTTATTATTTTGACTTTAGAATATTACTTGCTAGACCTTCATATGTTATAATTGAGACGGCCCCCATTTTTTTTGGGTAAATTTAAGGTTTATATTGACACACTAAAATTGAAATTGTGTAAAAATCTTTAAAATTGAGATAGTATAAAGCTTTAAAAACAGGTCTTTTTGCAGATTTTTAAAACTTTGCAGTGGGACAAAATTTTAACAAATTTTTTCTAGTACAGGACACTGTAATACCTACATCACTTTATCTGACTCCAGCCATATCTTTTTAATTAGAAAAATATTTTTGTCATGAAACTATCTTTAAGCTTTTTCAGTAAGCTTTCAATCTTCAACAACCTCAAATCTTCTACAAAGTTCTCAAATTCAAATTAACCATAAAAAATCCCAAGAGCTCTTTGCTAGAGTACCAGTCATAACATTCTCAAAGAAATTATCTAAAGGAACTCTATCAGAAAATGCCTTCAAAGACACCATCAAAAAGAGTGATAATTATGAACAAACCAACACTGAGTTAGTACCAATAGAAGCAAATAACTTAACTGCAGTACAGTTTGGATCATTGAAAGAAAAGTTACAAGATGATGGTCCTGTACATCACTTTGTAAAAAATATCATCTACCAACATAAGAAATTGAGATACAAAGATTCTACAAAATTGTTTACAGGTGATTTTAAAGATATTAATCTTTACTGTCTTAGCAATCCTCCCAAAGGACTAAACACAGATGTTGGGATGTGCATGTTAACAACAAACTGCTGCAAATAATTTTCATTCACTGATAAAGCTACAGAGTTTTTCACACATTTATGAATACTACATAATTATCTCAATATTAATTTTTCATATTTTTTTTTTACAAATTATTACCTACTAATTAATAATAAAAATAATTATTTTTTTAATATTAAGATTCTAATTTTATAGACAATTGTATGTTTGGTTCATCTCATCAACATAACCAGAATGATGAATCCTCTTTTTTCGCCTCTGTAAGTATAAATGAGTAATATTAATTATGTAGCTATCTTTGGCTTTTAAAACTCTTCAAAGTTCATAATTATCTAATTTCTTTATAACAATTGAATCAATTTTAAACTAATTATAAAACTACACATTTTTTTCTGGAAATCTATCATTTATTGAATGTAAAATCTACATACCTTGTTTAACTGCTGTTGATTTAGCAAATTTTTCAAAAGTTTCATAATTGATAAAGAAAAATATTCATAGAATATTCCCTTTTGAAACAGACCAGAGAAGAGAATGAAGGGGATGAGACAGTGAAGGAAGAACTTTTGGACATGCTTAGAGATAATACTGACACCTCTGCTGATAATTTTACAAATGAGGGTAATTTTTTTATAATAGGGTACTACAATCTTCTCTGCTGTTAAGAATTTTAAGTTCACATGTACTAAAAATGTAATATTACACCTGATAGCATATTATGATATTTCTTACTAAAAGTTCTTACTTTAGTGATAACTTCTTGCATAGCACAGGTCTGATTGCACAGAATTATACCACTTACCAAGTGTTATTTTTAGTCATTTATAACTGAGAGGTACCTTCTTACATTCAGTAATAAATAACTCTTAAGGATTCTTTTAAGGATTAGCTTGTTATTTCTGTAAAAATGGTTATGGTTCTTTGGAAGATTGCAAAATTCTGAGGATACATCTCACAGCTAATTCAGTACACATGTCTAATTTCTAACTCTCAATACAAACTCTGAGATGGGTTTTTAAAAGATGCCGCGTTTTTTCTAGACATATTTTTCGCTATAAATAACAAGCGCGGCATTCGCGAAATCTAAACAGAGTATACAACTATTTATTTAATTATTTCGCTTTTGTTGGTACAGCCTTTTTAAAAGAAAAACAAATTATCTTAAATCCATTTTTGCTGCATATTAATTAATATATCTTTTAGAGCTATATTAGACATTATACATATGGCTAAAATAATAATTTTAAAATTTTGAATTCTTAAGTTGTATACTCTGTTTAGATTTCGCGAATGCTGCGCTTGTTATTCATAACGTAAAAAATGTGGAGAAAAAACGCGGCATCTTTTAAAAACCCATTTCTGAGTTTGTTGTTAAAGTGAACCAATCATGTGTCTCATTTGTCTTTCATCATAAGCTAATATTCTTGTATTAGGACAAAGAGACACATAAATGCTTTTAAAGTTGTGTGATCAGTTAAGATATATTTTTAGAAATTATGCTGGCATTGGATCAAGCATTAAAAACTGATGTTAGAAAATTGGAAAACATTCTAACATTTGAAGAAATAAAATATTTAGGTAAGTAGGCAACTAATGAAGCAAACAATTCAGAAATACATTTATTGAAATATCAGTAGCCAAATTGACAGACAGGAAGAGTTATTTATTTTTGTGTTATATATATTTATCCCTGTCAATCTGGTTTTTGGGGTTTTTGTAGTTTTGGTGGGATTTAGTTGGTATGTTGATAGTCAGTTTGGCTCAGAAATCCAGCATATATTCATTGGTTTCAAAGTCATACTAAAAATTATATCATTTTAGATTTATGGAATACAAATTTTTGGAACAGTTGGAAGTCCTATAATTTGGGAGAAGGTTAGTTTCCTTACAAATTTAAGTTTAAGTTTTTTAAATATACATTTTTGGAATTTGTATTTCATTTTAGAAATTATGATGAAATTAAAGCAGTGTCGTGAACAAGGCCACATCTTTTCCCCTTATTACAACAAGATGGCAACAAAACAGATGTGTGCTAGAATAATAAGTAAGTTATTAATTTTTAGAGATTGAAATTTCTAAATCAGTTAATTTTCAAGCAATTAATTTAATCTTCAGAACGGGTAATTTTGTTTATCCTTATTTGGTATGGACATCTATTTTTCATACATTGTCTAATCACTGTAGTTTTTTAAAGATTGGTAAATTTCTACAGGCTATTCAGCAGAATTTCCACTGGAATGGTCGGAAGATGCTGAAATATTGATAAGGTTGTTATTTGATTAATTGCAATTATAAATAAAATAAAATAAAATAATGTGTTTAAATAAACAAGGATGACATTATGCAAAAGTTGCAAGAGATAAAAACAATCAATAGCAATCATAGTTAGTGATAGTGTAGATGCTCAGTGGTCATGGAAGTATGCAGGTGTATCAATAAGAAAAACACAGTTTTCTCTTAAAGATTGAAATTATTTTTTTAATATTTTTAATATTTAGAAGAGAACATTTTAAATTATTTAGCACCTTTGTGGAGCTTCTTTATGAATTAATAAACATTATTTTTTTCTAAAATAATTTTTATAGTTTAGCTTTTGTGTAAAAAAGCCATGGTACTATTGGAAGTGATTCTCCTTGTTTTAAAAAATTCTAATTATATCTCTAAGTTAAAAAGATTGTTGATTTAATTTTGATTAATATAGGGAAAATCTGTTCTTATGCTTGAGTTCTATAACAGTTTGGACAAATATATTTGAAAAAGAAGTTCATGACATACTCCAAGGTATTTGTTGTATTTTTTAACTCAGAACAGGACAAATTATAGCCCAATGATAATTGAGACACCATTGTTCAACTAAATCTTCAAATATCCTTTTTAATACTACGACACCCCCAAGCTCATTTTGGGGGGGGTAATCTTTTTATTATAGAGGGAAGCTTTTTTATTTGGGAGGGGGGAGTAAAATTTAAAAATCCAAAATTTTGGGGGTGCCTACGTTACCCCCAAATTCACTTGGGGGGGGGGGGGTAATCACCCCTTTACCCCCCCCCCCTTGGACGTCTATGGGTATAAACACTGGTACAACACAAATTAGCAAAGTTTCTATTTATTTTCTGTCTTACTAAAAAGTTGTTAAGGGGGGGTGTTTATGATGCAGTTAAAGAGAAAAATTATGCTAAAAAGAGTACTTTTTCATAATTCTAGCACATTAACATATTTAGGATTTGTTGATAAGAAAATTGTGGAAGACATCCAAATGGAATCAGATTTTACAATTGAGGAGTTTTACTCAAATATGACTGATTTGCCAATAATGCTCAAGTAAAGTTCAATGGCAAAGCTACTCTATAATTTGAAATGTATGTCAGAGAGTTTGATACAGAGTTTATTAGGGGAACTGGATTATTTCAGTTTCTTTTGGATTGCTTGAAGATATCAAACAAATGAGCATTTCCTTTACTATAAAGTAATTAGAGTATTCTGTCAGAAGCTAGATATCTTTTATAGAAAATTAATTGCCCGATTAGATTATACTTTTTAGAGCAGCTTTAGGGTCTTAGGATAGTTTTAAGCTTTTTCTTTCTGCCATCCCTCATCCTTCCCTAGAAGCTGGGGATGAAACAACAAATATTTTATCAAACACTTTGTCTCCTATTGATTTAATTTACAGGAATACTAGTCAATTAAATAAATTTGATCATTTTGCGCAGGATTAGTCATTAGAACGGTTATGAATTGATAATTCTACATTTTAAAAAATCTATTATTTTGAAAATTCTTTGATTTCATATAAAAAGTATGATCATATATGATTTCTGTTAATAATGTTTTTTTTTGAGGAATATGATTTTAAAATGCTACAGAAAGTCCAGGGAACTTTACCTGATCAAAGATTTGAAGGTAAAGTTTTATTTTGAAGCAATACTTCTCTGCAAAATATTTTAAAATTGTTTCATTTGTTATGATAACATGAGTAGGTAGTTACATGTAAATAGTGCAATTTTTGTTAAGTCAGCCATAAGTGATCATGCTTATTGAAATTGAAATTAGAAATTGCATATTGATAGAAAGTCAACAGTTTAGAGAAGAGGGGAAGAGATATAATCACAAATCATCTAAAAACATCCAAGAAAGCTAAAAATTTAATATTCCTGCTTGTGAATATGTACTGGAAGGATCATCTTATGACTCATTTGAAACTTCCCGAAAATGAAGAAATAATTTAGTTCAGTAGTTGTCAAGAAGAAATGTAACAAATACTATCTGTTTAGGTTTTATCCTTGCTGATTCCCATAATAATAAGTCAATACAGATTTGATATGAAACTGAAAAATGTTGAAAAAGTTAAAGAAATCCATGAATATAGTACTACAAGATTAAGGTAATATGAAATAAAATATAAAAGCTAAATGAACAGGGACAATTATTTCAATATAAGTTTTTTTTTATGTCAGCTGTGACTGCAGATTTTTGCCTAATTTGATTAAAACGCACATATTCTTTGATAGGTGTTACGAAGCAGCACAGACTGTGAGACAAAGTGAATTATAGAGTAGCTTGACTAATAATAATGATTACTTCAGGCGCTATTTCTACCACAAATACCACAGTGCAGAGAGGGCGAAGGAGGCTTACAACCAAACTATACAGCTCATAAGTGTCTCCAAACAAGTCATGATCCTGACTGAACCTTTATTCAATGACAACTTACCATAATTCTTGAAAAAAAGATAAAAAACCCAAGAATAATGAAAGCAAGGTTTTTTTTTCTTTAGAAAACTGTTGTGCACATTTATTTTAACTAATTAGTTTAATGTTGTTGTATTAAATTTTTTTTAGAAATCAATGCATTTAATTTAGTTTATAAATTTTTAGAATGAAAATATGTAAAAGTACCTTTTAGAATGCAGAGCTACTCTATATATTTGCAAGAATCTTTCTGTCCGTCTTTCTTTGAGTTATTTAGTAGAAAAATGTCTGTGCTTATGCAGTTGAAGATTTTGCAAACCAATGGACTAAAAATTGTACTCCCAAGTATGATTTTGTTATAGAGGAAGGGAAATTTTTCTGAATCTCCTTAAATTAACTTTGACCTTTTACAACAATATATCAATTTGCCAAGATGGCATAGAAAATTCTGACAGACAAAGGTTTTTGTTTATATTTAGTTAATTAGTCACATATGATTCAATACAATTCTCCAAGTAAGCTTTTATTTTTACAAATTCCATTTTTTAAAAGTGACTTATTATATTAATAAGATAAATAAAACCATACATGTGTGTACTTTTAAAAGAATAATGTGGTTTGATTGTTCCTATATTTATACAAAATCATTTAAAAGTAAAAAGAATACCTTACATTGTGCTTATGTGGTATCCGCCTAGGATAAATGGCAGACACCAGAGTTCAAATGACTACGGCAGTGTGAACAGACGTGGACACCTATACTATAGAGAAGCTACGCTTCTCTAGCAATCACTAAATAATAAACAGAATCTTTCAGTTGTTCCTTTATTGAAGGTCTAAGGATTACTAAAGTTATATACAACAAACAATAGCTACACAGATAGGAATAAATAATCATAAATAAAAGCAACATAATACATATACAATAGTCAGTTTGGGCAATAATGATCCCCCATCCCTGGAAAGGGTGGGGGGAATTAACAATACAGCTTAACCATAATAAGGCTGTCAGAATCAATCATTAATTTTAGGCATAGGGAGGGGGTCGGCAGACCCCTTCCCCAGGACTCGGGGGAGGGCCTTTGGCCCTTCCCCGAACCCCGGTCAGGGTTGCCATAGGCATGGCTCACGGTTGCCGAATACCACAACTCTCCCCTCGGAAGGCTGGGAGGGGGTCTCCCTGCCAGACTTCCGACAGTGGTTGAGGCCTTCGGCCCGCTCCTTAAGGCTAATATATATATACAAACGATAACGATTCAATGGAATCCTAGTGGTGATTTTCAGGGCTGATGGGCTCCCAACGTGGGATAGAAGGTAGAGGCTGGCTTTGGTTGGACACGTAGCTCGGCGCCAGCAGGTGTCAGGTTGGCGTGGGGCACAGCCGCTGCGGGGCCGGTCAGTAATGGGGCATTCTGGTTGTTGTTGGCAGCGGCTGGGGCACTGGCTACCAAATTGACCGTCTGAGCGACAGCCTGGCCTCCCGAGGGGCCGCGGGGCTTTCCAGAGGGTGGTCCAGGCCTGCCTGGGCGGTCATGCCCGCTATCGGCTGATTGCATGGACACCATTTCCTCGGCTGCTTCCCGGCCGATAGGAATGGCATCCCAGTCTACTGAAAAGTCCCGGGACTTGGCATGGGTGAGCCGGGCTCTGGCCAAGGCCTTCCTGTACAAGGTTGGATGGTACAGGAACACTTGTGACATCGCATTCATGGCGGCCCGTACACCTCCTTGTGCGGCTGCCAGGGAAATGATGGTTAAATCCCCCAGCAGTTTGAGGATCAACAACAGCAAACACAGTATGGCTGCGCCATCTCCCCACTCGTGAATAGCTTGTCTGAACCCAGCCCAGACATCCAGGGCGGCCTCTCCTTCCTCCGCCAGTCGGTCGATATTGTAGGACACGATTCCATGGTCTCCGGTGGACGAAGAGCTACCTTGCTGAACGCATGAGCCATAAGACAGGCCGGTCAGCATGGCGGCCTTATACGCTGGGAACGCTAGCAGCTGCTGCCAGTCGTTCAGCTCAGCCTGCGAATACAAGCCTCCCGAACTAAAGTCATCCAAGGGTTCTGTCAGCAGCTGCTTGGGCGTATCCAGCGGGGGTGGCCTCTTCTTAGGTGCGGGGGTTAGCTCTATCCAGCCTTCCTCCGCGTGCACAGTTAGGGGGTAGGTGGAGGAGCAGGGAATCTTGGTGGCGTGGCTGCTATACACCCTTGTCACGGCGTCTACGAATCCTGTGG
The DNA here is from genome assembly GCF_053477335.1 of Acartia tonsa. NCBI lineage: Eukaryota > Metazoa > Arthropoda > Copepoda > Calanoida > Acartiidae > Acartia > Acartia tonsa. The sequence goes on from NC_137267.1 coordinate 15,908,823, forward strand.
GTTCCACTGGTACTTTGTCCCAACATTCATTGCTCTCACGGACAACATATTTGTTGCGTTGGCAGGTAAGCTGGAGCAGGACATCTCCCCTCAGCACAGAGAACGTGCTCCCCTGGACACGCACCGGGTGAGCCGGGTCTAGTTGCTGGAGCTTCCAGCAATTGGCCGCTACTTCTTCTGCCGCTGTGCTTTTCATGCGTGTCTCCAGTGTAAATCCAATGTAGCCTGCATGTATCTGGGCCTGCAGGGGGACATCCACATCCCTGGCCGATACTCTGGGCAGCGCTGCCGCGGCCGGGTCAGCTGCCACGAACAATGCTGGGTGGTTGGTGGCATGGGCCTCAAAGTCGCAGTTCACTATTGAGGTGGGGGTGGTCATGTTGATGAAGAACTGGGCTTGATGGTCAACCAGGAACGCATCCATCACTAGGCTAGGCTGGAGGCTGCGGATCAGCCTCAAGGGGCAATCTCTCCCCAGGTGGTCCCACACGTAGGTGGCTTCCCCAGTAATGCAAGACAGCTCAGAATGGGGACATTCTAGGGTCAGGTGGTCAGATTGGGACTCCACCCGCCCTTCCTCTACTACGTAGGTCTCTTCCTTGACCAGCAGCTGTCGTTCCTGGAGCACTAATTCATTGCGGTACAGCTGGCCCTCGAAATGGACGTCCTCCCCTTCACAACCCACCCCCTCGGGGCCGTTGACCAAGGCGCCCACCATGTCGAGGGTGAAGAACAGGGGATGGTTCAGCTGGAACGTCAGTGGCTGGGTCTTGCCTGGCAGCATGTAGACTCGGTTCCTGGCCAGGTCTCGGCACGTTTCTGGATCAATCTTGGTTGGCCTCATGAGGGTGGGGACCGAGGTCACCTTGAGGTGACCCCATACCCCACACCTAAATGTCCACTGGGACACGGTGAGCTGGCAACTGTATCCTGTTGTCTCCCTAATCTTGACTTGCTGCAGGACATGTACCTCATGGCCCAGGGGCACCTCCTGGTGTAGCGGTTCCGTGCTACACATCTTCTCCTTATTGTAGGTTGTGACGTGGGTGGGGTTGGCGCAGTCCCACCCTACCAGGACGTAGCTAGTTGTAGGCCACACGGCTGCGAGCAGTAGCCCCCACAGAACCATCCACCAGTGTGAGAAGCTACCAGACAGCCATCTACCTCGCACACGCGGCTGGGGATCTTCGGCTCGGGTCACGGCTGCTTCTTGGGGCTGGACACGGCTGGGTTGCTCCTGGCTAGATATAAATTTCCATTGAGCGTTATCTTTGGGTGCCCGGGGCATCCCGATACCCTCCCCAATGACAGACTGACAGGCGACTGGCGCCTGCCTGGGTGTCGGCTCCCCTAGCCCCAAGGGGTCCCTTCCCTGGTCCATGGCATGCCCAGTGGCATGGGGCTGAAGTGCGTGTGGCACAGGCTCGCCCTGAATCACGTCCCTCCCCTGCCCTAGGAACTCAGGTGCATGTGGCACAGGCAAGTCCTTATATCCCCAAAGGACCAGGGAAATCTTCAGCAAATTTTCCTACAGGCATTTAAATGAAACAAGTGTTAATGTAATTTTGTAAAATTTTAGTTAAAGATTTCATAAATTAAATTATCTTTTTTAAAAATAAGTTATTTTTATAGATTTTTTATAAAAAAAATTAATCAAGGAAAATTCTCCTTTTACCGCTTTAATAATAGTTATAGGTGTTATTTTGTCTCAAAACCGCTTTCATTAAAACTCAGAACCATGACAAGAGTAATATAAATTCTTTAAGTCTGTGTTCTGACGATGCTAACTCTTAATCATCTTATTTATCCCTTTCTCTCTTCCCCCCACCCCACCCCTTCTTTCTCTTTTTCCCTTTCAAACTCCTACATTTATTCCCCCCCCTTTTCATTTCTCTTCTCTCTCTATCTCTCAATGAAGTTAATTCCAAAAGTCGAATATGTAGCCACCCTTTGCATTATAAAAATTTATATTTGTTCATTACAGATAATAATTGTAAAATTCTATGCTTTCTTTGCTTAAAAAGAGTCTTAATTTTAAAGGATTTTTTGATAATTTTTATAGAAATTATTTTTAAGAAATTGCCAAAAAAATAATATAAGTATGGCAACATGGTTGGTTAGAAACTTTTTTTACCTTTTTATTGCGTCGCCCCCCCACCCCCCTCCCCTAAATCAACTAATCAGGGAAAGAGGGGGTAATTTGTTTTGTAGATTTAATATTCGGGTAAAAATTTACATACAGTAAAAGAATCCCGCAAAATAAGAATAAAAATATAAAGTTTTTAAACTCTTAGATTTAGATAAAAAAATTTTATCTACAAACTAAAACTATCATAGTGAGAGGGAAAGAGAAAGAGAGAAATCAGGAGAAAAAGGAAGAGGGGGGCAAAATATTACGTTACGAAACTGAGTAATATCCAGTGGATTAGAACCGGTTATGATTTTGATTTAACCGGAGGAAATATGATTATGGTACGATGCGATAATTGGCTAAAATACTCTCCATACAACGGATATACTATTACTAGAAGAACAATCCAAATAAACTAATACAGATTATAGACATCATAATTTCCCTAAACAACTTTTATCTGAAGCTAAATTCAAATATTCAAAGAAAGTTGTATTAATCAATTATTGTAAAAATACCTGTCAAATTGTTTACTCTCAATTAATTTTTTTTTGTGGTATGATTGTGTATGTATTATTCCTATTGGTCATATTAAGTGATTGGGGATTTAGACATCCTATCTTTAAAATCTCGGCGGTTTTTATCCTAAGATATCTATAACTGTCCAGAGAGCGGAAAATAGTTAATTTTCTTTGATTAAATTTTTTGTTTAAAAAAAACACAGAAATAATCAAAATTTAAAAAAATTAACATCATTTTTGAAATCTACATAAAAAAATTCTCAAATATATTGTACAAACATATTACAGGGATAAGGGATACGGGATTTGCAGAAGATTTCCTAGGTCCTTTCAATCTCCCCAGCCTCTGGTGCAGGAGGCACAGGCAAGGTTGGGGGGTTACAATAATTTGGATACAATACATTTGTCAAATTTAACTTATCCTGGCTCGACTGGAAGTGATGGGCAGCTGGGTTCCCTCGGCTGGCAGGGGGCGCTGGATGGTGTATGGCTGGGCTCTCCCTACGGGCTGGTGGCGCTGGCTGACTGGGGGTGACTGGTGTCACCCCTTCCTCTGGGACTGCTGGCTCGTTCCAGGATCCAGGTATCTCGGTGGCGGCGACGGTTGTCGCCCCAGGCACCAGGGTGGGGGCGCTGGATAGCACCCCCCAGTCATCGCAGGTGGCGGCGCCGGGTGGCGCCCCATACATCGACTCTGATGCGCTGGCTAGCGCCTCCTGCCTCTCTCGTTCAACGGCCGCCAGGGCCTCTCCGTACACCGTCTCAGTGACGCTGGGTAGCGCCCCTCCACTCTTGCTGGGTAGGCTCGGTCGGGCAGGCCCCATCATGTTTAGGCTGAAGGGCTGGGGCCTCAGGACTTCTGGCTCGGCAATGTTGTTGGGCTGCACAAACTCCGGCCCCAGGTGGTTGAGGCTGAAGCCCAGGCCAACCCGGTTGGGTTCAGCCGCTCCTCCCAGTACGTTGATTCTAGCTGGGACGGTTCCAAACTGCGGCATTCCGTCGGCTCGGCCCGCTGCGTTGGGGGCGGCTGCTTGCTGCGGTGTTGCTGGGGGCGCGCTCCCGTCCATGTTGGCTACTCTGCTGGGCTTTCCTGGGGGAGCGCCCTTGTCTGCAGTGCGCCTCTGGCCGGCTACCTGGTCCCAGTCGGCCCTGCACTCGGCCGCCGTATGGCCGGCATAGTGGCAACGCTCGCACTTGGCAGGACGGTCACGGCGTGGCTGGGTGCGTCTCTCTTCTAGGCTGACTTCCATAGGCGTCGGACAGTCTCGGGCTCGGTGGCCTTTCCCTTGGCAGCGGTAACAGCGGCCTGGAGTCTTGTCATCTGGGGCGACCTTCCCCATCTGATGGAGACCCGGAGCCAAGGCGCCAATCTCCATTGGCTCCGACTCGTCGTAGTGGGGCAACTGGACGCTGGCTGATCCCGTGAGCCCATCAGTGGCGTCCACTAGGCACACACCCTCCTTCAGCTGCTTGGTAATCATTGTGACGGTGAACATGGCTCGCCTCGTGTACTCAGGTACCGAGGCGATCTCATGACTCATCATTTCACGTTTCACATTAGCGTTACGAATGCCACGATTTAATTCGTCTATCAACAATTCAAGGTCCTCATGGCTGTAGGCCTCCCTATACAAGGCACACTTTGTGGATATGTATGCTTGTATAGGTTCTGTCGAGTGTTGCCTGTAATCCCTGAAGGCTTGCTTCAAAGTCTGGGATTCAAAGGCTGGACGAAATAACATTTCACACTCGGCCTTGACTTGTTCGTATGTCAAGGCTTGGCCTGCCTCGCCAAACAGATGAGAGGCCATCTCCGCCGCTTGCCCCACCAGTGACAGTAAAAGGGCGTTGCGGCGGTTTAGTGTGTCATGGGGCGGCACGCGGTAAGCCGACCATGACATCTCGAGTCTGCGGATGTGGGAACTCCAGGATTGCTTGGGCGGTCCTCTATACTCCGGCAGGTTACTCAGCATCAGCTTGCGGTACTCGGCTGGAGCCGGTTGGGGGTCATCCTGGAGCCATCCTTGGGCTTGGTCGCCTCCTGGCGCTTGCGGCTGCTCCATCGGGTCAACGGTTCAGCGGCGGGACACGAAGTTTTAAGTCAATACTATAAATGGTTTACACTTGAGGCTTTCTAGCCTAGCAGCCAACACTGTTTATCACTAGGTTGGTAGTTTAACTACAAAGATGTAACTTAGATGTGCTTGTCACTAGTTTTTTTCTGAGTTGTAGAGTAGGCTGGTAGGGGTAGATAGCTGTTGAGGGTCTGAACTGCTGTCAGGAACTGATTGGGTTTTCCTTTATCACACTATAGATAGGAGGGAGAAGTTTGTAAGTCTTGTTTTCTAAAAATATCTCTGTTAGATGCTATGGAGTAGCTCCGCTCCTGTGTGTGTGTGTGTGCGTGAAATATCCTTTCCTTGCAACGCGCTTACGCACCGTCAAATCCGCGCACACAGGTAAAACGCGCACTTATCCCTCAACCCGCTCTCTCATTGGTCTGCTTTGTCCGTTGAATTTTGTGATACGTCCCGAACTCTGCTGCGCGACCCGTAAATGGCGCTCTGTTCTCCCGGTCGCTATCTCCACACCGTGGGCGGACTTAGTCAAGTGTGGGTAGGAGGGGGGAAGCGCGTGAGGGGACGGGGTAAAAACCGTCCGTTCCCCCTGTGGAGAAGGGGGAGTGCTGTGGGTTTGAGGTAACTGTGTGGTGAGGTAATTGTGCCCTGTTTCCTTAATCCTGGGCTTATTGTTATGTCACCTCGATTGTATTTTCTTCAATGGATGGTGGGCCCCTCCCGTTCCTCTGGAATAAGGGGTGTATTTGTTGTGCTGGAGGCTTGGGTGGTTAGATTGTTTATCAATGCATTGTTATATTACATCTAGATTCTATTTTTGGCCTTATCACAATACACAACAGATTTGCTTACCAAGCCTGTTCTATTTTTAGTTTTATCACAATACACAACAAATTGTTTACCAATCCTTGCTCATAAATCTATTGTTCAGCCTTCACACTAGGGTGGTAGTCCCTACAATGTGATATAATATCTGCTTTTCTAGATGGGTGGCTGCGCTGTAGCCTCTCAGGATACTTGGAGTTGACGTAGTTTCCTCTGCTTGGTACACTACACTCGTAATTGGCTCGCAGCTCGCAGCTATTTGGCGTGTTTCAGCCTGTCGGCGGCAGGGAATGTCCCGTCCTGCAGCGCCGTATATCCGAATCCAGCTGGTGGCGGCAGGGAATGTCCCGTCCTGCAGCGCCGCTGGTTCGAATCCTTGGCTTGTTTCAGTCTGTCGGTGGCAGGGAATGTCCCGTCCTGCAGCGCCGTGTATCCGAATCCGGCTGGTGGCGGCAGGGAATGTCCCGTCCTGCAGCGCCGCTGGTTCGAATCCTGCTATCTCTTGCAGTAAATGTTGGCCTATTTTCAGCCGTTTACACTTAGTTGGCCTGTTTCAGCCCGTCCGCAGGCCTGTTTCAGCCCTTGAGCGCTCAATTCTCCGTTAGATGTCGGCGCTTCTCGCGGTTCTCCGTCAAGTTTCGCTGCTCTCTGCAGTCTCTCGTCCGATCTCGCTAGATTTCGCTTCCACAACTGCCGGATGCAGAGTTAGACCTTGCTATCCAGGGTGGGTAATTCAGGTTGCTTGTGTCAGTTTTGCCAGTTTCACTGCTGGGAGTACCTTAGCCTCAGCTGCGCGTCTGCTCTACACTTGTGGTTTGCCGTAATCTCACACAGCTGTCACCAAAAGTTGTGGTATCCGCCTAGGATAAATGGCAGACACCAGAGTTCAAATGACTACGGCAGTGTGAACAGACGTGGACACCTATACTATAGAGAAGCTACGCTTCTCTAGCAATCACTAAATAATAAACAGAATCTTTCAGTTGTTCCTTTATTGAAGGTCTAAGGATTACTAAAGTTATATACAACAAACAATAGCTACACAGATAGGAATAAATAATCATAAATAAAAGCAACATAATACATATACAATAGTCAGTTTGGGCAATAATGATCCCCCATCCCTGGAAAGGGTGGGGGGAATTAACAATACAGCTTAACCATAATAAGGCTGTCAGAATCAATCATTAATTTTAGGCATAGGGAGGGGGTCGGCAGACCCCTTCCCCAGGACTCGGGGGAGGGCCTTTGGCCCTTCCCCGAACCCCGGTCAGGGTTGCCATAGGCATGGCTCACGGTTGCCGAATACCACACTTACATAAAGTTTGGATAACAGATTAAATTCTTGTTAATGTTGACATCTAGTGAGAAATTAAACTTCAAGAAACCAAATTCTATGCAAATTGGAATGAACTAACATATCAAACACCTTGTATATAAGCAGCTTCCCCTAAATTGTATCTGGATTACAAACAACCGTTTTGTTTTGTAAAAAACGAACTCTTTTTTTTTGAATTTGGTTAAGTAAAGGTTATAAGAGCAAAGCAGTGATAAACCTCCCCGCTCATCGTGACTAGAAATAAGTTTTATAAATAATTAGAAATAAGAATAAATAAGAATAAGAGTGGTAAAAATGTATATCTAAATGACCTTTCTCAGAGGGAGAGACATCGGAATATAAATCAAACTAGTGGTAGTTTTTATAAATACGCTCTTTTATTCATTGTATAAAGCTTTTGGTATTTAAATCTTGAATGGCCAATTCTAAAGCTACACCAAAATTCTACAGAAGGGGTAGTTATATTTCTTCAGCTAGAAAGGCAGACTCGCGATAAATTTGAGGGGCTGTAGATACACTTTTAAATGTCTGTTATTATTAGGATGTTGATGCCTTGGGACATACTCAACAATCTGGCCTAATGATATTATCAAGCATTCTTGGAGGTTTAAATGTAGGTATAAGAAACTGTCGAAATAAAACTAGAAAATGCATGAAAATGCACAATAGACAGTGCTGTATCATAGTTTGAATATCAACTATAAAATAACATAAAGAAAATATAGTTTCTCAATAATAACCCTTTTGTATTATATTTTATCAACATATTTCGTTTGTCCTTTATCTGATTTTAGAGCTTCGCATTCATGGACGTTGAATCCTGTCCAAAAATTTGACGGATTGCTATCCCTAGACAAAACAAGCAAGGTGTATACTTGATGGTCTTTTGAAAGAGTTATCTTTACAGAAAATCAGCAGTCTATCTGAAATTGCAACCGAAAAAATCAAAATTCTACCACAGCTGAAAGACAGTCAAAAAGAATTATAGAGTAGATTCACAACTAAAAAGAATGTATTAGGAAGGAAGGTATCTGCATTGTTCCTGGAGATAAAGTCTACAGGTAAAGAATGGAAAATTTGTTAGGGTTGTCACATCATTTTTTTTGCAGTGCATCTTATTTTTATAGTCAGTTTGTTACGTTACTCCTTCCGACCAGTGACGTATTTTTTTCTATCTTGTATTTCATCTAAAATGGCACATAGTAAAGAAAATTAATTAATTATGATGTTCAATTAAACTCAATATTTTATCTGTCTGTAAACATATGTCTGTGACAGCTGTGGAAATATTTGATGAAAAAGTATGGCAGCTGCCACAGGTAAAGATTGCCTGGCCCTGTGTAATAGATTTATTAGCACATATGGCTATCAGGCACAATATTCTGTCCGACTTAAAATGATTAAAAAACGAAGAATTTGGTGTGTATTTTAACACTCGTATCCAAAATGCAAAAATTCAACAATACAAATGACTCATTTTACATAAAAAAAACTAAATATGTAATGGTTTTACACTGTTTTACTATTAGTCCTATTAAAACAATAATCATCAAGACACTCTATATATATTCTCTGCATTTTTCAAACATAAAAATTAAAACCAACCCTACTTGACAACCCTTAGATGTAGAACACTATTCCCAAGGGACCTCTTCAAACACGAGTTGGGTTTAAATCTCACAAACCGAACCAAAAGTCAGAACTTTGAAAATAATGGATTTTTCACTGGTGTAGGAAGTTGGGATTATTTGCATTATGAAAACTTAACTGTTGTGGCTAAATGGTTTTATTTTTCAGCTTTGCTTTCTAACTATAAACTGACTGATTTGGATGAGAACTATAAGAAAAATAAAATATTAAAAGTAATATATGTATGTCTGTTATAAAAATTCTTTATTCGTCAAAGTAGCGAAGCATAAAAAAATCGAACAAAAAGAATTTAATTAAATAAAACTTTGGGTAGGTACTTTAACTTGTTATTTCTAAAAAAAAACATACTCATATTTTTCTTGATTTTCTCCCTATTTTTTTTTGAGTGAATACCAATAACGCAGTGGAATCGCCTGAAATAATATCTGAAGCAAACTTTATACTAAAATATTGCTACCCTTTTATCTACAATTAAACAACCCTTTTAATAAAACTTTCTGATTTCTGAAAAACATATTCATAATTGTCATGATTTCTTTTTCTTATTTTTCATTAAAAAAGTAAAATACAATACAGTCATAAAGTGCATATTTCTTTTCTAGTGTCCCCTCCCTCCCAGGTCAGTAAGGCATTTGAAATGCTTTTCTATATTTAGTATGTGTCAGTTCATAACTAATAGCTGAAATAATAAATGCAGACGCGTTATTATACATTATGTAGGCATTTTTTGTTGCAATTTGATTAGGGATTAATAATATAAAATATTATTCATTGTATTTATATTTTTAACTCTATTTTTTTTCCTTAGGTAATGAAAGAATTAAAAATACATAAAAATATGCAAAAGTTTTTTTTTGAATTGCCAAAAGCCCAGAAAACTATAATGTGACATCTTGAACTTTTGGGAAGGGGGGAGGAATAGATAGAGGTTTAAAGGGGGTGGAAATCAGATATTAGCCCTAGGGAATTTCTTTTGAAGGAGTCCCAAGGGGTTATACTCACTCCTCCCTCCTTCTCTTTCCAATCTGTCTCTCTAGAAATATTTTGCATTACCCCCATACTCTCACACCCTCTCATAACTAATCCATCCTACTATTTTCTTAACCCACAAACCGATGACAGGAAAATTATTAGTCTGATTTTGCACAGTATATATTTGGTATACATATGGTTTATTTTCATGTACTTCTAAATACATTTAATAAGGTTTTATTACTAAATTAAATTTATATTTAAATTTAATGAACCAAGAATTATTTATACACTTCTATAAGCTGTATAATAGTGTTTTTTTTGTCTTAAACACTTTTTTTCGGACTATTGGGTAACTGTCACACATAAGTCGGATTTAAACTCATGTTAAACCAAAAATTTTGTCATTAATAAATGTATAGTAAGATCGGCAATACTAAACCCAGCCATGTTAAAACCCCCCAAAATATCATAGTCAAATAGTTTTAATTAGAAATTAATAATTTTTTTTCTCATTAAAAAGCTTATTAAAATTTCTATAATTAGGGTCGGTCCGTCCGTACGTCCGTCCGTCCGAGAAAGATAGCTTTTATTCGTTAATTTAGGCATGTTAGAATTGTCATATCGATTTCAAACTTTGCATGATGATTCCTGTAGTAGTTAGGTACGATTTAGAAAGCGTAGCAACTCTATAATCATTACCAGAATGTCCGTCATCCATTTTAAACATGTTGATTTTTCTACTTTTTTAAAAGCAAATTTTTATGTGAACTAATTATCCGTTTGATCTGATTTTTGGTATATTGATTCCTGTGACAACAAAGAACAATATTATAAGCAAAGCAACTCTATAATCAAGTCCAAAAAATGTAAGTATGTCCATAAACATTATCCTGTATCAATGTCCGTTTGTCCTACCGTTTCAGTGCTTCGCTTTTATGGATGTTGTCATCCTTGTATTTTATTGTAAGTACTAGCTGTTACGCATCTAGATGCGTCTAGGGGCACTTGAAGAAAGGGGTGGGGTGTGGGGACCATCCACTTTAAGAAAACGTAAAATAAATTATTTTTGGGTGGGTCATTTTTTTCTGTGGGCAATTTCTCATGAGAGGGTTGTGGTACCCTCCCCCCCTCCACATCGGTGTATATCCTTTGGTATAGACAGACACATCCTCCTACTTTTATAGAAGGATTCATTACATTTTGATGTTTATAATTATTAATATTTAATAAGTAATCAAATGTTTTGCGTACTTTATTTGCTCTTAACAAAAACGTAGGTAGAACTAAAAACTTTTTATAATTTAATTTATAAACTTTTAGAACACAGTTAAAATTTGGAGAATGTTTTTTCTATTGATGCACTTTTTGCATTCAATTTAAAAACAATTTGAATTTAAAATAGTGAATTTAAGTGGTATGTATGGACAAAGGACATTGTTGACCAAATACCTTTTGCAAAGCCATCAGAATCAGCAAAGAATATATCAATAGTAGCACAGCTATTCTAAATAATACAAGTTTTGTGATTTATTGCCTGTTTTTATTTATACTTAATTTAGTTATTTTATATTTTTAAAAAGTATCCTTGTAAAGTACATTTAAAAATTACAGTTTATTTTTTACTTTTCATCAAAGTGTTCTAACTGTTAAGAAAAGTATTATGTTTATTGATTTTTTTCTGATATGGTTTACTTTGAATGGCAGTCTTTATAATGATCTGTAAACAACACTACAAATCTAAGCTCAAAATAGTTTTCAAAAATTTTGAACTTTGGTTTAAATATGGTTTTGAAATGGTGCATGTAAGAAACATGACCTGGACAAAGACAATATTGTTAACCTCAATTTAAATTGTTTCAAACAAATGCATTTTATACTTACAATAGAAATTCCAAATAACACACAAATATGTTATTGCAATTTTAAACATTAAAACATTAAAACTACAGGTGCGTTTCTTTGTATCTAAGAAGCCTAATTTCTATAATCAACAAGTTTTAAAAAAAGTAAAAATCAATCTCAAAATATCTACAATTTTTTGAAAGGCTGATCACACCACAAGTAACTTCAACTTATCCACTAAGGCTTTGATCCTGGAGAGTAGTTCACACTGTTTCCTATATCCTAGCAGACATTTATCCTGTTTTGTTAGTATATAGAATTACAAGCGGCTATGCTTCTAGAGGCTTTCTATGCGAAGATCAGCTGTATTAAAAAATATTTTTTCTCCGCTAGATGGGATAAGTTATTTTTTTTGTGATTCCTCTTGGGAGAGTGATGGTACCCGCCCCCAAAATAGTTATAATCCATTCCTTGATCTATGAGAAGCTACCCTGTAAAGGAGAACAATATTGGTTCATCGGTAGCAAGATCTTTTGACACAGATAGACATCCTGTTACTTTATTATAAGGATTAGAATTAACAAAGTAATACTGTATGAAGTTTTTTTTTCCAGAAATTCAAAACATTTTATTTCTTATCTATGTTATGGTTATCCAATGCCTAAATACTACTTCTAACTTCTTTCAGTACTTTTCTACACATAAAATTTACAATTTATGACACAGAAAAAAAACTTAAATTCCTTGTAAAGAAACAAGATTTGAATGGGAAAATCTTTTGAAACTCGATCTCAAACATATATTAGATTTTATGTCAGTAAAAAGGGAAGCTTAAATCTTTATTGAGTTCTATATTTTTACCTATCTTTACATTTTATGTTATGGCATTTCATAAAATAACATGATTTTAGTATCCAAAATATTTTTCTAAAAAGAAACTGTTCTTTACAATTTTGGGTAAGTAGAAAGATTATTTATCGCATCGTATTATAGACAGCTATCCGTGGAATTTAAAAAAAAGAATTCGATTTAAACTAGTTTTGATAGGCCCAAGGGACCGAAGGCCCTGGCTAACAAAATTAGTTTTATTTTTAAGTATTTTATTTTAATATTAGAAAAAAAATTAGCATGGCTAAGAACCGGTTTTAATCCAGCGGATATTAATTGGTAAGGGAAAAAAGGGCAAAATATCTGCATGTAAGGATAGAAGATAAAAGAAAAAGGTACATAACGCTTATCTTAATGAACCTAGCACATATTATTCATGTTTAATGAAGCACAAAAACAGGTATAATTATTTCTTTTCCTGTAAACATATTCATTGCAATTTGCACTTTAGGGTAATGGACCAGTACATAATTTATATTTCTCGTATTCATTCGAATCCGGTGGTTAGAAACCAGTTCTCATCCATACAAAAAAACTATGTCTAGCATCGAATTATAGCCAGCTTTCTACGAATATAAAAATGTACAATCATAAGATTAAAACAAGTTTTTTTAGCCCCGAGGTGCCGAAGGCACGGGCTATATCGCAGAAAGCCGTTTATAATACGATGAAATAAATAACTATTCTCAGATTTTTATTTTAAAATAACTACAAGCTAAATTTAATTCAAATAAATTTTGTTTTCAAGCCCTTTTGGGTAATGGAAAATACCAATTATATTCTTTAAAGTAGTAATTTGCGTGCATATGTGTGTCTGCATAAAAATCAACATGTTTTGATGGATGTACGGACTTTTTGGTAACGATTATAGAGTTGCTACGCTTTTTAAATTTTACCTAACTACTACAGGAGTCACCTTGTAAAGTTTGAAATCGATAGGGCAATTCTAAAACGTCTAAATTAACGAAAAAAGTTAACCGATTCAGACGTACGGACCGACCCTAATTATAGGAAAGCTTTGCTTTAAAAAAGAAAATCGTAGCTTAAAAAACATAGAACTAACAAGGATAACAACATCCATAAAAACGAAGCTCTGAAACAGTAGGACAAACGGACATTAACACTTGTATAGTGAGTGTCAGAACTGAATAATCCGAATATAAATGAATCAAAGAGAGTCAAAGCCAAATTGTGAGTATATTTGTTGAAAAACTTCTTGATACAGGATAATGTTTATGGACATACTTACATTTTTAGGACTTGATTATAGAGTTGCGTTGCTTTTAATATTGTACTTTGTTGTCCCAGGAATCAGTATACCAAAAATCAGAACAATCGGATAATTAGATCACATAAAAATTTATGTTAATAAAGTTAAAAATCAACATATTGAAAATGGACGTACGGACTTTCTAGTAACGATTATAGAGTTGCTATGCTTTCTAAATCTTACCTAACTACTACAGGAGTCACCTTGCCAAGTTTTAAAAAGACAGGACTATTCTAAAATGTCTAAATTAACGTAAAGAACTAACTGTTGCAGACGTACGGACCGAACCTAATCATAGAAAAGATTCTCTTTAGAAAAGAAAATCTTAGCTTTAAAAACAAAGAATTAAAAAGAAAAGAGATAAAGAAAAGGGGGATGAAAATAAAAATTATGGCAATCAAGTGTATCCATTGCCCAATTAATCTCATGAGGATAATTTCTAATAGAATCATGGAGCTACTACAAATTACAAATTTTTCCTTTCCCTCTACTAAATAATCCGTTCCAATAGTAGCTACATAATATCGAGATCTCAAGGGTTAAGCCAATGTATGGTAGATTAAAGTAAACACACAATATCTATGAGGAAAATATTAAAATTATTGGTAGAAAAGTTTAAACACCGAACCCAATCTAGACTTTATAAAAGTCCCCAAAGCAGTGTTGCGGATCCGGATCCGCAAGGATCCCCATTTTTTTATGTCCAAGGATCCGGATCCGGATCCTGGGGTATAAATTTATGGTAAAATCTACCTAAATTTAACCTTGTAGAGATCAGCTGATTCACTCCCACACTCTTCTCTCTTCGAGATTAAAGAATAAATAGTTTTGGAAAAATTTGGTGGTTTTATTTTTATTGTCAAGGATCCGGATCCGCATACAATCAATGCGGATCCGTAACTCTGCCCCAAAGTATGAAGTCAACCTAAGAAAGATTGTGTATATAAAATATTTGGTCGATTTTTATCCCTTCCAGGCTATAATTCTGTCTAAAAGTTCAATTTAATTGTTTAATTTTTTTCTCATTAAAGCAATTCTTAAAAGCTCCATACACAATTGTTTATTATACAATATAAAAACTAATACATATTGATATTAAAACATAGCAGGGATCTAAAGGGATAAGACAATGGCCGATAAATTGATGACAATAAAATCACCAATTATTACATAAAATAATTACAATTAGTGGTTGAAACGTTTGAACACTCAACCTAATGATCCCACAAATCAAAATTAATTAAAAGTCCCCAAAGTTGTTGGGGCGAAGAATAAGAAAACTTTATTATAAAAACATTGAGGACTATTGTAATAAACATACCAATGTCCCCTCCCTCCATGAATACATAGGTAGATTTATAAGACTAGGGTAATCTAAATTAAGAATAGAAGGGGGGAAAGAAAAGGAATAATATGTAATAATCAAGTATAGAAATAGTTAATGTGTATTATATGTAACCTTTTATTTGCTACATTAGTACATATACTACACATTGTTATGTATTGATTTTTAATTACTTTATTATATCTTTTAATTTATACATATACAGTGTGTTTTTTTTTATGAGAACTTTTTTGAAAGCAATTTTACCCCACTTATAGTTATCAGAATTTAATGATTAATGGCTTATTTTCTTCGTTTTTTAAGGCAATTAATAGAACAACAAAAAAATATTTCAGTTTTTATCTAAAAAGTACAGTAAAATCTAAAATTCAAAACTTAGGTGTCAACATCTAAAAATGGTTTTAGCGCATTTTTCTTATGCCTAAATCTTCTACCCTTTGCAAGAAAAAAATTTGGATTTTCTGTAGTCAACTTTGGGGGGCCAGTACTCCCTCCCTGGTTGAGATATGACCTTCAAACTTTGATATGTTCTAGTACATGTCCCTAATAGTATCTGTATAATTTTTAGCTCTATATTTCAACTTTCAAGTGTTTAGCAGCCATTCTTGCAAAAGGTTGAAATTTGAGCATAAGAAAAATGCTCTAAAACCATTTTAGACGTTGACACCTAAGTTTTGAATTTTAAATTTTACTGTACTTTTTAGATAAAAACTGAAATATTTTTTTGGTGTTCTATTAATTGCCTTAAAAAACGAAGAAAATAAGCCATTAATCATTAAATTCTGATAACTATAAGTGGGGTAAAATTGCTTTCAAAAAAGTTCTCATAAAAAAAACACACTGTATAAGCACAAAAATAAGAATAAAAATTGGGTTAAAAAATACCAGATAGATTTACTATTTTATTAAAAAAAATTTCCTGTATGGCTTTGAAACCGATTAATATCCGCTGGATTAGAACCGGTTTTCGTCCATACCTAATTATCATGTATTGTATTACAGACAATTGTCCACGAATATTAAAATAAGCATATTACAAACAATATCAGTTTTGTAAGCCAGGGCCTTCGGCCCCTCGTGTCTACTAAAACTGGTCTTAATCTTATTATTTTCATTTTATTATCCGCGAAAGCTGTCCATAATATGATGCGACAAATGACTATTATATCAACGAATTGCAGTACGTGTTTGATAAACTTTTATATATTAATTACAATTCATTGTCCTCGCATTGTGAATAATCTACTCTGTAATTCAATTTGTCCGTTTGTTAGTATGGCTGTTGTTAAGTGTAAATTTTATTTCAACGCTTTTTATGGATGTTTCATTTCATAGATTTATACCTAAAATCATAATCATATTATGGAAATTAGGAATTTGATGCAAGAAGGGAGGGGACATTGGGCTTTTTATTAAACTGGGCACAATAGTTTTATAATGACATTTGTATTCGTTGGCTCCTTAACTTTGGGGACTATCAGGGGCGTCCAAGCTTTTTTAGTTGGGGGGGGGGGGGGGATGGTGCTTGGGGGGGGGGGGTGTATTACCCACCCTGAAATCTGTTGGAAGGGGTAAATTTTCCCCCTCAAAAAATTTACTCCCTGGGTAAATTTGGGGGGTAATTTAATAATGTAAAAAGGTACCTACCTAATAATGAAATACTTGAAATAATATTTTTTGGGAGGTTTTACCCCCCCCAAATTTGTTTGGGGGGAGTAAATACCCCCTCCTAAGTGGTTGGGGGTGCCTATGGCACCCCCAAGGTAGGGGTACATTTTAAATGGGGGGGTAAAATGAAAACTTCGTTTTGGGTGGGGGTAATCACCCCTTTATCCCCCCCCCTTGGTCGTCCTTTGGGACTATATTGAACTTTGATCGGTTAGATTATTAAGATGAGTGTTAAAACGTTTCAACCACTAATTGTAATCTACAGAAGGGGTAATGTAAGGATGTACATCGATTTATCGTCCATTGTCGTATCCCTTTAGATCTCTGAATTTTGATAAGCTTATGAGATGCTTAATGATTTAAATTAAGTCCATTCACCTCTCAAGTTTTTAAACTTTTCCTGGCACCATATTGTCAACAGAGTTTGCTAACATTTTAACCAGACCACAATAGGGCAAATGAAAAGCTCTTTATAGTGCCTATATAAAAAATGTCGTCATAAAATACAAGTGGCCAATGATAGGCCAATACACAGACTTAAGTATCACTTGCAGGCCTGTATACATTTTAACTGACCAATTGTAGGTGTATGACGTAATTTAGTTTAGGCACTATAAAAAGCAACATGACAAATGACAAAAAAATGATCTAATGTTTAATACAATTATGTAGTTATAGAGTAGCTATGGTAGAGAAATTCTTTTTCAACTCATTTTCAAGATACAAACTTCGTGATAAAAGTTATCTGTTTGATGTTCATTATTCTTGAGCAAATGATCTGAAAATTACTTATTTCTATACATAGTCTAATGGCAAACTGTTTAGATGGGAAAATAGGAATATTCTGAAATGATAATATCTTAAAAATTATATTTTAATGGTCGGAAAATTTTGAAATTGTATGAACAAACACATTAAAGAAAACTAAGAAAAATAATTTAGATCTACAGGAGGGTAGTTTTGTGTATCATGATCGTGAGTGTACATCAATTTATTGTCAAATGGCATATTCCTTGCTTAAAAACTCTAATTCTAAAAAATGGATTATGTTTTAATCAAGTTTATGCAGTTTGACATTATCAAAGTGTTTGATTGTGTTTTACATTAAAGTATATTTGAAAAATTAATAGACTTTCAATGCATACTCATTGTGTTTTACATAATAGCAGTGTCCAATGTTTTACACCAATAATCCACAAAAGAAATAATTATATTGCCGAAATCATGAGTCTAGAAAAACTTTTCAATAATTATCTTATCCCTAAAGTCCTCTGAAGATTTAATCGTTGTATAAATGAATTGTACGAGATAGAAATAAATATTTGTTGCAAAAAGTTTTACCTATCATCTGCTGCTGTTCTAGGATTAATACAAGCGGCAGAAAAGTAACATGAAAGGTGAAATAGCCTAAAACAGACAAATCTTAAGCTTCTTCCAAAAACAGAATGTAAAAATGGGTTTCCTATAATTTTCCTATCTTTACTTACTGTTATGTGTGGACAACTTAAGATAGTTTGATTTCAATATACTCAAATTTAATACAAAAAAAAATTATTTAATCAAAGCATATTTACATTTCTCTTTTGTTCTGATAATATAACACAAAAGAAAACATTTTTCTTCATTAATTAACCCTTTTCTTTCTTTATTTTCTATGAAGAGGGTACATGACAGAGATATGGGGATGAGACAATACGGAATCAATTAATATTCTTGAAAACCATTTTTATTTAGAAAAAAAAGGCGAGGGAAAAGTTTTCAATTTTGGATTATCAACCAAAATATAGTTTTTTTTATATTGTTGATTAAGACTGATCTGCTAGAATAATAGCAGATAACGGCATTCTGTAGGTGTACCTTCAGACCAAAAAATCAGCTAAAAATAAGAAAAATTTCGTTGAATTTAGGGCTCTAAATTCTATGAGAGAAAAAATAATGAATTTTATGCAAACTGTTGCATTATTCTATTTTCTGTTTTTTACCTTATGAATTATTTTCGACAGATTTTTAATAAAAAGCCTTGCTTTATTGCATCAAAATCCATGACAGATCTATATAGGAAATAAACGTGTATATATGAGCTCGAGTCTTCCAATGGTAGAGTGTTTAATACTCATAGTGGTCCATTAATCTGACGTGTAGTAATAGCAAGAATAAACAGCTAAATATTCTAATAAAGTGTATTAATTCAAGACAAGTTTAACATACAATAATAATATTAATTATAATGGCAAGTATTCACTTTTATGTTCGTGCCGAGTTGCAGAGCAATGACTTGCTCCGAAACGGTTGACACAAGAACTAAAAGCTAATTTACACAATACATACATTGCTCTCAAATCAGGAAGAAAGGGACTATACATCACATTTCTCCCTGGCTTTAACATGCACATGGATTTCGAAACTGTAATATTTCAGATTAAATATAACAATATGTTTGTTACATGTTAATTATCATATATATTATAAGTAGCATTGAATGCTTATTAAAATAGATAATAATTGATCTGGTATGACACCTGCCATATTTTTTTTTTTTTTTTTTATTTTATTTCCAGATCGTTAAGCACTTCATAATCATTTTTTTTTTATTATTTTGGTTCCTTAGAACTCTTTTGTGTTTTTTTTTTATATTCTTTTTTTTCTTTATGTGTTTTTTTTTTTTTCTTTTAAATATTTTTTATAAAAAAAAACATTGATTAACATATAATCATTAAAATGCATTGATTAACATATAATGCATTGATTAACATACAAACATTGAAATGCATTGATTAACATATATTACAAATGCATGATATAAAAAAAACACTGATTAACATATAACCATCAGATTTAAAACATGGCATTATAAAGCATTAATTTTAAACCTTTTCGAGACTACTACTGCCTCAACAAATAATTAATACATAAAATAAAATAAATATGAATTAATACACAGTAAACTATAATTATTACTTTCTTTTTCCAGACGCTCTGCTTTTCTTGCCAGATTCTTCAATGTCCATAGGCATGGTAGCTTCATCATCATTCACTCCAAGTTTTGCGGTCTCATCACACAAGCCGTCTTGAGGCATCCTTGACTCAGTATCACCAAGCATATGTAAACATCTTGCAAATCCGCTATTAACCGCAACTGAAATCGAGGTTGCAACGTTATCAGCCTCCTCCTGATTATCCAAAATCTTTTGATGCTTACGACTAACCTCCTCTCCAAATTTATCAAGCATCATCAATATTCCAGGCGTGTGCTCCATCCTCATTTCTTCCATCGCTTGTTCATCAACACGCCATTGCTGACCTGACAATTCAAGGTCCAGACAAACAGGAATGTTCGGATCTAAAGGCTGATCCTGCTGAACACAAACAGGACCCCCAAACCGAGTAACCAACTTGAAATCCCCCTCAAACCACTCATTTACTTTGTGTTCAGGATTAAACTTCCACTCAAGATTGGTTGTCAACAGACTTGTATGAACTTTTCCATCCAACTCCAATCTAAGTTCCTTTACTACATTCTCTAAAGTAGTATCTGGATCACATAACAATATCTGCTTGGCTAGAGTCGGACGGAGACGTTTGCAGCGCATCTGCATTTCCCAGGTCAAAATTCTGGCGTCTACTTTATCGTTCACCAAACTACCTGTATATGTAGCACTCACAAGATTTTCAATTATGTCTCTTTGTCCATCCAATCTAACATAACGTATCTCAGCTGGCATCTCACCACTGGTGATTAAACTCACCGAATTCACGTTAAGGATGCGGGGAATGAAAACCGATAAGTTCATGTATTCATTCACCTGAATAGAGTCAATAAACACTTTAGAACTCAAATCCTGTTCAGACTTTCCTTCAAGCCAATCTTTTTGTAACTCGAACAAAGTTGTAGATGGCATCTGTTTTAGAATAAAGCTGACTTTATTCACAACGTCTTTCCAATGTGCCAGGAGCCGGATAGCTGACACAACCTGCGTTTTCAACCGCACATCAATGCTGTTACCCACCGTTCTCAGCACCGTCTGAAGACTCATTCGACCATCTGCAGGTATGACGTCAATTTTTGAAAGTTGATGCCAATCATCTAGTTCCCCCATATGTTTGATTATGGGTAACAATTCTCCCAACGTTTGACAGCTTTTTCTCTCATCTCCATCCAGGTATTCAATCTTGGCAAGCAACACCAAACTTGGTAACATTTCGCAAACAAGCTTAGAGAGAAATATAGTTGCACTCAATTTATTCAAACTAGTTGTCTCATTCCAGGACAACTTTCTGTTTATAGCTTTAGAATGCTCACCAGCCGCCATCAGGTTTAAGTGTCTTGAGTTCTGGCTGGTGAAGATAGGGATCCTGTCCACAGCCCAGTCTATTGAGTTGATGCATCTCCCCATCTCTAACTGCAATGAAAGCATGTTTATTAAGTTCAATTTAAACCTTGGTTCATTATCAATGAGACGAGCTAAATCTGCAAGTGGCATGTCCTCACTGCTCAAAAACACATTCCTCGTCGATCTGCCCACACTCAACGTCGGCAGCTCGACGCGCGACATTACCAACACCAGCCGGGATGCAGAGTTGCTGACCAACGTAGATACCGGTAGACCAGGTTTGACTTGATTTCCTTCATTCGCAGATTGTTTGTGGCGACCATTTTCTTCGTTGCTCAATAACTTTTGATTCATTGTTGCCGCCGTAACCAACCTGCAAAAATACAATATAATTAAATTTCAGCATAAGAATTTAAAATCTAGCATTAAATTCTTCCTCAGTAAATCTTTTTTTATAACACCATGAGCAACAACAATACAAAACTACCAACATGGGAATTGTACCCAACAACAACATTAAAACAATCAATACAAACTTAGCAAACAATGGTAGTATATCTGTAAACAAATGTTCTAAACCAAACCAAGAACCTGTAACCTGTTCGAAAAATGACAACTTATGATCAACAAAATCCAAATTAGAAGCTTGTCCATTAAAATCCTCAAAATCCTCTAAGCCCTGATATCTAATAGTCTTATTAAAATCAGCAATAAACACCTTTTCATCACTCAGAAAAATCTTTTGTCCCACGTGTTCAGATTTCTCATTGGCAATGTGAAGAATTTCGAGTCCCTGCCCCTGATTCCCAATGAACAAATTAGCTGTCAACTTCAAAAATACCGGACTTTGCGAACAATTCAACAATTTTATGTCCTCTTCTGTAACAATCATTCTACTATATTCTTGTATCCCAACTGTCTCACCTTTATATTCCACCAACAAATGTCCTACTGCACATCCATAATCCACACCTAACTTTACTGGAATTTCAACCACTGTACATTTCTCATACTTAGCAATCTCTCCTAGGTATATAATTCTGAACCCATGATGCAACTGTACATTTGATCTAACTTCTGTTTGAGCACACCTAGAAATACTAAAAAATTCCAACATTCTCTCATTCCTTTCTCTACTAGCTAAAAACATAGCATTTAAATCAAACCTGGCCTCCTGTTTTAACAAATCCCCAAAATAACTTCTAACAGCTGCCTTCGGTTCCTCCAAAAACTTGATACCCTCCAATTCTGTTACAAAAATATTGAAATCCAGATGCTGCAAAGTAAGTTTCTCTGTTCCCATAACTTTAACTAAAATATTCCTTTCCAAGTTAGAAACAAAAAGTTGATCATTCCACGTAGTTAAATTGAATGTATCTTGAAAAACTACCTTAAAATTACTGGCCGGTTTTCGTACTACATACGGAAAATAAGGTGAAGTTGATGTTGCCCACAAATGATTTTCTTCAAAGTTCGCCACAATCGTCTTTTTATCATAATCCATAACAACATTTCCCTTGATCAAAACTGGAGTATTTCTTACTAATATATGCAAAGTCCCAATAGCAAAACCTAAGTTGAACCACATGTTATGCGCGTATACTCCAAGTGTCTTGCATTGGATATTTTCACCACCAACATCCCAAAAAGGTGACAATGTTCCATTAACCGTAAAGCTGTGAACAGTTGGCAAATCTATGTTCACTTTGAAACTAATACCATCATGCTGATACTTGCCAGAATGGAAAACCCTTCTACATTCATCCATACTCAACTCTACCTGTTTTTCATGTGGCACGTCTAATACGTGCACATGACTCGCAGTGCCGCAAAACCAGCGCTCCAATTTTAGCCTAACCTCACAACTAATAGCCTCCGACAGTATAAAATCGGTTTCTGCTAACCCCAGTAATTCCACAGATCTGACCGGTTCCATCCTATCATGCAAACAGGCAGCTGATCTAAGTTCAACATCACTTATTTGAGAACAATCATAAGCCACTAACCGTGGATCCTGTGACGTATACATACCACCAACAATAATACAACAATAGGTTTGCATCACAACAACAAATAACAAAATATCCAAATACCTGACTCCTCTATCATCCTTGGATTTCTTCACAGGTATTGGTCCAGAACATCCAGAACTTTTTGAACTACAGGCGTCAGGTGACCTCTTTCGCATACCACGATCTCCATCCCGTCTATTCCGGTCATGTTTGTCACCACCGCCGCCTCCTCGCTTGTCATCACGCTCCCGACGGCTATCATGGTAATCTCTTCTCCTGCAAATATTATACAAATTATTACAAATATTATTTTTTAATCAATTTTGCGAGGTTCCGAGTTACTACATCTGCTACAGAATAACGTTCTAATCTATCCTTATCTCTATTCTGTCTATCTTCATCCAATTTTTGTAATTGTACTTCATTTGTGGAACCTTTAGGACGACCTTTCACAGGAATAGTTTCAGACATTTTTTGCGATTTTGCATTATCTAATGATCTATCTAATTCATCCTCCTCAACATCCCTACCTCGTTTAACACTTCCCCT
The DNA here is from genome assembly GCF_053477335.1 of Acartia tonsa. Taxonomy (NCBI): domain Eukaryota; kingdom Metazoa; phylum Arthropoda; class Copepoda; order Calanoida; family Acartiidae; genus Acartia; species Acartia tonsa. The sequence goes on from NC_137267.1 coordinate 15,932,247, forward strand.
TCTCTGCTCCAAGTTTACAATTTTACTTTGAAGTTTTGGAAAAGTGTCCTCTAAAATACTCATTCGAGACTCTAATTCTCTAGCAGATTCCATGTTAATATCCTCTACACCCAAACTGTTGTCAATTAAACTATTTTCAGACGCATAATCTCCATGAAAAACACTATCTTTACTAATAGTAGAATATGTAGAGTCTAACTTAGTTTTGTCAGTTGTATCATTTGTATCTACACTATCTTTACTAATAGTAGAATATGTAGAGTCTAACTTAGTTTTGTCAGTTGTATCATTCGTATCTACACTGTCAGAAATATGAGTACTTTCCAAAGTATCACTAAGATCCTCAACTAAATCATCTAAATTTTCATTATCCTGAGATACATTTGACCTTTGCTGTGACAACCCAACACCCAAAAAAGATTTCTCCAAAAAATCCGGTGTTACCTGTCCATCCTTCCGCCTTCCAACCACCTCTGAACTAGCGCCACAACTATTCTCCTCTTCAGAAACGCCTGAACAAGATAAATTTCTTAAAGTATTGGGAAAGTCATAGTTTACTTTCAAGGTATTGTCCACAGAGAAAAACTCATCTGTAATCACTAAGTCAATCTTTTCATCTGGAGTCAAGTCTAGAGTACTCTCAATAACATATATTTTATCCCTTGGCACAATTCTTACCCCTTTATCTTTCAATCTACACTTTTCTAGGGGTTGAACCTCGAACAAACTGTCAGAAATTACTTTTGTCACTAGACACGGACCCACCCATAATGAACAGAGTTTACGAGCTACACCAATCGATGTGACGTCATAATAAATATAACAATAGGAATTTATAGCTATCGGCCGACCTATCCTTTCTGTATTTTCTACCTGTAAATACTTCTCAGTCCTCTCTTGTCCAGTTTTCCAATTTCTGTCAAGGCACTCCAATAACTCTGAAAAATTCATATGTTTAATTTTCGTGCGGGTTAAAGGATCAAATGCGTCAAGCGGAAGTTTAGGGTTTCTTAGGAACATCTTGAAAAACGGGGAACATCCTAACCTCCGATTAAAAGAAGTGTTCATACAAAATTGTGTAGCTTTAAGTTTATGAGCCCAATCTCCATCTTGAAAACGTAAATCAGTCTTAAGAAACGAATACACCGATTGGTTGTATCTTTCACTAAAATTCGAATTAGCTGATCTGGGAGGGATAAAAATTTGTTCAATTCCCAACCTTAAACAAACTTCCCTAAAAACTTTCGATTTGAAACTTTGTGCATTGTCAGTCCTGATTCTCTCGCACAATCCCCAAACAGAAAATAAATTAAACTTCAAACATTCAATAATTGTTTCAGCTTTAACATCTTCAATAGCAAACAACCACACATATCTAGTACAACTGTCAACTTGTCTCAACCATGACACTTTGGTTGAGCTTGACTTCCGAATTAGCGGGAAGTTCACGAGATCAGTTGGCGAACATACAAACCCCCAATACCAGGAACCATCAAGTTTCAACAGCAGGTTTGAATATAGATTTATTGATGAAATTGTTTCAAAGACCTGAAATTACAATATCAATTAGTTCATAATTCCAGTTATTTATAACCACGTAATCTTATTTGCTTTTTAAAATCATTTTTCTCTACAGTAAAAAATCTTTGGAAACTTTGGCTTTAAAGGAAAATTATTTGGTTTAATAAATCATTGTTAAATGCAACAATAAGGCACATAAAAATTACTAAAACATATATTAAACATAATTAAGTTCCATGCTTAGCTGGCTAAAGCCTTTTTAAAACTACATATAATCGTCCTATACACCATTCTTCTTAATCAAATTAACAAATTCTACCTGAAGCTCTTATGGTTTCAAATCCCTGATATACTAGGGTCGTTCACACACTATGAGACCAATGATAGGCCCAATTTTGTTCTCCGAAATCTTCACACACTCATGTCTCATTCAAAAGTGAAAAACGTGGGCGCATATAAACAATCCATGCTGCGTCACTTTATGAAGGGAAAGTCAAAAAAGACGACATTTGCGCTTAATTCTAGGATTAATGATAAGGAATTAATTTTGCACTTGATAAACACAAAGCTTCCTCGAAAAGAGGTTAAGACACACCCCCCGTTTGAAAGTCAAATTAACTTCCTTAACGAGATTCAAGGTTTTTTTTTTCGCTGAGCACTAGCAACATTTCTCACTAAACTCAACTCACCATAATCACATGAGAATAGCCACATCCCGAAAACATGACAATTTCTGCTCCTAACTAAATGAACCCCCGTGAAATGCATACACAATATTATACTCCTCACTAGGACTCATAATACCTCACATTTTAGGATAGAAGGATGGGGATTGGTTTGTACCATACAACATTCCATGCACATGACAATCACAAGATCACATACACAAATCCTAAAATGGACAATCCTATTAATCATGATGTTGTAAATATAACAACTTATACTAAATAATAATCATTTCATAATCAATAGGTAATAAATCATTATTAATAAATCAATAAGTACCTACGAAATCAGGTCGAAATGTAAACAATAATGGTAAAATAAAACGAAATAAATCTTAGACAAGAAAATTAAGATTTATAGGTACTTAAAACTAAATTTGTTAAGCATCAAAAAGAGTAGTAAGAAAAAATATTTCAAAATCCTTGGGCAGAAAGTTTTTCAAACTTAATGAATAAGAACTGTACTATCTTAATCAACAATAAACTTTTTAATACTTAAAGAATAGCAAAATAATAATATCTTCGTTAGAATTTTCATCAAAATTATGAAAAAAATACCAATTTTTCTTTGTAAAAGAACATGAGACTTCAATTTTCAATCATTCCTTGATCTGAATAAAAATGTTTTACTTGATTGAAATTCATATATAATTTTAAAAAAATCTGCTAAAAAAATACTTGATTTTTTTCTTAGAATAAATATCGAATCACGCAACCTCGACACATTTATTCCTTTTTGTTAAACTTTTCAGGTAAGTTTTAAAATGAATTGTACTTTTGAAAAGAAATTAAACTCAATAAAATTAAATTTGAGCATATGAAATAGAAGAATATTTTATCGCATTTCATTTGATTCTTATTTTAGGCATAAAAATAGGCATATGAAAATGTAGCTTTTTTTACTAAAAAAAATGTTCTTAGTTTTCATAAAATAAGAATCAATTATTAATCATAATTTTTTATATCCGCTTTTATCTTAATATCTGCGATAAAAATGAAGGAAAGGTTAATTTAAAATATGCATAGTTTATCTTAAATTAATTCTGCGATATTCATATAAATAATAATCAATATTTTAATAATATCATACATCGTGCTCATTATTATAAATGCTTATCTCATAGAAAATAGAGTTTACATTTTTAAACATGAACGAAAATATATGTACCTAGGAAATAATTGCTATAAAATACTTTCTCAAGGTTTAAAATTGCCCTGTCCGAAATCGCTAGGTACATATATTACTACGAATCTCTGCTCTCGGAATGAAGAAAAATCTTTACGCGTGGATTATTAGGAATCCTTGCCTCCGGAGTGAAAGAAAAAAAAACTTTATTTGCTTACAAATTAAAACAAATATCTTGATTTTTTGCGATAATCTTTTTAAAATAATAATCAGAAATATTTTAAACATTATCATAATAATTTTACATGTTGTGTTCTTTACTTTAATGCATTATCTCATATGAGAATCTGAGAAATAACATTTTTTAAGCAAACGTGAACCATGAAAAAAATACCTCGAAAAATAATTTTTAAAAAATCTATTTTTCTCAATCTAAAAAAAATCTGCAAAAATCATTTGGTAGTTGATACACACAAACTTTTGCTTTTCAAAATCATACTTAAAGAAACAAAATCTTTTAAAATCTGCTTTAAAAGTCTAAACAATTTTGTAGAATTTTTGTGCTTAAATATGAACAATAAAATCAGTTGAATAATGAATACTTATTCTTTACAGAACCTTTTTAGGTTCCCTTCACAAGCTTAATATATAACTTGTATTATTTTTTCTTTAAAGATCATTTTCACACATAAATAGTTTATGTTGTAAATTAGATTTGTGGGGTTGGTAGACTTCCAATAACTTTCTGGCGGCAACACCCGCCATATTGCAGGCCCTTTACCCTGTGTCGGGCGGCCAGCTTGGCAGCAGCCAGGTCGATTCTTGATTCACAACAGCACCAACCTCATTATCAGAACCGGCTGCAACACAACCAATTTCAGCATCATCATTGTGAACGGCTACAGCCTCACCTGCCGTAGCAATGTTATCAACAGCTACGGCAGTATCTTTAACATCAGAATTGACTGCAATACAAACAACAGTATCAACTGCAGAAATAACAGGTTTCTCAATAACAGCATCACAAGCAGAACCAACAGGTTCATCATTAACAGCTACGGCAGACCCAACCGGTTCATTATCAACAGCTACGGCAGTACCAACCGGCTCATTATCAACAGCTACGGCAGTACCAACCGGTTCATTATCAACAGCTACGGCAGTACCAACCGGCTCATTATCAACAGCTACGGCAGTACCAACCGGTTCATTATCAACAGCTACGGCAGTACCAACCGGCTCATTATCAACAGCTACGGCAGTACCAACCGGTTCATTATCAACAGCTACATCAGTACCAACCGGTTCATTATCAACAGCTACGGCAGTACCAACCGGCTCATTATCAATAACTACGGCAGTACCAACCGGTTCATTATCAACAGCTACGGTAGTACCAACCGGTTCATTATCAACAGCTACGGCAGCTTTAAACGCAGATTTCTGCTGACCAGCTCCATAGTCAGCACTTGTACAGATAAAACCACTACCAAAAATGGTTCGCCACAACATAGACTGGCCCACTTTCTGGTAGGTTGATGGAAACACGTCAGGATGTGTATTTCCAATGATGATATCTAAGCCTCCACTAATATATGTAAATCTTTCTGGCGGCATCTTAAATATTTCGGCGGCGGTTTCCGGATGGACCGAGCGCATCTCGTTGCCACCTCCGAGGTTAGGCATAACAGCTGCCTCAAATTCTCTCAAGTTACCATCCCTGTCCTTCAGATAGAACACCACATTGCGGCAGGATGATTCACTACCGTCAGCAACAGAAATGTTTGTAAATCTGCCGGTAGATTTCAGCTTCAACTTGCTGGACAACTTCTCAGACACAAGTGATAAATTTGCACCAGAATCAAACCTGACGGCGGCATGGCAGGCGCCGCCGCCAGGTGCTACAACTGGAACTATTTGCAGCAGGAAGGTACATGTGCTAGGCGCAGAACTTGATTTGTAGACTGTATTCACACTAGCACTAGCCTCATGCAACATACGACTATGATAACTGTCGTAATTATTGGTGCCACAGACACCAAGCTTATCCGAGTTAGATGAACGACGTTCCATCTCTCTAAGCCTTCGGTACATATCACGTACTTCTTGGCGCAACTCCATGGAAATTTTAAGCACTCCCATGTCCATCCTCACCTTCTCAACGACGTCGAGGTTCCTGGCGACAGTGCTCGACCTCACGTCGTCTGAATCATTGTCAAGCCAGTGCAGAATTTTCGTACACTGTTCCAACGACGCATAAACTTTATCTGCAACAGTTTTCTGTTCACTAGCTTCATCCAAATCACGCTTGAACTTGCGCATCTCACTAGTCTCCACGGCAGATTTTAGACTTTTTATTAGGTCAGATTGGTCCTTGACCTCACTAAAAATGTCACGAATTGATTTTAAATTCACATTTTCACATGAACTAAAACTTTGGCAGGCTTTTAGATTTTCATAAAACACTTTTATCTGTTCGTCAAACACCTCTAGCCTTTCATTGCCAATAGCGATAGCTCGCTCAATTTTCTGCTTTTTAGTGAGCACCATATTGATTCACTAGGTAATTATTTCACAGAAAAATTGTCAATGTTTTTTGCATCAATACACTATATGCTATTGATTTACTGAAGAATGCTAACGCCTATTCTTCAGATTCTTTGAAGAATGCTAATGCCTATTCTTCAGAACCATTTGAAGTTGCTTGTGCAGCTCCTTCAACCATCAGGTTATTTGAAATTTGCTAATGCCTAAACTTCAACCTTCACTTCTTTGAAATTCGCTTGTGCAGCTCCTTCAAACTCCAATCATTTGAAATTGCTTGTGCAGCTCTTTCTTTTTTGCATCAATAATCTAGATGCTATTGATCTCTTGATGAATGCTAACGCCTATTCATCAGATACTTTGAAATTGTCTCAACCATGACACTTTGGTTGAGCTTGACTTCCGAATTAGCGGGAAGTTCACGAGATCAGTTGGCGAACATACAAACCCCCAATACCAGGAACCATCAAGTTTCAACAGCAGGTTTGAATATAGATTTATTGATGAAATTGTTTCAAAGACCTGAAATTACAATATCAATTAGTTCATAATTCCAGTTATTTATAACCACGTAATCTTATTTGCTTTTTAAAATCATTTTTCTCTACAGTAAAAAATCTTTGGAAACTTTGGCTTTAAAGGAAAATTATTTGGTTTAATAAATCATTGTTAAATGCAACAATAAGGCACATAAAAATTACTAAAACATATATTAAACATAATTAAGTTCCATGCTTAGCTGGCTAAAGCCTTTTTAAAACTACATATAATCGTCCTATACACCATTCTTCTTAATCAAATTAACAAATTCTACCTGAAGCTCTTATGGTTTCAAATCCCTGATATACTAGGGTCGTTCACACACTATGAGACCAATGATAGGCCCAATTTTGTTCTCCGAAATCTTCACACACTCATGTCTCATTCAAAAGTGAAAAACGTGGGCGCATATAAACAATCCATGCTGCGTCACTTTATGAAGGGAAAGTCAAAAAAGACGACATTTGCGCTTAATTCTAGGATTAATGATAAGGAATTAATTTTGCACTTGATAAACACAAAGCTTCCTCGAAAAGAGGTTAAGACACAACTACTATTAAAATATGCTTACAAATGACTCCATTATATTCACACTCATTCAAAGGACCTATAGCATCTATGGCCAACTCTGCCATAGCCTCCCCAGCCAAAGGAGAAAATTCTATATTATGATTATGTTTTGGTTTTTTACGTCTATTCAAACAAATGACACAATTTGCAACTGCCGCCGCTACATATTTAGACACATAGGGAAAAATGAAGTGACGATTAATCCTGCTCAAAGTCTCCAAATAACCCCTATGTCCCGCTGTAACATCTGCATGGGCTAACAAAAAAACTTTATTGTACATTCCAATAGGTACCACTACCCGTTCTATAAATTGAAATTCCTTCTGGAGCCGCATAGGTGAAGTCAAAATAATTAAACCGTCTTTAAAACTCAAATGTTCAAAAAACCTTAATATTTGTTTACCACGATAAGGCATTTGAGACAATTCTCTGGACGTGGGTTTGACATTATTTACAATGAATTTCCTCACCTCAACTAGAACAGGATCCTTCTCCAGACTACGACTGAATTCTCTCGCCTTCAATCTGGACGCTATTTGACTGGCCGTCTCTGCTCCAATTCCTGCAATAAGACACAATTTAGGATCTTCTAATTGATATACAGTATCCAATATTAACTCTCCTTGTTCGTCCGTCGATAATTTAGATATCCTATCTTTACTATCCTCTAATGCAGTACGTGACAATATATCAACATTAGTATGCATCTTGCCCTGCCTATGTACAACCTCATAACTGAAGGTGGATAAAAAGTTTATCCACCTTATGGTGAGACCAACAAAATATCCGTTCTGCCTCCAAGTAGATAGATGTTTCAGTGCAGCTGAATCAGTTCTCACGATAAACTTCTTGTGTCTCAAATAACATTCAAATCTTTCAACAGCATTCACTAATGCACATAATTCTCCTTTATGCGCTGCATAATTGGCTTCATGAGTTGAACAAACACGTGACCAACACGATATCATTTTCTCTTGACCATTTTGTTTTTGACTTAACACTGCAGACATAGCTGTAGAAGACCAATCTGTATCCAACACAAATGGTTCAGCCTCCATCCTCCAATCCGGAAATAATTTACTTATTTCTTCACAGAACAATTCTCTAGTCTTTGTAAAAGCTTCCATACTTTTCTCATCCCATTCTATTTTACTACTGTTTCTGAATTTGTTCAATGGTGCCGTAATATCAGAAAAATTCTTGAAATATGAACCATAATAATTTATGAAACCAGTAAATCTTTGAATATCTTTACCTGTTTCAGGTACTGGCCAATTCTTAATCTTTTCAATATATGCTTTGTCCATGAATATGCCTTCTTCATTTATAATATGACCCAGAAATTTCACTTCCTCTGCAAACAATGTACATTTTCCAAGATTAATCTTGAGGCCTGCTTCACAAAATGTTCGTAGTAGTGTATTCAGATGCTCCAGATGTTCCTCCACATTCATACTATATACAAGAACATCGTCCAAATAAACTAGGCAAAATGCCCTTAATTCAGGACTCAAATCCATTACTCTATCCATCAATTTTACAAATGCACTTGGGGCATTGGTCAATCCGAACGGTAGCCTCTTGAAGCAATACTGCCGTCCATTAGAACAAAATGCTGTATATTTCCTGGCAGATTCCTTCAAGTGCATTGAATTATACGCCGAAGTAAGGTCAATAGACGTAAAAATCTTCTTTCCTCCAAGTTTGTCAAATAGCTCACCAATGTTAGGCAAAGGGTAACATATCTTCTCAGTTATCTCATTTAACGAGCGATAGTCCAGGACAAACCTGACTTTCACCTCGTTAGTGTTTCCCACTTTCTTCTTAACAGCAAAGATTCCAGAATTAAACGGTGAATTACATTCTTCTATCACATCTGTTTCCAACCATAAATCAATCTGTTCTTTTAGTTTCTCTGCATGATGAGGATTAAGTCTAATCATTCTATTTTTGAAAGGTTGAGCTCCAGGAACTAACTGAATGTCATACTCCTCCAAAGTACAAGATCCAATATCCGTAGGGTCAATCGATAACGCCTTAAAATTCTTTAAAAACAAACCAACTATTCTTCCTTTTAAAGAGACATTATCTTTTAAAAACGGAACTTTATCCAACTTCAATTTATCTTTAATAAAACGAATCTTCTTTAATGTTGTTGACACATCTTCTTTAACTCTGTTCTCTTGCAACATCGCTATCTTCTCCGCTAAAAACAGATTTCCAACCAAAGTACCAGCAGGAACAGATTTCTTAACAGTTTCAAAATTCGTAATTTTAGTCATAATTTTACCGTTCTTTCCCACCTCCGTAATTCCTTCATTTATCAACAAGTTATTTCGGCTACAGTAACCTTGTCTAGGAGCTATATAACACAACTGTCCTTCAGGCATATTTCCCTTAGTTGAAACTTCTACCACCACTGTACTTAAGGCTGGAATTTCTATTCGATTTTTCAATGAACAAATCCATTTTTGGTCTTGCAATTCAGCTACATTAATCTCAGGTTTCTTAGTTCTTGCCTTCTCCAGTTTCTCCAGAACCGTATGAACCAAATTCTTCACTACAATTTTTCGTTTAGCTACCAAATTCACACTGATTCCATGCATCTCAATCCTGTTGCCATCTTTGGCAAATATCGTCTTCACGTGATTTTTGTTCAGCCAATGACTGCCTAGATTCATAGGTACAGTCATGCCAGAAATAACAAAGCAATCTTCTTGAAAACTGTGACCTCCAATCTGAAATTCAACATCTCGAACAACACCATCAATCTTGATGCTGGAACCCTGCACGCCTGTTGCTTTCGAATCTGTCTCTTCAATTATACAATCAAGCTTTCTAGCCAACACTTGAGATATCAGGCAGCCTCGTGCATTGCCGCTGTCAATTAAGGCCAAGATTTCCATGCCACCAATCTTCGTTGGAACGTAGACTTCAGCCGCTCCAGCCGCCATCTCAGAATCTTCATGAAACTTATAAAACAGCTATCTAACCAACACCAGCAGTTATGAGGTTGTAACTATCCAATTTTCTATCAAATAACTATCCAGCTGTTTACAACAAATAACAGAATAACGGAATAAAACAAATCACTCACCGACAAAATTTCATTCACCAACAGAAAACGTCCAAAATATCTCTTAATCCACAATCAACAAAACTTCTCTCCGGCCAACAGAAACGTTCCAAAAATATCTCTTAATCCACAATCAGCAAAACTTCTCTCCGACCAATCTAAAATATTACAAACATTTTAGATGCCAATTAATAGATAAATCACTTTAACTAAGAATTAATATCGGTATTAATATATATATATAACAAATTGTTTACAAAACTAATTTCCGAGCAGCAAATATATATAATATTAATCAAATATTAACAGCATAAACTAAATTCTTAACAACTCACCATCAAATAAATAATGATGACAGTATCTCTCAACCACCACAAATGCTCTTCTCGGCCAATCTAAAATAAAATACAATTATTTTAGATGCCATATTTAAATGTTTTCACTGAACAAAATAAACTTGCAACACATTCAATAAAAGAAATTGTATAAGAAATATAACATGAATCAAAAATCAATCACCAAATTAATCTTACAAATACCATAAATTCAATTCTTTATAATTCAATAAAATATTACCTAATAAAACTATTATTATTAGATTAACAACTGATCTCCTGCACACTACTTTGATGTATGAAAGTTTTAAAAGTTGAAATTCAACTAACTATATATCTCCATACCTGAGAGCACTTTCCTGCGCAGCTCTGCTTTTCTGCGCAGCTCAACTTTCTGCGCATGGAACGCCCCACGCCTGATAATCATTGCAGCTACCTCTCTACACCACCCCATTTTGCGCATACCAGCTCTGAGAGATAGTGCAAACTTCTTTGCAAATATATTCACTCCCCTTTTCTCCTCAAACAAAAGAGACAGCTCCACCATATATAATTCATATGTGCGCATACCAGCTCTGAGAGGTAGTGCAAACTTCTTTGCAAATATGTTCACTCCCCTTTTCTCCTCAAACAAAAGAGACAGCTCCACCATATTTGCGCATACCAACTCCGAGAGACAACCCCTCCCTTCCTTCATAGAGAGAGACTACTCCACGATTATATCTAATGCATTATAACAATTTTGCTTCATGAAATTCTAAGCTTCATAAAAAATTTTGCTGAATCAACATTACTAAATCGCAATATAATTGTTTTAAAATTAAATACTTAAAACCACAATAACTGACTCAACTTTTAAAACAATTTTCCACAATTCATCAAAATTTTAATACTTTAAATATCAATTTCACATTTTTATCAAATTTGATTCAATTTTAAATTCAAATTAATATTCTGTCAATAGCAATTTTACAAAATTGTATTCCTAATTCGTTTTTTATTTTCACTTTTTTATTATTCTTATCTCTGTTAGACTCCACAACAGTCTGAAACAAAAATGAATTTTTCTAATTTCAACAAAACATAATCAAAAACTAAATTAATTATTTTGATTTCCATTATAACATAATCTCATAATTTTATATACGTTTATAAACAATATGTTATCTTTTCATAATTCAAAATAAACCATCAAAATAAATTATCACAAAATTAGAGTTGCTCCGTTCACTCTTTATCATTAATTTTGTTTTGTTGTTGTTTATTTACAATGCGCATAAATCAAAACAATGCCGCGTAACAAGTAGAAAATGGAATAAGGTTTTAATGATCATAATACATACAAAACATTAATACCATAAAATGTCATCTATAATAGCAGTATTCCATGCCTCGACTTCCGCTACAAGATCATCTTCATAATCACGTGCCCCTAAACCATCGACATACGCCACTTCCTTCGTATCCTCCCCTTCATTCACCTCTCCTTCAATTTCACCAACCAATTTCTTTTTATCAATACTATTTTCATTCTCTTTAAAACTCTTTTGCCCCGTCTTATAAGGAACAAAAGGCTTGTTTCCCCACCGCAAAAAGTATTTTCCTTTAGGATTAGGCAACTTTTTATCTCTAATATCAAAACAATCCCTCATCATGTGACCTTTTCTGTTACAATAATAACAAATAAAACCACCTTGAATTGCGCCAATTAAAGGAATAAGTTCAGCTGGTCCGCCAAATTCATCAGCTAAATCAATTTCACATTGATTTATTTCGTATGACAAATTATCTTCATCACTAACCTGATCAATAGTTACAGGATTTGACTTGGAACCAACGCCACCAACCATCGTTTTAGCCAAAGCCATCTGGTTTGTTGTACATCCTCTAGCCATTGACCCTGAAATTTGGTTAAATTGTAGTCCTTTAACAATCAGTTGTGCTTTAACTATTAACTCTGTCCGAAACTTCGTTATCATTCGCACTTGTCCGTCACGCTCCAAATCCAACGCAAATTGACGCATCTGATTAGCCAAAAGTGGAGATAAGATCACATTACACACTTGAGAATAGAAATCCATAAACATATCATCAGTTGGTTTCGGATACGCACGTTTCCAGAAAGATAGTATCTTATCAAAAAATGCATCAATCTTATCATTCTCATGTTGCTTAACACTCAAATACGCATCTTTACACACATTTTTCATGTCGGGTGGTAAAAATGTCTCTCGCATCTTACACAAGTACCCCTTTAATGTTAATCGTCTATTCTCCATATCAGCAGGTTTTAGTGTATAACCACAAGCGGTTCTTACACCCACACACTTCTCAAACAAAATTTCCTTACACACTCGATGATTAGTCATATGATAACGTCTAGTAGTCATCCAAAACCTCTCCAAATAATCATCAAAGAAAATCACATCATCGTCAACCAAAAATTCAGGCGCATTTTTTCTGAACTGATCATCAAGTTTAGCACACGTTTCATTGTACCTATGTACATTCTCCTCCCCCTGCGAAACATACAAAGATCTATTTGGTACATAAACAAGAGATTTACACCAACTAACCTGCGATTCACTCAGTCCAGCTTCAAAAAAATTGAGCGTATTAAAATCCTCTGCTTTAACCTCAGAAAGGGCTGGCCACCACATGAGAACTCCATTGTAGATATTATCCACAGCATCAACCCTAGACAACTCCCAAAGTTTTATGATCTTATCTTCATGATCTTGCATTCCACCAAAAATAGTTCGAGAACCACTAGCAAACAATTTGGGCTTCTCCTCTGATCCTCCAGATCCTCCAGATCCTCCAGCCGTCCTCTGCCACGGCATAGAGTTATTCAAACTATTCTGCTGGTTATTCAAACCATTCTGCTGGTTATTCAAACCATTCTGCTGGTTATTCAAACCATCCTGCTGGTTATTCGAACCATTCTGCTGGTCATTCAAACTATTCTGCTGAGCAATCTTTTCCAGAATTCGCTGCTGGCCAGTCATAAACTCATCCACAACTGTTACATTCTCGGTTTTGATATCATTATCAACACTAGGCACTACCACCTTTTCAAGACGATCTTCTAAATCGTCCATCCGAGTAGCCAGTCCAGTAACCGCAGCACTATTAGTATCAACCTTATCCGTCAACTCCTGAACTTTCGTCTCCAGCGGCGCCACTCGCCCAGTCAAATTATCCAGCTTAGTCCCAAGATCAACCTGCATCGAGGCTATATCACCTTGCAACGAGGCTATCGACTCGAAGATGTACTCAAGCCTCTCCTCCGGAGACAGCTTCCTGAAATGAGCAATGTCCAACTTCATCGCTCACAAAAATATCCTGAATAAAAACAAAGCAAAGAAATAATACAGTCAAAAGAAAATCTGAGCTATAGATTCGTACTACACTACTGCGCCAAAATGACGTGTAGTAATAGCAAGAATAAACAGCTAAATATTCTAATAAAGTGTATTAATTCAAGACAAGTTTAACATACAATAATAATATTAATTATAATGGCAAGTATTCACTTTTATGTTCGTGCCGAGTTGCAGAGCAATGACTTGCCCCGAAACGGTTGACACAAGAACTAAAAGCTAATTTACACAATACATACATTGCTCTCAAATCAGGAAGAAAGGGACTATACATCACAAATCCATAAAAAAACTCTTATTGACCAGAACGATAAGACCCATTATTTTACTCTATGAAGAATAAATTCCTTTCTTTTATTTCATGTTGCTATTTGAATTATATTAAAGTATTAAATTTCTATTTATAAAATAGAAAATTTAAATTTATAAAATAGTAAATCAAAGAAAACTTAGTTTTAAAATAATTTGATACTGGCGATACGTGCGTAATGTGGTCAGATATTAAACTAAAATTTTACATTTAAATAAACATTTTAACCCTTCCAGGACGATAATTTGAAACAAAAAAATACTAGGATCCTAAAATATTTTAAAGAAAGAGAGACAAAATTATAAATACGGTGTTAAATAAAAATAATGAAACTTAAAAAAAGACGGAAGGAAAGGGAAGTGAGAGAATGGGACATTTAATCTAAAAAAATGATGCAAAAACGAATATTTAGGGATATGAAAATGGAAGAAAAAGATTAATATTCAATCTAGCCTATAGCGGTATAATTTTAGAACGCCACCTCTAGTGTGATAATACCGAAAGACTGAAAAATCAGCAGAAAACTTCCGTTAAATTTTAGGACCCTCAATTCCAAGAGAGCCAAAGCATGAATTTTAGATCAATTATCCACGCCATATATCCCTGTTAAATGGGTAATTTCTCCATACATTTTACCTACAAACCACTGAACACCAAGGATAGAAGATGAATTTTTAATCTCCCCCCTTTCTAACAATTATAATTTTGTCTTTTGTAGCTGGTAAGTGTTGGGGGGAAAGAGGAAGCTCTAATATCTTTTGTGAAGGAGTTTTTTTAAATGACACATTACCAAAAAATACCTAAAATTATAGATTTTAAGGGAATACAAAGGATGATATATTGAATCAGACACCCGATCTTGATAAACAAAATAAACCTCTTTAAAGATTCAAATTATTGGGGGAAAAGTTTGAGCACCTCAAGTTTGTATAATCCTATCATGATTTTAAAAAGGTAAACAAAGTAGTTCAGCCAACTAATAAGAGAGCCTGTCTTTAAAACTAAGGTGCCAGTATATCTTAAAGTAGATAATGTCTTTCCCCCAACCTGAAGCTAATAAAACAAAAGTTTCTAAATTAAAGAACACATTTTGTAAAGCTATAGTACATCATTTTACCCAATTTATTTAATGTCATATATTTTTCAGCAAAAAGGTAAATTTTATCTTATTAGCTTTATTAGAGTAAAGAGATTTACGAGTAAAGTAGATCACATAATAATGTAGATATATGTCCATATGAAACAGTAAGAAAACTTAAATATATTTAAAAGCCATGAAATACATAAATCGTACAAGTTCACAGAAATAAACTATGTATTATACAGGGTGGGGCAAATAAAACCGGACAAATTATATTTTCTTTACAAATGAAATAAAATCGTCAATTTTATTTCTTTTATTAAATTAATCATTATTAATAAATGTGTTAAAAACTTTACAAGTATAAAATATAGTTTACTGTCCAATGTTCCACCTTCCCTGGGTATCACGATATTAATGAGTAAATTAATATGACTACATTAAAGGAACATCTTAATGTACTAAAAGCTATAAATCATTAATAGGTAGAGAAAAAGAAAAAAAGAAGATTAAGAAACTTGTAGAATATGAGCATAAGATTACAGGGAGGTTGAGGACTTTGGGCTGTTTATAATACTGGTCCCCAAAGTTTTATGATATCGTTCGTTGGCTTAACACGTTTGGGGACTTTCATTGAATTACGATTGAATTTCGAAGTTGAGTATCCAAACTTTTCAAACTCTAATTATAATCTACAGAAAGGAAAATTTGGTACACCGACAAACCTTCTACTGCGACAAACGTTCTAAACCTCATAATGCGACAAACCTTCTAAAGGGACAAACGTCCTAATGCGACATCTATTTAGTAAAACGTCCTAAAATTTGTCTCATCCCTTTGGGTCCATGATAAGATTATCATTATAACTTTCCCATTAATATTGCAATATTTATATATTAACATACTTTTTAGTAATGTAGCTACTCTAAAACTATGTGTCTATATTTAGTTCTAGCGGCTACGCCCCTAGTCCAGGGTGGAGTTGAATTTGATAACCATTTTTTTATTTTAGATTTAAGAGAAATTTTTTTTTTTTGGTGGGGGGAATATTTTTTCTAGAGGCGATTTCTCTTGGATGGGTGGTGGTAACCTCCCCCAAAATAGCTATAAACCTTCCCAGGACCTATGAAAAGCTACCCTGTAAAGGATAACTCGATCGGTTCAGCGGTTAGCGAGATCCTTCGGTACAGACAAACAGACAGACAAACATCCTGTTACTTTATTATAAGGAAAAACTTTATATAATAAGATATGTCTTGTATTATTAAATAATAATTAGAACTGTATTTGGGATAAAATTTTTGCGATAAAACTTAATACAAACATAAAGGAAGCATATTATGTATAACGCCCACATCCAAAGAATAGATAGATAAATCTATATGTATACAACCTAAGATATCGTAAACGGCAGGAAGCTTAATATTTTTTTCTGTGTTAATTATTGATATAATTGTACTTGTTACTATTCAAAGCGTCCATTTGGTATGCTCTAAATATTCTTCTATTTATCTGATTCATCATATAAATATAGAAAACTTAAATAAAAGTCTTGTTTATGGAATTAAAAAAAAATGTATAGGATATTTTGCATAGGCTTTTTTTAGGCTTAGTTTAGAATTGGAAAAAGTTTCGACACTGCTATATTGAACCAACAAATCAAGATTTAATATAAGACGTGAATAATCTATAACAAACAGGCGAAATAAATTAAAAATAATATTTAGAGGAAAGATAAAAAGGTCGTCTTTATGCGATGTGTTGCCCCCCAAATTACGAAACCTATACGAATATTTTTTCCGAATTAATTTAGTTGTTGTGTAAAGCTGCCTCAAAGTTTTTAAGCCAACGAATGAGAAAATCTGTTTACAGTCAAATATTACTCTGAATAAGATCAGCAATAAATGTATGGTACAATGAGATATGGGGGAATATTTACCCCTCCCTCCAACCAATATTTTCACTTTCATTTTCCTTATTCCCCCACTCCTCCATCCTTTGGTTTTCACCCGCTTGACTTTGATTTCCCCTTGGGGATATTAAAACCATTAAGAAACTTGCTTTATTTACAGTGAGGGAGTAGGCATTGGACTTTAATTTGCACTTGTACCCAAAGATTTCTCATTAGTTGAACTTAATCCAGAAGTATCCAAACTTTTCCACCAATAAATTTAATAATTTAAACAAAAAGGGTAATTTTGTCATAACATAATTACGGGTGATCATCAATTTAATGTCTAGTGGTTATTCCTTGAAACTCCTGTTTGTTTTAGAACAAGAACAAATATTCTGCAATCAAAGCGTTATTGTTTGTTTTTATATAGTATTTAAGCTATTTGACCGTTCTTTTGTCTGTCTTTTCGTCATTCCGTAACTTGCTCAACGTCAATAAGCTACCAAACAAGAATGTTATCCAGTAATTTTTTGACAATTACTGCGGGAAAAAGTCCTAATAAATAAAAATAGCAGAATATATTTCTGTTTCTCTGTGTTTATCTATTATTGTGACAAATAGATGAGTCTTAATCCTGATTAGTTTCTGCGTGTTTATTCTTATATCATTCAGTCACAGATTTGTTTGTAGCGCAGCTACTCTATAACTTGGGTCTGTCAGTCTGTCCGTCAATCTGTAACTTCGTCAGAGTAATCCTAGAAGAATGATGAACTCTGCACTGTCTTGACACACACCATTACAGACTTGTGCAAACATAAACACACACACTTACATAAAACGCTGACGGTGGCTGTGCTAATGTTTTTTTTTGTTTCAAACTTAGTCTTTCTCAGTATTACAGTATATTCTATTCTATAATCTTATAATATGTTGCTTTTACACATTTTTTCGTCAAATTTGGCAAGGTATAGATGCTTCGCTTCTCATGTTCATAACAAAATGTCGCAGAATATACATTTGGATAATTTATATTTTTATTTAGAAAATCTTCTCTAAAATAATTTATTTTCAACTTCAATTGTGCTTATCAGAAAACCAAATTGTTTAATCTGTATGTTGAAGCATGGAAATATAAGGACAGTGCATTGGAAACAGATATACATAAAAAATGCCTATACTTTGCTAAATTCCAAACAAAAAGGCAACTAAGAATATCAAGAATTAATTAGTTATATACAGTTATATAAAACAAGCTTATCTTTGCTAAACAGACACTTTCCAACTTTACTCACATTTAGTAGCAAAGCTTTTCATTATTGCCAATGTTTGTATTTGTATGCAATATTTGTAATATAAGTTGTTTTTTATGGAGGGGACAATTAACTGTAAATTATACTAACCCCCAAAGTTTTTTTCTAGGGGCGATTTCTTTTTGTAGGGCGAAGGTACCCTCCCTTTAAAAAGACGTTTACATAGATACAGAAGCAGAAATTCTTTTACATATAAAGATATCATGAATTTAAATAACCTAACCCATATACAAATTTGTGTTGGTTAGCTATTTATGTGCTATTTCTGAACCTTATTGTCCTTATAACCAATAATATTCTTAAAAATTTAGACTAAATAACTGCCTCTCTATAATTTATAAGTTTATTTATGAGCTATCAAATTACTACAACAAAGTTTGAGTTCAAGTGAAAACTTTTAATTAAATTTCCTGCCCTATATATTTTCTTCATTTTTACCCTTTATTTTTATTAAAAAGCTGAAAGTTAGAATTAATATTCTAAACTTGTTATGATTAAAAGTAACTATTTTGAATAAAAGTTGGTAAAAACATAAACAAGGGAAAACTATTTTAATGAAAATGTCAGTCAATTTGTTAAAAAAAGCAATAGAAAAATAGGACTTGTTGTTATCATCTGCCTAATCAGCTGCTCTGGTTGCTGCAAATCATAATAGCAAACTAGATAAAATATATATTAGAGTTCAGAAAAAAAGGTTGAAACAAAAAATATTTCAGTCATTATTTGCAGCAGAATTTTTTTTATGGATACAGGATTAAAAAAACATTGTAGCAGTTAGACATAAATAAAATAGTTTTAAATACCGTTCACATTTTTGTTTTCTTATTGCTTTGACTCTCTTACATTTAATTTGCAAATTGATTGCTCTAGTTTAATAAACTTTTTAGAACAGATTTAAGTTTAAAGTCTGATTCAAGGTTTTAAGTTGAATGGGTGAATTTGATAGTTTTTGGCCTACTTTACATTTTACTTTACACTGATCTGTTTCCAATATATCGGATTATTCTACTACTCTACCTTCTTTAACAGAATCAGAGAGAGAGAGAGAAAGAGAGAGAGAGAGAGAGAGAGAGAGAGGAAGTTAAGGAGAGAGAGATAAAGAAAGGTGGTTGTATAAATGTTTCTTACTTTTAAAGTAATTGATATAAGATACATAAAAATCAAATTTTTAAATTTTTGGTAATTTCAGTAAGAAACACTCTATGATCTTAAGAGATACAACAATGGGTGACAAATTGATGTCAATCTCATATAATAAAAATATCTATTTAGTAGATTAAAATCATAGAAATCGTGGAAAAGTTTGAACACTTCTAGTTTATACCAACCTTTCAAGATCTAATAATAGCCCCCAAACTTTGAAACCAACAAATGAAAGATTTTATTAATTACATTGACGGTATTGACTCTCTAGACAATTTCTAATATCTATTGGTTTGTATCTATAGCTGGGTAAAGTGTTGTATTGAAGATCTTTTATATTCCACACAAAACATATTTTTGGCTTAATTGGAAACTTATTGGATGTATAACAACAATATGTAACAATAGATACTATCTTGTTAAAAGCGAAGCTTTTCGCCTTTAACGTTAGTTCTGTCTGTCCGTAAAACAGATTATTTGGGTTTTCTAGAATCGCTAAATGAAAATCAAACTTTAAATGAATTTTCTTGCAAGAATAAGGTACGATTTAGAAAGCGTAGCAAGTTTGTTTTCAATTTTCAGTAGAGATATGATCCTCAAATCAAATCGACTGACTAACAAAATGATTTTTGATTTTCTTTTATGCAAGTATAATCAAGTATCTTTACTCAGTCTAGTTTTACATTTCATCTTCATGTTTTCAAACAAATGAAACATAATAGGGAACAACAATTAATTTTGCATTAATTACTCTATCACTATATCCCTGAAACGTAAAGTAGGAAGTAATTTTGTAATGAGCATACTGTGTATACAAGAGTCAGGAAGGGAGGGGACAATGACTGATACACTTTATCATTTCAGTTATTAAATAAGAATTTTACTTTCAATAAATTGGGGAAAACTCTTCTTTCTTTCGGGTACGAAGGAGAAACGGGGTAATTTTTTCGCGTATTACGCATAAGCTAACCGGACAGTGTCTCAAAAATCAGCCATGTGACGTCATAAAAATGAGGGAGATGAGAGAAGAAGTGGGAAAGAACCCCTTAAAAATAGATGGATAATCCCTCATTTTTATGACGTCACATGGCTGAGTTTTGAGTTACTCAATAAATTGAGTGTAACCTTAACAGTCTGACCTAATAAGATCATTTTACTAAAAGATATTACTCAACTTTACAAAAAATACGTGAAAAAAATACCATATTTTTTTCATAAAAATAAAAAGAAAGTTTGTTTTATAATCCATTGTGTTATACCTTTATCCCTGATAAAGAGCTCCTCTTGTATTGAAGGAGCAGTGAAGCAGCCAATTTCTTAACTTTACATCATCTTGTTAACTAAACTTTTAGTATTAATACAAAACAACTAAATTTTGTAGCAAAAATTTTGGAAAATTTGGATGCTCCCCTTAAGATTTTTGACACCACAATTAATCTAAAATCTGGGGTGGTGTATTTGGGTGTTAGCTTTAGTGCCAGGGGGTGGATACAACCCTCTTGTTGTTCACCAACCCACTAAAATTAATTTTAACAGGGTGGTGGATAATTGAAAATTTAAACACTAGTTTGAACCAACCAATCAAGATTTTATAAAAAGAGCAAAGTATTTAGGCTAACAAAGAGGGTAAAGTGTTTATAAAACTTTAGGTACCTTTATAATTAACCACTTAATGAGCACTTCCGCTGTTATTTGTAATTTTGTAACGTATAAACACTTACTTTTAATTTCTCAAGGGATTGTTAACGCTAAAACTTTATTTGAATGTATGAAATTGTATTTGTAAGTATATGAACTGTAAATATTAGTAAGTATGGGTGGCTACCAATGCGTTTTTTTTTATAATTGTCACTTAGTCCGTATGTTGTTAATTTAAACAATGAAAATTCTTTAATAACTAACTTTGTCTGTCTGTTAATCTGTAAAGATAATGGGTTGATATGATATTTATTACTTTGTTTGTATATTATTTATTCAAATTCTTATTTTTACAGCATAATTTTATGTATTTTGTCAAACTTGTTTTTTAAGCTATGATTTAAAAATTAACTTACATTACAAAATATTAAATAACAAATACCCTGATTTGCCTATTGTCTGTGAAAAATAAGAATCCAATTCCGGGAGAAAGGGCACATTAGACTGGAAATACTAATTGTTCCCAATGTTTTATATACTTGTTGCCCCAAATACTTTGGGTACTGTTAACAAATCTTGATTGTTTGTTTCACACTAGCATTACAGTGTATACACTTTTCAGCCAATATTTCTAATCTACCAAAGAGATGTACATATATTTATTTATATTAGTTACGGTGGTGAGAGTTCGAGTTCAAGTCCCCATGTGGCAACTCGAATTTCTCAGTCGCAATTCATTCACGCAACTTCCCCTTGGTTGTGTAAGAAGGGTGATAATTTGGTAAATTGGATACTCAATAGTCAAGTACATAAGATCAGTACAACCCTTACCCAAGCTCCTCTGAGGGGAGCGTCATTCATTACGGTGACTTAATTTGGGACACCTGCCATACTCGTCGAGGGTGAAGTAATAATGAGTAGGTCCCTTGAGATACGGGTCAAGTAGTTGTACTTGAGCGTGGACCTTGAGCTGGCCCTGGTGCTAGCATACAAAAGTGTCTCGTCCTACTCCATGACTACCTAGGTTTAAACACTAAGAAGCTACACACACATCTATTTATTGTCCTTCATTATCTTATCCCCAATTGTCCCTGGTGAAAAATATAAATTTAATTCAACCTAAGACCGCCTTTAACAAAGTGGCTTCTAAGAAGAATTCTAATTGTAAGATTACTTTATAAAAATTTGGATAAACTAGACTGAAATACTGCTGTGACTTTAGGTAATGTTCATTTCTTGAAAACCACCAAAAGTATCCGAATCCGATTTCCTGAGAGGAGGGTCCCACAATTGTAGTCGGACAAAGGAAATATTTTAATAGAGAAGTTGTTATCATACAAAGTAGAACGATGCCTATCTGTAGGTTCTTCCGTTTGCTCATATGTCCGTTTGTTGGCGCTTAAAGATATAGCTAACCGCAAAAGCCTTTCTCAGGGACTAACCCAGTCTTTAATTATTTGGTTGGTGGCGCTGACTGGCTAATTAGCGGAATACTGTCCATAAAACGATCAGAAAAATATATTTTATTCTATGGCTCGTTAGAAAAAAAGTAAATTAGATATACAAAAAGCGCGGTTTTAGATTAAAAGGATCAATAAACTGTTATATTAATTATAAAGAAAGGTTTAGTATCAAATAAACTACCAATAAAAATATCTAAAAATGGTTTTAGCGCATTTTTCTTATGCCTAAATCTTTTAAGAAAATAATTAGATTATCTGTAGTCGACTTTGGGGGGACAGTACTCCCTCCCTGGTTGAGATATGACCTTTAATCTTTGATATGTTCTAGTACATGTCCCTAATAGTATCTGTATACATTTTTAGCTCTATATCTATACTTTGAAGTGTTTTGCAGCCATTCTTGCAAAAGGTTGAATATTTGAGCATAAGAAAAATGCGCTGAAACCATTTTTAGATGTTGACACCTAAGTTTTGAATTTTAGATTTTACTGTTTTTTTAAAATAAAAACTGAAATATTTTTTTGTTGTTCTATTAATTGCCTTAAAAAACGAAGAAAATAAGCCATTAATCATTAAATTCTGATAACTATAAGTGGGGTAAAATTGCTTTAAAAAAAGTTCTCATAAAGTAACACACTGTATTAAAAGAACTGTTACGCTGTTTCGGAGTGATATACGGACAGGCTAACCAGTGGCGTGCGAACCGAAGGGGGCATTTGGGGCAATCGCCCCCACCTAGCGACCAAAACGCCCCCACCTGCCCCCCCCTAGACACCGCCCCCCCTGCCCCCCCCTAAATGTTGAAAAATGCCCCATTTTGCCCCCCCCTGGTAAACAAAAATGCCCCTTTTTGCCCCCTACCCTACTAAAAGCAAAACTTTCCCAGTTTCCAAATAAAATATGAAGACTTACTCAAAAAAAAAAAATTTTTGGCGCTTCGCGCCAATCAGACAGTTACTATTCATTTAACCTTGCCGAATTTTTAGTGTAGAAATTAGGTTATAATTTCTTTTTACTGAACATAACAAACCAGGTAATAGGAAGTATTTTATTTTGTATAATATAAACTTTTTACCAAAGAAATTTTGTATATCCCCAATGATGAATGATGATACACAAAATTACCCCTTATATAGATTACGATTAGTGGATGAAACATATGGAAACTCAAATTAATTAACCAACCAATCAAAATTCCATTTAAGTCCCCAAAGTTGTTAAGCCAATGAATAAAAAAAATGTTTATATGAAATATTGGGGACTAGTGTAAGAAATAGCCCAAAAACTCCTCCCTCCCTGCATATTTGAAGAAAAAAATTTGTGCTTTGTGCCCTTCCAAATGGTTTCTGCTTTTTATCACATTGTATATTTTGTTGTTATTTCTACAAAAACATTTTTAAACATCAAATATTTAATCAAAAAGTTATTTTATATAAAAAAGAAACAGCGTTGATATTTATCTAAGCCTTTTTCTCAACACTGTATGTCTGTCTAAATGAATAACTATATATTATGTCATATGATGTTTAGGATAAGTTTATAATTTTTTTGTGTACATACCCTTACAATTTTATGGCAATTTTCATTAAAAACCTTTAAAACTAACTACACTCTATATTCCTAACTTGATAAAATACGTCACTCTTGTTGTCTTTAATAAATTTTTGGAAACTCTACTTCATGAAAAATTGACAGATTTTTAAAGTGCCATTTGACTTTTTAGCTTTTCTATAGTTCACTATGGCTGTCAGTTCGTAATACTAAGGGTGAAATGTGATTTTCTCAACTGCAATTAAGGATAGAAGGCTAAAACTTAATGTTAACATTCCCATCATTATGGAGTATAATTAACTATTAGAAATTCATTGAGTTCGGACTGCTTTTCAGGACATTTTTGGCTATTTTTGTATCTTTCACAATTCCCCCATTGTTTGGTCCAATTTACAAAATTTTTGTAGATGAAGGTTTCAAAATCAAATTCTGGGTATAGTCCCTTTCGTGACATTGCCTCTTAAGGGGCGTTTCGTTGTATTTTCACAGTAGCTTTTCCCCTATTTATAGCCCCTGCGGGGCCAATTGCCTAACCCTGTGGGGAAATCACCTAACCTAACTTAACCTTTAATAACCTATTAAAAGCTACTGTGAAAATACAACGAAATGCCCCTTAAGAGGCGTTGCAACGGAAGAGACTATACCCCAAAGTTTTCCATATTTCTAAGAGATTTTTATATCTGTAGATAAAAGGACAAGTATTTTTTTTATTTTTAACATAGTTATTTATATCTTTGGTTTTATGGTATGATACATTTTTTTGTGGATTATAATATCAAACAAAAAAATATCTCGTTGTTCCAAGCATCTAGTATGTAATTTACTTTGACTGTCACCACACATCATACAGGAAAAAGGATTTGTGACTTTTTCTACCTAAAATATATATTTATTTCAACAAATGCTCTTTAAATCTTCTTGTCTGTATTTTTATTAATAAATTTTTGTGCTTTGCTACTTATAGATGTATTCATCCTTGTTGTCATACAATAAAGAAATATTTAAAATCAGTTGTACATATTAGGTAAATTTTGGTAAATTATTTCCAAAATGAGTGTTTTTACCTCCTAATTTTTTGTTAATGGGGTTATTCATCATCCTTCCTTCTGAGATTTTATAACATCCCCTTCCACCCATAAAATAATATGAATATGTTTTGTTGGGGGGAGCGGGAGGTTAAATTATCATCTGTACTTTTTTTTCGAAGATGCTTTCTAGCTCCCATCCCTTCAGTCATTGCAGGGTGGGGAGAAGGGATGGGGGAGAAGGAATAGGGGAGAAGAGATGGGGGGGGGAGATGGGGGATAGAAATGGGGGAAGGGATGGGGAAGAAGGGATAAAGACTATAATTCCCATAATTAAATAATCCCACCCCTTAAAACGCCCTTATTTAAAATTAGTATATATAATCAAAATGCCCCCCCCTAAAGCAAAGTGCCCCCCCGGGGCACTTTGATTTAGGGGGGGGCAAAATTTTACAAAATCTTCAAAATGCACCCCCCTAGACAAAGTGCTTCGCACGCCACTGGCTAACAGACGGACGTACCATTGTTATAGAGTAGCTTCGCTACTTAGATTGACCTGCTATTTAAAATCTAATGTTATATCTCTGTTAGAGGAATATTCATCAAATATTGTCTCAGTGTAATCTTTTTCCAATATCATTAGTGAACACTTTCTAAAGCAAAACTTTTACAGCTCCCCAAAGAACAAAACAAGGATGAATAAATTCATAGCTGCATAAAACAATAGTGTCTGAAATTATGATTTATATTCACTTTTAATCAAAGAGGTAGAGAACATTGGACTATAATAGTCCCTAAAGTTTTCTCATTCTTATTTGTTTAATTCAAATTAGTCAGGGAGAGAGGGGACATTGGGCAGTTTATTACACAAGTCCACAAAGATTTAGAATAACTTTTGTTCATTCTTTGGCTCAACAACTTTTTGCTGGTTGGTTTAGTAAGTTGAGTATCCAAACTCTTAACCACTAAATGTAAGCTATAAATGGATAATTTTGTGTATAATTATTGGGGATTTCCATTAATTTATCGTACATTGTCTTCAACGTTTTCCTCTAATGATTTAAAATTTCAGATCAGGTAAGTTTTTTTTATCACAATTAGATTTTAAGATAACTCATAAGATAATTGAAAATCAAGTATTACTAAAGAGTAGCTACGCTTTCAACAAAAGAGGATTTTTACACTTTTTCTTACTTCATCATAATCAGCTTAGGGTGGGGATTAGTGGAGAGGGGCGAGATAAAAGGAATATACACTCTGATAAAAACAAAATTGGTATCAGATAGCATTATATAAATGTCTTTAATTAGATAATCATCAATTTCTTTTTCTATATTTCATTTTAGAAGCAGCTTATAGTGCTTATGATAAATTACAATACAAATGACCAATGATAAGCCAGAATATATTTTCCCATTGGTCAATTAAAAATGTAAATTTACCAATCATTGGTCATTTGTATTGTATTACCTCATTATTTCAACTTCAGCTTCTCATTTCAACTTTTCGTGTTATGACCGTTGGTGACTTTGTTTCTTTGAAATTATATCAAATTTAGAGATTTCTTTTCTATGGATCTTTATCTATTTTCTTAAAAGATGAAAAGGCTTAAGAAAAAGAAAATATTTTTCCTTTTTTTGATTAGTATCTTGTCTAAAAGATTACATTTTTTCCTTATTAAAAGAATTAAAAATGAATCCTTTTGTTGAAGTATTTTTAATATAAATAATTATTCATAAAAAGCATAAACACAAACGATTTTCTGATGCATTATAATAAATATCAAACAACGATGAATAATGCCAGACTCAACAAACAGACAAACTAACATTGACAAATATAAAGTGATACCTTTGTTTAATATATTTTGGGCAAAGTAGACAGATCCTTAGTGATCTATTCATTGTTACCCGGGCAGAACTGATTAGGATTTAGGTTGTTTTATTGTTATAGTAATTTGAATTGTGTTTTATATTTTTTTATGATTTTATGACTTTGTTTAATTTTTATGCCCAAATAAATATGTTTATGTTTATTCTTTATTGAATGATATATAGAAGTTTAATAAAATTCTGTGTAATTTAACCTTAAAATCATTTAAATACAGTATTTCTGACAGGGTTGAATTTGGCCTAAGAGAGGGTGGGGGATTACATGAACTCTTGGGGTGAAGGAACTATAGAGTCTAGGGGCGAGGCCGCTAGTATATAATAAAGTATATCTCTAAAGGCCAGATATATAGACACACAAACAAATTTATCTTTCAGTCCTTTCAACATTGAGACCAATAAATAAATAAACAAGGATAACATAATCCAGCATCCAAAGGAGCCAAGCTAGAATATGCTCTATTCTACATTTCTAAACCTTTGTGAACCATTTGTATAGTCTAAAGGCTTAAAAATCATACGGAATTGTTTAGATTCGGTCGTTTTTTTGCCAAAAGATCTCGCTAACTGCTGAACAGATATGGCTCTTCATTATAGGCTCCGGAAAGGTTTTAGACTACCCACAGAAAAAATCTAGGCTAAAAACCTCTTTCCTCTCTATTTTTTTAAAGGGAAGTATATTCTAAACGTATTATAGAAAAGATTTGCCTTCAATAAATAAAATCTACAATTTACTCCAGTATTTTACAAATATTTCAAATATATACAATTTTAAACAACAGATTTTCTAAATTTATACACATTTATCTTCTATCTTTATTTTATTTTAAAACAATTTTAAATTTTGAATTAAAAAGATTTTGACTTCTAAATATCGATAATGACTATTTTTATTGGAGATATAAATCATTTACAATTTTTGTTTCATATTCCCCTTATTGCACCCAGGGTTTAGGAGAATTATTCTGAAAATTAAACCCGAATAAGAAGAGATGATGGGGTGTTGGGGGGTAGAGGCAAGGATGTCCAGGGATTAAAGGGATAAGACGATGGCGGATGAATTGATGTACATCCCCAATGATGATATTCAAAATTACTCTCCTAAAAAAACTGGCCAGGAAAAATAGTGCACAAAAGAATAATCATACATCTCTAAAGTACAAAAAAATATTTGATTAAAGATATTAAAATCAAAATTATGTCAAACTCATTTTTTTCATTGTCTTTTGTTTTTAGAAAATCCATCCCTCCCCTGCGGGACACTCGGCTAAACAGCTAACAGCCTCTTTAAAGATGGGGGGGATATAAAGTTCTCAGATTTCCCCAAATCTCCCTAAATTTTCAAAGAATCGTATAGCAGCTCTACGATTTGGTTTGTCGGTTTTACAATAATTGCAAAATTCTAAAATCCTATTTTTTTATATCCGTAAGATCTCGCTAACCACTGAACCGATTGTGTTCTCCTTTTTAGGAAAATTCCTTATAGGTCCCGGGAGGGTATAAGTCTGTTTCTAAATGAAAAGTCTTAAATGGTTTAAGGCTATTTTTCTGACCACCTACAACCTCTTCAAAGCCACTAGTATACAAAAAAATGAAAAAATACAGCTTCAAAAAATAAAAATGTTTTTGGCATTTCTATTTAACTTAAATTAAAAATTATTCTTGTGATATCATATTTGCCTTTTATGTAAATAAATTGTTAAGAAAAAAATAACCTAAAAGAAGTCTTCTCAGAATTTAATTTTAAAACAATATCAAACGAATTATTTTTTAATTTTTAATTAATATTTCACCTGAATCTATCTAGCATTGTGAATTTTTTTTACACTTTTTTTGCCGCGTTACTTTATAATAATACCATCCTTGTTAAGTCCGTATTTAGAGGTTGACGTAGGAGTGGTTCTAAATCCCTGCTAACAATCACTAATACAATTATATATCAATTATTTTTTAGCTAAATCATCTTCTATTTAGTTTTATTGTTAGGTTTTGTATTTTATTTTGTTTTTAAAATCTATCAAAACAAAGAAATAAGAAAATTAACAGAAACAGAAATTAAAAAATAGAGAAACGTAGACAAAAACAATGAGATTAAATAATGAATATAAATTTCTTAGCACATATCTATAATACAAAGTAGAACGATGTCTGTCCGTCTGACCGTCTGTCCGTCTGTCTGTCCGTCCCTTAAGATCTCGGTAACCACTGAACCGATCGGATTCTACTCTTCAGGGTATCTACCTATTGGTCCTGTGGTGGGACATCCCCAACCCCCCAAAAACCAAAAAATCCCCCCCCATTTTTTTTTTGCTAAAGATTTCCTTGGTTCTTTATTTTTTTTGTAGAAGATTTCCTTGGTCCTTTTTTTTGAAGGAGATTTCCATGGTCCTTTACGATTTTCGCCTTATTTTTTTTTTATCACCTCTTGGGGCAAAGCCCCTAGAGGCTAGGGGCGAAACCGCTAGTTCTATTAAAAAGGCAGTAAGATTTTTTATCTTCCCTGTAAGATCTTGCTAACTACTAAAGGAATTTCTATTTTTCAATATAAATCTTGAGATGGTTCTAGGGTATTTTTCTGTCCCCTACTTCCCTCATCCGATTCATAATCATAAAACATTTTCTTGTTGACAGATCAACTTGAAAAGTATTTGCATAATAGTTCATACTTAAGAAGTTTAAAATCAATCTTTTTTTATGGAAGATTCGTTTTGTTCATTGGTAATTTTTAAAAATGAAGATAAAATTATATTTGTTTATATATAAGTCTCAGTGGCGTGTGTAAGTGTACTAAGCTTGTTAAATCTTGTTTGTAGTGTATAATATCTCCCTAGGGAGGTCTATATAGCTGGCTACAGTACACAGTATGAATTAAAGTATACTCTAGTGTACTTGTTTGTAGTATATAATATCTCCACTAGGGAGGTCTATATAGCTGGCTACAGTACACAGTATGGAATCAGAGTATACTCTAGTGTACTTGTTTGTAGTATATAATATCTCCACTGGGAGGTCTATATAGCTGGCTATAATACACAGTATGGAATCAGAGTATACTCTAGTGTACTTGTTTGTAGTATATAATATCTCCCTAGGGAGGTCTATATAGCTGGCTACAGTACACAGTATGGAATCAGAGTATACACCAGTGTACTTGTATGTAGTATATAATATCTCCCCAGAGAGGTCTATATAGTTGGCTACAGTACACAGTATGGAATCAGAGTATACTCTAGTGTACTTGTTTGTAGTATATAATATCTACCCTGGGAGGTCTGTATAGCTGGCTACAGTACACAGTATGGAATCAGAGTATAATCTAGTATACTTGTTTGTTGTATATAATATCTCCACTGGGAGGTCTAGATAGCTGGCTACAGTACACAGTATGGAATCAGAGTATACTCTAGTGTACTTGTTTGTAGTATATAATATCTCCCCAGAGAAGTCTATATAGTTGGCTACAGTACACAGTATGGAATCAGAGTATACTCTAGTGTACTTGTTTGTAGTATATAATATCTACCCTGGGAGGTCTATATAGCTGGCTACAGTACACAGTATGGAATCAGAGTATAATCTAGTATACTTGTTTGTTGTATATAATATCTCCACTGGGAGGTCTATATAGCTGGATACAGTACACAGTATGGAATCAGAGTATACTCTAGTGTACTTGTTTGTAGTATATAATATCTCCCTAGGGAGGTCTATATAGTTGGCTACAGTACACAGTATGGAATCAGAGTATAATCTAGTATACTTGTTTGTTGTATATAATATCTACCCAGGGAGGTCTATATAGCTGGCTATAGTACACAGTATGGAATCAGAGTATACTCTAGTGTACTTGTTTGTAGTATATAATATCTACCCTGGGATGTCTATATAGTTGGATATAGTACACAGTTTGGCATCAGAGTATACTCCAGTGTAATTGATTTTGTATAGGTATACTAAGCTTGTCAAGTATTATTTGTTTAGCTGCTCAAAAATACTGCAGTGTGCCAATTAACCCTTCTGCTAAAACCCTAGACGCATCAATTATCTGCTTAAGAACACTGCAGTGTACTCATTTAACTTACTACTGTACCCTGGACTCATTATTTATCTGCTTAAGAATACTGCAGTGTACTCATTTACCTGACTTCTATACCCTGGACGCATCAATTATCTGCTTAAGAACACTGCAGTGTACTTATTTACCTTGCTGCTATACCCTGTACGCATCAATTGTCTGCTTAAAAGCTCCAGTGTACTCATTTACCATACTGCTATACCCTGGACAAAAATTACTCAAAAACACTGTAGTGAATTTTTTAACCCCACTGCTATACCCTGGAGAAATCAATTAATTTAAAACTAACTTTATATCACTTAGCAATGGCCATGACCAACAGTTTTTAGCAGCAAAGCTTCTGTATAATATGATTTGCTTTTAATTGTCATAATAATTCTATTTAGATAAGAGAACACACCTTAGCATCTAGGTATGTCCTAGGTATGTATACAATTTTGTTTATACTTAAAAAATATTCTGCCTATAAAATTTCTATAAAAGTGTTTGTGTTTATTCGTCATACCTTCCAAATTTAAGGCTTCGCTTTTATGGACGTTATCATCCTAGTTTTTTACAATCAGATGTGAGTGTCATTTTTATGTATCAAATGATAAATAAATTTAGAATATGAAAAAATAAACAAACTGCTTACAATTAGCATTATTTTATATTTTAGTTGATCTAAAAACATTCTAATTCAGCAGAATTGTTTCTTCATTTAAAAATTATTAAATATTAAACAATTGTTATCATTATCATAATTAAGCTTCATTTTTTTGCATTTCATAATAATGAAAATATAGAAATAACTTTTGTAAACAAATTCAATTATTTGTTAATAATTTTAAAGATTAACTTAAAACTAAAGTTTTGTTTTTGATTTTCCTATAACTTATTGTTTTGTTAGTAAATGATTTGTTGACCAATTTGAAATGGCCAAAACAGAAATATCTAGTGACTTATTACTTTTGATTGTTGAAGACAACTTCAAATTGTTAAAGCATTACAAAAGAAAACTAAAGTTTTTAAATTTTTTCTCTAAGTATTTGTAATTTAACAAGGATGACAACATCCATAAAAGCGAAGCACTGAAACGGTAGGACAAACGGACACTAACACTTGTATATTGTCAGAACTGAATAATCAGAATATAAATGTATAAATGTCGAAGCAAAATTGTAAGTAAAATTGTTAAAAAAACTGCTTGATACAGAATAATGTTTATGGACATACTTACATTTTTAGGACTTGATTATAGAGTTGCTTTGCTTATAATATTGTACTTTGTTGTCCCAGTAATCAGTATACCAAAAATCAGATCAATCGGATTATTAGATCACATAAAAATTTGTTGTTAAAAAAGTAAAAAATCAACATGTTTAAAATGGACGTACGGACATTCTGGTAAGGATTATAGAGTTGCTACGCTTTCTAAATCGTACCTAACTACTACAGGAATCACCATGCAAAGTTTGAAATCAATAGGACAATTCTAACATGCCTAAATTAGCGAAAAAAGCTATCCGTTACGGACGGACGGACGGACCGACCCTAATTATAGAAAAGCTTCGCTTTTAAAATAATAGAGGTTGCGTCCCTTACATCTATGTGCTTTGTATTCAACGTAAGATGGAGGGGAATAGAAAAAAAAAACACTATCCTATGACTTAAATTCAAAATAGAATAGTTTAACATAATACAGAAACATATAGGAAGCTTACCTAAAATGGAAAACGAGATTTCTTAAACGAGAATCTAAAATTGGTTAGCGAGATCTTAACGGACAAATAATATTGATTTACTAGAATTAAGAATACTATAAAATCTCGACAAAATTTTTAACTTTATTGCCAAAAACATAAAATTGGGAAAACTAGAGGACTTAAGATTTTGTGGGCTTAATTGAGTGGAAATATTGCTCACCCCCAATCTCCCCCCTCCCCCCATAAAACATTTACCACAATTTTTCAACAAAAAAAATGTGAAAGGGATTCATTTTTCAAAGCTGTCAGTTGTGGCAAATTTATTTTACAGTTTTACAAATTTCTTGGAAACTTTGCTGTTTTCTTTTTAAGATAATTCTTTTTTTTTACTTCAAATAGCTTTAATTTTTATAATCATTTTTTACACAAGAAAAGTACTTATAATCAAGATGAATAGTTAGAAAAAAGGAAATTACTTTTAAAATTGCCTTCATCCATTCTAAAAAACACAACCAATGATTCAGACGATGCAGAAATAATTTGCTTCGTATTAATACCAAGGCTCAGCAGCCCCCATCAGCCTCGACTTACCCTCAAATTCAAACCCGTTTAGATGCTTTGAATTTTTCTTTAAAAAGAGGGATTGCCATATTTGAGTCATGTTTGAATTTCCAGCTGATATTCAAAATTGTAAAAGGTTGATTTCTACGAGGGTTATAGTCATCTGATGCGCGGCGGCAGAGTCATGATAAATACCTATTTCCAACTAAACCTGTTGTATAAAGCAACTAACGTCTAAGAGTTTGAAGCAAAATATCTTAAATAATTGGTCTGTTATTTTTAAAGAAGCGAAGCTATAAAAAGGTAGGGGTTTAGTCTAATTTTCAATTAGTTTGCATTTTCCCCCTTTATGTCAAAAGCTTTTTTCAAAGCTATCAACACCAAATGAACTAAAGCAAAAATATAAATAAATTTTTATTTTTCTTGTTTGAATTAAAGTCTTAAGTAAGACCTTAAATGAACTATATCTAAATGGTCTTTTATCTGTCCTGCATATCTTTTTATACCTATGTATAAGTTAAAAAAATATTTGTAATTCAAATTATGTCATGAAAAATCCTTTAATATTTTTTGTAAAAAGCTTTGAGACTTTTGATTTTTGATTTAATGTCAGTATCAAAATGTTATTGCAACCGAATAGTATCATTACAAAACATAGTGAATTACTAATAACTTTTTGTTATTTATGTTAAATCATATGTATATATAGTATATGTCTATACTTGGCATTGTCCTGCCCCCCAATATTGGTCATCTTTTACAGGGTTTGGGTATTACAAAGCAAAATAAAACGCAAGTTTAAAATTTATTATGCATTCGTTTTTATGATCCCAATTACACCTTTAAAAACAGAAACTTACTGTTTTAGGAAGGTGTATTAAGGGGATGTAGAGGGTTGTATCCACCCCCCTAATTTAGCCAGGGGATGAATACACCCCCCATTCTGCACACCTATGGATTAGCTTTAATCTGTACAACTTATGGACATTATGACATTATGATTTATTATGTTTTTATGTTTTGTTATATTTTTTTCTCTCGAATGTTATTATTTAGTCAAACATACACAAATTATCAAATTCTATTTTCTTATAAATCTAAAATACTTTTAACCCTATCCGGGGGGTATACATATAATTATTATTCATGGGGGGAGGGAGGGGTGGTGTACAAGAATAAATATTGGTAGGTTACATCAATTTATCGTCTAACCCCTTATAGTTTCCCTGGTTATACCCATTACCCATTGATCTTTGAGAATCAGATATAATAATAAATAAATCTATGTATTATCTATTAAAACAAAGACTACATCATATGCTGTGCTTAGTAATTTTTGCTACTTCAACCCCCTATTACCCAATACTCATATAAGATATCAGATTCAATATTGAGAAATCAAACTAGTAACAACAACTAAAAGGATGACAAATACCTAGTTGTCCGATAAGGTACGTGAGTTTACAAAATACAAGGGTAAATACCTCTTTTATCAGAGAGAGAGAGAGAGACCATGAACTATTTATTACAGTAGTCCCAAAAGTTTTATATTAATATTTTTTTATTAGTTGGCTTAACAACTTTGAGGACTTTTAAAAAATTTTGATTTGTTGCTTTATTTTATGAGTGTCCAAGTGTTTCAACCACAAATTGTAATCTGCAGAAGGGTAATTTTTAAAATTAACATTGGGGATATATATATTTTTCGGCCATTGTCTTATCCCTTTAGATCCCTGCACTTAAATACTGTTTTTAAAAGTTGAAATTAAATTTTGTTATAACAATCTCTTTATTTTGTACATTTCAGTAATTTATCTATAATACAAAGTAGCTTGATGTCTGTCCGTCTGTCCGTCTGAAGCTTAAGATCTCGGTAACCACTGAACCGATTGGATTCTACTCTACAGGGTATATACCTATTGGTCCTGTGGTGGTTTTAAGCTATTTTCTTGGGGGGTGGGACATCCCCAACCCCCCCAAAAATGAAAAATTCCCCCCCCCAAAAAATTTTTTTTTATATTTTTTTTCTAATTTTAATGTTTTTTATGTTTTTATATATTTTTACTAATTTTTATCAATTTTTATATTTTTTTATACTTTTTTATACTTTTTTATATTTTCTTTATATTTTCAATTATTTTTCTTCTTTTTAAATTTCTTTTCTTCTTTTAAACTTTGTTTTATCAAATTCAAAAAGATTGTGAAAACTTCCTTCTCCTGTGGGGAGAAGCCCTAAAAAGACTAATGGCAAAGAAATTTTAAAAAACAATAAAAAAAAGAAAAATTTCAAAGGTTTTAAATAATATAAATCAATATAAAAAGTTATAAAGAGTTATAAAATGTTATAAAGAGTTATAAAATGATATAAAGAGTAATGAAAAGTTATAAAATACAAAAAAATATCTAAAAATATGTAAACAAAATTTTTGAAATTCTCCCCTGAACCTTCAGAAATAAAGCCCCTAGAGGCTAGGGGCGAAGCCGCTAGTTTAGTAAAATTCAAGACAAACACATATGTACAAAACATATACTGTACGATATTGGACTTTGAATTTGACTGTTATCACTTAAAGTTGAGGGTTAAGGGTCGTTTGGGGAGACGGGAAAAGATACAAATTATAATCAAGTTTACTTTAGGATGCATATACTACTTATTTTAAGCAGTTACAAAATAGCACTTATAAACCAGGGATCTGAAGGGATACGACAATGGCCGATAAATTATTGTACATGCCCAATAGCGATGCAAATAATGACTCTTTCTACAGATTATATTTAGAGGTTGAAACGTTTGAACATTTAAGTTAATGAACCAACCAATCAAAATTCAATTAAGGACCCCAAAGTTGTTAAGCCAACGAATAGGAAAACGTTATATAAAGAACTTTGGAGACTAGTGTAATTAATATCTTGAAGCTCCTCCCTCCCTGATTATAAACAGAACACAAAAAAGATAATTGTATAATAAATCTGAATTAAAATTATGTCAAAAAGACTATTAGAAGCTTTTTATTCTTTTAATACTATTATGTTAGATAAATTTGATAATATTACCATATAATTTTTTTAATCTTTATAATACAGTAACAGGATCTATGTCTGTTTGTGTGTACCAAAGAATCTCACTAATTGCTGAACCGATATATGTTCTCCTTTACAATATAGCTTCTCATAGGTCATAGGCCAGAAAAAAAGCTTACAATTCCCCCGGAATATCTATAAATTTTATCGGAAAAGTATATTCATTTCCGAAATATTTAGAATCAGACAAAATATACCTTGTTACTTTATATTACAGAATATTATTAAATATCAAACATAACACTAGAAAATTCAGAACTAGGATATAATTCTTGTACTACACTTGATTTTGTTTGTGAGGGTTGTAGTTGAAGGGTAAAATTTTGATGGCTCATAACTTAGTTGTTTGTTTGGAAATACCATCTACCCAGGGTGGGAGGGGACGTAGGACTATCAATTATATTAGTACCCAAAGGCATGTAAACAAGCTATCTTATTGGTTTGATCAATAACTTTAAGATCTTCAATTGATTGGTTCTAGATGTTTTTAAACCAATTTTTTTAATCGACAGAAAGTTTACCTTCTTTGGGAATAGTTATTAATCGCATCGTGTTATAAACAGCTTTCCTCGGATATAAAAATGTACAATTATAAGATTAAAACCAGTTTCATTAGCCCCGAGATGACAAAGGCACCGGCTAACAAAACTGGTTTTAATCCTAAACCCGGCTGACAATTCTCTAGAATTTATAATAGGCTATTTTCCAAATAAAAATAATACAATTTTAAATAGTATCCATTATTAGTAGCGAAGCTACTCTATAATTTGAAATGTCCGTCTGTATGTATGTATGTCTGAAACGTTTTGGGGGAAACGTGATTTACTCAGCTCCTACAAAAGATAGAAGGCTGAATTTTTTTGTCAACATTCCCATCAATAAGGAGCATAATTAAGTATAAAACATTGTTAGCGTTTGGACTGCTTTTAAGCAGCTTTTTAGCCGCTTTTAATTTTCAAAACTGATTTTCTTGGCTCAAATCAGATTTCCATCAATATGGAGTATAATTATGTATAAAACATCAATAGCGGTTGGACTGCTTTTAAGCAGCTTTTTGGCCGCTTTTATTTTTCAAAACTTATTTGGTCGGCACCTGTAAAAGAGAGAATGCTGAAACTTCTTGTCAACAATCTTATTGATATGAAGCATTATTAAGTATAAAACATCAATAGCGATGAGACTGCTTTTAAGCAGCTTTTTAGCCGCTTTTATTTTTCAAAACTGATTTGCTTGGCTCCTGTAAAAGATATAAGGATGAAACTTCTTGTCAACATTCCTATCAATATGGAGCATAATTAAATATGAAACATCAATAGCGGTCGGACTGCTTTTAAGCAGCTTAGAGCCGCTTTTATTTTTTTAAACTGATTTTCTCGGCTCCTGTAAAAGATAGAAGGCTGAAACTTCCTGTCAACATTCCCAACAATATGAAGCATAATTAAGTATTCATCATCAATAGCGGCCAGACTGCTACTAAACAGCTCTTTGACCGCTTTTACTTTTTGCAACAGATTTTCTCGGCTCCTACAAAAAATACACTACTGTAGTACTGAAACTTGCAAATATTACTGACTTTATGCCCCATACTTAGGTATGAAAAATCTTTGGTAGTCTGATTGCTTTTAAGCTGCTTTTCTTTTTAAAACTTTCAGATATAAACCTTAATTTTTCAAAGTTTCATGATTTTAAGTTTTTGCATATTTATTTGCATATATATATCTTTCTTTTCTTTGTTATGAAAACAGTTAATCAGCTCTATAAATTACTTTGTCTGTTTGTCTATTTTATTATAGATTTTGTGCTTCGCTACTTATGGATGTTGTCATCCTTGTTTATTTTGAATTTATTGAGAACTAAAGATAGGGTCATTAGTCTTGCTTGTACTAAGCAAGAAAATCCAATATTCAAAAAGAAATACAATTTTGCATTTAATCTATTTTCGATATCAATGTCTGAATAGATTTGCTGTACCCTCATACAGACGACATTTTTGGGTAGATAGGTAGATAATGTATGGTTAATTAATCGATATAATGTTTAGTTAACTGGATAACAGATCTATAGTATAAATTTATATACAGATAAACACCTTACCCCCCCCCCCCTTTTTTAATGACCTTATCGTCTAATAGCAAATTGTTTTCTGCTACTTGGCCTTAAATCTAAAATTTAAGTAGCCTAAAACCATTTTGGGACCTTCATACATTTATCAAACTTTATTCTTTTTTTTAACTATTTAAAACACTCCACACATTTTATCTTATTTAAAAATAGTTTCAGATTCTGTTTTATGTGTAATATCTATTTTACAAGGTACTAAATAAAATAATAAATATTTGGCGTTTTCATAAAAAGTAGTTGGTTGACCACCGAACAACCCCCCCCCCCCTTCTTAAGTTCTTACATTATTAAACAAAATTGAAAATAAGGTTGTGTAAAAGTTTTTCTTTCGTTTGTTTTTTACTTAGTTTACTGTTTAGATCAGGTTAGGTAAGGATATGTTGGGTACTGGGTAGCCCCAGAGAGTTAGGGGCCCCAGGGGCATAGCAGGAACTTTATGGGAAATCAACAAATACTTTTTGCTGACCACAGACATGTCAAACTTTCTTTATACATATTGTATATACAACTAACAAGGAGGAAAATATTTAGGAAGGGGCGTATTGGCTTGGAAATTATACTTGTACTGGAAGTTTTGGGTATAGTCCCTTTCGTAACATCGCACCTTATGGGGCGATTATTCGTATTTTCCTTTTTCTCCTATTTCTAGCCCCTGCGGGGGGCTCTAACCCTGCGGAGCCAATTACCTAACCCTGTGGGACAATCACCTATCCCAATTTAACCTAACCTAACCTAAAATAACCTATAAAAAGCTATTTCAAAAATACAACGAATCGCCCCATATGGGGCGATGTTACGAAAAGGGCTATTTTCGAAGTTTTTATAAAAATGTTCTTTTATTTGTAACTGAAAATATTTGGTGGATTGTTATATAAGTCCCAAATAATAATAAATCAAGTTTCCCCTACTGTAAATTAAACTAAGAATTAAAAAAGTAACCAACAAATAAGATATAGTAATTATAAAACGTTGGGTACTACCAGCGTATGAAGGATGGATCATAAAACTGAATTTTTGTTAGAAACAAAGTCATAGATTTTTAAGTCATCGAAAGCTTTCGGTCAGATATGGAAGAATACACATAGGAAAAGAAAATCCTCCAAATATATAGTAGCCTCGCTTTGAACAATACATAGTAGGGAATATTTTGTGTGTATTGTATAATTTTCTTTAGTCATCTATGGTATTATTTGTAAGGTGATGTTGGAGGTGCTTCAAATTTACAAATAAAACAATTGATGTACACTCCTTAATTACAATAAAAAATAATCTGGAAATTCTGGAAATTAAAATCATTGGTGAAAAAGTTTGGACACTACTTGCATTTACAACCCAATTTAATGTAAGACACCAAAGTAAAAAAATATTGTGTTGATAAATGTTTGGGTACCAGTATAATTTACAGACCAAAATTCGTTGTTTCTTTGTTTAAAAAATTAAATATTGTAGGACTACTTATGAGTAATATGATATGTTTCTGATAAGATATTTGAATTTATGGCAAGATAAGACCATAACAAATCTATTTGACATCTATCTATCTATCTATCTATCTGACTATTCTATCTATTTATCTATTAATCTATCAATATATCTATCTATCCATATTTACTATAAGATATTTGAAGTTATGGCAAGATATTATCATAACAAATCTATTTGACATCCATTAATCTATCTATCAATGTTTCTGATAAGACATTTGAAGTTTTGACAAGATACGAGCATAACAAATCTATTTGACATCTATTTATCTATCTATCCATATTTACTATAAGATATTTGAAATTATGGCAAGATATTACCATAACAAATCTATTTGTCATCTATCTATTTTATCTATTCATTTTTCTATCTATTTTATCTATTCATTTTTCTATCTATCTATCTTTGTTGCTGATATTTGTATTTATGGCAAGCTACCACCATAACAAATCTATTTGACACCTATTTATCTATCTATTTATTTATCTATCCATCTATATATCTATCTATCAATGTTTCAAATAAGATATTTGTAGTTAAGATACGACACAAACCTATAAAAAGTTTCTTTGTCCATTAAGATCCTGCAAATCTTTGAACCAATTGAGTTCTCTGTCTTTGGGACGCACCACATTTATATCCTGGGATGGTTTAAGGCCATGTTATCTTTGATTTATGACTATGTTTCATCTCTTCCCTCCCTCTTTGGATAAAAAATAATTAGAATTATATGCATAGGGGCTTAGCCACTAATAATCCTTATAATAAAGTAACAGGATGTGTGTCTGTCTGTCTGTTTGTACCGAATGATTTCGCTAACCGCTAAACCGATCGGGTTCTCCTTAACAGGGTAGCTTCTCATATGTCCTGGGAAGGTTAATGACTAATTGGGTTATCAAATTCTATTCTCCCCTCCTTAAGTGCCCCTAGAGGCCTCTAGGGGGGCGTAGCCACTAGTATATTTATATTAAACTATAAACTATGAATCTGTGTCTATCAATTTATCTTTTACTAGCGACTACACCCCTAAAGGCCTCTAGGGGCACATTAGGGGGAGAAGGAGGTTAATTTCGACTACCCATTTCTTATTTTAGATTTAAAAAGAAAAAGTAAAATTTTGTTTTGGGGGGTGGGGATTCTTGTGGCAATTTCTCTTAGGAGGGTAGTGGTACCCTCACCCAAAATAGTTATAAACCTTCCTTGGACCTATGATAAGCTACCCTTAAAAGGAGAATCATATCAGTTCATCGGTTAGCGAGATCCTTCGGTACATACATACACACTAGCCTGTCCCGGATTTGAAAAATTTGGTTAAAATTTTTCTAAAACGGGACAGGGTAATACACACAGACAAACAGACAGACATCCTGTTACTTTATTATAAGGATAAATATTACATTCTATAAAGATTTTGCTATGATATTAATCAGAAATGATCTCGAATATATTTGATGATTTATCAAAATTTGGCAACTACTGTCCTTATTCTGTCTACTCATATATATCAAATATTATAGTAGAACAAGAAATTTAGACTGTTCATTTCTAATTAGAATATCATTTCTGTGATTGAAGCACTGTAACTATTTTTACAATCGTTGCATTAAATTGCTTATTTATTGAAAAATGTAAATAATTAAATTAGCTATTTAAAAAACAAATCTGTTTTTTATTAAAAATCCTTTAAATCTATTTTGTCATTTAAAAAAAAACTATAAGATTTTTATTTACTGTTTCTATCATGTGAAATATTCCTTAGCTTATCATTGCTGCGCTATATATTGGAACATTAAACAATTTAGACTTTCTTTAAAGTCTAATTCGAGCAGTCTATACATGTTAACTCTAATCAATGCCAAATAAGTTTTGGTTCCCTTACTCTGCCAATGTTAATCAGATAATAATAGTGGGGTTACTCATGTTAATAGGACACTCTAGTAGTTAGTTTTATCTTACTATACCTATGTTAATCAGATAATAATAGTGGGGTTACTCATGTTAATAGGACACTCTAGTAGTTAGTTTTATCTTACTATACCTATGTTAATCAGATAATAATAGTGGGGTTACTCATGTTAATAGGACACTCTAGTAGTTAGTTTTATCTTACTATACCTATGTTAATCAAATAATAATAGCGAGGTTACTCATGTTAATAGGACACTCTAGTAGTTAGTTTTATCTTACTATACCTATGTTAATCAGATGATAATAGTGGGGTTGCTCATGCTAATAGGACACTCTAGTAGTTAGTTTTATCTTACTATACCTATGTTAATCAGATGATAATAGTGGGGTTACTCATGTTAATAGGACACTCTAGTAGTTAGTTTTATCTTACTATACCTATGTTAATCAGATAATAATAGTGGGGTTACTCATGTTAATAGGACACTCTAGTAGTTAGTTTTATCTTACTATACCTATGTTAATCAGATAATAATAGTGGGGTTACTCATGTTGATAGGACACTCTAGTAGTTAGTTTTATCTTACTATACCTATGTTAATCAGGTAATAATATAGTGGGGTTACTCATGTTAATAGGACACTCTAGTAGTTAGTTTTATCTTACTATACCTATGTTAATCAGATGATAATAGTGGGGTTACTCATGCTAATAGGACACTCTAGTAGTTAGTTTTATCTTACTATACCTATGTTAATCAGGTAATAATATAGTGGGGTTACTCATGTTAATAGGACACTCTAGTAGTTAGTTTTATCTTACTATACATATATTAATCAGATAATAATAGTAGGGTTACTCATGTTAATAGGACAATCTAGTAGTTAGTTTTATCTTACTATACCTATGTTTATAAGATAATAATAGTGGGGTTACTCATGTTGATAGGACACTCTAGTAGTTAGTTTTATCTTACTATACCTATGTTTATAAGATAATAATAGTGGGGTTACTCATGTTGATAGGACACTCTAGTAGTTAGTTTTATCTTACTATACCTATGTTTATCAGATAATAATAGTGGGGTTACTCATGTTGATAGGACACTCTAGTAGTTAATCTCTACCATCATAACAAATGACAATATATGAGTTTCCCTTTTAATATATCTTCGTAATACAAACAATGTAATACATTGTCCAACTGTAAGTATAGGTTACTCTGTCAGTACGGTGACAATCATTCTAGAATTCAAATATAGAACCATGATATTTTTTTTGATTTTTGCAGTAAAATAAGACAATTGACGATAATTGAATTTAAAGACCATTATAGATCTTTGAGAACCAGTATAAATTACAGTCAAATGTCCTCTCCTTACATGTATTTTATTAGTAAAACACTATAAATATCTATGGACATAATTGCAATTTTGGAATACATGGTTCTATCCTTGTTTTCTGTAAGCAAATTTTATGTCAATCAAATAGTTTTCTTATCAATTGAATAGGTTTCTTATGACATGCGGGGGGGAAACCTATCTGATTATTTTCTACTTGCCATCAATAGTGGGGGGAATATTTTAATGTATTAATGTAATAGAATTGTAAATGAGATCTTATAATGATAAAACTTACTATTGGTTTCATAAGTTTTTAGAAATTGTAATCTTTTTGCTATCCTAGATGTATTGTATAGACTGTAAACGGGAGGCAGTAGACATGGGACTTTTAATTATGCTGTTACTAAAAGTAAAGTGTGTTTTTAGGGTTAAATGAATCGTTCAATCAAATTAATGCTGTAGTATCTTTATTTTGGTAATTCAATCAGCTAAATTTTGTGTGAAGCTAAATTTTTGTTTCTCAAACCGGTTTTGGTCCTCATGTGTTTCGATTTTTCGCATTGTATTCTAATATGGTAAAAAATCAGGTTTTACCTAAAAAGTTGGAAAGGAGTTGTTTTAGGGACTCATTTCTTCATTTTTTTAGAACTTTTGGAGGTGAAACTGTATTCCTATTGAAGATTAGTTAACCCTTACAGATCGGGGGGGGGGGGGGGCTCAAAGAGCCCCCCCCTCTAGTTTTTTCAATCTCATTTTTTTTGTAGGTAAGATGGAGAGCTGTAACTTCATGACTTTTTAAGTTTAGTAATTATACGTCAGCAAGAGTTGATTTTATTAGGATATCTGGTCTGTGTAGGTCGTGGTGTCCGGTCAAAGTCGGTTGGGTAGCAAAAAAAATTAGAAAAAATTCTAAATAAATCTTAATTTCTACATTATGACTTTTGTGTATAAGGTAGAAACCTAAAATTCTTTTGGTGAATACTTAGATATCAAAGACCATCTGAGAAAAGTAGTGTTATGACCGTTTGACCGCTCCTTGACAGACTTTATGACCGATTTTTGTCCGGCTTTTACTACAGACATATATCATGAATATCGTGGCTTCTATTACAGCTAGAGACCTATAATTTTTTTTGGTAAATCCTTGAGCAATAATAAACAGATAAAAATATTAATTTGCGCCGCCAATCGCCGTTTTA
This sequence comes from Acartia tonsa, assembly GCF_053477335.1. Lineage (NCBI taxonomy): Eukaryota > Metazoa > Arthropoda > Copepoda > Calanoida > Acartiidae > Acartia > Acartia tonsa. The sequence goes on from NC_137267.1 coordinate 15,976,828, forward strand.
CCGCCGTAACCGCCGAAAATGGCGGTTTCCGTTATTTGCTGTTTTTCGGCGATGATCAGAAAAAGTAATTTTTTTGTTATGAAAAATAAAAGTTCGTCCTAAAATTTGGTCATCCTAGCTGCAAAATTGGCCGCTCTACAGCTGTTTTAAAATTTAGCGGCTGGCCGCTAAAAAGCGGCTAAGGAGCGGTCTGACTGCTATGACTAGAAAAAGTAATTTTCTCTAAAAATACACATGAACCACCAGAAAAAAATTTTACGTCTTTATCTGTACCAGGAGCCGAGATAGAGGGGGGGGGCTCTTTGAGCCCCCCCCCCCCCCGATCTATTAAGGTGGGAATTGGGGCCCGATCTGTAAGGGTTAATAATATATAAACTATACCTTAAAATTTGACTTCTTCAGAAAAAGATATTACATACCTGACCTTTAAAGTGAGACTGGCCTAATTCCAAGTTTAAACTTTGATTCTATTGTTCTGTCATATTGTCAATTGAAAGGTAGAAATCATGTTAGGATGGTTGGCTTCAGGGGCTTTAAGGGATAATATAACATCATCAATAATGAGAAACAAAATTACCCCTTCTGTATATCAATATTAGTAGTTAAAAAGTTTTGGAAACTGCTAGTTTGATCTATTTTGACCAATTTAGCAGTTTTAAAGACTTCTTATGAGATAAAAGATTTATAAAACTTTGGATACCAGTTACACTTAGAGTCCAATATACCCCTGGTTAACCTCTACATGACTTTGACAGTATAATTAAACAATTTAGAATTGGACAATTTGAAATATTGATTTTGAAATATAAGCACAGCAACTCTATTCATTACTGCTGTCCGACATTCACCCCAAACGTAAACGACCATCAATCATTTTTATTAAAAATAGTTAGAGTTCACCGCAGGTGTTAGAAATGCGAGAAAAGCTACTGTGAAAATACGACAAACGCCCCTATTAAATGGAGAAAAACAGTTTTTATTTATATGACTAACCTTAGTAGTAAGGTGAAATATAAATGAAGGCGGATATGCCCCTAGTATCTAGTAGTTCCATATTAAAAGGGGAAGTAAGGGGTTAGAATAATTAGAAAAAATATCTTAAAACCATCCACAGTTTTAAATCTAAAAAAATAGATTAGCTTAAAACCATCACTCAACCTATGTGAAGTTGCTTCAAAAAAGAAAAGCCAATCGTTTCGGTAGTTATTGAGATCCTAAGATTCAGACAAAAAACCTTAATAGAATAGGATATTATGTAATAAAGATTTAAATGTAATGATTTTAGTTGAATTAAATTCTAAGTTGAATCTATTCTCAGATGGATGTGCAATCAATTCCACCAAGTGTATTACATATTCAAATCATCAGATTCAGAACTACAAAATATAATTTTTATGGGTGGTTTTCCTTAAAAAGCCTAGAGAGGCACATAAGCCTTTTTTTATTTTGAACAAAAATGAATATAAGACGGTAGATTTCTGTGTAATATTCTTTATTTTATTTATAGGTTTTCTTTTTATTTAATCAAATAAGGAATAGAATTCTAGGTACACCGACAAACGTCCTACTACGATAAACATCCTAATGCGACAAACCTCCTAAACGACAAACCTCCTAATAGGACATCTCTTACGTAAAACCTCCTAAAAAATTTCAAAAACTATGAAATAAAAAAATCTTCAAAAATTTTAGGACAAAATCCATCAACTGTAAAAATATTTAACAATATAAAATCCAATATGGCGATAATACACAGGGACATGATTTTAACCGAAATTTATTTCTTGAATAACTTTATCCATAGGCCAAATTTTAAAAATCCGTCCGACAGTTTTTTCCAAAGACTGTGTTTGCTATCAAATGGCATGGTTTCGAATCCGATACAATTACGCATTACAAAAATTGCCTTTTTATTTTTTTAATTAAAAAAATATTTCCTTTTAGGAGGTTTTACTTAAGAGATGTCGCATTAGGACGTTTGTCCTTTAGGAGGTTTGTCGCATTTTCATGTTTAGGACGTTTGTCGCCTTAGGACGTTTGTCGTAGTAGGAGGTTTGTCGGTGTACCGAATTCTATGCTTGGTAGGTATTTTGAGGGAAATTACCTTTATTTGCTATGTTGTATCTATTGGCAATTATGAAACACTTGAATAGTAATAAGCGAAGGTAATAGCACATACTTGAGTTAAACTTAGTGACCTAGTGAAAACTTTGATTATTGGTAATTCAAGGTCTGAATTTGTACAGTGCATATTTTTATAAATATTTTTAATGAGGTTCATCAACTAAAATGTACAAAAGCAAAGATATTCTTGAAACTATTAATTAAAATTTTTTAAAGCATCATATATCGTTTATTTACCAAAGTACTTTTTATTTTGCGTACATTCTTGGTATTCTTGGTGACCTAGTGAAAACTTTGTATGGAAGTACACATACAAGTTTCTATCATCTAGACAGGGTGGTTTCTTTCATATTGCCTAGTCAAGCACAGTCCTCCCCTTATTTGAAATGAATTGAAAACAAGGAAGTGTATTTTTCCCTATGTCTAATCCCTGTAAGTGGATATTTAACTGAGTTACCCCTACTCTTCGAGGCTATGTAGTAAGGCACAAGCCCAACCCGTAAGTTTTGGAGTAGCTATGCTCTTTGATTAATCTTCACATATTTCTTTTCTTTATCTTAAAGGGACTGTGAACGTAAATTTTTCTCATCTTAATATCAAATATTAACATTATCTCATTCATAATATCTCACAGATAGAGCAAAACGCGCTTTTGTTTGCTTAAAAAACGGCTTTTTCCGACGATTTTTATAATGTACGGGGAAAGGAAGAAATTTTCCGTATTATATAAAATGTGCATTAAATTGCTTTTTTCTCCCATTATAGCTAAAATTAAACTTTTTCACATAGTTCTAGATTTTTCCTAACAGTTAAGCTGACTTTTAACATAATCCTTGCTTTAATCCAATGTATAGTTACTTAGAAATTGATAAAATAAGCAATATTTTTTTTATTGAAAACCAAATACAATAACAAAGCCAGAAACAGGTTTTTTATTAGTATCCAATTAACTTTAATTGGCCCATCTCTCGCCCACCTTTAATTACAAATTTGTAAATAATAAAGACGCAATATTTCTTTATAAACAGTCTGATAAAAGTGTAAACTAATTCTCCAAAGTGGGTTATTTATTGTTCAACACAATAAAAAAGGATATTATTATTTTATATAACCTATGAGATTCAACCCTTTGTAGACAGTAAGGTATTTTTTTGTCAATAATACGAATTTAAAATATGTCTTTATTACCTAATTACTACGTTATAAAAAAACGAATTGGCAATTTTATAGCATAAAATAAATCCTTAACAGTAAGTAAATTGTTTCAACTATATAAGACAAGTTAAATATCCCTACAAACATTATAAGAAACAAAAACGTTCAGATTTTCCCTGTTTTTTCCTTTTTCCCTCTCAAAATACCATAAAATCAAGGCATTATTTCTGGATATTTTTGTGAATAGGACATTTTTGGTTGATCAGTGTAGTGAAATGTGCTTAGTAAATGTTAAAATTTGATAATCAGATGAGAAATTTTTACGTTCACACTCCCTTTAAATATATTTAAATGGAACTTTGACAATCAGACACTATAGTTTGTCCATTTCTCATTATAAGCGTCCAAATACACAAAGTTATAGGTCTGAGTATTTTCTTCCCTGGTTCAGGAGTTCATGAGTTCAGATTCATCTTTATATTTTGGCTTAACCCTAAAAGATCGTGGGCTGGTGGGAGACGCCCTCCTCCCCCAACCTATTAGGCTCCTGCAGAGGTCCTGATCTTTCAGGATTAATGTTTTTGTTAAAAAGTCATGGCTCTGTTGGACATGATAGTTCTTGGTTTAGTTTACATAACTGAATACAATGTAATTTAAAACTCCCAATGTTCTATGCATTTAAAGACAGCACTTTGTTTCCCATTTGTTTTATACAAAGCTTCTCTTAAACTCTATTATGTTAATAATAGAGGGGCAAAATCTGCATATATGTAAACTCTACTCAAAGTGCATAAAGTTTTAATATCTAGGAATGAAAAACGTGATTATAAAACTTTGGTTACCCCTATAATTTACAGTCCAATTATCCCTCTCAATTATTTACTTTAAAACCAATTAAAATATCTCATTAAAGCAATTCCCTCTGTTTGTTTTTCCTAGCTTTCTTTCTTTGAAATTTTGACTCCTTGTTGTATTGTGTATTTCTTGTTCAATAATTGGAGCAAATAATTCTTATTTAATTCCTTTTCAGAGAGTATTTTTTATTTTTCTTAAACACTTTAAGAAATACTAGGCACTTTGTAGATACATTCTTAAAGTAGACAAACTTTTGATAAATCAGATATTTTCCAAATAGTGTTCTGAGCTAGATCTTTAAATCATTTCAATGGTGCGCTAAATCGAAGTGCGCACCATTGAAATGATTTAAAGATCCAGCTCTGGAAGGATAGACAGATGGACGGTTAGGGCGAAATATAGTGTAGATGCTCAATATATTATCTGAACCAAGGAATCCCTTTCTTAAAACATGAATGTCTAGTGTGATGGACAATAGTTATTTCTATCATCGTATTATAAACCGCTTTCCGCGGATATAGAAAGTACAATTATGAGATTAAAACTAGTTTTTTTAGCCCCGTGGTGCCGAAGGCACCGGCTAAAAAAACTGGTTTTAATCTTATGATTGTACATTTCTATAATCGTAGAAAGCTGGATATAATACGATGCTAGACATAGTTTTTTCGTATGGATGAGAACCGGTTCCTATCCACCGGATTCGAATAAATACGAGAAATTAGATTATAAATAGATTCCTTTCCTTTGTATATATTTGGGGGGAAGGAATCAAAAATACAATGCTTATACAGGATAAATTTAGAATTTTTTTAAATAGACACATTTTTACATTTATTATTTCTAAGGGAGCGTAGCTACTCTTACTATAGGTCTGTACACTACAAATGCGACTGATGGACCTAGAGAGCAGCTATAGATAAGATTTGCTTAGGTTCGGAAAATATCTACATAGGCGAATATTCGCAGAAACAGTCAGTCCTCTGTCTCTGATAAAAGGAAAACAGTAAAAGTGTCGAACTATGACGTCAGAAAAAATTAACAATTAACCAATAAGAAGCTAGTATTCACTGTGGTAAAATATGTATATAGCGGCCTCTCATTGGTTAATTGTTAATTTTTCTGACGTCATAGTTCGACACTTTTACTGTTTTCGATAAAAGTCGATCACACTTAAAGCAGGAATCAAAAAGGGAAAAGACAATAACTGATAAATTGATGTCTATCCTCAATAATGAACCAACCAATAAAAATTCACTACAATTCTCCAAACTGGGGTTAGTGTAATAAACAGCCCAATGTCCTCTCCTTATAGTAGGTTATAGAGAAAATTCACTCATAAACCGTATAATAAAAGTAATACAATACATACAATTTAAATGCATAAACCACAGCTCTAATAACATGCATTCTACATTTATGAGCTTGATAATATTACATATTGTTAGTATAGCAGCCATTCTATAGCTAGGGTTTATCTGTCTCTCATTTATATTTTTACTTCTTTGACAACAAATCTCATTGAAACACAAAACGATAACGATTTAAGGTGTAAGGTTCTAAATATGCAGTTGCCAAATTTTTTATTACTATTCAAGGACGTTCAACCTTTTTTTTGTTGGGGGGGGGGGGGGGGGCTAATAATAAGGGTATTCAAAGATTTGAGGGGGTGGGGGGAATAACTCTTTTAAACCCTTCATGGACGTCCTTTTTTCTACTTGACAGATATTGTTCTTTATTCATTTCAATTATTGTGAATTTCTAATGTTGTTGCGCTACGTGTATGGGCATATTTGTACTTGTTGTACTACAAATGTATGCTTTTATTAGGCAAATTATGCTCAGAATACATATGCTTGAAAGCAGTGTAAAACGACAACATATGGAACCTCTTATGTTTTATTTTTAAACAAGGATGACAACATCCATAAGTAGCGAAGCACAAAAATTGTGGATGGGAATACGTAGAAGTAGATTTAAAGTGTATTTATTAAAATCAAGAATAGATTTGTTGGAGAAAATAAACACGAAACCTTGTTTTATTTTGTATGATGAAGACGGTTAAAGTAAATTACATACTAGATGCACATAACAATGGAAAAAATATGTTGAAATGCTAAAAAGTTTTAAAATTGGACCAAAAATACCAAAGATATGGGGAAATATGTCTAATATATAAAAATAGCCAAAAACCTGCTAAAAGTCAGTTTGGCCGCCATTGTTTCGTTTCTTAAAACGCCAGAAATTTAATTTTTATATCTTTAACTGAAAAATTTTTGAAAATTGGACCATAAACACCAAAGATATGGGTAAAATGTGAAAAATATGAAAAAAAACCCAAAACCTGCAAAAAGGCAGTCTGACTGTCATTGTTGTTTTCTTCAAACGACAGGAAACTTAATTTGGATATCTTTAACTGAAAAAAATTTGAAAATCGGACCATAAACACCAAAGATATGGGGAAAATGTGAAAAATATTAAAATAGCCAAAAACCTGCAAAAAGGCAGTCTGACCGTCATTGTTGTTTTCTTAAAATGACGGAAAATTTAATTTTGATATCTTCAACTGAAAATTTTTGGAAAATCGGACCATAAACACCAAAGATATGGGGAAAATTTGGAAAATATAAAAAATAGCCTAAAACCTGCTAAAAAGCAGTCCGATCGCCGTTGATGTTTTACAGTTAATTTTGCTCCTTAATGATGGGAATGTTGTCAAAAAATTTCAGATCTCTATCTTTTATAGGAGCCGAGAAAATCACGTTTCCCCCAATTCATTAATTACGGACGGACAGACGGACGGACGGACGGACATTGTGAATTATAGAGTAGCTTCGCTACTAAAAACCAAAGCATTTTTAAAGGAAATACATTAAAGTTGTGCTTTTAAAGGATTTTTTTTTATAAAGCCTTGAACTAGTTTTGACTGCTGTTCAAACTACCTAAGCATTGCATTGTATGTTTTAAAAAAAATATATTTTATTGTTAAAGCTAATTTTCATTCAACTTTGTTGCACTCTTTTGATGTTTATGTCTCTTCGTTAATGCATGTGAGTAGGTGTGTGTGTGTGTGTGTGTGTGTGTTATTAGTCTATAATGTATGTTAGATTGAGTGTAAGTTAATGTTTGCATGTGAGTAGGTGTGCATGTGTGTGTGCATGTAATACATGGTTTAAAGCTTGTAGGTAGAATTATGGCCCCTTTTATAATATCCTTTTTATAGCGTAGCCACTCTTTACCCCAAGAAGAGAAGGGTACATTTTGGAATATTAAGATAAAACTTTATTTTTTGTAACGATGATGTTGAACAAAATTACTCCTTCTGTAGATGAAAATTATTGATTGAAAGTTAAAATCAACCAATTATGAATTGATTAGAGTATTGAAAGTTTAGTCCAACAAAGGAAAGTAAATGATTATAAAAAGTTTAGGTACAACTATAATTTATTATCCATTCTAATTTGCATAATATATAGAGAATATCAACATTTTTTGCTGCTATTAATTTTATCACCCTTGTTTTTATTGCACAGTTGTTTCGTCCACGAGTATAAATGTTGTATAGAAGTGCAGATTATGGTACTACTACATTTATATCTCTTTCTACAATATTTATCTTTATTGCAAATCTGAATTAGTAGCAAAGCTACTCTTTAATTCAATTTGTTTTTTCGTCCGTCCGTCAACCTGTCTTGATTTTTTATTATAGTATTCAAGATATTTATCCCGTCAGTCTATCGGTTATTTTATTGACTATTATCAGAGATAGAATGCTAATTTTTTTTTTGTTAAGATTTTGCTGATCAATAAGTATCCACTCTTGGTTTGTTGGTCAATCTGTAATTCTCCATCAAATATTTTCTACAGCTATATTTGTTGAAATTGTTCTACTCTTTAACCTTTTTAGTTTACTCTACTTATTTTGTTTTGCAATCAACGCTTGATAAGGATTTATTTAGTAAAATTTAGTTTTTTTGTTTTAAAATTTTTATTAAGTTTGATATTTTGTATTTAAATTTTAAAAAAACATTTCATGTGTTTTGGTATGGGAAAAAGTAGGTAAAATAATAATACATTCATATGTACATAAATTAATATCTAATGCATAAAATCATGATTTGAATCTATATCACGAAATAATTTGGTTTAACCACTCATCGAGTCTTCATGCATGTTTTTAGTTTTGTTATTTTGTATGGTTTAAACTTATTTAATTTATTTTGTTTTAATATATACATAATAAAATATAAAAAAATGATAACATCCACAAAAGCGAAAGTCTAAAATCAGGCGAAGGGACAAACGAACATTAACGCATATATATCTAGACAAAATTGTATGGAAATTTATTTCAAAATTGCCTTATACTTTGTTGTCCTAGGAAAGTTAAAAAAGCAACAATTTAATTGGTATTACGGTCTTTTTTGTATTGATTATGAGTTGGTAGTGGTACGCTTTCGAAATCGTACCTAACTGTTATAATAATTATCATGCTTTAAATTGACACGACAAAACAAAAAATTACGAAAAAATTCAAAATTTTTTAGATATTGTTCATGGTCTGTCTGAGTTCCTATTTTCAGTAAAACTCATTTATGACTCATCAAACATTTTGCGTAGGTCTAACTTACATTATATTAACAATCTTAAAAAAGAGCATTAATTCAATCAGAAATATAAAGTTACAAGAAAATAAATGGTTGAAAAGTTTGATCAAAGATAGTTTGAAAAAGCCAATCAAGAATTGATAAAAGTATTGAGCCAAAGAATGAGAGCAGATGTTATAAAAATTGTTTAATGTCGCCTTCCTCCCTTAGTATAATTTACAGTCCTGTGTTCATTGTCCACTGCTTTTCTTTGACAAAGTTTTAGCTATTTTAAAATTTTCATATGCCAACTTCTAAAGCACTTTCCTTTTTTAAAACTTAAAAAAAAACTTTACGAAAACTATGCGTAAGTAAAATATTCATTTTCATTTTTTTTTGGATTAAATGGCTACTAAATTATTTCCATATTCCATCATCATTATTTTAACCCTTATCAATATATTTTATCTCTATATTGTCATCCAAAATCTGTATGATAAATCATCAAATCCCTCTCATAATACTTTTACAAGATTACTAATACCTTTAAACCTATTCCCGGGAGGGAGGGGACATTGGACTGCTCTAATTTATTGGCTTAAAAACTTTAGTCAGTTTTATCAAACATTACCAGTGGCGTGCGAACCGAAGGGGGCAGTTGGGGCAATCGCCCCCCCCTAGCGACCAAAACGCCCCCCCCTGCCCCCCCCTAGCAACCGCCCCCCCTGCCCCCCCCTAAATGTTAAAAAATGCCCCATTTTGCCCCCCCCTGGTCAACAAAAATGCCCCTTTTTGCCCCCTACCCTACAAAAAGCAAAACTATCCCAGTTTCCAAAAAAAAGAAATACTCCAATAAAAAATTTTTGCGCTTCGCGCCAAACAGACTATTACTATTCATTTAACCTTACCAATCTTTTTGATTAGTGTAGAAATTAGGTTATAATCTTTTTTCACTGAACATAACAGACCAGGTTATAGGAAGTATTTTATTTTGTATAATATAAACTTTTTACCAAAGAAATTTGTACATCCCCAATGATGATACACAAAATTACCCCTTATATAGATTACAATTAGTGGATGAAATGTAGGGAAACTCGACTTAATTAACCAACCAATCAAAATTCCATTAAAGTCCCTAAAGTTGTTGAGCCAACGAATAAGAAAATTTTATATGAAATATTGGGGACTAGTGTAATAAATAGCCCAAAAACCCCTCCCTCCCTGCATATTTGAAGAAAAAAATTTGCGCTTCGTGCCCTTCTAAATGGTTTCTGCTATGAAATATTGGGGACTAGTGTAATAAATAGCCCAAAAACCCCTCCCTCCCTGCATATTTGGAGAAAAAAATTTGCGCTTCGCGCCCTTCCAAATGGTTTCTGCTATGAAATATTGGGGACTAGTGTAATATATAGCTAAAAAAACCCTCCCTCCCTGCATATTTGAAGAAAAAAATTTGCGCTTTGCGCCCTTCCAAATGGTTTCTGCTATGAAATATTGGGGACTAGTGTAATAAATAGCCCAAAAACCCCTTCCTTCCTGCATATTTGAAGAAAAAAATTTGCGCTTCGCGCCCTTCCAAATGGTTTCTGCTATAAAATATTGGGGACTAGTGTAATAAATAGCCCAAAAACCCCTTCCTCCCTGCATATTTGAAGAAAAAAATTTGCGCTTCGCGCCCTTCCAAATGGTTTCTGCTATGAAATATTGGGGACTAGTGTAATAAATAGCCCAAAAACCCCTCCCTCCCTGCATATTTGAAGAAAAAAATTTTCGCTTCACGCCCTTCCAAATGGTTTCTGCTATGAAATATTGGGGACTAGTGTAATAAATAGCCCAAAAACCCCTTCCTCCCTGCATATTTGAAGAAAAAAATTTGCGCTTCGCGCCCTTCCAAATGGTTTCTGCTTTTTATCACAATGAAAGGACAAGTAATTTTTTTTTATTTTTTGCACAGTTCATTATATCTTTGGTTTTTATGGTACGATAAATTTTTTTGTGGATTATAATATTAAAAAAAAAAAAAATTTCTTGCTGTTTCGAGCATCCAGTATGTAATTTACTTTGACTGTCATCACACAACATACAGGAAAAAGGATTTGTGACTTTTTCTACCTAAAATATATATTTATTTCAACAGATGCTCTTTAAATCTACTTGTCTGTATTCTTATTAATGATTTTTGTGCTTTGCTACTTAAAGATGTTGTCATCCTTGTTGTCAAACAATAAAGAAATATTTAATATCATTTTTTCATATTAGGTTAATTTTTGGTAAATTATTTCCAAAATGAGTGTTTTTATCTCCCCCCTCCCCCCAATTTTTTTTAATGGGGTTATTCATCCTTCCTGCTGAGATTTTATAACATCCCCTTCCACCCATTAAAAATGTTTGTGGTGGAGGGGGGGGGGGAAAGGTTAATTTATCTTCTGTACTATTTTTTCGAAGATGCCTTCTAGCTCCCTTCCCTTTGGTCATCGCAGGGTGGGGAGAAGGAATGGGGGAGAAGAGATGGGGGGGGGAAGAGATGGGGGGGGAGAGGTGGGGGGATATAAATGGGAAATAGGGATGGGGGAAGGGATGGGGAAGAAGGGATAAGGACTAGGAGGCCTATAATCAAATAATCCCACCCCTTAAAACGCCCTTATTTAAAATTAGTATATATAATCAAAATGCCCCCCCCTAAAGCAAAGTGCCCCCCCGGGGCACTTTGATTTAGGGGGGGGCAAAATTTTACAAAATCTTCAAAATGCCCCCCCCTAGACAAAGTGCTTCGCACGCCACTGAACATTACTGGTGGATTTAAACTAGCAGTGTCTAAACTTTTTAAGCAATGATTTTGATGTACTAAAGGGGTAATAATTATCAGTTACATTTATTTATTGTCCATTGTCTTATCCCTTAAGATCCATGGATACCTTTAAACCAAATCCCTACCACTCATAATATTAATCTCAATTTTGAGCAGATTTAGTTAGATGAACACAGTGGCAGAAATTAAACGATATGTAAACAATATGAAAATATTTGGTTTCAATATTTAAGAAAATATGGATTATGATTTCCATAAAAGCGAAGCTGAAATGGTCAGACTAAGAAAAAATAATTCAGGGAAGAAAATGTACTAGACTATACATAATTCTCAGTAGCCGATTTTATAAACAAAATATCTCATTTGTTGGCTAAAAAATTAAGATGACTTTTATCAAATCTCTTTAAGGTCGTATAAACTTTTATTCACTAATTTTATTGTAAATGAAGGATAATATTATTTTTGATTATTGGAGTTGTAAATATATCAATGTATCGTACAAAGCCTTGATTCTTAAAATCCTTAGTAAAAAATCAAGTCAAAATGAAAAATAACTTTTGTTCTTAAATTTCTTTTGAGTCGTAGTTGTAAAATTTTAAGTATGGTTTTGAAATCAATTATTATCCGATTACCGATATTATCCGATTATCCGAGTACCGGTTTTCAGCAATAACCAAAAAAAAACATTTATAACATCGTATTAGGGACAAATCGGCCCTTCGTGACTAGCAAATCAAGTTTTAATTTTATATTTTTCAATGCTGTCTATAATACGAAGCGAAAAAATATTCTTATTGTAATACGGTTAATCGTCATAGAAATCAAAAAATAAAATAAAAAACAGTTAGATGATTCTATCATGAATAAAATATAATTTACTTATACTTTTATTTTCATAAACATTTGTGAGAAATAGGAGAAGGGATAAAATAGGGGTGTGGGGGCGGGGATATAGTATAACAAGTATTTTTATGGGGGGAAAAGTGGGTGAGGGAAAAAAGATGTAAAGTTGGTTCTGGGACACACTGTGTGTGTGTTGTCATTTTATTGTGGGGAAAATTTGAATATATGGTCTCTTACTGTTGGTTATCATATTTTGGGACAAGTTGGTTGAATAAATATTAAATTTCCTGCGTCCAAATAAACCAAAATATAGATTTAAAATTAAACATATTGTATTTTTCTCCCCTTTTTGGATTTTTTCTTTCCAGTATGTCTTCAAAATAGTTTAATATCCGCCGTATTCTTTTCTCGGCCATACTGAAAGATCATGTATAGGATCAAATTACAGACAATTTCAACGAAAATTATTATAAAAATCATAAAATTATACCTAATACTATGCGATAAATAGATATTTTTGCATTCACTATATATTTATCTCTTTTTCTTTCTCTTTCTCTATCTATTTCTCCCTATATCATCCAAAGTATTGTAAGTTTAATATTGCTGCGCTACTTATTAACACAAATAATCAAACAGCCATTGAAAAAATCTTCAAATAAATTTTCAAGAAAATCCGCTAATGGTTTTACATCCATTTATTTGTATATTTTCCTAAATTAACATAGCTTTACTGTAAATCTATCTGTCCCATCACATCTACTACCATCCTTAAGCTTATACATGTACATTTATACACAGGGAGGGGGAGGGGCATTGTTTTACGAATGGTACCCAAAGTTGTATAACCACGTTTTCTTATTCATTAGCTCATATTTTTTGGCTCCAAACTAGTAATGTTGAACTTGTCAACCAACAATTTGAATCTACAGAAGATATATTTTTGTTTATCATCAATGGGTATGTACAAAATATATTGTCAATTGTCTTTTCCCTTAATATCCCTGATACGTACATCTGTATGTATAGAGGAAACTAGATATATTCTCGTATTTGACGGGGAGACCTACTACTCAAATGAAGAGGGGAGGGGGGAGTGGAAAATAAAAAAAAGAGAAGGGGAGATTTAATAGTATAGTAGTAAAATAGTGAATCACAGCCCGTGCCATTCAACAATATAGACAAGTTTTCTAAAAGTAAATTTCTTTAATAATTAGAGAAAATATTTAACCAACAACAATTTTGCCAATAATTCAATTCTTTTCAGGCAAGCTTCGTAAAGGTCTTTAAATTTCTTTATTTCTATTTTTAGAGTTGTGTAAGGTATCCCAGAAAATTTTAGCCCACAAATTACTTTTTTGAAATACAAATATAAAAGGCAAGGGGTTTCATCTCCACCTCTAAAGACCAGTGGCAAAATTTGTAATAGTAAATAAATTGGCATTGCTTTATATAAATCTAAATTCATTTTTTTAGACTATTACTTCATGCTATGATCATTTTCTATGCCCACTTCCTCATCCCCCCCCCCTTTCTGTCGGAGAATTGCATAGATTAATAGATAGATATGGGAGGAGGAACGGAGAAGAGATAAAACTCTTGCAACCATATCGGAGGAGACGGAGACATAAAGAGAGAGAGAGAGAGAGAGAGAGAGGGGGGGGGGAGATAGAGATAGAAGGAGAATAATATTGTAACTTGAACAAAATGGTCCGTTTAGTTTTCATTCATCCTTTGCAGAGAAAGGACTCCGAAATTTTTCAAATAATATGACATTTAGTTATAAAAATATACTAAATATAAAAAAGTGAATACAATACATGGTGACATTTAGAATAATTTCTAATATGAACATCAAAGAAATTACATAAAATGTTATTAAAGCTATAAAAAGTGATTGTGTATATAAAAAGCATGGCTTTGAACAGTGAAAGATTGAAACTATTGATAATTTTATTGTCCTGTTGTGTTCAGTCTTATGGCTTCGATAATAATCTCAGCAAAAAAGGTGATTTACTTTTATTGCTTTTTCAAATAGAAGCTTTATTTCTTTCTTTTTCAATTTCTTATAAAGCGTGGTTTAAATTGAAATTGACCGGTTTCTTAAGAAATAAAAAAGGTTTCGATTAATCAATTCAAATGGAAGAGAACAAATACAATTTATATTCATGATTAAGGCAGCTAAAAAAAGAAAAAGGGTTCGAAAATATTTGAGCATTGTCTGTTCTACTAAATAGAAGAAGATAGAATTAGGATTTGAAAAATATGGTACACTGACAAACCTACTACTGGGATAAAGCTACTAAAGGGACAAACGTACTAAGGGACAAAGCTACTAAAGGGACAAACGTACTAAGGGACAAACGTACTAAGGGACAAAGCTACTAAAGGGACAAACGTATATACTTATTTATCTAGTTTATTTATTACATAGGTATAAAAAAAAATATGTTTGAATCAATGTTGTAGCATTATACCCATATTGTACAATGTACATACTTAAATAATTTTTATTTAATTTGTTAATCTAATTGAAAATCGTAGCAATTCTACAATACAAGTATTTTAATAATTTAATTATTTTAAAAATCGTAGCAACGTACAAGTATATCTTAATAATTTGATTATTGGAGTTGAACATTAGCTTACTGAAATGTTCTCTAGCATTGGGAGGTAAAATACCAATTGTTCATAGAGCCAAAGCTAAGTCAAATGATGAAAGTGAGGTCTAGTCAAGGGACAAACTTGATTCAGGTTATATTGACCTTTGAAAATATTTGAAGTATGGGTTCAAAATTGATAACCATAAATTTATAATAAGGTGCGCCCGGGAAATTTTTTTAAAATATGTTGATTAAAAACAATCTTTTTTTAAAAATCATAGCAACGTACAAGTATATCTTAATACTTTAATTATTGGAGTTAAACATTAGCTTACTGAAATGTTCTCTAGCATTGGAAGGTAACATACTAATTGTTCATAGAGCCAAAGCCCGGGAAATTTTGTATAAATATGTTGATTAACAACAATCTTTTTTTAAATTAGTTCAACTACTCTATAATATCCAATATTCGTCTGTTACCTTCTTTTAATACTTTTAGAATAATTGTTGTGTAGATTAATTTACATGAAGAAAAAATAAATTAAAGGCATAGTTGCATGAAGTGCATTTCAGAAAAATATGTGAATGAACAACAATCTTTTTTTAAAATTAGTGCAACTACTCTATAATCCAATATTCGTCTGTTACCTTCTTTTGCTGAGTTTAAAATTATTGTTGTGTAGATTAATTTAACTATAAACATTAATAAAGGGTGTTAAAATAAAAACCAATCGCTTCACTTTTTTCAATATAAAACAAAGCCCAAGCAATGACAATGAAAAAACAATATTGAATTTTGAATCTACTCACCCTTCCAGAGCCCTAGAGCTTAAGACCTAGCCCTTGCAGAGAAATCGTTGTTCCAAAGAATCAACAAAGTCTAAAATTAATAGAAAATTTTTATCATGCTTCAATAATTCTAACATTTTTAAATCTAAAGCATATATATTGAAATAAATGAACAGATAAAATATTAAAAATTTAAAAATTTGCAAATCTGATCAACTTTTGTTCTGAAGATTTTTGTATTTTACGACCGGCAGTTTTGAAAGCGGATATATTTAAAATGCAATATTTTATAAAATTATCTACTTTTTAAAGAAAATTTTATGTTAAGTAAAACATTAGGTATTATAAACTATGTTGGGAAAAAATAAAGCATCCTAGTTGAATTAAAAAAATATCATCTATTGTTATTCGGCATTGCATTACTATTATTGTATCAAACGCTAGTTAAAAGTCAAACTAACATAAATTAACTAAAACCTATTTTTTTGCGGTTACGCCCCTAGAGCATTAAACTTAAATTTTTTTTTGAAGGTGGGTTTCATTATATCCTAGAGGCAACCCTTACCAATAGTTCAAAATTGCCTTAGAGTGACATAAGAGAGGCTTCTTCGTAAAAGATTACTATAGTTCTTCTGCAGTGAGCGAGATCCTTCGTTACACACACACACAGCGAAACATACACACAGACATTCTGTTACTTTTATTCAACTTTTAATGATAAATAATTAAGTAAATTAAACAATGAATAAATTCAAGTTTTCAAACTAAGTACTTAAGTTTAGTAAAAACCTCTAAAAATAGATTTTTGTATAAAATTTCAACTAAATGTTAAAAATATTTAATCAATGTTTAATTTATAAAAGGTGTTTTAAAGTTTATGATTACCATGTTCCTATTTAAATATATCGAGATAAAAGCACAATTAATAAAAGAGGATTCTACGTTATGCTTGATTAGTTATTAACATATCCAGCAAAAGAATTGTTATAAATACTTTATCAAGAGGAAATTGTTCATATACATTATATCGGGAGTATACATTGGACTGTAAATTGTCAAAAGAGGGGAAAATGGGGTGTTTATTACATTTGTCCCCAAAATTTTATAATAATGTTTTTTTATTCGTTGGCTTAACAACGTTGGAAACTTTAGTGAATGTTTATTGGTTTATTAAGTAGAGTGTTCAAATATTTCAACACTTTTTACTTTTTAATCTACAAAAGTGGGAATTTTGTGTATCAATATTGGAGATGTTCATCAATTTATCGGCCATTGTCTTATCCCTTTACATCCCTTGTAAATTGTGCTTATACCCAAAGTTTAGGTATGTTTGATGGGTTGGTATCAACTAGTAATGTCCAAACTTTTCCACCAACAATTTAAATCTACAGAAATGATATATTTAATCATATTTTTTATTGTCCATTGTCTTATTCTCCAAGATCCCCGATAGTATATAACTACATGATGATTTCCTAAAAGCATAAATCTTAATGGTAGAATTGCTCGTTACTAGTTATGTAAATCATTAAGCTTGTATTTATCATTCCTTATTACATATCAATTATGTATATTCTACAATAAATAAGATAAAATACGAAAAAAATAAGAAATTTTTTTTAATGTCGGATTTTTATATTATTTGAAAGAAATTTATGAAGGTCTTTGTATTGGACGGCTGATGAAAGAAAATAGCTTATAACCATCTCAAGATCTATATAAAGCTTCCCTAAAATGAAGAACTCATTAAGTTTAGTAGTTAGCGGAATATGAACAAAACAATAAAACTTTACTTCGTTGCTTAATAGGTTAACAGCTTAAAACTAAAAATTGTTCATTTTAGAAAGCTGTTAGCTTTTTATTGCTACGCTTAAAATAAAAAAGTAATAGAAAGTTTTAGAAAAAAATATTTGCTATAATATAAAAACACTGTAAGAACTAGTAAGCATAATCATTAATGAAAATATATTAATCATAAGCAGTCTCCTAGTCGCATTACTAGATGAAATATCTACATACATACAGTTCTTATTAGCTATGCTTCTCAGCAAGGAAGAGGGACAATGGGCTGTTTATTACACAAGTCCACAAAGTTTTTGATATCGTTTTCTTTTTCGTTGGCTTAACGACTTTGGGGACTTTTAATGAATTTTGATTGGTTGATTTATTAAGTGAGTGTCCAAAGTTTCAACCAATAATTGTAATTTACAGAAGTTGAAAATTTTGTGAATCATCATTAGTGATGCACATCAATCTATCGGCCATAGTCTTATCTCTTTATTTCCCTGTATACTTCTATACAAATGTTTCTTATTATGATATAGATAATGTAAAACATTATGAAAAATTGTTTTTATCAAGTATATGGAATTTACATTCAAGGATGTCTTTTTGGTTTATGGTTTTAATTATTTTTAAGGCACTTTCCCCCCTTTTTAAAAGTGTTTAGGTCCTTAAAACTAAACTGTAAGAAGTAGAAACTTAAAAGCTAGAAAATAAAGTTCGTTTAAAGAAACCTTTATATCATTCTATAGTTTTAAACATCCTTATATAAACGTGACAGAATGTATGTGTGTGTATGTGTTTGTTTGTGTGAGTCGGTCTGTAGGATCTTGCTAACCGCTGAACCTATATGGTTCACCTTTACCATTAAGCTTCTCATAGGTCAAAGCAAGGTTTATAACTTCCAAGAGAAATTGCCTCTCAAAAACTAAAATTTAAAATGACTGTGTGTCAACTCCCGCCTCACGCCACCTAGCCTAGAATAAGATATATAAAAATAATGTTATGTTTTATATTGTAAAATTTAGCTGTATCATTATTAATATTAAACTTGGAACCCTGCAGATATAATAGTATCATTTATCTAGTTAAACCAGGGATTTAAAGGGATTAAACAAAGGCCGATACATTGATGTACATCCCCAATGATGATAAAAATTACCCCTTCTGAAGATTACAAATTAGTGGTTGAAACATTTTGACACTCATCTAAATGAACAAACCAATTTAAAATTTTAAAAAGTCTCAAGAGTTGTAAAGCCAACGAATTATATAACGTTATTGTAAAACTTTGGGAACTAGTATAATAAACAGCCCAATGTCCTCTTCCTTCCAGTATCTAAACACAGAACACGGCGCCCATATTTTATGTTTTCTTCTTTCATAAAAACAAGGATCTCAACATCAACAAAAGAGAAGCACACATTTATTAATTAGACAAACAAACATTACTTGTTATTAGGAATCATCACATCGCCTATCAACAGTATAGGGATAAAAGTTTTATTTTATAAGAGAGCATTAGGCTGTAAACACTGGTCCCCAAAGTTTTAAGAATATGTTCTCTCATTCGTTTAATTAAGAACTTGATTAGGTTACAAACTAGCAGAGTCCAAGGTCTTTTTTTTGTACATAAGGGGTAATTTTGTTTCTCATAGTTGGGAATGTCAATAAATTTTTCATTCATTGTCTTATACCTGGCATGGTGTAACTGCAATTATCTTTACAACTTTTCTTTTTATAAGAAAATAAAGTCATTTTTATGCACTCTACACTTATTTGC
This sequence comes from Acartia tonsa, assembly GCF_053477335.1. Taxonomy (NCBI): domain Eukaryota; kingdom Metazoa; phylum Arthropoda; class Copepoda; order Calanoida; family Acartiidae; genus Acartia; species Acartia tonsa. The sequence continues at coordinate 15,996,157 of NC_137267.1, forward strand.
ACTGGAACACACACACAAATCACACACACACACACACTTACTGCTATTTTGATTCATGTGCACATCTAATCTTTAAAAATTGAGTAGATACAATAGACTCTGTTGAATCAGGAAACTTTAGTTTAACATTTTTAAAATTTATTTGCCTAAAATTAACATCGACATCAAGCCCAACTTTAAGTACTAGTATAGAAAATCTACCATTTATATAAGGATCTTAAGGAATAAGCTGATATCGATAGTTTGATGTATATCCTTCAATATGACAATTAAAATTACTGCTTCTAAAATTAATAGCGGAAATTCTTGAACACTAAAGATATTTAAACTCTAATTGAGTCTTAACAAAAATACCAAAAGTTTTTAATTCAACAAATTGGAGACCAAAGGTAATTGCTGAGAAACTTTACTGTGATCAGTAGGATATTCTTGATAGACAAACAGACATCTTTATACTTTATATTAAAGCTAAATTAAACATCCAAAACCTCTATAAATAAGTCTAATATCCATCATTTTTGAGAGAAAATATAAATCCTTGAGTGTGCAGCAAAGGGCCTTGATAAATAGGCGCAATACACAAATATAAGTGATCATGTATGTCAAGAAAAAATAATTTAAATTGACCTAGGGATGTTATATTCGTCCTATTGATTTAAAACTTTGTATGAGATTATTGGAAGATGTAGTATCTCTATAATCAATAAGTTAAAAAATTAAATGTTTTAATTCCTAGGAGATTAGTCATGATTCTATAGGCGTAGGATTAATTTAACAAAGCATTTTGGGCACTTTTAAGATTTGCTAGCATCTATCCTATTGGTGCTTTGCACTTAAAGAGTTGGGTTTTAGTTAAATAGTCTTAAACCATATTATATCATTTATGAAGCAACTTAGAAAAGAGAACTTTTGCTTCTAAAAAAATCCTTAGATACGGCTTCGATATTGAAAAATGTAATAAATCCATCCAGCTTTTATGGATGATGTCATCCTTGTTTGATAGAATGTACTTTTTTCCATTTATTCTTGGTTGAGAAGAGATATTACTTGAGCTATAAAAATAAATGTTATCATAGAAAAGTTTCACTACATACTTGCACAAACTTTTTAACACAGTTTTTTTAGTGTGGTTTTTTTTCGTAGATGGATGGATGGGTGATTTTTTCGATACCTCTATGTCTTATTGTACTATAAAATATCGATAAGTGAAGCCAAGTAGTTGTCATAAACCCTTGCATTTGCTTTGCTATAGAATACCAACATGTTAATATAAATAACAGTTAAACAGACTTACAAAAAGAAACCGTGAGTTATTGAAATTATACAAGGGATTCTTTACTCGAAATTTCAGTAAACTATGAACAAAATAGAAAAATAAATTGCTCATCATTCCAATAATGTCATGTACCAATAGACTGATGAACAAATAAAGTTTTAGAATTTGTTGTCATTAGTTCAGGGAATCTTCATTAGCATGTTTAGAAACAGTCGTTGCAAATTAGTTTTCCTTCTTAAAAAAGCAATATTCAAGCATACCATTTGGTCAGACAGACAGACATTTAAAATCAAAGAGTAGCTTTGTTATTAAAATTTAGCATGTATGAAATAACGATCAATGTTTAACACCTTTTTTATGGTGTCAGCATTATTGATTTTCTCTAGTGTCATACAATATTTAGTTAAAATTACTTTAATCAACCACTGGGCCACTACTAACCCCCTCTCTTTTATTTATAATCAAAAGCGAATTGGGGGGAAGGGGTGGGGCCATGCATGTGTGTGTAAATGTGTGTAATTGCGATGAAGTTTACTGTGTGTGTTATGATTTGCAGGTCGACAGACAATAAAGTTAAAATGAAATTGTAGATTCGCAACTAGCAGTGGTTTTAGGAAATGAAACGCAGTTTTTGATCTACAATATGGTAGAAATAGAGCCAAAATTACACATTCCCGTAATTCTTCCCAAGAAGGAACGGTCCAGATTTTTTTCTTCATTTTTCGGCACTTTATATATTAAGAGATCTCAACCTTTTTCAAAATTGCTTTTGCCTTCCCGAGACCAGTGCTAATATAATTATTTGTCGTGAGAAGAGAGAGAGAGAGAGAGAGAGAGAGAGAGAGAGAGAGAGAGAGACAGAGAGAGACAGAGAGAGAGAGAGAGAGAGAGAGAGAGAGAGAGAGAGAGAGAGAGAGAGAGAGAGAGAAGAGAGAGAGAGAGAGAGAGAGAGAGAGAGAGAGAGAGAGAGAGAGAGAGAGAGAGAGAGAGAGAGAGAGAGAGAGAGAGGAAGAGGGGGGGGTTTCTTTTTGGTCCCTTCGCAATAGTAGTAATTTTGCCAATATTTGCAATATGTCATGCTTTATATTTCATAAAAAAATATAATCGATAAGTTTAATTATACAATTATTTTAGTAAGGGTGCTTTATGTCAAATTTAAGGATATGCAAACAAATTTTAAAAAAATTTTCAAATTGAGGTAGGGTTGGTTTTCTACTGTATAACAAAATAGAACATTGTCTGTCTGTCCGTCAGCCAGTCTGTTAACAAAATGTCATAAACCCTTTTTGTGGTGAAAACACTAAAGCATTAGATTTTCAGTATTAACATTAATTTTTAAATTGTAGTAGAAATTCTCATGGTCTTTTTTACAGTATCTAACTTTTTGACTTTCAGTAATGTTGTCATCCTTGTTATTTTTTTTAAACGCGGATTCACGTCAGCAAAAAGTTAAAAGATTATAAAACCTTAAAAACACAAAAACAATTCATGAAAGAAATAGGTATACTACCCTAGAGGCCAATCAGAGAAATAATTTCGGTCCAACATAAAAGAGAGTTTAATTGTTTTAGAATATAGAATTTCTCAAAAGTAATAAACTGTTAATAGGTGCCCTTTCCTACCAAATTGTGTACACTGTTTAAACCAATAATGTGACCTGATTGTTGCTACACTATGTTCCATTTGGTTCAATCAAGGAATTGATCATCTAGACTTCCTACATTCAGTAAATAAAATTAAGCAGTTATTGTATGGTTTCTAATCTTGTAAAACATTGGGATTATTTTGATTATTTCAGACATGCTCGTCTATCATTTTCAGGGAAGGAGGGGACATTAGACTTAAAATTATACTGAAAGTCTGTTATAAGTTGGCATATGAACTCTGGTCACTTTTATTGAATCATGATTGATTAGTTAAAGCTAGTAGTGTCCAAACTTTGTAACCAATAATCTAAATCATCACAGGGGTAAATTAATTTATCATCAGAGAAATACATTAATTTATCAGTTATTTTCTAATGTTTTATTTGTTTTATATCTATGATCTACGTAACTTAATTAATCATTTTTATGAGATACACTTTCCTCTACGTAAATTTACGTTGTTTACTTTTTCTAGGGAACAATTAAGTTCTTCAAAAATATTTTAACATAAAATTATTTTTAGTATGTGTTAAAAATAGAATACTTAAAAAACAAGAATAAATCAAATGGTAGCAAATATTATTTTATAAACCAATTTACAATCTTAAAAAAAAACTTCCAACAGGATCTGTGTGTATCTTAACCGAATGATATCTCTGTCCACTGGTCCGATATGGTTCTCCTATACAATTTAGCTTCACATAGATTATGGGGAGATAATAACTATTTTGGGAGAGGGTACCACCACCATCCCAAGAGAAATTTCCTTAGAATAGAAATACCAAAAATATGGAGACCGAGAAGAACATTTTATACTAAATCCCACTAGTTATCGAAATCTAAATCTCGTTGCGAATGTCTAGAATTTGTTTTCATATTTGTTTGCAGTAGGTATTTGTATAATCATGGTTGTTGTCATTCTTGTAAGAAAACATAAATACATGGGAAATATTGAACATATACATATATTATAACCATTTATGTCTGAAACAGGATAGGTATTAAGATATTTGATTTAAGTTTTCTTTTTAAAACTAAAATTAAAAATTGAAGGGGGGGGGGTCGAATTCCCTCCCCACCCTGCTCCATCTTAAATATCCCATAAAGACCTCTAGGGGCGTAGCCTTCCAAGATAAATCACGCCATAAAATGCCTTTTTTACATTATACTTTTAAATCTAAAATAAAAAGTGTATGGCCCCCTCATTCAATTGCTCTTGGCCTCTATGGGTATAATAGCCGCTCATATATTGGTGAATACACATCCATATCCTTGAACATGCATGACATAAATAAATACACATATTCATATATAATATTATGAAAGCACTTGATATAATGAGAAAAGTATAACAACAACAATATATTCATAACTAACAACCATACTTATTCTAGTGCTTCTTTATTCAGAACATATTTAGGTTTTTTTAAAGCGAAGCTGTTCTCAATCCATATCTACAAATTGTTTCATGTACACATCTGTACATGAAACAATTTGAAATGCAAAATAAACTTAATATTGATCTAATACTTGCGAGTTGGTAATTAATTGTAAAATTCTTAGGTATTCAAAAGTAACAGTATCTTTATCTGTCTGTCTGTACCGAAGAATCTCGGCAACCACTGAAACTATATGATTTTCCTTAACAATGAAGGCTCTCTTAGGTCCTAGGAAGTTTTAAATCTATTTTTGGGAAAGGTACCACAACCGTTCCAAGATAAATCCTCCTCCTTCCTCCAAGTGCCCCTAGAGGTTTCTAGGGGCGTAACCGCTATTGGTTTGCTATTTATTAGACTGTAAATTATATAATTGTTGGGTTTTAACTAGCAATTTCCAGACTGTTTAAAAATAATGTGAAAATACAAGAAGGTTATTTTAGTTAATCGTCGACTTTTAGCATCAATGCTTTTTAAAGCTTTGACGATGTTGTAATATCATATAGCTGAAGAATACATTAAAATTTTTAACACAGAAACCAAGAAAATATCATAAAATTGAAAAAAAATATGAACAATTATAGTTTGTGAAAAGTTGGGTAAACTGCATTTCCACATTAAAACTGGTTTATTCAGGGACTTTAAGGAATCAGACAATGGGAGATAAATTGAAATTCATTATTTTTCATAATAAAAAAATATCCTTTTTGAAGTGTGGAGTTGTTGTTGGAACACCGCTAGTTTGTATAACCCAATTGGCAAAACAAAAAATCGTATTTGTGATAGATTTAATGCCCATAACAGTTCCATTAAACCAAATTCAACTAAAGCTGTAGGTATTCATTTTTCTTCTAATGGACACCAGCCCAATGATTTTCAAATGGTGCCATTAGAGCAAGTGCAGAGTAATGACCCTTGGATTTTGTTATCTAGAGAAAAATATTATATTCGTAAATTTGACCCTGTATTAAATATTAGAATGTAAAATGCAGTTGCAATGTTTTTAAAAAAATGAAAATAACAACCACACCACAATCCCCTCTTGCTACGCCCATTCAAAATCTTCAACCCTTTCTTTCAGCTGTTTTTTTGTTTGTATTGAAATGGTCTGCTGTTAGACCATAAATAGATATGTAGCGGGAGTGGAAATATGTTTAAAATGTCAAAAAAGTTTATAGGTATGTGTTTTTATTAATATGAATTATGAAAATTTAATTTTAACAGCATTTCTAATTACATAACCTTTTATAAAGATGCGATGCATCTCTACAATTCTTCAAATCAAAAAGAAAAAATGAAACGTTAAATATCTTATTCAGATTCTTCAAAAATAGACTTTTTGTATGTATTATTTACTGATTTGTGTTTTTTTTCCTTTACAGGACGATTGAGAATGATAACCTTAGTTATTGAAATATATATATGGCCTGTACAAAGATGTTAGTTTGATAAAGTAGTCTTGGGTTGAGATGGATCAATAGCTTTTAAAACTAACCCAATCAAGATTTGATTACAACTACGACCATTTTTCTATAATATCATATAGTCAGCATAAAGATTTTTAACATTTTGTCAAATTGCATGTAGACGATTTTTGACAAGGTTTTTGAGAAAGTCGTAGAACACCAGAAAGTTAGTAAGGCCTAGCCTACACCATATAGTCCAGGGAGGGAGGGGGTAGTGGACTCTAAATTATACTGGTCCACAAAGTTCTCTCCATTTTTTTGGCTTAAAAACTCTGGGTTCTTTTAATAAGTCTTGATTAATTTGATGAAATTAGTATTGTTCAAAATCTTTCTTCTAATAAATTTAATCTACAAAAGGTGAAATTTTGATTATTATCATTGGGGATGTACATAAATTTATCGTCCATTGTCGTATCCCTGATATTTTCAATACTTCCATACACAGCAAAACTTTCTGCCCTTCATATAATTCAAGATTTCAGGGTAACTTGGAACAGAGACAGGTTTTCGGCTATTTTAATTAATTTCCCATTTCCAAACTCCAGACTGGGCTTGTTATAAATTCTGGTGTCATAACTGATAAGTCAATAAACTATATTTTGTTTGTGCATCACCTTTTGATGATAAACAAAATTACCCTTTCTGGATGAAAAGTTTGCACAACGATAGTTTGTTATTTTTAGTACCCATAATAATTAGGCCAACGAATGAGAGAACGTGTTAATAGAACTTTGGGTACTAGTATCATTTACAGTTATTCCCGAATAATATTAAAAGAATAAACAATTGAGAAAATTTGAATATATATCTCCGTTTCTCTTGGAAATAGAAATGATTAATTAATCTTACACTTACATACACAAACAAACACATATACACACACACACACACACACAAACACATACACATACACACATATACACACAGACATACACAAATACTTGAATGATAAATTATTCAGTATTTTTATACATCTCTAGAAAATTTTCCAAGATATATGCATACCATTTTGGAAAATTTTATACTGGCATTTTAGTATTTCTAGGAATATAAACAAGTTATATAGTTGGTTATAATCAGAGAGGAGATGTTTATTACACTATTCCCTAAAGTTTTTCTTATTCGTTGCCTAAAAAACTTTGGGAACTTTCATTGCATTTTGAGTTGTTTCATTGAGCTCAGTGTCCAAACGTTTCAACCACTAAATTTAGTCTACAAAAGTAGATCTAAAGTAGTAAGTTTTTCATTTATGTCCGTTAAAATCTCGCTGACTGATTCGGTTCAGTTCCTGATTTCAGAAAATTTTATAAAATTCTTGAGCTGCTTTTTAACCCTTGGGGCCTAACGGATAATTGTGCAGCCGCTAGTGTAATTATAGGGTTGTAACAAAATTGCATTATGATTTTAATCTTTTCTTTATTTTCAGATTTTGGCGCGGTGAAGGATGATGTGCAACCAATCTTTGTACAACACCCAGAGGTAATAAACAACTCATGAACCTAAAGGGATGAGACAATGGTCGATGAATTGAAGCACATCCCCAATGATGTAACACAAAATTATCCCTTCTGTAGATTAAAATAAGTCGTTGAAACGCTTTAACACTAAGCTTTATGAATCAACCAATTTAAAGTCACTAAAGTCCCCAAAGTTGTTAATTAAGCCAACGAATAAGAAAAAGTTATTATAAAATTTTGGGGACTAGTGTAATAAACAGCCCATTGTCCCATATCTCTCCGTAAAGAAAAACGAGGTTAGGGCAATGAACGATAAATTAGTATCTTCATTTATATATGTATGCAGAACTCCAATTTTGGTCAGGTAGAAACTTGGGACTGTAAATAACTGGATCCCAAAGTTGATAAATTCGCTATGCTATTCGTTAAACGTTATAGTCAATGATTTCAAGGTTTTCCAGCAATAATGTTCAATTCCCTCACTGAAAAAATGAAAACTAAAATTTTACTATTTGAGAAAGATTTGGAATTTTTAACAATGTTTTGATAATAGCAACCTCATATAATATTCAATTAATGATTACTATTCCAAGAGGGAAAAAGAAAAGTTGAAGAGATAGATAGATACAGTAGAATGTTGATTCAATAATAGATAGATAAAAATGCTGATAGATAAGTAGATAGATTGATAGATAGTTAAGTTGATTTATATGTAGATAAATTGGTTTATACATGAACATGAACAAGAAGGCTAGCTAATATAAATAGATATATGTTGATAGATGATATAGATTGATAAGTAGGAAGATAGATAGACAGATAAGTTGATTGATAGATATATAAGTAGGTTGATATATAGATAAGAAGGCCAATAAAAACATATATAAGTATATTGGTAGATAGTTATGAGAAGTTAAGTGGGTTGATTGACAGATAAATTTGTAAAAGTAGAGAATTAAGAGATTGATCGAGGAAAAATTAGTTTGATAGATTTATAGGAAGTTTATACCTAAATAGTTTGATAGATAAATAGATAGTGAAAGAAAGAAATAGTAAAAATATCAAGAATTAAAAAGATACCACACCCCAACTAAATTTTATAAAGAAAGTTTTAATAATCTAAAAAAGTTCAATAATTGGAGATAAAAAAATACGATTATGTCCAATTTTGTTTACCAATTGAGCATACTTGAAACATAAAGATTTTTATAGTGCTTATAAAAATGCCTACCAGTGGTCAATTAAATATATACTGGCCTAATTACTTAGTATCATAACTCAAAAGCAGGAGATATTTGGGTGCAATTTATACTGGTACACAACCTCTAATGTTCGCTATAAAACTTACTATTACTATTAGTTAATAATAATTGGATATTCAAACTAGCAGTGTCAAAACATTTACACCAATAATTTTAATTGTAAGAGAGAGTAATCATTATTGTAGAATTAGATTTACAATCAATTTATCGTCCATTGCTTAATCCCTGTTGAGGAGAGGTGTGATATAGTTTGTATTGGTATTAAATTGAGGGGAAAAATAGGACAGAAAACAAACACTAACAGAATATATAATCAATTTACTCACCTAGGGGTGAATACTATCAGGGTTCGGAAGCCGCAGCCGCAGCCTCAGCCTCAGCCACCATCAGCCGCGCGGCTTACGAGAAGCCTCAAAATCAGCCGCGCGGCTTCCTCAGCCACCCAATAAGCCTCAGCCTTAGTCGCAGCCGCGCGGCTTAAAGAAAACATAAGCCACTGTAAGCCTCAGCCGCATTCAGCCACTGTAAGCCTCAGCCACTGTAAGCCTCAGCCACAAAACTCCAATTCAGCCACATTAAGCCTCAGCCGCACTAAGCCTCATTCAGCCAACGCCCCTCTAAGCCTCAGCCGCAATTAGCCGCGCGGCTTATAGTTGGGGAAGCCTCAGCCACACTCAGCCGCGCGGCTGTTAATAATTTGAAGCCGCAGCCGCACTCAGCCGCGCGGCTTCAAGAAAGCCTCAGCCGCAGCTGCAAAGTTATGATTATGCCGCAGCCGCAGCCGCGCGGCTTGATATTTGTAAGCCGCAGCCTCAGCCGCAGCTTAATTTTTTAAATTCAGCCGCAGCTTTGACACAGCCGCGCGGCTGAGATATTGTAAGCCCCAGCCGCAGCCGCAGGTGCTAAATTAGTACAAGCCTCAGCCGTCAATTCAGCCGCGGGGCTTAATTTTCATTTAATTTTGTCTGTCTGAAGCTTAAGATCTCAGCAACCACTGAACTGACAATGTTGTCCTTCTCAGGAATCCTTTTACTACAGTAACAGGATGTCTATGTGTCTGTGTATCTGTGTGTCTGTACCGAAGGATCTCTCTAACCGCTGAATCGATCGGGTTCTCCTTAACAGGGTAGCTTCTCATAGGTCCTGGGAAGGTTTATAACTATTTTTTTGGGGGTGGGACACCCCCAACCCCCCCAAAAAATTAAAAATCCCCCCCCCTCAAATAAAGAAAAAAAATTTTAAATTTTTTAAATTTAAATTAAAAATGAGGGGGGAGGCCCCCCCCCCTAAAAAAAAAAATTCCCCCCCCCAAAAAAAAAATTTTTGTTTACTTTTCTTTAAAAATTTAAAATAAGAAATTGGGTTATTAAATTTGACTCTCTCTCTTCCTCAAGTGCCCCCTAGAGGCCTCTAGGGGCGTAGCCGCTAGTTATATATATATTGACATTGGATGGTTTTGAGCTAATTTTGGGGTGGGGGTCAGACATTTCCATCGCCCAAAAATAATTTTTTTAAATGTTATACTTTTAAATTTTTTTATATTCTTTTATAAAAATTTTATCTTAAGTTTTTTTTAAAATTACAACATAGAAACTACCATCTCGAACAACTACAAAAAGTTTGAACCTGTAATGTAAGAGCTCCAGTAGCGCAATCAGTTAGCGCACGGTTCTTCTACACTGTTATGCCGGGGTTATAAGTTCGAATTTCACCAGGAGCAATATGTTTTTGAACGTTGATACTTATGAATATTATTGAATACTATTTATAGGGTAACTGCCCTACTGACGTTTGCCTAATTTTATTGTTTTTAAAAGATACAAATTTTTCAGAATTTACTTAATATTTACTATGAATTTGTATTATCTTAAATTTTTTTTCTTGTACAAGTGGCCTATTTAGCTCAATGGTAGAGCACTCGTCTTGTAAACTAGGGACCGTGAGTTCAAACCTCACAGGGGGCAATCAATTTTTGTGATACTCAAGTTATATAGTAGCTTCTCTATTATTTTTCCGTTTAGGTACGCAATACTTGTTATATATAATTAAGCTTCTCCTACTTAGATATTTCTTCAATTTTAAATGTATTTAATACGTTGTGGTTGATGAGAGACACTGAAAAAGTTATGCAAAAAAAAAGATTTGTATGGAGAGTTATTTTGTCTGTAGATTAAGAATTCGATAACTACTGAACTAATGAAAACTTTTTAAATTGCCTTTTCCAAGTTTTTGAATTTTTTAAAAAACTAAAATTAAAACTGGTGGGTGCTCAACCAAACTCCCCCCTATTTTCCCATAAAAAAAATAATAAAAGTCACCCTTCATCCCCCCAAATTTTTTTTTCTTCTGGGATTCGAACCCGGATGATAGATGGTTCAAAGCTGTTACCGTACCAAAAAGCTATCAGAGCTCCAATATTTCAAAATGAAAATTTGTCTTATTTTTAGATCATTAAGTATTATGATGTCTGTTTGTCTGTCTTTATGTTTGTACTACAGGATCTCGCTAACTACTAAACCGATATGGTGCTCCTATTCAGGGTAGTTTCTTATAGGTACTGGGAAGGTTTACAACTATTTTGGGGGAGGGTACCATCACACTACCAGAAAAAAATTGCCTTAGAAAAAAAATTAAACATCACCCCAAAATTAAAAATGGGATTTACACGCCCTGGCCCTCCCCACCCAATAAAAATCACCCTACCCCCCAAAAAATTATTTTAATTCAGTTCTTCTTTTTCCAGTACCTATTGTTTAGTATTTTTTGTAATAACTTCATAATTACATTGTCATTAAGATTATGTGACATAAAAAGTTAGTCATAAAAATTATACCCATGAATAATTGTAATAAAAAGCACTTTTGTAAAAAAACATTTTTCATAAGAGGTAAGTTTTTATGACAAATACATTTATTGCAAGTGTACATATGATAAGCATTTTAAAGACGATTATTTTTAAGACAAATTTAACCTGCGTACCATGGCTCAACATGTAGCGCATCTGCTTGTCATCATGGAGGTAATAGGTTCAAATCTTGGCCAGACACTGCGTGAAAACTGAAGACGTTAAATGGTTCCTACTGCAGCTATGCCAGGTATGCAACATGTAAAGTTAGAGTATGAGGATTTCCTTGGCTCGTAAACAGGCGTAACTCATTACCATAGGACTTTCTGGCAGGTAGTTGGTTGCTGGATAGATGTCACTTAAATTGGAAAGAATTGGTTCCCCTTAATTATCCAAGGTTCAACAAGAAGCGCATCTGCTTGTCATCAGGGAGGTAATAGGTTCGAATCTCGGCCAGACACTGCGTTATAACTGAAGACATTAAATGGTTCCTACTGCTGCTATGGCAGGTGTGCAACATGTAAAGTTAGAGTAGGAGGATTTCCTTGGCTCATAAACAGGCGTAACTCATTACCATAAAACTTTCAGGCAGGTAGTTCAATAAAAAAAGTTGGTTGCTGGATAGATGTCACTTAAACTAATACAGAAAAGGAAAGAATTGGTTCCCCAAGGTTCAACAAGTAGCGCATCTGCTTGTCATCAGGGATGAAATAGGTTCGAATCTCGCGCAGACACTGCGTTATAACTGAAGACATTAAATGGTTCCTAGGTGCTTGGTGTGCAACATGAACAGGCGCAAAGGAAAGATATAATTCCCCTTAGTTATCCAGGGTTGTTGGACCTTGAGTTAATGTCATAGAAACCCTCGACCGTGGCTCAACATGTAGCGCATCGGCTCGTCGTCTGGGAGTTGATAGGCTTTGTACTGCATCATAACTAAAGATGTTGAAATAAATTCCTACTGCTAAAAAACTTGTATAAAACTTTGGGTACCAGTATAAAACTTTAGGTATCAGAATAAATTTTTGTCTATTAGTATAAAACTTTGGGTACCAGTATAAAACTTTGGGTACCAGAATAAATTTTTGGCTATTAGTATAAAATTTTGGGTACCAGTATAAAACTTTGGGTACCAGTATAAAACTTTGGGTACCAATATAAAATTTGGGTACCAGTATAAAACTTTGGGTACTCGTATAAAACTTAAGGTACCAGTATAAAACTTTGGGTACCAATATTAAAACAAAATTTTAGGTATTAGTATAAAATTTTGGGTACCAGTATAAAACTTTGGGTACCAGTATAAAACTTTGGGTACCAGTATAAAACTTTGGGTACCAGTATAAAATTTGGGTACCAGTATAAAATTTGGGTAACTGTATAAAACTTTGGGTACCAGTATAAAACTTTGGGTACCAGTATAAAATTTGGGTACCTGTATAAAACTTTGGGTACCAGTAAAAAACTTTGGGTACCAGTATAAATTTTTAGTACCAGTATAAAACTTTTGGTACCAGTATAAAACTTTGGGTACCAGTATAAAACTTTGGGTTCTAGTATAAAACTTTGGGTACCAGTAAAAAACTTTGGGTACCAGTATACATTTTTAGTACCAGTATAAAACTTTGGGTACCAGTTTAAAACTTTGGGTACCAGTATAAAACTTTGGGTACCAGTATAAAATTTGAGTACTAGTCTAAAACTTTGGGTACCTGTATAAAAACTTTGGGTACCAGTATAAAACTTTGAGTACTAGTATAAAACTTTGGGTACTAGAATAAAACTTTGGATACCAGAATAAAATTTGAGTACTAGTATATAATTTTGGGTACTAGTATAAAACTTTGGGTACCAGTATAAAACTTTGGGTACCAGTATAAAATTTTGGGTACCAGTATAAAACTTTGGGTACCAGTATAAAACTTTGGGTACCAGAATAAAACTTTGGGTACCAGTATAAAATTTTGGGTACCAGTAAAATTTGGGTACCAGTATAAAACTTTGTGTACCAGTCTAAAACTTTGGTTACCAGTAAAATTTGGGTACCAGTATAAAACTTTGGGTTCTAGTCTAAAACTTTGGGTACCATTATAAAACTTTGGGTACCAGACTAAAACTTTGGGTACCAGTATAAAACTTTGAGTACCAGTATAAAACTTTGGGTACCAGTATAAAACTTTGGGTACCAGTATAAAATTTTGGGTACCAGTATAAAACTTTGGGTACCAGTATAAAACTTTGGGTACCAGAATAAAACTTTGGGTACCAGTATAAAATTTTGGGTACCAGTAAAATTTGGGTACCAGTATAAAACTATGGTTACCAGTAAAATTTGGGTACCAGTATAAAACTTTGGGTTCTAGTCTAAAACTTTGGGTACCATTATAAAACTTTGGGTACCAGACTAATACTTTGGGTACCAGTATAAAACTTTGAGTACCAGTATAAAACTTTGGGTACTAGAATAAAACTTTGGGTACCAGAATAAAATTTGAGTACTAGTATATAATTTTGGGTACCAGTATAAAACTTTGGGTACCAGAATAAAATTTGGGTACTATAATAAAACTTTGGGTACCAGAATAAAATTTGAGTACTAGTATATAATTTTGGGTACCATTATAAAACTTTGGGTACCAGACTAAAACTTTGGGTACCAGTATAAAACTTTGAGTACCAGTATAAAACTTTGGGTACCAGTATAAAACTTTGGGTACCAGTATAAAATTTTGGGTACCAGTATAAAACTTTGGGTACCAGTATAAAACTTTGGGTACCAGAATAAAACTTTGGGTACCAGTATAAAATTTTGGGTACCAGTAAAATTTGGGTACCAGTATAAAACTTTGTGTACCAGTCTAAAACTTTGGTTACCAGTAAAATTTGGGTACCAGTATAAAACTTTGGGTTCTAGTCTAAAACTTTGGGTACCATTATAAAACTTTGGGTACCAGACTAAAACTTTGGGTACCAGTATAAAACTTTGAGTACCAGTATAAAACTTTGGGTACTAGAATAAAACTTTGGGTACCAGAATAAAATTTGAGTACTAGTATATAATTTTGGGTACCAGTATAAAACTTTGGGTACTAGAATAAAAATTTGGGTACCAGTATAAAACTTTGGGTACCAGTATAAAATTTGGGTACTAATTCTGAATCAAACATTTGAAAAAATCCTGCTGTCCTCCCCCCTCTTCCCTCCACTCTTATTCTCACAACCCCTAACCACCCTTAACTCTCCAAAAAATGTCCTAGAATGCATTTAAAAAATCCAATTTAGCCAAAGCCTCAGCTGCAAAGCTTATTTTATAATCAGCCATAAGATCAGCCGCAAGGCTTAATATTGTATTCAGCCGCAGCCGCATTCAGCTGCGCGGCTGAATTTAATTCAGCCACAGCCTCAGCCGCACGGCTTTCAGTAAGCCGCAGCCTCAGAATCAGCCGCGAGGCTTAATTATGTTATCAGCCACTCTCAGCCTCAGCCTCACTCAGCCGCGCGGCTTAATTTTCCAATCAGCCACTGTAAGCCGCAGCCGCTATGAGCCGCGCGGCTTTCAGTAAGCCGCAGCCTCAGCCACAAATCCTTCAGCCACTGTAAGCCTCAGCCACCCTCAGCCACTGTAAGCCTCAGCCGCTTGAAGCCTCAGCCACAAAATTCCAATTCAGCCACTGTAAGCCTCAGCCACCCCAATTCTTATTAAGCCTCAGCCGCATTCAGCCGCAGCCACTCTCAGCCGCACTAAGCCTCAGCCACTCTCAGCCTCAGCCACTTCCATAACTTTAAGCAGCCGCAGCCGCAGCCACAGCCGCAAATTAGGATTCAGCCGCAGCCGCAGCCGCGCGGCTGATAGCGCGGCTTCCGAACCCTGAATACTATTCAGGAGTTAACACACAGAAAACTTTAGAATGTTAACATAGGACAAATTAGAAGCAGCTGATAGTGCCTATACAAAATGACGTCATACTGGCCTACTATTGGTCAATTAAAATTTATACAGGCCTGCTATTGGTGATTTAGTCTGTGTACTGGCCCACCATTGGTCATTTTTATTGTATGATATAATATTTTTATAGAAACTACAAGTGAGTGGGAATAATCCTATAACCTATTTCCTCTTCTAAGAAAAATTCTTTTACTCCAGAAAATGGGTAGGGAAGTATCATAGCCTCGCTCAAATATTCAAAACCTTATAAAACTTGCATGACACTTGTGGACCGATCGGTACAGCCGTTTACGAGACCTACCATCAGACCGATGGTCATCGAGAAAGTATAAATGATTACAATGGATGTATTTTTACTTGGATGCTACACCATATTTTCATGATATCTAATAAAGGGAAACTTGCAGCGGTCTAAAATAACGATACCCCCATACAACCCCTTTACCCCATCCCCTCCCGTCATACTGGACAAAAGAACTAACCAATAAATGAGTGCATTATTCACAACCTAAATTTAAGACAATTGACTCCTGTCATAATATCCACGTATATTCTATATCCATTATGGTTACTTTAAATATATATACTGAAGCTGAACATATGCAATACATTTATCTAATTGCAGATTAATAGTATGCAATGCATTTATACTTGGCTTGATTTAGGAATGGAATATTGTATCTCAAGATAAAAACAAAGAAATTATGAATGTTGATGACTGATTTTCGGTGAATTTATGTTTGCTTTTATGATTTTTTAATATGTCCGTAAATTTACATCTTTAGGTAAAGCAATCGATGAATTTTCATGTTTTGACACATTCTAATGGGAAAACAATTCACAATATTTGGAGAAATATTTATCTAACTTTGGCCTATTCCTGTACTTGGTAAAGTAGAGGATACATGTGTAACTCAATAATTAATTATAGGCTAGATTAATAACATTACTTACAATACTCTGTCTGATATTCAAGGAAAAATTATTTAACGTTGGTAATTAAGGGTTCGATTATACATTAAAAAATACTAGAATATTTGCCCCCTAGAGGCCTCTAGAGGCACTTAAGAAGTGTTTTGATCTCCACTAATTTCAATTTTAATTCTAAAAAGAAAAAGTAAATTTCTTTTAGGGTGGGTGGGAGGTGTCATATTTCATAGGAGGGTGAAGGCATGATTTCCCAAAATAGTTAAAAAAACCTTCCCTGGTACTATATAAAGCTTCACTGTAAATCAGAACCATATCGGTTCAGTGGTTAGCGAGATTCTAACTACAGACAAAAAAAAGCTTACTACTTTAAATAATAGGATAAAGTAATTTTACTGCAATAGTAGGTTATGTCTAAGCCTTAATTAAATAAATATAAGGTTTTACAATAATGTTTTCTTATTAGTGGGCCAAAAATCTTTTGAGACTTGATTGGTTGGTACAAACTAGCAGTTGTCAATCAGAATCAATCATCATGAATCAATTTATCATAAATTTTCTTATCATTTAAGACCCATGCGATATTCTACATTATTAAAAAATTTATTATATAATTTTTCATCTTTTATGTAAAAACTTGTTGAAATAATGATTAGGCAAGGCCATTGCTCTTCTTACTGCATTGAATCCATCTAAAGATGTAATTGATACAACCTTTGTCTACAGGTTTTCCTGCAATGCTATTGACATTGATAAACAAGGATGCCAGCATTAATAAAAGCGCATCTTTAACATCAAACTGTAAAATAAACGAACATTAACAATTGTAGAGTGTCAGAACTGAATGAGTAGAATATAGAGAACGATTATAGAGGATAGGCTTTCTATAAAGAAATCGCCAGACCAAATTTTAAATTGATAAGACAATTATAACATGCCTAAATTAACGAAAAGGGCCAACCGTTAAGTACGTACGGAAGGACGTATACATAAACCCTTATTAAAGCTTCGAAGTTCTAGTTTTTTGACTTAAAAAAACAAATTCTCCTATTTATTGGTTTAAAGATTATGAAGACTTTCATTGAATCTTGACTAGTTGCTGAAAACTTTCAACATAATTTTATTCCGCAGAGGAGATATTAAGGTTTGTCATAAATTGGGCTTGTACTCCAATTAATCGTCGATTGTCTTATCCCTTTAAAATACTCAAATAAATGTTAACATTTCTTTGTACATACATTAACTACAGTGCAATATTTCAGAATTTATTCTTTTTCTAAAATTTACGAATAAAATCCCTTTTGTAAATATTGATTACCGTCGGTGGAAATATTATAAACAAAAAGGCTTTGTTGTATTTTTTTTGTACATATGAGATTTTTTCGATTTAAAAAAAATTGTAAAAAGGTTTATTTACTAGAATGTACAAAACAAATATTTTTTAATCATCTTATAAACCAACTTTTACAATAAGTAAATTAGTGCTTATTTGCAAAAATTTGAAGGTATAAGACAATGGCCAAAAATGGATGCACATACCCAATGCTGTTACACATAATTACCCTTTCTGTAGACTACAATTATTTGTTGAAACGTTTGAACACTAGAATTAATGAGCTAACCAATAAAACTCACTAAAGTCCCCAAAGTTGTCAAGCCAACGAAGAAGAAAACGTTATTATAAAACTTTGGGGACAATTGTAATAAACAGCCCATTGTCCCATCTCTCTCTTTACCACATCACATCTGTCTCAAAATTGCTGAATCTACAGTATATGACACACACGTCTTTCTTGGTGTCCCATTAATTCCGCACAAGTTTTACATTTTTAATTCAACAGAACAGCATTTTTTATAATAGCTTATACTCAGAAATAGCCAAAAAGCGAAATACATCCAAAATAATATTTGGGGGACAGAAAATCTCGAAAAAATCTGCTGAAATTTAGTTTTTGGCATTACAATGTAGGAACAAACCGACAGCATTATTACATAGAAATTTTATATAATTACAACGTATAATAAGTAATTTAGTGAAAAAATATAAACACATATCTGTGTATGTTATAAATATCATTTAAAGTAAGCCAAATTATTGTGTTAGGTTAAACATCTAGTGTATTAAATCTATCTTCTTTATTTTCGTTTGCAAAACACTATGCGAATGTTTAATATGCGAAAGTGGATGAACACCACCCCTTATATTTCCACAAATTTACAATCGGATTACAGACCTTCAAAGGTTTTTTCAACCTTTTGTGAATTCTTACATATATGTACATTTGTATTTTATGAAAATACAGATATTATGTTGAAATAAATCTTATCTTATTTCATTAATATCTGAAAAAATGATGTTTACATAATTAATTCTCCATTTTTACACTCTCCCTCTCTCTATCTCTCTCTCTCTATCTCTCTCTCTATCTCTCACTCTCTCTCTCTCTCTCTCTCTCTCTCTCTCTCTTTCTCTCTCTCTCTCTCTCTCTCTCTCTCTCTCTCTCTCTCTCTATTTCTCTCTCTCTGTCTCACTCTGTCTCACTCTGTCTCTCTCTGTCTCTCTCTGTCTCTCTCTGTCTCTCTCTCTGCCTCTCTTTCTGTCTCTGTCTCTCTCTCTCTCTCTCTCTGTCTCTGTCTCTCTCTCTCTCTCTTATTTTACTCTATAACAGTTTACAGTTTTTTAACTTTAAATGTTGCATTCTTCAATGAATATGAAATGTCCTTGTTATAAAGTTAAATAATGCTATTATCCAGCTCTCTCTCTCTCTCTCTCTCTCTCTCTCTCTCACTATCTATCTCTCTCTCTATTTCTCTCTCTCTGTCTCACTCTGTCTCACTCTGTCTCTCTCTGTCTCTCTCTGTCTCTCTCTGTCTCTCTCTCTGCCTCTCTTTCTGTCTCTGTCTCTCTCTCTCTCTCTCTCTGTCTCTGTCTCTCTCTCTCTCTCTTATTTTACTCTATAACAGTTTACAGTTTTTTAACTTTAAATGTTGCATTCTTCAATGAATATGAAATGTCCTTGTTATAAAGTTAAATAATGCTATTATCCAGCATTAACTATAATAATGAGATGCATTTCCAGATATTTGAAAATAATACTTGCTGGCTACTTTATCAAATAATTCTACTTTACTCCAGGAATCTTAATGGAAAAGACAACAGACGATTAATTGATGTATACTCAAGAAATCTAAAAGATAAAGTGTTATACATTCTTAATAATGATACAAAAAATTAACCATACTGTAATGTAAAAGTATTGATTAAAAAGTTTGGACACTACTACTTTTGAAAAAAGTACCCAAAGTTTTTCGCTAACGAATATGATAACATATTTATAAAGCTTTGGGTGCCAGTGTAATTTACAGCCCAATGTCGCCTCCATCTTTGTGTACACCTCAAATTATCATTAACAAAATTACCACTGCTAGTTAATTTTTAGTTGAACAGTTTGTACATTGCTATCTTTTACTAGACAATCAAGCACCCATGGTTTTATGCGAGCGATTCTTATCACTAAATGCACAATTTGTATTGTCTCCTCCCACCCTGACTTTAATTGAATTACATGGCCTTGCGT
The DNA here is from genome assembly GCF_053477335.1 of Acartia tonsa. Taxonomy (NCBI): domain Eukaryota; kingdom Metazoa; phylum Arthropoda; class Copepoda; order Calanoida; family Acartiidae; genus Acartia; species Acartia tonsa. Next base: position 16,015,996 of record NC_137267.1, read on the forward strand.
GCCATTTACAAAACAATATAGGCAATAGACTGAAAATAAATTTAGATGTAAAGTGGAAAAAAAGTTTTTTCCTAAAATAATTTTTTTATCGCTCAATTTCTATTTTCTCTTAAATTTCTATAGTCTAGCCTTAAAAATTAAATTAGTAATTGGTGCATCCATTATAAAGATCCTAATGAACACATAAAGTATTCCTTATCATAAGTAGAGCTCCTCTGTGAGTGATTCAAGTTTGTCCATACACGAAATGATTGTCAAGATTATTGTCAAATGTAAAAATCAGAAGACTGCAATTCACCCATCCAGCAAAAGTACATTAGATGTGTAAACTTCTGACGCTATTGGCTGGTACTATAAGACCCAATTGAAAGTCGGCACAGGGTCACCAACCCGTGGGAGTATTACATATATCTTGTTCCCCCTCTATTCCATTATTTTATTTTTATGTTTCTTTACTGACATCCTTTAATAATAGCTCTATTAGAATGACCTTTTTTCACCAAAATTTGTTTTGTTTTGTTGGAAAATGGTTTTTATCTCAAAGTTTGAAGTGACAAGTGGGTTGATGTGGGAGGGGGTAAGGTGGTGTTGCTCTAATTTAAGTGATGAGAGGGGGCGGGGGCAGTTGAGTACTCCCATTTGATGCATTTCAAATTGACCTTGACTGTTTTGGATGCCACTGCAATTTGTCTGTCCATCTTTACATTAATATTATTTCAGGGATTTTCATGGATTTGTGCACTGAAAGTTTGAACTAACCAATCAAGATTTGATAAAATTATTTATTATTAATTTAAATCTATTCAGCAATATATTTATCTCAGTTTTATTTATTCATTTATTTATTTATCTATTTGTATCAGGGAAAAATGGTCGATAAATTGATGTACATTCCCAATGATTATACACAAATTATTCCTTCTCTAGATTACAATTCGAGGTTGTAACGTTTGGACACTTAACTTTAAGAACCAAGCAACAAAAATTCAATAAAAGTCCTTAATGTTGTAAAACCGACAAAAAAAACTTTATTATAAAATTTTGGGGACTAGTATAATAAACAGCCTAATGTCCCCGCACTCCATGAATATATCTCCTCTCCAGCAACCCCCCTCTATCTTCTATATTTAATTTAATTGTTCTCCGAAATTCACGACTCACCGAATTCAATTAAAAGTTGTTTGGGGCAATACTTTGGCTTACAATATAAGATAAATAATATCCCCCCCCCCACAAAAAAAAACAGCAATCTTTTAAATCCTTTTATGTAAAGTAGTAAGCTTTTTTTTGACTGTAGCGAAGGATCTCGCTAACTGCAGAACCGATATGGTTCGCCTTTACAGTGAAGCTTTTTATAGTTCCAGGGAAGTTTTTTTTTAACTATTTTGACAATTAACCCCCAAACATTCATTTAACTCCCCATTTTTATTACTTAAATTTTTTTATATGGCAGTTAAGTTCCCCTTAAATGGCTTTTAGGGGCGTAGTCAATAGTATAAAAAAATAGTAACTAAACTTAAACTAAACCATTAAATTAAAAAGAAATAAGCAGGCATTGCAAATTAATCATTAGATATAATTAAATTGAATTTTGTCCAATACATGTACCAAAGTGAAGTGGCATATTACTAGATGTGTCTTTCAGTTTTAATTATATAATATAGATAGATAGAAAGATAGATAGATAGATAGATAGACAGACAGATAGATAGATAGATAGATAGATAGATAGATAGATAGATAGATAGATAGATAGATAGATAGATAGATAGATAGATAGATAGATAGATAGATAGATAGACAGACAGATAGATAGATAGATAGATAGATAGATAGATAGATAGATAGATAGATAGATAGATAGATAGATAGATAGATAGATAGATAGATAGATAGATAGATAGATAGATAGATAGATAGATAGATAGATAGATAGATAGATAGATAGATAGATAGATAGATAGATAGATAGATAGATAGATAGATAGATAGATAGATAGATAGATAGATAGATAGATAGATAGATAGATAGATAGATAGATAGATAGATAGATAGATAGATAGATAGATAGATAGATAGATAGATAGATAGATAGATAGATAGATAGATAGATAGATAGATAGATAGATAGATAGATAGATAGATAGATAGATAGATAGATAGATAGATAGATAGATAGATAGATAGATAGATAGATAGATAGATAGATAGATAGATAGATAGATAGATAGATAGATAGATAGATAGATAGATAGATAGATAGATAGATAGATAGATAGATAGATAGATAGAGGGTTATCATCTGTCACAGACAGCCATTTACCCCCAACTTATGATTTATTCTAACTTTGTGTTCTAGATATTCTAAAATGTCGACTCCCATCATAAACAATAATGCGAACCATTTCAAACTTTTCAACAATTGATTTTATAGTAAAACAAGGATGTCACCATTCATTAACTGCAAAACAAACAAAAAAATATATTTATGTAATGGCTTGTTGTGATACTACTCTACAAATGGGGTTTCCAATAATTGATTGTAACTTGTCATTAGGGAAGAAAGAAAGAGAAATTATTTTTGAGAGCTTTTGAATAGTAAAAGGAAAAGGATAGGATTTTTTAAATAAACGTTGCTTAGCACAAACACACATCATAATGGCTACAGAATGGGATAACACACCTTTTAATCATCGGTTATTTGTTTTGTATGACGTCATTTTTTCACTAGAAAGAGCTTAGCTTCCTAAATAATCTTACTTCAAATTGTTCTTAATTTATTTTCTTTTTCAGAATGGTTATATCATCAAATCTCGGCCTGCAGTCCTCAATTGTTCTGTTATACACAGCACTAAGGAAATATATACCAGCAGTATCCTATTCTTTAAAAAACTTAGTCCAGTATGTTAAGGTCTCTATAACCACTGGACCGATAGATTTCGCCATTTTAATGAGGGTCTTTTTTGTTATTAGATGATTTAATGTTTTTTTTTTACCCATTTCTCTCCCTTCAAATACAGAGCCCCTAAATGTTAGAACTGCAGCCGCTAGAAGTTATACAAGGAAGCTAATCTTATTATTATTGTGTTTTCGTAAGTCTGTCTGTTTACATTGCATTACTTTATTCAGTTAAATAAAGATATATTACTTCAAATCTTTTAATTAAACAAAAACGAAAAATATTATGAAAATTACAATCAAAATAAAAAGAAAACTATAAAACCCAGTACATTTTGTTTGAATGATGATCATTTTTAACTGCTATTTTTTAAGGCAAAATATATAATGCAAATTTTGATACAATGTAATTTATAATGTTAAAATTAAAATTACATACAAAAAATATACATGTTTGCATTAATTTGCATTTAACAATGTTTCAGATTTATTAATTATACATGTTTTATTCTATTTTATTTAAGCATATGTAAATTTAAACGGTTGAAAATGCAAATTTTAAATTTAAGCTATTTTTAACTATCATTAAGTTAAATGAGACTTCGTCCATTTAAGCTATTACTTTTAGAATTAAAATTGAGTAAAAATAGTAGACTTTTTGGATCTTGTGCAGATCATAAAAAAGAAGGCCTGCAAATATTCTGGAATAGTCATTACTTAATGATAGACAATTATCTCGTAGTGCAAAAAATATGCGAAAAAAACTTATTTCGATAGTTTTATATTCAGTGAAGCTTTCTTTGTGATTTATTGGATCTTGTCTATTCTAGATTATTTATAGGCTTACTTATGCCGCTTAACAAGGTGTGCGAGCATGGCATGAACGTTCAGCCGTTTGGTAGCTAGCAGCCTTTGTAGTTCATAGATTATTGGCTATAATCGTTAACAGGAACATTTTTCTATGATCTGAACAAGATGCAAAAATGCGCAGAAAAATTATTAGAAAAATCTAAAAAAAATTCAAATACGCCCATCCCTACATGCCTGCTAATAACGACAAAGCCATGCAAAAAGCACTTGAACTAAATTGTAATTTTATTTTATGACTCTATAGATCATCCTTTATTTAATCCTGAAAGCCTATTGACCTAAATCCTTTCCAATCCATAATAATAAAAACAAAATTTAAATTTCCTGTTACTAATAATAAAGAGCCATAGGTAGTGCTACGAATTTGTAAATTGTTTGGTCTTTTATTAAAATTTATTTAACTTTTAATAGACTATTTAAAAGGTTAATAAATATTTTGATGTTTTACAGTGAAAGTTTAGTTTTATTTTAAAAAAATACTTTTTTAGAGGTGGGTACTCAAGAAAGAATAAAAACTGGCCAAGACAAATTGAAAGTATCCCAGAAAAAAATGTAATATAAGTATGTAAGGGGTAGATACATAATTTAAAATTTAAATTTAAAGGACAAAATTACTCATTTTTAAAAACATTTAGGTGACATGATAAAAATTTCGGATCATGGAAAAAAAAAGAAGTTGCGGGTTTAGTTGTATTTCCACGGTAGCTTTTCTATTTCTAGCTCCTGGGGGGGCTATAACCCTGCGGGGCAATAATGAACATTTACCTCACCTAACATAACCTAACCTATTAAAGGCTACTGTAAAAATACGACGAAACCAGCTACTTCGTTTTCTTTCCATGATACAAAATTTCTGCTAAATTTGGAACAATTTTGAGAAGTCTGTTTTTGCAATTTCTTTGTATAGAAAACTATGAAAGCTAAGCAAATGGAAAATATGGTAAATAATATTCGTTTTATCTTCTCTAAGAATTGTTGAAAATTCAAAGTCAGCAAAAAGTTGAAGACACAGAGAGGGCAATACACTTAGTCTTTCTTCTGTCATTCAAATTATATTTTGATATTTTCTTTGTTTTATTATATTATTTCTTCATAATTTACAACTAGATGCTAAGCTCCTAGCCAGTAGGTGCTCTGTATTTAACAAAGACAATTGGGGAAAAAAAATAGCTTAAAACAATCCCAAGACATAAATCTGAGAATAGAATAACCTAAAATCATCAATCGACCTATGCATAAGTTCCCTCCAAAGGAGAACGCAATTGGTTTAGTAGTTATTTAGATTTTTAGCTTGAGACAAAAAACCTTTACTTAATGAGAAAATTTTATATTATCCCTGGAACCAGCGATCTGAAAACTTAAAAATCCACCATCAGTGCTTTATTTGCAAATTTTAAAAACATATTTCTAGTTATCTAGCTATCAAAACTAAAGTATTTATGAAGGTTCTTTTCATAAGCGATTATAGTTATCGTTCTTATTTAACAATAAAATTAGTTTTTAAACATTTAAAATGTAGGAGGATAGGTGTCGGCTCCACCCCCCCCCCCAAACACCTACCTTACGTGACACTAGAGAACATAAATAACTAATTACAACCAGGGAGTAAGGGAGGGGACAATGGGCAATTAATTCAATTTAAGAGTTTTCGCTGAAAAGCAATGAAAGCCAGATTTATCAAGAAAATTTGACCGGCCAAAATTGTAAAGGGATCATGATAATATAATTTAGAACAACATTAGTTCTAAGAAAAAAATCATTTACTTGAAAATTAAATTATCAATACATCACAATGTAGTAAACATTCTGTGATTAATCATTAGAAAAATCTTGTTTAAACTTCGTCAACCCTTCTCATATTTTAAACTGCTACCTAAATTCAAGGGGTTCTTAGAATGTATAATACATAAATATCACAGTAGAGTTTCTATACATGAAATGATATTTTCTTGGGAAAAAATATTTGTTAAAACCAGCCATCAATAACAAATTTTTTTGTCTGTTATATTCAAAACTAACTCAGCTAGTTAGCGGGGCATTGATGCGCTAGTACCCAAAGTCAGTCAGAACCTGCTGAATTCGTGCACATTCCCTTTAAGCCAGTTCTCAAAGTCTGAGACTCTTAAAATTTAAATATACAATCGATTGTCCCCTCCCTTACTCCCTGAATTACAACTACATACTGATGGTATATAATGTGTGCAGGCATATTTTAGCTGTAACGGCGAGGCATTAGCAAAATCCATCAAGCATTCGGAACAGGACCAAATTGATTCGGTCACTGGGGCCCTAGTTCGAAGCCTGACCATTCAAATTTCAAGGGAACAGGTAACATATTTGTATGTTCAATAATATCTTTGAAAAAGACGGGTAGGAAAAGAAAATATTTGGATAAATAAACTTAAAATTCATAAATCACGAAAAAAATGTAGGTTAAAAATAAAGTGAACAATGGACATCCACTAACCTAAAAAGCGAATTAACTCTAATACAAAGTGTCTTTCTGTAGGTTGAAGCATAAGATCTCGCTAACTGTTGGAATGGAATATGCCTACTGGGCATACATATGTTTTAGCCTCTTTTCTTTTGGGGGTCGGACAGGCATTGTATCATTAAAGATGATTTAATATGATATCAATTATTATTTTTTGAAGGTTGAAGAATATTTTGGGAAGTTTGAGTGTCATTGTGACGCCTGGTCCACCCTTGGTCAGGTCTCCAGTCAAACTGCCACTGTCACTATTGGATGTAAGTAATTTTTTTCGTGAAATCGTCTCTTAATGGGCGATTTGTTGTATTTTCACGGTAGCTTTGGGATTAATCAGCTAACCTAACCCAATTAACCAATCAAAAGCTACAGTGAAAATACGACTCTAAATAGAAAGTCAGGAATGGGACTTCACCCTTCTTTAAAATTTACTTGCGGATTTAACCCTAGCATCTAAAGCCTCTGTATTGGAATGGGGTAGGGGTCGCATTATAAACTTTGTATTTTAAAAATCAGTCCAGTATTACTTCGAAATCATTTAATACTTAAATAATATTTTAATTATTATAAACTTTTCTTAGACATACTGAAAAATCATGTATAGCATCGAATTATAGACAATTTTCCACCTTGGGGCTAAAAAGACCTGTTTAATCTTATGATTTTTTATTTTATTATGCACGGAAGCTCTATATAATACGATGCAATAAATAGCTATTATTTTATTAGGCACAACATAATCAAACACTTTGTAAATGTCAAATTGACGCTAATTAATATATATTACACAATGACATAAACATACAAATTAAGAAATATAAAGTATTGGAAGACTATAAAAATGGTTTACAAATAAAAAAAATACTTTTTGTTTCAGTTCCTAGTTTAAAGATTAAATACATATTATAAGCTGCTTTAAATTTGAATTTCTTTTATTTTAGTTTTAAACAAAGAGTTTGAAGTGCCTCCTTATAGTCAGAGTGTTGGCCTAGGTCACCAGGTTGAACTCAGATGCCACCCACCCAATGGAAACCCTCAACCTAAGGTATGTATACCGTATAGTCAGAGTAATGGCCTAGGTCACCAAGTTGAACTCAGATGCCACCCACCCAATGGAAACCCTCAACCCAATATATGTATACCCTATAGTCAGAGTGTTGGCCTAGGTCACCAGGTTGAACTCAGATGCCACCCACCCAATGGATACCCTCAACTAAGATATGTACATACATTTTTAGGACTCATATGTCATTTTAAACTTTTCTTCACTTATTCCAAATGTTAGAAATTAAAAAGTGATTTTTAACAAAAATTAAGACACAATAATTCAAAATTGAATTAAAATCTAAAATTTCCTAATAGTTTATCATCCAATAAATGATTGCTTATTTTTAAATTTTACCTAAAAGCATTTCAATTAAAAAAGTTTTCATATTAAAAATGAACTTGAACCTAAACATAATTGTGATAGTTTAACATTTTACTTATTTTAGATAACCTGGTTGAAAAACAAACAAACGATAGATGTGGACAACGAACCAAATTTTCTGCAAAGCGCAGACGGTCATCTTATTATTGTACAGGTATAGTAATATATTTTGTGTTGGAATCTCTTCTATACTCTTCCGGGTATTGGTTGGTCATCTTTATAGGTGAAACTCCGTCCCTTTAGTCACGCATGTTAGAATTTTTTTTTTTAAATTAAGAAATAATAGCCACTTTGTTACTGTTACCTAAACAATAATTTTAACATTTTTGACACGAATTATTATATGATATACTAATCTTAATCACATAGAATATAAATGATCATTTCTAACCATAAGCGGGCAGAAGGGAAATGTCTACAACCCCCCCCCAAAAAAAAACCCCTCCATGATAATAGGAAGAACTGCCTCCCCCTTTTCACCCCCTAAATGTTTAATTCCCCTTGGTAAACCATTTGCACTCTGCTGTTTCTAACAGCTAAGTTTGAAGTGGCTTGTCTGTAAGTTTCATTTTATCGTCAAATAGTGAATTCAATTAAAAAATACAATTCTTAACTCTTTTTGGGATTTTCACACTGTCCTAAAAGATTAGATAAGGAAATTGTGTGTACTATAAAAAATCAACCTTCAGGGTTGGTAAATGAAAGGTTAAACGCACCACTAATAAATTTTTAATGTGTTTTTAGATGCAGAAAAGTGATGTAGCAAATTATACATGTGTAGCAGAGAATATTGTCAATAAAAGACTTTCAGTGCCTGCCAGGGTTGATATTCTAGGTAAAATTAATTTCTATTTTTGGGAGAATGGGAATTTTTTGTGGAAGGTTAGTGGTACCCTAACCAAGAAAAGTTATAACCTTCCAAGGACCTAAAGAGAAGCTATATTGCAAAGGAGGACCATATCAGTTCAGCAGTTAGCAAGATCATTCGGTACACACGAGACAACGTAAAGTGGCCTCAAAAAATGACGTCATACAATAAAGTCGACCAATGAGAGGCCAGTATACAATGTAATTGACCATTGGTAAAATTTGTACTAGCCTCTCATTGGTTTTTATTATCGTCTGACGTAATTTTTGTTGGTGCCACTTTACGCTGTCTCAATACACACAGCAAGACAGACAGACAAACACACAGTTTAATTATCTTTTAGTTTTGTTATAACTACTTTTAAACATTTAAAAAAAAAAATTTCCAATATTTATGGAAAAAATTAAGCATTAAGTAAAATTGGTTATAGATGGCATATTAACCGCTTACCACTAATATGCCTGAGAATCGCCATTTCATGTAAAAACTAATATCACTCCATATATGTGAAAATTGCTTGAAAATCAAGTTTCAGGTGACCATGATAATGCAACATAATGAAAATAAGTATGAAAATGAAAAGTCAGCTAAAAATGAATATATTTAGTTTTATCCTTTTGGAGGTAAAATGTTAACATCTTAACCTATATTGAATATATCTATTAATAATTACTTTCTATTATCCAACTAATAAAAAAATAGTAAAGGAAATAGAAATAGTATTTGGGAAGAAACTTTGTTTGTCACTTTTACCATTGTAGATTATTTGGCACCTACAGAATAAGAAAGTATCCAGAGGCAGTTAACAGAATAAAAGAAAGAAAAAGTATTTTCATATTTTTTATTATTACCTTTTTGGCAAATAGTATTTTTTGTGTATTCCTTTAATATTTGTAATCAGGGTTAATATTTTTTTTACCCTATTATTTAGCAAAATGTATTTTCTACACAGCCAAGATAGTATTAATAATTTCAAATCAGTAATGATTTAAGTTACTAGCGACTGCGCTTTTAGTATCTGGGAGCTTAGTATTCGAAGGAGTGAGTAAAGTAGGAAAATAGTCTAAAACTATCCAAGGACCTATAAGAAGTGTCCAGAACCCAATTTGTTCAGTAGTTATCGAAATCTCAAGCTACATTTAAAAAACCTTAGTTTATAAAATAGAATATTATCTTTAGGTTTTTATTGATTTTTTTTTACAGTAAATTAAATGTAAAATTGTTAGATATTCTGTAGGTAAATTGATTTAAAGTTTAAAAATCATTTACCATTAAATTAAATTGAAAAGGTTGTTAAAAAGTTGTGTTCTTACTCTAAGAAATCTCTTATTTCATAATTCCATTAGCCTAATGAGAGATGTTGGTGGCTTCAAGTAAATCTGCTTGTCATTACAATAGATTTAGTTTCATAGAGGTGTAATGTAATTATTTTTATTTTATCTTTAATAATACTCTATTATTATATTATAGGAATCTCAAAAGTTAAAATAATGGGTGATCAATTAATGTACAACCTCAATAATGAAATCTAAAATCCTTCTTTTTATAGATTAAAATAATGGGTTGAGTTGTTTGGACACTGCAGGTTTGCACAAATTAAAGTACTCAAAGTTTTAAAGTGAAAAATTGAGGTTTAAAAAACTGTGGGTACCATGATAATTTACAGTCCAATGTCCCCTCCCTCCATGTGTAGTATATGTATTTTCTGCCACAAGCAAACATCAGACAGATATTATTTAGTGTGAATGTGCTGTCGTTATTAAAGAAAGTACAAGAGACAGAAAGTTTAGAATTTTAATTATTGGTGAAATGATAATTTAATAGTGTTGTTATAAACCTTCTAAATATTGAATATCTCTTAGCATAATTCTGCATAATACATAATCTACAAACTTAGGGGGGACAAATTTGTGTCAATTTAATTTTAAACTTCAAAACAGGGCGGGAGGGGACATTGGGCGGTTTATTACACTAGTCCTCAAAGTCTAAAAATAACGTTTTCTTATTAGTTGGCTTAAAACCTTTTATAGAATTTTGATTGGTTGGTTTATTTAGTTGAGTGTCCAAACGTTTCAATCAATAATTTTGTGTATTATCATTCGGATGTACATCTAATTATTAGCTATTGTCTTATCCCTTTAGATTCCTGTTTTCGAAACCCTCTTTAACTCTCCCTATCTCCTTATCTCCTCTGTTCTATCTATCTATCTATCTTTCTTTCTCTCTTTTTTTCCCTGGCACCTCCTCATATATCATTTTTATGACAGCCACCAAGTAGACTAAAAATGTATGCTAATTTTATATTATAAGGAAAAATAGCGATACAAATACTGAATACTTAGATTAATATTTGATAATGTATGAAATATGTGTTCTGTACAAAATCGGACCCTCAAATAACCTCCTTCCTCCTTATGTTTAAACATAGTTAGATAAGTTTTAACAAAATTTATTTAATTAATTATGTGGGTTACATAAAACTGATGGTATTTTATACAGAGATGTTGCTGCTCATTACTATTTATCTATCTATCTATCTATCTATCTATCTATCTATCTATCTATCTATCTATCTATCTATCTATCTATCTATCTATCTATCTATCTATCTATCTATCTATCTATCTATCTATCTATCTATCTATCTATCTATCTATCTATCTATCTATATATCTATCTATCTATCTATCTATCTATCTATCTATCTATCTATCTATCTATATATCTATCTATCTATCTATCTATCTATCTATCTATCTATCTATCTATGTCTAGTTGATGGAGGCTGGTCAGCTTGGTCTGCCTGGTCAGAGTGTGACACACATTGTGGCAAGGGAACTAAGAAAAGATTCAGGTATAGAAATGAACAGCGCAGCTAATCAACAATTATCATATGCATTTCATGTTAGACCGTTTTGTTTTTAATCGTATTTCAAGACTGAATTGTTTTTTATTTTTACGAATTACTAAGATTTACACGTTAAATTTTGGAGAACTTTTTATCCTGGGTTAAATTTTTCCAGATAAATACATTGATGAGCAATTTTTTGATAATATCTCTATAGCTTTAAGAACGAATCTTTAAAGGAATTCCCTTCACTTCTAGTGGCGAAACCAATGGTTACTATATAAAATAAACACTATATCAATACAATGAAGCTAGTAAAAGTGGCTGACTCAGATTATGACGTCAAAAAAATTTACCAATGAGAGGCCATTATAAATTTTACTATTGGTCAATTACAGTTTATACTGGCCTCTTATTGGTTATATTTTTTTGACGTCATAATCTGAGTCAGCCACTTTTACTAGCTTCATCAAAATACAATTTATACACTTTAAAAGAAAAAACTGTATTTTTATTATTGAAGGACATTTGTTTCCTTTACCTCACCTGGAAGGAAATATGCGATTGGCCAATCCATGTTTCCTATATTTATTGGAATCAGTAATGTAATATTATTATTTTCAGAATATGTAACCATCCCACACCAAATTCTGCGGGGGACTTTTGTAGAGGGGACACAGAAGAAACCACTGCCTGTAGAGTCATTTGTAAAGGTATTAAACTTTAAATTTTTAAAAAAAATAATTACATTAAGCAGCTTATAGTGCCGAATAAAAATGACGTCATTTAATGCAAATAACCAATGATAGGCCAGTATAAAACAATCATTAAACCTTTTTTTACTTTGCTAAAAAGTATTTTTTCGGTGAAGTTGATTAAAAGCAGTTGTAAATTACCTCGTAAAAATATTAATTATCTTGTTGAATACTTGTGCTACATCTGATAGAAAAAATGAAGGGTTGAAAAAGTCCAAAAGTAATATCAAAGACCAAGTTTGTTGGAAATGGTCCAAAACGTCCCACGCCTCTCTCCGGAGTGAAAGAGGGAGGGGGGATGGCAATATACAATATATTACAACTTATTTGGTGGGATGTGGAAGGGAAGGGGGGGGGGTGAGTTAAGTATATCGCCCCAGTAGCTTATCCTAAAGTATTTAGCATGTTGTTTATTACGCTATAAACCACATTAGTGTCTGTAGGGAATTTCATTTTTTCCTCTCTCTCGTTCAGTTTCTAGTATACTGTCCAAAATATTTTTTTTATCCATCTATAATATCAATATATTAATAAATCAATATAATTTTTTTTATCAATGATTTCAAAGATTTAAGGCTGTATTTTAATCTAAATTGATGTACATCCTCAATAATGATACCCAAAATACCTTTCTGTACATTACAGTTAATGGTTGAAACGTTAGGACATCCAACCAAACAGAGTTCACAGTCTTTAAAGTTATTAAGCCAACCATTAAAAAAACGCTATTATAAAACTTTGGGGACTAGTGTAATAAACAGCCCATTGTCCCCTTACTCCCTGGTAAATTATACTGGTCAACAAAGTTTTGCAAAAATTAACTTATGGTACTTTGATTGATTTACATCTTGATTATATTTCAATCTATAGAAGATATAATTTTGTTTATCATAATTTGGGATGTAGTTCAATTTATCCTACATTATCTTATCCCTTAAGAATTCTGAAAAAAACCTGAAATAAATATTGTGAGCCCTGTAAAAGAAAAAGGTTATAAACTTGTGGTGTAAGCTTAATCTGTTACCATTTGGCTTACTATAAATGTATGGTTGTGCTCAGGTATCTTAAGGGATAAGACAATGGATGATAAATCGATATGCATTTTCAATTGTGACAAACAAAATTATTCCTTTTGAATATAGAAATTATTTGTGAACACTGTAAGTTTATATCAATCAATCAAGATTTAATGATAGTAACTAAAGTGTTTAAAGCCAACGAATAAGAGAACCTGTTTATGAAACTTTGGGTACCAATATATTTTGCAGTCCATTGTCCCCTTCCTCCTTGAATGTTTGTTACTATAGAATAGTGTACAATCCCATCCGCATAAATATAACATCCTTAAATCATTAGAATCATCAATATTTGAATATAGATGAATAAACAGACAACTATCTGGATCCCACTGTTATGGACTTTTTCGTCTGCTAGCAAATTCCTTTCTGCTCATTTGTAGCGACTTGGTTGTGTTAATATTCTCGTCTGTGTTAATTTTCAAGGACCCAATTGAAAGGCGGCACAGGATCCTTGGGAAAGGGGACATCCATTTATTTAACCCCTATTTACAATTAGCATAGCATTATATTCTCACTGTCATTTCTTCATTGCTTCACTTATAGATGAATAAACAGACAACTATCTGGATCCCACTGTTATGGACTTTTTCGTCTGCTAGCAAATTCCTTTCTGCTCATTTGTAGCGACTTGGTTGTGTTAATATTCTCGTCTGTGTTAATTTTCAAGGACCCAATTGAAAGGCGGCACAGGATCCTTGGGAAAGGGGACATCCATTTATTTAACCCCTATTTACAATTAGCATAGCATTATATTCTCACTGTCATTTCTTCATTGCTTCACTTTGGTAATTGAAAACACACTTTTTATTGCTTATGTGTATTTTTGTGAACATGAAATACTATGCGGATTTGCTAATATTCGGTAGTGAATTCACACTGAGTTTAGTTTGGTAAGGGTGTTATCTGATTTGGCAAATATACTCAAAAAACGAAGCAAACATATTGTGTGGTAATCAAGAAGGTTACATAGATAAATTTACTTCGTCTGTATGTTTTGTTGTTCGCCGTTAGCTTCACCGAAACATTTAATTTTAGGGAGAGGGGATAGTTCAAAAAAATAATAGAGAAAGAAAAGCAAGTCGGCGAAGAAGGATCGCGAAATAGAGAGATTAAGAAAAAAAAGAAAATAGAGGTTTTAAAACTCTCTTTCTAAAATAATTATTTTAAAGAATAAGCTTAATGAACCTCGCTTGAATTATTAGAGCGTAATAAAGGTTTTTAACGTTGTTTGTCCGTCCGTTCAGGCATATTGTCTTGCTAAACTATTTTTGAGGGTTGGGACACCACTTTCCAAAAGCTAAACTGAATTGAAAAAAACTTCTGCTTTTTTATTTGTTCAATTATTCAGCTAGAAAAAATAGGGATCTAAAGGGACAAGGCATTGACCGATAAATTTATGATAATCTCCAAAATGAATACACAAAATTACCCCTTCTGTAGATAAAGTTAGTGATTGAAACGTTTGGACAAAACTTAATGAACCAACCATTCAAAATTAAATAAAAGTCTCCAAAGTTGTTAAGCCAATTAATAAGAAAACATTATGATAAAACTTTGGGGACAAGTGTAAGAAAACACTCCAATGTCCCCTCCCTCTCGTTGAAAAAATAGTGTTGTAACATTATTGTATATTTATATTTGGTAGTAAATACATTTTGTGTTTGTGTCTGGTATTGGGAATAATCTTTAACTCAGGGAGGGAGGGCTGAGGGGATATTAGACATATTATACTTGTACCCAAAGATTAAATTTATATTTCGCATGCTTACAAACTTTAGATGCTTTTGCACTAGTAAAACGTAGGTTTTTTAGCCACAGAGAGGAATACTCTGGAAATTCGAACTGATATCATTTATTTATACCTATATAGAGAGCTCCACGTCTTTATTTAAATCATAAGTGCATAGCCTAAAGAATAAATTGCATTTGAACTTGAGTATATTTTTTCTTGAAAAAAAGCTGTAAAAATGTGTTTTAAACCTAAGAAATTTATAAAAAAAAATCCGCAAGTCAAAATATGAAAAATCCGGGAAGCTTTTTAGTAATAAAATTCATTCTTAGTGTGTGTTTCATAAATAAACAACATGCTATATTTTGCAATAGATCATTTAAAAGCTCTAAAACAATTTGTGTTACTTGTGAAAGAAAAGGCAAGAATTGCCAAGATAAAGAGAAAAATGAAACGTTGTTTGTTCTTGAAAATCTGGTGCAAATGAAGGAACTGACAGGTCGTTGTAATACTTGTAAAACATATTTATAAAACTTATTTGTAATAATGAATTATAAATTCAAAGTGATGTGTCTATTAAAAGCAAAGCTGTTCTAAAAATAGTGTCGGTCTATTCGCCCGTCCATATAATTTTTTCCCTGTTAACTTAGGCATGTTAGAATTGTCTTATTGATTTCAAACTTTGCATGGTGATTCCTTTAGTAGTTAAGTATTTATTTAGAAAACGTAGCAACTGCATAATCGTTATCAGAATGTCCGTACTCAGTTTTTCAACAAATTTACTCCAATTTTATTTTGACATTTAAAATATTTACATATATTATAATTATTCTCTAAGTGTTAATGTTCGTTTATCCTAGTAACCTATTCCAGTATGAGAATCTGAATTGCTATAATATTTTTTTTGAAATCTTTATATACTTTGAAATTTATTTTAAATTTTGAATGCCATCTTAGTTAATTAAAAGTATTTCTATACAAAAAACAAATATTATTGTGGATTTAAAAGAACTTCATATAAAAATAAATGAATAAAACTTGTTGAAATGATGTTAGATTTTTGGAAAATAGAGGGTTTTATTAGGTATAAAATATAAAAATATGAAAAAAATTAGGCTATACACTTATGATTTAAATAAAGATGATGGGCTCTCTATATAGGTTTAAATAAATGATAACAGGTCGAATTTCCAGAGTATTCCTTTTTTTGGCTAAAAAACCTACATTTTAATAGTGTTTGTTAAATCTTGATAGGTCGGTAAAAATTAGCAGTGTCCAATAATTGGTTATTATTTTGTTGGGGGTGAACATCAATTTATCATCTATTGTCTTATCCCCTGAGATCCCTGGAGTTTTCTTTACCAATACATTTGTTTATTATTAGAACCTTTTGTCACACATATTACTACTAAGATTACTAATACACTATTACACTTTTTTTCTGGATACAGGCATAGTATAATGGATGAAAAATCCATCAGGCATAGTATAATGGATGAAAAATCCATCATGCATAGTATAATGGATGAAAAATCCATCAGGCATAGTACAATGGATAAAAAATCCTTCAGGCATAGTACAATTGATGAAAATCCATCAGACATAGTATAATGGATGAAAAATCCATCAGGCATAGTATAATGGATGAAAAATCCATCAGGCATTGTATAATGGATGAAAAATCCATCAAGCATAGTACAATGGATGAAAATCCATCTTCCATGATCTATTATGAATGTGTTTCAATATTTTTTGGTCCTAATTGTCTGTCCTTATTCATATGATCATCAAATTTCAAAATGAGAGTGATGGAGGATAAAAGGGTTTGTTGTTTAATTAAACTATTAGTGTCCTCTCCCCTCCTGAAATATTTTTTCTACAAGACATTGGACTGTAAATCATATTGCTCCACCAAGTTTCTAAAACACGTTTTCTGATTCATTGGCCTAAAAACTTTTATCAAATCATGATTGGGTTGTACAAACTACAACTGTGTCAAATCTTTTCTAATATTGATTTATTAATCTACGTAAGAGGTAATCTTCTTTCTTGTAATTTGGTGTGTACATAAATTTATCGTTCATTGCCTCATCCCTCGAAAAGAGTGCCTATAACAATAAATGTATAAGTATAGATATACAATCAAGATAACATCCTTGATTCAGTGTTTGGGACCCTTTTTGTCTTCAACGAAATTGCTTTCTGCTCTTTGTTTAGCGACTTGGATGTGGTAATATTTCCGACGCTTTTGCCTGATATTTAAAGACCCAATTGAAAGTCGACAAAGGGTTATACAGTGGGGATATACAGTTATATTACCTATTTCCCCCCTATCATTTTACATTAATCTTATAACCCTTTTCTCCTCAATATCTAGAGTAGTATTTTTTTTGGTACAGGAGTAATTTACTTTTTTTTATCTAATTTACTCCACAGTGATTTCATATTACAATGTATTTTTAGAACCGACACCACTAAAGAAATTTATAACATGGTGTAAAAATTACCGTAAAAAAGGTAACAATAAAGTAAAACCACACCAGTCTTAATGGTTTTATATTCAGGAAAAAAGGGAATCATTGGTGTTTTACCTCAAAGTACATGTTGAGCATTAGAACCCCCAACCCCCTTATTTTTTAAATATATTACAATAGGGGACGTCCTTATCCTGAAGGGCGTACACCTAAGTGCCCTAACCTTGTGGGGCTATACAGTAACCTATATATGTACATATAACCTTACCTAACTTGCCCAATAATAAACAATCAAAATAGCATCGACCCCCTTATAATAAGGAGGGAGGGATTGAGTGCACAGCACGCACTTTGAGGAAATACGCTGGAACATTGGTATCAAAATTATACTTTCACACAGGATCTCTCATGTGTTGGCCCATAAACTTTCGGTAATTGCCGATATTTGTAAAAAAAAAATGTTTTTATTTAGGAAACGAAAAAGTTGAGGAAAATGTAAACCTTGGTAAGTCTGTAAAAGTGTCGTGAAAAAAGTATTGTAAAGTTTTGTGCTATCCATCTATCTTATCTGAACAGTTAGAAAACACTAAGTTTTAATATTTTATTTTAAATAATTTTAATAATTAGTTTAAAATTGTTTACAAGTTTGGTTTAATGTTTTGTTAAGTATAGTGAAATTATTTGAAAATGTGTGTGCTATCCTTTTATATAAAGTAGAAAGGTTTATTTTGTTTGAAACGTAAGATCTTAAAAGGACTCTCCACAGAAAAAGCAACTTTGGATTTTTGAAAATCTAACCTGAAACTATTATTCTCTGTTCAATTTTAGGCATTTTTTGTTTTTGTGGCATCGCGATCGAAGCCCTTTGAAAATTTTGTCCGCCGCCTATTTGTACTGCCGCTATAACAATATATACTACACTTTTCTCCACTCAATATATGTTTGCCGCTAAAGAACATTTGCTCCATTGCAACCGGCCGCTCTACGATTTATCCTCTTCCTTGACTGGACAATCCTGCCGCCTCCAGTTCGTGTTCGCCTCCGCCAAATATAACCATCTTTTGCCGCAGTTGCCGCATTCATCGCCCTTCTCCGCCGCTACTCCGCTGTACATTGCGTACGTTGCTATACACAACACCCCCAGCCTCCATTTAATTTCTGAACAAGGGAGAGGGGAGCATGTATTGAAACGCGACGTACAGCAATGAATAGTGGAGTAGCGGCGGAGAAGGGCGATGAATGCGGCAACATAGAAGCTAAAAATCACTAAAGCAGCACAAATTGAATGGCGGGAGGATTCACTTAAAGGAGGTAAAAAATTTCAAAGGGCTTCGATCGCGATGCCACAAAAACAAAAAATGCTTTAAATTTAACAGAGAATAATAATTTCAGGTTAGATTTTCAAAAATCCAAAGTTGATTTTTCTGTGGAGAGTCCTTTTAATAACTACTGAACGGATTGGGTAATGGTTTTAGGCTATATACTTTTCAGATTCATAAGTGTTGGGATGGGTTTAAGTTACTTTTCTAGCACGTTTCTGCCCTTTTAAATACAGAGACCCTAGATGCTAGGGGCAAGGCCGCTAGTATATCGTAAAATCATATAGACAATATCCATAAATGTGAAGCTTAATAATTCAGACAAGAGTACTATAGCCTTTAGCTATGTAATGCTCAGAAAAACCTAACTAAGCTAGCCTATGTAATTTTATATAGAAGAGATATTATATTAAAATATACAAAATAAAGAGATTTTAAATATTATTTCAACTATTGAAAGAGTCATTTTAGTAGTATTTGCATACATTCTAAGACTACTAGCTGCCTGTCAGAAAATCCTTATTGCAAATAATGGAAAGTAATATTATTACCAAAACTTTTATGTCTATACTTTCTCCAAAGACCTTGTCTCGTAACAAAAAGTCTGATTATATTGTTTATTTGTTCTAAAATAAAAAGAATATACATTATCCTTTCTTGTAAGGAATAACTATTTATTTTTTGCTCAGTTATTTTTTATTTTTTTATCACTTCCACGAAAAAAATGTCTGATACAAGTGCCAAAAAAATAGTAAGGCTATACAAAATATGACAAAATAGATACAAAATAAGTTGGGGCCTAAACTTTGTGGAGTGTGCCCTGTAGTCATTATAACCTAACCTAATCTAGGCTAATGCATAAAGATTACTTTTACGGAAAATGACCTACACGCCCTTAATTTTTATTTTAATTAAAAAAATAGGAGGGGGGAGGGGATTCAGTTGTTAGGTACATTGAGTGAAACCACCATCTAATAGTTTTTAATTAATGGGTCAATTCTTATATTTTGAAGTGAAGAAAATTGGTATTTTGAATTTTTTTTATTTAAAATAATATTTAGAAAAGACATGCTTTTTTCTTCATTTTATTTTATTCAAGTGGATGTTAATAAACACCTTGGCTTACTGGGTTAACAATCTTTGTACATTTCTGGGAGTTTTCTTTTTCATGGGATTTCTTGTTTTGTGATCAGTATCGTGCATTTATTGTATCTTGTTTTTATAAGTGTAGCTACTCTACAATTATGATCTGTTTGTCAACCAAGCAACTGATCAATAGGAAGATTGTATTAAATGGGATGAACTTGTAAGTTGAAACTTATTAAATGTAAGTAGACTATTTAAAGAGAAGTACATCCATTCGGTTTTTCAGCATACAAAGGGGCCGGTTGAACACTTATTCCCACACCCCTTTTATTTTAAAGAAATAATAAATTGAATTCGGGTAGGGGACCCAAACTCTGCGAGGCTACTCAGTCTCCAATATAACCTAAACTAATCGACATAAAGTAATAAACAACCCCCCCCCCCACCTATTCAAGAGAATACTTTGTGTAATAGCTCTAATAATGGTTCATGATTTTTTTTTCTTTCAGCATCAGCGTTTTCGTCGCCATGTTCTATATAGAAGTAAGACGAATCAAGCATATATAGTTTGGTCAGTACATAGTGCAACTTTTATTATCTTAATTTCTATTTCAGTTGATGGAGGTTGGTCCAGCTGGTCAGAATGGTCAACCTGCAATCCTGAGTGTACACATTACAGGTAATTAGAATAAAGTATGAAGCAGCTTTTAGTGTCTATAAAAAATAACGTCATACAATACAAATAACAAATTAATTTTTCCATAGCCATTACTGGCCTGTCATTGGTCACTATAAGCTGCTTCATATAGCTTAAATTATTTAATATTGACCTCAACATATTTAAAAAAAAACAATCTTAAACTTTGTAAAGACAAATTCTTGAAGTTTGATTTGCCATCTACATTGCTATTAAAATTGCGTGCAAAGGGTTTAACTGGGATGGGATGATTGATAGGTTTAAAAAGGGGGAAGGCGGTTCTTGCAAGTTCTAATTCTTTAGTCAACCTTTACGCCCTACAGCCTCTAGAATGCCCTTAAAAAAATAACAGAAAAGATCTTCTTACAGTTTAAGGTGTCCTTAACATCTATATTTTGGTTAAAAATATAAATATAGTTTTTTCATGGGTGGTTTGAATTTAATCATTTCAAAAGTAGAAAATCACCTACATGGTATCTTTTAAAGAAGAACCAAATTGGTACGTTCGTAAAAACAGATTTTTGGTGATTTCTCTTGGGAGGGTAGTGGTACCCTCTCTATAAATAGTTATAATTCTACCCAGAACCTATGAGGAGCTACATTGTAAAGGAGAACCATATCGGTTCGTACATAAAGACACACAGATACGCAGAGATCCTGTACTTTATTATAAGATTTCAATGTTTTTTAATTTATACCAGGGATCGGCAGCCGCGCGTAAGCCGCGTGTAAGCCTCAGTAAAATCGTCATTTTATGACAATAAATTTCAGCTGGATGTATAAAACTGCTCTTTAGCAGACAATCCTTCTTTCTGAAATTTCTTTTTCTGCTCACATGCAGGCTTAAAACTGATGCTTATGCACAGCTGAGGCGCGGCTGCCGAACCCTGATTTATACATTTAAAGTCTTAATTAAGGATAAATTGAAAATCTACAATATTTGATTTGAAACGATGTTGCAATGAAAGGTCGTGGTGCAATAAAATAAACAATAGCAATTCAATCCAATTTATTGGAAAAGCAAATATGATAACTGACAAAGAATGTTACTGGAAATAAACAAGGATGACAACATTCAAAAGAATAAGCTATTAACTACCACACTGAAAAAAACGTCTAGTCAGAGAGAGAGGGACAATTGGCTGTTTATTACACTATTCTCCAAAATTTTATAAAAACGTTTTCTTATTTCTTGTCTTTACAATTTTGGGGACTTTGATTGGTTGACTCATAGTATTCAAACTATCAACTAATAATTTAAATCTACATAAGGGTTAATTTTGTGTGTCATCATTGGGAAAATACATCAAATGTCTTATCCCTTTAGATCCCTGTGTCTAGTGATGCTTTAAGTAGGTTTTTGTATTGTTTAAAAGTCTTAGGACGGTTAAAGGCTATTTGAATATCTGCCTCTCTCGGCCTTCGGAAACAAAGATCCAGATTCTTTGATGCAGTCGCTATCATAAAATTATAAAAAGCATAGAAGTTTCCTTTCAAAGATTTAGCGATCATATTGCCATTACCTATAGGCCATAATTGTTGAATATTTTCAGCAATAAAATATAAAGTCCAAAAATTGTGCAGCAATTTCCTGTCTATAATAGTGCAGAGGCAATAGATTTATTACCATAAATGGTAAAATGATTGAATTCGAAAAACTAACAAAGAAATTTAAATAATCATAGCATACTTTAAAAAAATTTTTTGTACACTGATAAACCAATAATGTAGACTGAATATTCTTATTCCTATTGGTCATTTTAAGGAAGTGATCATCTAGACCTTCTATATTTATTGCAGTTTGTCCAACTACAAAATGCACAAAATTTTAGTGACAATACCTGTCAATCCAAGGAATAGGAAAATTATAAAACAAAAATAGTTATTTATCGCATCGTTTTATATACAGCTTTCCGCGGATATAAAAATTAAAAAATATATTGTTACGCCTAGTTTTGTTAGCCCCGAGGGGCCGAAGGCCCGGGCTAACAAACTGGTATTAATTTTATGAGTTATTTTCGTGGAAAATTGTCTGTATTACGATGCTATATATTATTTTCAGTATTGCCAAGAACCGGTTCTAATTTACCGGATATTTATCGGTTTCGAAGCCATAATAGAAACTAAATCATCAATTCTTAGATCAACAATTGCTATTCGATTTTAAAATCAATTTGTGTAAGTTTGACTTAATCAACATGTTTAACAATCTTTATATATTTGTTCTATTACAATTTCAACGTTTTATGAATTAATATTTTTTTATCATTCCCTTCTTATCTAATGCTACTATCTATCCTTCTTTTGCTATCTCGCTATCTATCTATCCTTCTTTTGCTATCTTGCTATCTATCTATCTTTCTTTTGCTATCTCGATATCTATATATCCTTCTTTTGCTATCTCGCTATCTATATATCCTTCTTTTGCTATCTCGCTATCTATATATCCTTCTTTTGCTATCTCGCTATCTATCTATCCTTCTTTTGCTATCTCGCTATCTATTTATCCTTCTTTAGCTATCTCGCTATCTATCTACACTTATCTCACTATCTATCTATCCTTCTCTTGCTATCTTGCTGTCTATCTATCCTTATCTCAGTATCTATCTATCTATTCCTTTATCTGCATTGTTGGCCTAAATTTGTGAAACCAGCGACCAATCTGCAAACCCCAGGGAGGGAGGGGACATTGTATTGTAAATTACACCTGTACCCAAAGTTTTAAAACCATGTTATCTTATTTGTTGGCTCAAAAACGTTGGGTACTTTTATTAAATATTAATTTGTTGGTTCCAAACGTGAAGTGCCCAAAATTTTCGAACGATAATTTTAACACAAAGCAAGGTTAATTATGTTTATAATAATTGAGGATATATATTATATATACAATTATCGTCCATTGTCTTATTCCTTAAGATCCTTGGTAAACCCTATATCCATCAGTCTTTAAATAAAACTTTTAAAGGTCTTTTTGATTAATTACCGCATTTTTTTGTGCATAGAATGGGTATCAATTAGAAACGGCTTAACCTTATAGACATTTAATATATCTAATACTTTAAAATAGACTAGCGGCTTCGCCCCTAGCCTCTAGGGGCTTTGCCCCAAGAGGGGATAAAAAAATTAAGGCGAAATTCGTTAAAGGACCAAGGAAATCTTCTACAAAACATAAAGGACCAAGGAAATCTTAAGCAAAAAAAAAAAAAAAAAAAATTAAAAAATGGGGGGGGGATTTTTTTGTTTTTGGAGGGTTGGGGGTGTCCCACCCCCCGAGAAAATAGCTTAAAACCACCACAGGACCAATAGGTATATACCCTGAAGAGTAGAATCCGATCGGTTCAGTGGTTACCGAGATCTTAAGGGACAGACAGACGGACAGACAGACATCGTTCTACTTTGTATTATAGATAATAAAAACTGTTAAAATACTGGTTATTATAGTAACCATTACATTTAGATGAAATTCCTTGGTGTTCATTAAATTCGGACTAAAAATTAACAGCTATAAAATATATCCAATTATATAAAGCAGCAAGTTTTTTTTTGTCTGTAGCGATGGATCTCGCTAACCGCTGAACCGACATGGTTCTCCTTTACAGTAAAGCTTCTTTCAGGTCCAGGGAAGAATTTTAACTATTTTGGGAAAGGATATATATATATAAACTAGCGAATAGGTAGAGAGGGGCTTTGAAAATAGCTTAAAACCACCCCAAGACTTAAATCTGTAACAAGAATGGCCTGAATCCATACCATGAAATTTTCGGACAAGATAAAACCCCTGAGCAAAGATTTATTTTAGGAAATTCAAGAACTTATAGCTGAACTATTTTTATGTTAAAAATCAAATTAGATAAAAATAGCTACCAAAAAGAAAATACTGCAATATAGCAATTTTTTAATCTATCTACCAATTTTATTGTTATGTATATTGTCTCAGTGAGGGAGTGGACATTGGACTGTAAATTATACTGGTACCCATTAAAATTTTATGTATACGTTCTCTTTTTCGTTTTTAAGTACATTTATTAAATCATGATTTTTTGGTTAAACTTCAGTTCTCAACCTTTGTCACCAATAATTTAAAACTACAGAAGGGATGATGTTTCTTTTTCATAATTGGAGATGTATACAAATTAATCATCCATTGTCTTATCCCCTAAGATCCCTGATATTGCCTATATTGTGGTTGGAAATTGTACGGTTTTATGTTTTGCAGATACACTTATAATTGTGCATAACACAGACAAACATACAGACCAATGACATGAATATATTTTCTCAAAAACAAATAATAAAATTGAGTAGAAATAGTATATAAGCCTTAAATATCAGTCTTTTGAAAGAAAAAAGTAACAGTATCTCTGTCTGTCCATTTGTACCAAAGGATCTCGCTAACCGCTAACCAATACGGTTCTCCTTTAAAATTTAGGTTCTCATAGGTCCTGGGCAGGTTGACAACTATATTTGGGGAAGGTACCATCAACCTCCCGAGTGAAATCATGAAAAATCATGTTCTACGAAACTATCGCCGCCTAGAGGCCTTTGAGATCTTTTAAGGAAAACATAGCCTTAAAAGACAACATTATACGTTTCGCTAGTACAGATATAAAGTATACAGATAATATTGTAATACATACAGAATATAATTAAAATTTAATTTGAGAATACCTTGCCCTTCCTCTTCCTACATAGAGACACAGACAGATGTAATCCTACTTTTGTAGGATTGTCATACACACCAGCAAATAAGGACTTCTTGTAATAGCAAATTCATTTCTTTTGGCTATTCCGGAGATCTATTGTCCATAAAAGCGAAGCTCTAAATCGTACCTATCTTCTACACGAAATACCATGCCAAATTTGAATCTAATAGGACAATTAAAAATGTCTAAACTAACGTAAAGCGCTAACAGTTACGAACGGATGGACAGACCAATCCTAATTCCTGCAACGATGAATAATTGAAATTGAAATGTATACTTTAGCATTATTGTATGAACCCTTTACTAGGTAGGCCACCATTCTG
This sequence comes from Acartia tonsa, assembly GCF_053477335.1. Classification (NCBI taxonomy): domain Eukaryota; kingdom Metazoa; phylum Arthropoda; class Copepoda; order Calanoida; family Acartiidae; genus Acartia; species Acartia tonsa. The sequence continues at coordinate 16,041,563 of NC_137267.1, forward strand.
CAAGTGTGCTATCACTTCCGCACAAAAAACTGTTTTATGTTCAAAAATGTAAAAATTGTTAGAACACCTAAACTCTAAACAGCGAAAAATGAATGTAAGAATCTAAACTAATAACTGTCAAAATAACAATATCTATTACAAAAAAAGGATTATCTTTAAATATTTGTACATGAAAATCATAGACGTCCAAGGGGGGGGGGGGTAATGGGGCGATTACCCCCCCCCCCCCCAAACGAATACCCCCAAATTTTTTTTTCATTTTACCCCCCCCCCCCCCCATTTAAAATTTACCCCTACCCTGGGGGTGCCGTAGGCACCACCAACCTTTTAGGAGGGGGTATTTACCCCCCCAAACAATTTTAAGGGGGTAAATACCCCCCCCAAAATAGAAAATCTCTAACAAAAAAATGTTTGCGCGCTTCGCGCGCATTTTTAATACTAAATTTTTGATAAAATTTAAATTACCCCCCCCAAAAATTTTACCCCGGGGGTAAATTTTGGGGGGGTTAAACAAATTTTACCCCTGCCAACAGATTTCAGGGGGGGTAATTACCCCCCCCAAGCAAATTTTACCCCCGGGGTAAAAATTTTGATCCATTAAGATCCCTGTATTTAAGGGGCTGTGATGACACCCCCTCCCAGCATCCTGGCATATTCTCTGGGGACTACAAATACATAATACAAATATCTTATAAACCTACATTGTGGTTAAATGCATTTATCTATCCATCTATCCATTTAAAATTAAATATCTATTTATCTATCCATACAGTTTATTTGAATCTAAGGCCTTCCTATCTATCAATCCGTACATTTTACCAATTTTATTACCAATCTATTTATCTATCAATACATTTTAGATTTAATTTCTATCTTATGGCCTAACAATCTATCTATTTAAGAAAACTTCTGTAGATTGTTATTTTCTACCAATTTAAAATATATAGTAGTGTTTCTGTAATCCTAAATTTTTGTCAAATTCATTTATCTATCCATTTTAAATTGTATATCTATCGTATGGACTTTTGATCTATTTATTTAAGAAAACTATTATAGAATTTTATTTTATTTTAATTAAAAAAACAGTATATATGTATTAAGAATGAACCTAAATTTTTAGATTTTTTAGAGGTTCTATTAATGCTATATTTCTGATTCAGAAGATAGCTCAGTATTTGAATAAGAAAGAAATGATTAGATCATGATTATAGACACAAATTTACTTCTTAGGACTGGATTTAAAATAAAATATTTGTTACTGCTCCGCTACTTATAGACATTATCGTTTTATTCGAATTCCAATAAAATATTTTGTTTATTTTTCTTTTAATCTTTCCTCCCCCTGTCATGATACAAATATTGAATTCAAACAAACAAAAGAGATTAAATATGAGGCAGTGGCGTGCACAGAGCTTTGCCAAGAGGGCACAGCCGAAAACTCTAACTCCCCCTTTCTGATAAGCCCTAACCCAAATTCAAGGTGTGTGTAATCAAAGGAGTGTTATTTTAGTGTTCATTCTCTTCTTAATCAACATTTTCAAAAAGTTCCAAAAAAGCGTCCTTTAACTGGTAAATTGACAAGCGAAGCACGCAAATACGTTTACCCACCCCCCCCTCCATCCCCTTATATTTAAGTTGGGTTTGACTTTTTTCACCTTGGCACCCGAATGGCGTGTGGAAAAAATATGGGGATGTATCAACCCTTCATAGTTTTGTCCGGGGGTTGGATAAACCAGCTAAACCAAAAATTACAGTGCTTAAGAATTTCCTTACCATTAGTAAATGCTAAAAAGATCTATAATATTTTATTCTATTTTTATCAAGAGATATGACAATGGTCGAAAAAATTATGTACAAAATTAACTTTTCTGTAGAATATAATTATTGGTTGAAAAGATAGACATTCAATTAAAATTTTAAAAGTTTCCAAGGTTTTTAAGATAACGATAATGTTATACAATTTATAAAACTTTGGGGATTAGTGCATTTTACAGTCAAGTGTTTCCGCCTTCCCTGATAAATCTTGAGTTTGATCTTGTGACCGAGATTATTTTGCTTGTCATAATAATATAATGATGAAGAATGCACTTTTGCCCAGGGATATAAAGGGATAAGACAATGGGCGATAAATACATGGAAGTCCTCATTGATAATACACAAAATTACCACTTCCGTAGATTACTATTAGAGGTTGAAATGTTTGAATACTCAATTTATGAACCAACCAATCAAAATTCAATTAAAGTACCCAAAGTTGTTAATCCAACTAATAAGAAAACGTTTCTTTAAAACTTTGAGGACTAGGATAATAAAGATAATAAACAGCCCAATGGCTCATTCCTCCCTGACTTTTGCCCCACGCCGATATCATCTTTTTTAATATCCTGTCATTGTGATGCATTTTCCTCTCAATAGAGGGCGTATACAGTGAGGGAGTTTTTTGTGTCCTAAATATAAACTATAAAATTTCTAACTACAAAATGGGTAATTTTGTTATCGTAATTGAGGTTGTACATCAATTTATCGACCATTTTCGTAGCCCTAAAGATGCTTAAATTAACCCATTTGATGGTTTTAATGATTTATTCCTTCCAATATGACTTTGAATTAACCTTTATTTATGTTTTTTTAATGGTTAAAGCCCACCACCCAAAATGTATATTATGCCCTGGAATGGACGTATCCACTTTAGTTGGTGACCATAAGTATGATAAAACAACATACCACGCAAATAATTTTATTTATATGCCAATATGACTTTGAATTAACCCCCAAATTAAAAAAAACACTATACCCTTGGCACTTTCATCTTTGGTTGATATCAGGAAGGGATGGGACATTGTACTTTAATTTTTACTGGTCCCCAAAGTCTCAAACAATGAAATATCTCGTTGGGGGCTTTTTATTAAATTCTTATTGAATTAATACCTGAAAACCTGCAGTGTCCAAACTTTTCTACCAGTATTTTTAACCTAAAAAATGGATAATTTTGCTATCGTAATTTGGCCGATATTTTTCAATTTATCATCCATTATCTTATCCCCTAAGATCCCTGTATTGGTGACCATTAATATGATGAGAGTGGCCAAGGTTGCAAAATGTTCTTCTTTGATGCATTACTAAATTATTGGTGATCCATTCTTTCCACATATCCACTAAAAGTTTTTTTTTAAAAATAACACAACCCTAAAATAAAAAGTAGCAATGTCTGTTCGGTAAGCTCTTGCAAATTACTTAATCAATTGAATTCTCCGTTGTAGGAAAGCTTCACACTGGTCAGGGTGGTTTTAGACTATTTTGTTTATAAATTTATGTCCTGGGATGGTTTTAGACCCTCCCTAGAAGCTAGGTGTGCACTGTTGCAGGAAGACGAAGAAAGTCCATTAAAAAAATTAAGACGTCATAAAAATGAGGGATTTGGAGAGGAGGAGTGGGAAAGAAAACCTAGTTGACTTTGTGATTCCTTACTTTTGTATTACAATTAATAATTTCTATTTTTTATTAAATGTATTTAACAATGCTAAAGTTAAATAAATGTTATGTTATGTTATGTATGTAAAAAAGAGATGGATAATCCCTCAATTTTATGACGTCACATGCTGATGTTAGAGAGACTTTCTTCGTCTTCGGTTTGCAGACACTAGTAGCATACAAACAAGAAGGGTGATATGAATGTAAAGCAAAGATGAAAGGCAATTAGTCATGAAGTATTAATTTATAGTTCTGATTGTTTAATAATATGATACAATTAGTGGAAATGATGGAGCACTAAATATCATCTTCCTATATGGAATAGATACCATAATGATATTGAAATATTTCAGTAATTAAAAGGGGACGTTGCCGTTTCTACAACTGGCAGAAATACAGTGGATTTTTGTTGTCAAAATTGTTTGTATTATTGAAAATTCGGCAGTAAATTGCTACTCATTCTAGGTTTACTGACAAATATACATCTAACACTGACATTTATACATCTAAAATTAATAGTTATGTGTAAAGTCATCAAAAAATATACAATTCATTGATATATCTTTTCTTTTTTGCACCAAACTATAACATGCAAAATTAAATCTATAAGTAGCGCAGCAAAACAAATGTTAGATTCTTATCAGCGTGACAGAAGATATACGAATTAACATTGAACATACCCAAATAAAAAGTAGCTGTTTTACTTAGATAAAAATATATATATCTATCGCATCTTATTATAGACAGTTTTTCGTAGATATTAAACTGGTTTTGATTTTATGATTTTTATTTTGTTATTCGTGAAAAATTGTCTGTAATACCGTGCCATATATGATTTTTCAGTTTGTCTGAGAAGTGTTTCTAAACCAGAGGATATCAATAGGTTTCGAAGCCATATTGGAAAAAAATTATACTGGTAATATACAGCAAAATATTTAATAAGAAAAATATAAATTACATAAAACAATCCTTAATTATATTTTTCATGCTTCTAAATTACCTGCACTATAAGACAGATTCATTAAAAGTTATATTTGAAAATGGTGTAATTCTTGAAAATTGTGGAAAATTAGAATAAATGAGGTTTGCAATAACTTTGAACAGGCAAGCTAAAACTTTACAGGGGGGTAGGAGACAATGGTCTGTTTATCACACTAGCCCCAAAAGTTTTATATAACGTTTTCGTCACAAAAACCTTGGGGACTTTTATTAAATTTTGATTTGTTTATTCATTAAGTTGAGTGTTCAAACGTTTCAACCACTTACTTCAACCTACAAAAGGGGTAATTTTGTGTATCATCATTAATGATGTACATCAATTTATCGACTATTGTCTTATCCCTTTATATCCCTGGTTATCTTTCTTTATAAGGCTACCGGATTTTTTTTTATGTTGTTAGGGTAGTAAACTATCCTATCCTGGGATGTATGTAATTATAAATCTTCCCTAGAATGGGCAGCTTATCGATTCAGTGGTTAACGATCTCAACGGACCAAACCTTTCGTCAATTAAAGCCTCTAAAAAGTAGTTGCCAAATCATAAATTTTTTTAGCTTGTTATTTTATTATTAAACTTAAATGATCTATATTTTTGTTATTTACATTTTTCTTTATAAATTCACGGAATCAATATAATTTTATTAAACATTTCCTTGAATATTTAGGGGGAGAAAATACGGTTAATAGTTCAATGTCATATAAATCTAGGGATCTTAAAGGATAAGCCAATGAAGAAAAGATTTTTAAAAAAATTATGACAACGAATAAAAGAATGATTTAATAAACTTGCGTTATCTACAGGGATCTAAAGGGACAAGACAATGGCCGATAAATCAATGTACATACCTAATGATGATACACAAAATTACCCCTTCTGTAGATTACAATTATTGGTTGGAACGTCTGGACACTCAACTTAATGAACCAACTAATTAAATATAAATAAAAGCCTACAAAGTTGTTGAGTCAATAAATAAAAAACCTTTATTATAAATCTTTGGGGACGAGTATAATAAACAGCCCAATGTCCCCAACCTTCCCTGTTATCTGTATTATTAAAATATATATCTTTTTCAGGATGAGAACCTGTTCTGAGCCAGTACCAATGTCTGGTGGTTCCTTCTGCCATGGCCCGGACCAGGACTATCAGATGTGTACAGATGGCATGTGCCAAATGGATCCTGGAGGCCTTAACAACAGGATCATACCTGGATTTGAAAATTCTGGAGGAGGACAAGGTGTTCATAAAAATACTCATCTTATTCATTCTTCGCAAGGTACATTTTAATTAGAGCGAATCTATTTTCCCGCTTCGATTCGAAACGATAAAAAATCCGGTGCATTAGAACCGGTTCTCATACTGAAAAATTATGTCTGGCATTGTATTATAGCCAGTTTTCTACGAATATGAAAATGTTCAATCATAATATCTAAACTAGTTTTGTTAGCCCGTGATTTCAGCATCTTGAAGCTAACAAAACTGGTTCTAATCTTGTAATTGTACATATTTATATCCGCGCAAAGCTGTTTATAATACGATGAGATAAATAACTATTACACCCCAAGATTTACCCCAAACTTTCATAAGATAAAGCTACTAAAAATTAAACCCAACAATTTTTAATTAACATTTATTAAACACTTTTTTTTGGCAATTGTTCTCTAAAAAATTGGCCTGGAACCATATCAGAATAACCAAGGGAGGGTGGGGACAATTGAATAAAAATTACACAGCTGCTAACAAGTTCTTTTATTCGTTGATTTTAAATTTTAGGTGAATTTGATTAGATCTTAATTGGGTTGTATAAACTAGTAATGTCCAAACTCTTCCACCACTATATCCATATTTACCCTCTATTCTAAGTCTAACAATGTAATTCTGAATTTATTTTTCCTTTATTTCCTTTTTAAAAGAGAGAGAAAAAATCTAAAAATGCAGGAAATGATGCTCAAAGATAAAAAAAATCTGTCAAATATAAAAGTTTTAATACTGCACTTCTTCTTTTACTTTTTATTCTTTTTTACATCAAAATATTTCCTAGTGTAAAAACTTGTGACGGGACATTGACTTGTACTATGTAAACAAAAATGAATGAATGAATAGATTACCTCTCACTCTCTGTCTCTCTCTGTCTCTCTCTCTGTCTCTGTCTCTCTCTCTCTCTCTCTTTTTCTATTTCTCTCAACCATTTTACACCAGTTCTTTTAGTTATTTGTTCTTCAGAAACTATGTCTGTACCCGTGACTAATATTTAGTTTAGTTTCATGACTGGAATATTATTCAAATTCAAGCACCAATGCCAATAATAAAGTGTCAATAAGCCTTTCAACAATAGAGTCTCTGGGATGGAAGGATAACGGAGAATAAATTAATTAAATAGCCAGGGATCTTAAAGGATAAGACAATGGAAGATAATTTCATTTACACCCCCATGATTATAAACAAAATTACCTCTTCAGTAGATGAAAATTATTACTTCATGTTTGAACCAAATGTTCAATATATAATAAAAGTTTTTAAGTTGAAGAATGATAGAGAATATTTCTAAAACTTTGGGTACCACTAGGTATTTTACAGTAAAATGTTCTCTTCCTCCCTTTTAACACAATTGTCCCTACTTGCAGAATTATTATATTTGATAAAAAAAATTCTATATTCAATATTTAAATATAATAAATATAAATAACGCAGTTACCTTATCATCAAGGTATGTCTATCACTACGTTTTTCTGATATCGCATATCAAAAACGAACTATGTTTTAAAGAAAAAACAAAATCTTATGTCTCAGTCTTTTAAATCAGGCTAGGAAAAGATCTACATGAAAAGAAATCTATACGCGTTGCTAGAGCCTCCCTCGCAGGTCCAAGGAAAATGATTCTTAAAAAATAAAAATAAGGCCACATAACTATATTCCCTTCCATTTCCTTCCCTTCGTTTTATTTTGCTAACAAACAATGATGTGTCTACTAGATATTTAAAATATTAAGTATTCCAAACCCTAAACGTATCGTATTTCGAGAAAATTTAGAAGGGAATTTAGAGATATGAAAATATTGAAATTGGGGAATATTAATTAACTAGGGCAAGAATTCTATTTCAAAAATAGGATATTTATTCCCCTCTCCGTTCGTTCAAAAATACCTCCCTATTTCTATTTTTCTAAATATTCAAATTTCTTAATATTTATTTACGAAGTACTTCGTAAATAAATAGAAGATTTTGAAAAATAATAAATTTTTACGTTTTATATTTCTATTTCGAAATAAATCACGCAATCTTAAATGAAGTATGTTCGTTAAACAATTCCTAAATAAAATTTACTAAATATATTCGACTTTTAGGTTCTTTCTATGAAATTAATGAAATTAATTATCTGGAACTATAAGAAGCTTCACTGTAAAGTAAAAGCATATGAGATGAACAGGCAAAACAAGCTTACCACATTATATAATAGAATATAAATCATGCTGTGATGATGTTTGTCATTGTTAAAAAACAATATTTAACCTTCAGTTAGGGTATGGGGTATTTAATTTTTTAACGGACTTATTTTAAACATTTTTACATTTTTGTATTTTTCTTTCCAAACAGTGAAAATAAATCATGGATAGATAGATAGATAAAATTTGTTTTGTTTTGTGAGCCCCATAAGTAAGAAATGGGGAGGGTAAGAAGTGCGACGATAAGGTTTCAATGAACGGGAAGTAACCCACCAACTCTCGGAGGCATTCCTTACTCTGTAAACTTTCACTAACAATATAAGATGAAGGGGGATGAGGAGGAAAGGGGAGAGTACTGATTAAGCTAGATAAGCTTAGTTTAATAACAATGTATGTATGTATGTATGTGTTTGAGCGTGTAGGTATGTGTGTGTGTGTCTTTGTGTGTATAGATAATTTTATGAGCCTGGACTATATTCCATTTTGGCTTAATAATGTCACCTTCCCCGAAACAGGGTCATTCCAAATTAAAAACTAAGTTAACCTTCCTGTATATTAACACATTATATTTCTCTCTACTGTATATTCATATGAGTGTGTGTGTATGTAGGTTTGTAATGTTGGAGCCTTTTTATCTATCTATCCATCTTTTTTACAACTAATTTTGTTTTGATTTTTGGAATACTGATTCCTATAACAACAAAATACAATATTATAAGCGAAGCATCTATTTAATCAAGTCTTAAAAATAAAAGCATGTCCTTAAACAATATTCTGTATTGTCCTGTATCTAAGCAGTTTTTCAACAAATTTACTTATAATCTTCAACTTTTATATTAATTAATTTATATTGTGTTAATGTCCGTTTTTCCTACCATTGTAGAGCTTTGCTTTTATGGATGATGTCATCCTTGTTACAATCTTTTTTTTATGACTGTTTAGACATTGAAAGTTAAAAAATGAATAAAATTGGTGGATAATTAACACTTTAAACAAATAAAGAGATAAATGGATAGATAAATCTATAGACATAGTGTTCTATTTGTAAATGGATCAATATATATATATATATACAGATTTAAGCTATTTTCTGTGCCCTTTTATTCCCTTTGATGATAATGGGTTAATGCCCCCCCCCCAAAAAAAAAGGGGTTATTTATAAAAAATACTATTACAAACCTCCATAATCCCAAATATATCCCAATATAGACGAATGTTAGGAGTTATACATTATAGAATTGTAGAATAGCTTTGCTATTAAAAAGTTAAGTAGTATGTAGTTGAAATATTGAGAAGATAAATAATATCAATGGTCAGGTTTTAAGCTAGTTTCTCTATAAAATATAAGATATCCCTAGGAACATGGGACGAAGCTACTAGTAAGTTAGTAAGTTTCCCCTCCTTCCCCTAACAAATTTTAGTTACAAGAAACAAAATCCTTTTAAGTTTTGCTCACTAATTGTTTTCCCCTTTTTTAGTGGCACAGCTGCTCTATAACTAGGTTAGGTCAGTCTAAAAGTCAAAATATCTTGCAATCAATATTAAGAAAAATCAGGGTTCTTAAGAGATAAGACAATGGCCAATAAATTGATGTACATCCTCAACAATGATACACAAAATTACCTTCTATGAATATGTCACTCTCTAGATTAAATAACTTAAACTACAATACACAAATAATCTTGTTGTATGTATTTCTATCAATGATTTTGGATCTAGTCAACCTTGTTCTATTATTGCATGAAAGGATGGGGGAGGGGAGGGGAGGTCATGTTATAATTATCAAATTACAATATGACGTCTATTTGGGGGGGAGGGGGGGAATGACATGTATACACGGGTCATTTAATGTGATTTAGATGTACACTTGTACATTTAAATTATGCTTATTTTGATATTCCGACCATAAACACCAAAAATAGAAAGACAGAAGGACATTTCAAAATATAGAGTAGCTTCGAAAGTTTGGAAAGTCAACTCCTAAGTCTAACCCAGAAGAATGAAGGGATAATAAATAAAAGTAAAAGTTTTCCTCCCCCACAATCTACAATACAAAGTAGAATGATGTCTGTTCCAACCTTCTCCCAATCACACCTAACACATGTTTTTGTAGTTTTACAATATACATATACTAGCGGTTACGCCCCTAGAAGCCTCTAGGGGTACTTAAGGTAGGAGGGGAAAAAGTCGACCTCATCCCATTTTAATATTAAGTTTTGAAAGAGTAAAAAAATAATATTTTGGGGGGGAAGTTTAAAACCTTCCCAGGACCTGTAAGAAGCTTTACTGTAAAAGAGAACAATACCGGTTCAGCGGTTAGCGAGATCCTTCGGGACAGACAAAAACGCTTACTACTTTATATAATAGGATAATTAAAAATACTGCTCCCCCCCTCCAATTATTTATCATTACTTTTTACACTATCTACTTTGAGAAAATTACAAGGATAACAACATCCATAAAAGCGAAGCTCTAAAATGGAATGACTGATATTAACTTTTGTAGAGTGTCAGAACAAATTAAGCATAATATTTTTGGATTATTTTTGACAAAATTATACGTTATTTTTTTGTAAAACTGTTAAATACAGAATAATGTTAAAAGGACAGACCTACCGACCCTAAGTATAGAAAAGCCCTGCTTTATAAAAAGTAAGGTTGGACCCCTTGCTCATATCAAAACCTCAACTTCCTGTTGTTGTATTAGTAAAGAAATATGGGAGGGATATTAAATTAATCTAATGATTTTATAAGTTTAAATTTTTAAAAGCGAAGCTTTTCTATAATTAGGGTTGGACTGTACGTCCGTCCGTCCGAATATAGAAATGTACAATCATAAGATTAAAACTAGCCCCGAGTTTTAATCTTATAATTGTACATTCTATAACCGCGGAAAGCCGTTTATAATACGATAGGAGAAATAACTATTATTGTTCATTTTCTTTAAAGACAAAATTATTTTCATATAATTTAATATAATGTTAAACATCAGTTGATTTTTAAAAGCGAAGCTTTTCTATAATTAGAATCGGTCCATTTGTCCGAGACAGATAGCTTTTTCCGTTAATTTAGGCATGTTAGAATTGTCCTATATATTTCTTGCATGGTGATTTCTGTAGTAGTTAGTTAAGATTGAGAAACTCTATAATCATTACCAGAATGTAAGTACGTCCATTTCAAACATGTTAATTCTTCTACTTTTTAACAACAAATGTGATTTAATTATACGATTGATCTGATTTTTGGTATAATGATTCCTGGAACAACAAAGTACAATATTATAAGAGAAACAACACTATAATGAATCAACCAATCAAAATTCAATTTATTGTTTAGGTCTTGGGATGTTTTGAAGCAATTTTCTGATTTCCCTAGCTTCAAAATACAAATGAGAAAGATTTCTAGTTTCTACAATAAGAAGAGGCGCTAACATTTAGAAAATTTCAGCGGTAAACAAATTAACCAATGACAGATGAGCATTCATATAGGCGCTAAATAAAAAAATATTAGATTTTTGCATTTTAAAGAAATTTATAAACCATACGAACTTACGAAGGAAAAAAATGATATTTAGCGTGATTTTTTTCAACTTTTATAGAAAAGCAAAGTTGTTAGGAATTGCTTTGAGTACAACATATAAAAAAATTAGCCTTCTAGGATCATTGGTTATTGTTTTATCTCTTACGTAAGTTGGTCAAAAATTGATTTTTTTAAATGTTAAGGTAGGGTACTGTGCTTTTTTTCTTCTTAAAATTTTCATAGCCTTCGATTTTTTTAAAAACTATATTTTTATGTTTGGTTATCATATACCATCAGAGGAAATCAATTTGGGCAGGTTTTAGGCTAGATTTAAATTTTTGGACAAAAAAATATGCGATTTTAGGTACATCAATTTTCAAGCCCAAATAAACCGGTTTTAAAATGATTTTTTCAAAACAAAATATAAAAGCAAAGTTGTTAAGCATGAAAAAATCTCTAACATATTAAAAAATTAGCCAGATAGCTCGATTTTTGCTCGTTTTATGATAAAATGAAGGTTTTTTATTTTTTATATAAAACAGGCGCAACTTGTTACCATGCACAGTTGGGACTTCTCACAAAAAGGTCATGCACCACAGAGAGTTGGTTGTCTGATGGATGTTACTTAACCTAATATTGTTTGGACAGAGAAGGGTGCGTTAAAGTCATCCTTAGTTCTCCTGGATTGCTGGACCAGGACCTGGACAGTACATCAAGTTGATAAGGTCCTTGACTGTAATTCCGCCCGTACGAGGTAATTACGAGGTAAACCAAAGTCTCTAAAGTTTATAATAACATTTTCTTTTCGTTAGCTTAGCAACTTTGGGGACTTTTAATGAATTGGGTGATTGGTTGGGTGATTAAATTGAGTGTCCATCTGTTTCAACCACTATTTGTTATCTACATTTTGTATCATAAATTGGGATATTCATCAATTTATCGGCCATTGTCTCATCTCTTTAGATCCCTCGTTATATTATAACAATTTGTTATACAAAAACCTTTAAATAGCATCTTATGTTATATTTATAGCAGCAAAACTACTCTAGAGATAACTTGGTGCGTCTGTCCATCTGTATGGCTAAGGGGAAACATGAATTTCTTGACTACTATTTAATGTAGAAAGCTAAAATTTTTGGTGAAAACTTGTAAGACCTATGCACATCAAGGCTACATTTGTCTTTCCTTATTATATTATACCAGGGAGGGAGACGACATTGGGCTGTTTATTACACTTGTCCACAAAGTTTTTTTGTCTAACAACTTTGGGGACTTTCAAAGAATAATGATTGGTTAGTTCAATAAGTGTCCTAACGTTTCAACTACTAATTGTAATCTATAGAAGGGGTAATTTTGTGTATCATCTTTGGGGTTGTACATCAATATATCTGCCATTATCTTATCCCTTTAGAGCCCTCGTTAAATTATAACAATTTGTTATGAAAAAATCTTTAAATATCATTTAATGTTATATTTTTTTAGCAAAGCTACTCTAGAAATAACTTGGTGCGTCTGTCCATCTGTATGGCTAAGGGGAAACATAAATTTCCTGACTACTATTTAAAATGGAAAGCTAAAATTTTTGGTGAAAACTTGTAAGACCTATGCACATCAAGGCTACATACATCTTCCCTTATTATATTATACCAGGGAGGGAGACGACATTGGGCTGTTTATTACACTTGTCCACAAAGTTTTTTTGTCGAACAACTTTGGGGACTTTTGAAGAATAATGGTTGGTTAGTTCAATAAGTGTCTTAACGTTTCAACCACCAATTGTAATCTACAGAAGGGGTAATTTTGTGTATCATCTTTGGGGTTGTACATCAATATATCTGCCATTGTCATATCCCTTTAGATCTCATACATGCTCCATTATTACATTATACTGTTTAAATTTCCCTCCTTTTTATGAAGTTCTCATGATAATACTTCACCCCCCCCCCCTCTTTAACAGTTATCCCACGAATCGATGATGAAATTGACTATAATAGGATTATAGGGGGGAAGGGGTTTGTAACTTAAGAAGGGGTCATCTTAAACGGGTCAACAACATATATTTTCTTTGGGGGAGGGAGAGGATTAAGAATAAAATGAGAGATAAAAAAACAAGGATGACAACTTCCTTAAAAGCAAAATGGTAGTACAAACAAACATTAACACTTGTATTTTGTCTGTTGTTATAACTGAATAATCAGAATATAAATGTTTAAGTAAAAACAAAATTATAAGTGAATATTATAGAGTTGCTATGTTTTCTAAATTGTACAATAGAACAATACTAACAAGCCTAAATTCTAAAAATTCTAAAAAATCTATCTGTTCCAGATGTACAGACGGACGGACGTGCAACCAACCCCAATTATAGAAAAGAAAATTATGATAAGAGATATCAGTAAAGGACGGAGCGGCCTTGATTATAGAAAAGCTTCGCTTTTAAAAATTGGTCCTTAGAAACACATTCTTACAAAGGTATATCTAACATTGTCTCACATGAAAGTTTGTTTTGTTTTAAAGATATGTATTTCATAAAGAAAAGACATATACATACAGAATTACATATTATAGTACGAGACTTTTATTTACATCAACATAGCTTAGTAGCTAGAAATTAATCAGAAAAACAGGAATCACTGTGTTATTAAAAACTCAAGAAAATCAGAGATAAAATTAGTTTCTTGCCCTGCATTTTGTAACAGTTTGAAGGAAAATTGGGTTAGGAGAATTGTATGGGCATGCAGGTTGTTTTTATTCCAATTTGAAATACAGTCTTCTTTGCTTAATTTGAGTGATTTGTCTAAAAGCGAAGCTTTTCTATAATTAGGGTCGGTCCGTCCATACGTCCGTCCGTACGTCCGTCCGTCACTCCGTACGTCCGTCCATAACGGATAGCTTTTTTCGTTAATTTAGGCATGTTAGAATTGTCCTATCGATTTCAAACTTTGCATGGTGATTCCTGCAGTAATTAGGTAAGATTTAGAAAGCGTAGCAACTCTATAATCAATTTTGCATCAACTCTTATACATTTATAATCTGATTATTCAATTTTGACACTATACAAGTGTTAATGTCCGTTTGTCCTACCAGTTCAGCGCTTCGCTTTTATGGATGTTGTCATCCTTGTTGTTTCTATAAATGCTCATATTTAAACTTCCTATTGTATAGGATTATGGGGGGTGGGGTGTGATCACAGGGTTTTTTAACCCCCCCCCCCCCATATTCAATTGAATATGATTTACTTTACAAGGCATAGGAAAAAAGCAAGCCGTTCTTATTTTCTCTGCTCCCTTCCTGAACTACAAATGAATTCTTAAGAGCAACTTTTTTTTGGGGGGGGGGGAGGGAGATTAGAATATAGAATTAGTTTTTTTCTTCGGCACCTCGGGGCTAAAAAAACTGGTTTTAATCTTATAATTGTACATTCTATATCCGCGGAAAGCCGTTTATAACACAATGAAAGAAATAACTATTATTGTCCATGTTTTACCTTTTACCTTTATTTTGGCAGAAAATAGTAGTAAATCATATTCAATTGAATATGGGGGGGGGGGGGCAACTCTGTTTAACTTTAGCCAAATAAAGGAAATCGGAGGGTTTATCAACAAGGATGACAACATCCATAAAAGTGAATCAGTAGTACAAACAAACAGTAACACTTGTAGATTGTCAGAACTGAATAATCAGAATATAAATGTATAAGTATAAACAGAATTATAAGTTAATATTATAAAGTTGTTCCACTTTCTTAATCTATCTGTTCTAGATGTACAGACGGACGGACGTGAAACCAACCCCAATTATAGAAAAGCTTTGTTTTTAACAGCAGTAGATATAATTAACACCCCTTCCCATATCATCTTACATGTATGATATGACCCTTCCCCCCTCTACCTACCCCTATTGGATAGATAACTAAAAGCTTTTCCTTAATCTCTTATAATATTACCCCCCCCCCCCACGCCAAACATGTATAGACTCATAGAGTCATGGAAAATTTTAATTTAAAATATATTTCTGTTTTCATAAAGTTAATATTTCACAACTCTTCCCCCTCCCCTAATTATTATCATATCAACAAAGTACAATGTCATAAGCAAAGCATCTCTAAAATTGATTCCTAAAAATGTAAGTATGTACTTCAACATTATCCTGTATTTCAACAAATTTACTAACAATTTTGTCTCTACTTTTATACATTTAAATTCTGATTATTCAGTTCTGACACTCTACAAGTGTTAATATTCGTTTATCCTACCGTCCCAGACCTTCGAGTTTAGGGAGTTTATGTCATCCCTGTTTTATAGCTTAAATGGTAGTATCAAACAGCGTTAATTACAGCTTTAAATTTTATTAAACAAATTTAGCTGCTAGTCAAAATATAACCATTCTTGTTATATAGACAAGAACGATGACGTCAAGTACTAACGAAGCTTTGTTTGTTTTTCATTAATTTAGGCATGTTAGAATTGTCCTAATTATTAGCATTTCCCCGTAGGGGGGGGGGGGGTTCAAAAACTTTGGGGACTTTTATTAAATCTTGACTTGACTTCAAAATTTAATCTGCAGAAGGGGTGATTTAGTTTATTATCTTTGGGGATGTAAATAAATTT
The DNA here is from genome assembly GCF_053477335.1 of Acartia tonsa. Classification (NCBI taxonomy): domain Eukaryota; kingdom Metazoa; phylum Arthropoda; class Copepoda; order Calanoida; family Acartiidae; genus Acartia; species Acartia tonsa. The sequence continues at coordinate 16,057,604 of NC_137267.1, forward strand.
TTTGCTCATTGTCTTATATAGAGGAGCTTCGCTTCTAAGAACTATCTAAATGTATTATTTTAGATTTTATAGTCCTTGTTTCACCTTCTATTTTTATTTTGTCGGAGAATGGTAGTAAAGTAAATCATATTCAATTGAATATGGGGGGGGGGGTAAAATCTCTGTGAACACCCCACCCCCATAATCCTTTGCAATAGGAAGTTTAAATATGAGCATTTATAGAAACAAAAATTAAATTTTACTTTTATTTGAGCCAATGTTAGATATACCCAATGGTAATATTTAAAATTTTCACTTGGTTAAAAAGTGAAGACACTGCTAGTTTTAACCAACCAATTAAAATATCCTTGTATTTATGTTTTGACATGTCCTATACTCAATAGGCATCTATTAAATGTAATCTAAATAAAACAAGGATAACAAGATTATCATCCATTGTCTTATCTCCTAAGTTGTTTACAACCCCCTCCCCCACACATACTCACACAATACAAATACACATAATAAATACTAGGATATGACAATGAAAGAAAAATCGAGATTTTTGGAATAAAGAAAGGGGAGAATAAATTATTTAAAAGTCTTATCTATTATACAAATTTTATATCTAAGTTTTCATATTTATTGAATTGTTTACAAGTACAACTGATATGGTTCTGATATCGCAAAAACCAATCAACCAATATTATTTTTTTTATAATTCATTCTATAAAAATAAAAAACTCATCAATATTTAATTTTAAAAAAAAAATTGTATAAAAAGTAAAAAAAACACTGAGAAAATATTAGGTGTAGAGGTTTCGTGTTCTTTCTAGACAGCTATATTTGCTATTTTTCCAAATTTTGACGGAACGAAAAAATTTATTGGAAAATATCAGTAAATATTAACTTTCAGGATCGTAAAAATTTAGAAAAGATTTTAATATTTATGTTTCATGTCCAAATTCAACCCTTTCCCTAATTATTATAAACGACTTTGGACAGTTCATAAATAGGGGGAATATTTGAGAAATATTGACCCGTGAGTTTCAAATTTCCATCGTCAAAGATATATTGGATTGATTTCAAATAGACATATGTCTGCTAACAAAAATCTAATTAAAATAATCTTCAAAATTATAGTTTTATTAAATCCAAACCACTATTATAATATTTTATAATTTATCTCTTTTCTTATATTTCCATACATTCTTTAGTAGAGAATGTTTTGTAATCGTGTAAAGTTGATCTTGTAGAAAGTTTTTAAGTAAATAGTTGGACAAATAGTTCCACTAGATTATTTCTACTCAAGGTGCAATTCTTAAACAATTCTGTGACTAAATATATCGAGTATTGAGTATATCGAACTGAAGAAAGCCTAGGACTTTCCTCAAGACTAATACTTAATAAATAGCCTAAAACCATCCTTTTTTGAAGCTCCCATAATATGGTTAACTCTTTAGAATTAGTTGTCATCAAGAACTTAACTGACAAAAAAAACTTTACAGGAAAGGAAAATAGGATTTCACTTCCTTTCTAGCTTTTATTTTCTCTCTATCTCTATATCTATCTATCTTTCCTTCTCTTTTTTAGCGAATAAGTTTTCAAAAAAGCTGCCATTGTAATGGACGCAATAGTCCTTGTTTCTGTGTAATTTTTAAGAATCAAACTGAAAGATTCACTAACTTTATGTTCTTTAGAAGTCATTATGATTTATTATATTCTGTAATATATAAGAACTAATAGTTTATTTGATAATAATTTCTTAAATTCTACTTTCTACGTCCCTAGCCTTTAGGGGAGGAAAAAATATGTCAGGAAAATAATAGCCTAAAACTACCCCAAGAACTTTATAAAGCTTAAGACCTGATAAGTAAAGGGTGAGCAAAAAAAATGCGTAGATTTTCAAAATTCAAATTGCGCGGCTTGTGTTAATGGTAGAAAAAAGGCACGCATATCGTTAGAACCGCTAAGAAGTCTATTTTTAGAAAATATAAAAACGATTCCTATGCTATGTATAGTTTAGGAGCTACGTGTTAAAATGTCCGAACTGGTGTAAAACTTGACTTGCGAGTAAATTTTAAAATATAACTAAAAATTAGAGAAGATATTTTGCAAAAAGAGATGCCTACATTTTTAAATTTCAAATTGCGCTGCTTGTGATAATAGTAGAAAAATGTTACGCATACTGTTAAAACCGCTATGAACTGTATTTTTTGGAAATATAAGAACGGTTCCTGTGCTACAAATAATCTAGGAGCCAGATGGTAAAATGTCCCAAAATTTACTCGCAAGTCAAGTTTTAAGTCAGTTGGGACATTTTAACACGTAGCTCCTAAACTATACATAGGATAGGAATCGTTTTTATATTTTCTAAAAATAGACTTCTTAGCAGTTCTAACGATATGCGTGCCTTTTTTCTACCATTAACACAAGCCGCGCAATTTGAATTTTAAAAATCTACGCATTTTTTTTTGCTCACCCTTTAGCTTTAGACAAAAAAATGTTACTTCTTTATACTATAGGATATTATTTATGCTTTTTTTGCTTTTCTATTAAACAGCCGCTCTCGGCCCCTCAAGGCTAACAAAACTGGAATTAATCATATATTTTTATTTTACTATCTGCGTAGAGCTGTTCATAATACGATTCGATAAATAATCAATATTTACTGTATTTTAAAACTAATATGAGGGCTTTATTCGAATCTAATATTTGTTTTTACATTAAAAGTCAGAATAAATTGCTTTTTTTGTTTAAAAGTAAACAGTCTTAAACACTATAATTACCAATAAACAGTTTCAAACTAACTTTAACAAAATAAACATCAAAATTGTAGGAAAAGTTTGGAATGGTTAAAGGCTCTAAAAGTAAAGTCAACAAGGATGACAAAATGCATTAAAGCAAATAAGATGATAGGATAAACAAATATAAAGTAATCACTCTTTTATTTAGGAAATAACATCTTAATAAGGAAATAGTTAGCTTTTAAGAGATAAATATCAATTCATCCTAGGAATCACCATTTTAAGAATCAAAATATCATACAGAATTTTGGTGCCTTAATAGATATTAAGTTCACATACTATAATAGTAATTTTCATGGAAGGTTTGAATTCGATAGAACAATTTTATCTATTAATCATTTAATATATTAATTATTACCTGCTACTGACCAAAACAGGCACCCTTATTGTAGAAAAGCTTTGCATGCAACAAGTTTTCCCGGCGGGCCCACCAACCAAAGTTAATCTAATAATTACAGAAACTAAAACTTTGCAGAAAAAAATGTATTTACTTTTTGTCTCCTACTAGCTCCGTGTTGCTAAACGCTGTCATTTTGCCGCATTCAATGGTCACTCCCTAGAAAAGTTTGTAAGTAATTTATCACATCATAATATAGACAATTTTCCGCGGATATTAAATAGCCGAAGGAAGGCGCAAACAAAACTCATTAATATTTTATTTTATATATTATTCATGGAAAATTGTTAATACGATACGATACATAATTCTTTAGTATGGTTCTGGAAAATTTAGTATAATACAATAATGATAAAAATATCGTAGAAGAATAGCAAACAATTATTACACGATAAAATGTACCAAATATTTTTTCAAGGGTGAAAATAACCTTAAATCAAATCAAGACTTTAAAACAGGCGAAAACCACCTCAAGACCCATGTTTATAAAGTTTTCGTAAGATAGATCGGTTCAGTAGTTATCAAGATCTTAAAAGACAGACATAATTTTTTTTCCGAAATACAGGTTGCTTCACAACTCAGCTAGCCTAAAGGAAATTATGAGGAAAATAGCCTAAAACCACCCCAGGATGTTTAAAAACCTTCTCTGAAAAGTCAAAGAATTCCGACTAGCATTATCCTAGATATATTCCTTTAAGATTAAGAGACTGAGTGTCCTTTAAAGGTCTGTCCAAGTTTAAATTCCTAACTGGAGCAAAAAGTTTGTCATAGCATCACGACATTATTTTATTTTACTTTAAACTATAATCTTTTGAATTAAAAGATTTTTATTTTAAAGTTTTTTAACTTAAGATGTCATATTAGTTATTTATTGTTTAGTAATACAAATAATTTTCCACGAATATTGAAATAAAAATCGTATAATTAATACCGGTTTTATTAGCCCGGGATTCGGTCCTTAAGATTAAACGTAACTGGTTTTAATCTTATGATTTTTCATTTTAATATCCGCGTAAAGTTGTCTATAGTACAATGCGATAAAAAACTATTATAATTTAAATTTCATTTGCAATAATAGTATTATATTTCGAACCTAGTAATAGTGTCTAACTTTTTATCTTTGTGACGTAACAAAAATCCATCTCTTTTTTAGGGGTTTTCTTTCCCACCTCCCCTCTCATCCTTAGATTTTTGTTACGTCACAAAGAAAAAAGTTAGACACTATTACTAGGTTCTTATATTTCTCTTTGATTGTTAAATAATCTACAAGAAAAATTATATTACTACCGTCTTCAAAATTGTCAACCTATTTTTAAACCAGAAAGGTAAACATAAAAGGGCAATGACAGTAACATAATTAAAAAAAGATTAATTGGTTTATCATACATTGTCTTATCCCTGTATTAATGTTGAAAACCCTCTGTGGTCCCACAGAGGGTTTCCAGGCTTTTACTATGGTATAGAGACATGAATTCTAAAAAAAAGTTTCTTTTTCCAGTAAGGCTTCGAAACCGCTTAATATATGGAGGTTTGGAAACGGTTCTCAGCCATAATAAAAAATCACGAATAGCATCGAATTACTGACAATTTTTTTCTTAAATATCAAGATAAAAATCATAATAGTTATTTCTCGCATCGTATTATAAACGGCTTTCCGCGGATATAGAATGTACAATTATAAGATTAAAACCAGTTTTTTAGACCCAAGGTGCCGAACGGGCTAAAAACTGGTTTTAATCTTATGATTGTACATTTTCATATTCGTAGAAAGCTTGATATACAACGATGCTAGACATAGTTTTATCGTATGGATGAGAACCGGTTCCTATCCACCGGATTCGAATGAATACGAGAAAATTAATACCAGTTTTGTTAGCCTATAATAAAGAGCTGGACTGACTGTTCCATAATAAGGGCCCTAGCTATTGGCATATTTTAGGCAATATGATTTAGACAAAAACCCGTGTGACAAGCTAAGCTTAGAAAAAACATCCTTACCAAAATAAATTTCTTTTTAGAATATAAATCTTTATCCTGGGATTTTACAGAGATCTAAGCTTGCAATTCAATTAGCTAAATTGGCGTTCTTTCTATGGGTGCTTACACAAAATTGCTAAAAAGTATTTTTTCAGCGTAACTACTATAATATTAGGTCTTACTCGTAGAATTAAGAATAATAAGCACACGTATTTGCCCATGTGCTTTATGTACTAAAGTTTACTATTCTTTTTCTTATCTATATGTATTTTACATCACTGATCCTTTCCTTATTGCTGTGTTACCTATCGACAAAATTGTCCTGTGGAGATTTTAAATTTGCTGAATTGTAAAAACACTTTTATATCTCTCTCAATTTTCCAATCCTCTGTGTCACAGATTTATTAGGGAAAATTTCAATTTCCTTCTTTACGGCTTCGCCCCTGGGGGTGTTGGGAGGTTGAATTCGCCTCCTCCCCCCCTAGTTTATTTTAATGTTTTTTAAAGTAAAAAACCAGCCCCTCCCGCATGTTATAATTTATCAAAAATTATGAGAAGAAATATTGTAAAGGATTTCAAAGTAGAGAAAAAAGTTGGGTATGGTTTTAGATGAGTAACATCTTTATAAGTATCAGATTCTCCAACTGAATCACTTAGTAATGTTGTATATTGCCATTTAAGTTAATGCTAGTAGAGTGTCCTTAAAATTAAAGCTATAAGATTAAATTAGTGTAGATCCATTGTATCTATTGTACACAACTGCAATACACAACTGGTTTGAAAATTTGAATATCTAATATTAAATCCCTCTATTTTGAATATATAATCTAATATATCTATTGTATGTAATATTCAACTGGTTGGAAGATTGGACCACACTATTTTGAATATCTAATCTCATATATCTATTGTATGTAATACTCAACTGGTTGGAAAATTGGACCACTCTATTTTGAATATATAATCTAATATATCTATTGTATGTAATATTCAACTGGTTGGAAGATTGGACCACACTATTTTGAATATCTAATCTTATATATATATATTGTATGTAATACTCAACTGGTTAAAAAATTGGACCACATTATTTTGAATATCTAATCTAATATATTTATTGTATATAGTACTCAACTGGTTGAAAAATTGGACCACTCTATTTTGTATATCTAATCTAATATATTTATTGTATGTAATACTCAACTGGTTGGAAAATTGGACCACACTATTTTGAATATCTAATCTTATATATATATATTGTGCGTAATACTCAACTTGTTGGAAAATTGGACCACGCTATTTTAAATATCTAATCTCATATATCTATTGTATGTAATACTCAACTGGTTGGAAAATTAAACCACGCTATTTTAAATATCTAATCTCATATATCTATTGTATGTAATACTCAACTGGTTAAAAAATTGGACCACATTATTTTGAATATCTAATCTAATATATTTATTGTATATAGTACTCAACTGGTTGAAAAATTGGACCACTCTATTTTGTATATCTAATCTAATATATCTATTGTATGTAATACTCAACTTTTTGGAAAATTGGACCACACTATTTTGAATATCTAATTTAATATATCTATTGTATGTAATACTCAACTGGTTGGAAAATTGGACCACACTATTTTGAATATCTAATCTCATATATCTATTGTATGTAATACTCAACTGGTTAGAAAATTGGACCACACTATTTTGAATAACCGGGGGATTTGTCCTTTTCTGTTCAAACATTTAGGACAAATTTTTACTTTTATCCAATTTTATATTTTTCTTCGATAATTTTTAAAACGATTATCCAATTTAGTTTTTTTTAATACAGCTAATATTTATAAAAAGCTTTTTTTAATCCTTTTGTATAAAGTAGTAAGGATTTTTTTTCATTTCATGGAAGCTTCGCCAAGGTTAAGGTATGAATAAAGGCTATTTTATTATTAAATTCAGGACATGAGATTGTTTTAGGCTATTTTTTGTCCAATCCGTCTTCGTTTTAGTTCAGAGAATTTATACTCATTTACTATCTTTATAAAAAAACGTTTTTATTTTATCTGAAAATTAAAGTTGGTGTTTGTTTTTGGTAATCTGAGTGGATACTTGAAGGGTTAAAATGCAGGGAGGTAGGGGACATTGGGATGTTTATTACATTAGTCCATAAAGTGTCATAATAACGTTTTCTTATTCGTTGGCTTAACAATTAATGAATTTTGATTGGTTGGTTCATTAAGCTGATGCCTGGTTAAAATAAGTAAATTCCAAAGATAAGGTGATATGCAATTGAAATATCAAGAAATATCTTTCCCACATCATTTAAATGGAAGATTTGTGAAAATAGAAGTATATTAAAACTGAAAATATTTAGAAATATTTCACTGGAGTTTTATTAATCTTTTCTTAACCTATCCCTACATTTCTGGTCGAGGGGGATTGTATTTTTCCAGCTCTGGATGAAAATTAAAATCGTATGGTTTTATTTTGGATAGTAAAGTGGACATCAAACAGAGATTTATATCAAGGACCTAAGGGATAAGACAATACGGATAGATTGATTTGCAACCCCAATTAAAATTTTAAAAAACTATTTCTTCTGAAAGTTATTATTATCAGAGATAAAATTGAACCGATCAATCAAGATTTTATTGAGTATAATTTGTACAATTTTCTACAACTCAATCAAGAATAGAGAAAAAGTTGAACTTTGCTAGTTTGAACCAACCAATCAAGATTTTAGAAAAGTACTTAAACTTCATATTTAAGAAAAAGTCTATAGAAAACTTTGGGGGCCAGTAAAATTTACAATTCAATGTCCCCTCCCTCACTGAGTTTAGGGGTATGTATGGGAAAGAAGTTTATTTGTTGTATAAATATTAATTAAATAGTCATTGAACAAATCAATTTTAAATAAATATAGAGTGTGAGATGGAAGTGGATTTTAACACCCTCCATATAAAAATAAGGGGGGGGGGGGGAGGGTGCGCACATTACCTACATATAATTGAATTCTTAAAAGGGCTTTACCCAATTCTTTTAAAGGTTGGGGAAATATTATTCAAGTGGCTTTTTGAAAACAAATATTAAGCCAAGCATTAGAATATAATTTATTATATAAAAGTAACAGGAAGTTTGTCTGTATCTCTGTTAATATGTACCTAAATATCTATCTAACCACTGGACTGATAGGACTCTTTTTTTTTACAGCGAATCCTATTTATTGTCCTGGGAAGTTTTTTATCCATTTTTACTACTAAACCAAGCATTAAATATAATTATTATATAAAAGTAACAGGAAGTTTGATTGTATAACTGTCATTCTGTATCTAAATGTCTTTCTAACCACTGCACTGGAATGATAGAGCTCTCTTTTATTGTTTTAAAAGTTTTTATCCATCTTTATATCTGCGGAAAGCTGTTTATGATACAAAGCGAGAAACAAATTTTAACCATCTTTTCTACCCCTTATTTAATCTTTGTTTAGGAGAAAATGTTGTTGAGCAAGATTTGAGTCTGTTGATCGGTTTGTCGGTGGCTGTCATAGTCTTCCTCACTGTCAGCTTCATATCCATCAACTGTATCAGGAGGAAGGGAAGGTCACAGAGCCTTTATAATATGGCAAACATTGGTAAGTTCTTCAGAAGCTCTTTGTAGTGCCCATAAAAAAAATGACGTCATACAATACAAATGACCAATGATAGGCCAATTGACAGGCCAGTATACATTTTAATTGACCAATGGTAGGCCAGTAAGACGTCATTTTTTTATAGTCACTTTGAGGAGCTTCGTCCAGATCGCCTACTAATTTCATTAAAAATATACCTACGGCTAAACTTAATAGTATCACAAGTAAGTATATTAGCATGTACTCTTAGGACCACCAGATAAAGGTCTTACAATCAATTGGTTGTTTATCTGGTGGAAAAAAATAGACCCAGATCCTAATGTTATCAAACATTTATAGATGTTTTTATCAATATCTTCAGAGTAATTTGTATTTTAAACCGGATTATTTTGAATAGAAAATACCTATTTGAAAAAAAAATTTTTCTGAAAAAAGAGTATGAAAACAAACAAATGAAATGAAAAATTTTTATTTGTTGACTTAGATTATTGAATTATTTGAAATTTTAAATTGCAGTTTTTTGCAATTTTTTCCGAACATTAGTTAAAAGTATTGACTTCACAGATAAATTATCCGTTACTTTGAAATCAGTCACTTTTTTTTAAACTGAAGAAGGCGTAGTTTTGTCTGCAAAACAGCTGATCAGTGCTTTATGAATATAGCAAATAAAAAAATACGCGGTTAAATACGAAGCTGTTAATAGTGCAAATACAAAGGCTAATACACAAACTAAGTTACCAATGGTATGCCAGTATACATTTTAATTGACCAATATGGTATAACGTCATTTTTGATGGGCACTGTAAAAAGCTTCACTAAGTAAGTTTTGATACCTTTCAATTAGATAAACAGGACCATAGAATATTTTAACACACAAAGCAAATCGTTTTCAATATGGGTTAACCTCCCTCATTTTGTATATGTATGTTTTATACTGTAAATTTTTTCTTTATTTCAGTGTACAAAGATGAATATTATGACAAGGATGGAAATAAGAGAGAAGAAACTAACTTTTCTTTCCCTGGAGCCAGAGTTTTTCACAGGTATTTACAATAAGAGATGTAAGTTTTCCGGAATTGTAATGTAGGGAGTAGATTTGAAATCTGCATCAAATTTTAAGGATTTTTTTTTATAAAATTCGTTTTTTGTATAGATCTTTATCTAAAAGCGGAAATACAAATTAAGTTAATTAATTTTGGTATCTGTGATTGGTGGATTTAAAAAATCTGTGCTCTGATTGGATGTCGTACATCATTCAACCAATTAGAGCGCAGGTAGTTTAAAATCCACCTATCCTATTGGTCAAAATTAATTAACTTAAAATGTATTTTCGCTTTTAGATAAAGAATTTTACAAAAAACGAATTTTATAAAAAATCCTTAAAATTTGATGCAGATTTCAAATCTACTCCCTACATTAAAATTCCGGAAAACTTATATCTCTTAATTTACAATCAATCACAGATAGGTAGAGGGCAGATTTTTAACATCTTAAACATAGTTATTTATCGCATTCGCATCGTATCATAAACAGCTTTCCTCGGATATAAAAATGTACAATTATAAGATTTAAACCCGTTTTGTTAGCCCCGAGATGCCAAAGGCACAGGCTATCAAAACAGGTTTTAATCTTATAATCATGAATGCTCATTTTTATATCCGTAAAAAACTGGATATAATACGATACGATACATATTTTTCAGCATGCTTAGAACTGCCTAAAATGTTATTTTTCATTTAGAGCTGAAGATAAACAAATACTGAAACTGGATTTCCCGGGCTCCGCCACAAATTCTCCATTCATTGATAAGAAGAGACAAAATGGCCGGCCAGACCCCTGGGGATCTCAGGTGAACGTTTTAAACAAGGATAACACCTTGATAATAGAAAATATTTATATAATGAATTTCATTTCAAAATATCCTTATTATATCATAGATTATATTATTTAACTAAAATTCAGGTTCATGTTGACATTCGTCAAAGCGGTCAACTAGCCGATACCGGGCCGCGCTCAACCCTTCTCATGCCAGCTGTGTCAGCCAGTGCTTCTCCCCACCTTATCCCCAAAAACAGCTGTCACACTGCTTCGCCAGCATCCAGCCTGACCCATGCCGTGCCCAACACGGGTGTTCGAGGTAGTACAGCACAGCTGCATGGCTCAACCGCCGGCATGGGTCAAACGAACCCGCTTCACGCCATGCACAGCCCCTCTGCTCTCAGTGAGCATCAGTATGATGTTCCTTTCAGCCATCTGGCGAAGCCACTGGATCCTGTCGATGTTTCTGGATACAGTGAGTTGGGTAAGGCAATTATTAATTATAAAAAGTACTGTCTGTCTGTTCCTTAACGGATGAAGTTGACCTATTCAGAGATTGTATTTACTTGTCCTGTGACGGATTCATGTTACATTTCTGGAGGAGTGGACACCCTTCTACTTTAAAATTTCACCCTAATATATATTTATATAAATCCTAGCATATTTTGAAAAAAATCGCTCAAAATTTGTTTTGGTTAGTACCCAATCTTCGCCCCCATTTGGTAATCATTATAACTTTTTTCAGGTGAAGTTAGACGGGGTAAATATGAGACAAGCAGTGAAGAGGGTTGGAGAGTTGGCTCTGCGGGGGAGGGAGAGATTTGGAACGGTGGGGGGTCTGAAGGAGGTGATAAATGCTGGCTGGATGGGACTGGTTTAACCCCCCTTATGAAACCCAGGGCCTGGTCTAATTCGGATAGAAGTATTGTGTCATCAATAGCTTCAGGTATTATCATTATTACAAACAAAATTACCACCTCTGTAAATTGAAATGAAACGTTAAAAAATTGGACACTACTAGTTTGCAACAAATCAGTCTTTGGGTACCAGTGTAATTTAAAGTCTAATGTCTCCTCCCTCCCTGGGTAATATTAAAAGTTTTAAGACTAAATTGTAAAAAGATGTTGGTTGAATTTTATGTTATAAGGTTTCTAAAGAAACAGAAAAGAAAAGAACGAAAATTTGTTATGATTTAGATGGAGTGGAGAGGCATATTGCAAATGGAATTTCGAGCTCGGTGCTACCACCAGGAATAGATCCTGATAGCTTCACTATCTCTACAGTCAGGTACATAATAGATAAATAGATAGGCTGCCATGGATGTTTTAAAGGTAAATTATGCTCCATAGATTTAGATTATAGATTTAATCATTTTTTATAAGAGCATTTATTGTATAATTTAATTAGTTAGAAAGCCTGTCTGTAATTATTTTTGATAAATTTTATTTCAACTGGGAAAATATGGTTTTTGATTCACCTGCCCCCCAAAAACATCACAAATCTTCGTTACCAATTTTGTCATTTTGTCTACCAGTCTGTATGGTTGTTCTTGAATTTAAAATTTAATAGATTATTTTATAATTATAAAAATTATCCTATTAAAGAAAGTAGTAAGGTTTTTTTTGTTGAAGCTTAAGATTATATTCACTACAGGACTATTTGAGTTATCCATTTTAGGGATTCTTCTAATGGCTTTTGTAGTCTGTTTTATTTTTTAGATTTAAGACTTAGTACCTATGATTCTAGGTTATTTTTCTATTCAATTCTTAGCGTACAGTCCCTATATTATTTGGATATCCTTATACTATAGTAACAGGATGTCTCTGTGTTTGTCTGTGTGTTTGTTTGTCTGTGTGTTTGTTTGTCTGTGTGTTTGTGTGTTTGACCGAAGGATCTCGCTAACCGCTGAACCGATCGGGTTCTCCTTAACAGGGTAGCTTCTCATAGGTCCTGGGAAGGTTTATAACTATTTTCTTGGGGGGTGGGACACCCCCAACCCCCCCCCCCCAAAATGAAAAATCCCCCCCCCCAAAATTTTTTTTCCTTTTTTTAACTAAAACTAAAAATAAGGTGGGGGAACCCCCCCCCCACAAAAAAAAAAAAAATTTTTTTCGCCCCCCCCCCAAAAAAATTTTTTTTTTACTTTTTCTTTTCAAATATAAAATAAGAAATTTAATTATTAAATTCGACTCTCTCCTCCTCAAGTGCCCCTAGAGGCCTCTAGGGGCGTAGCCGCTAGTTGTAATAAAAATAACAATAAAAGTAAGTGAATATTTTGTATGAAAGTGTGTGTGTGTGTGTGCATTTATTTATGATATTGTCGAGGTAATCAGATTAACCCAGATTTGTTATATCAGTATCAGATCATAACCCCCCCCCCCTCCGCGCATCCCCCTTTTTTTTCTCCCTTTTTACTACACTATTACACCCAGGGAACATGTGGCTAGGATGGTACCCAAAGTTTTTTTTATAAACATGCTCTCTTATTCGTTGGCTTAAAAACTTTTGGTATTTTAATAAATCTTGATTGGTTTGTACGAACTAATTAGTCCAAACTTTGCCACCACTAATTCTAATAATTGTGGATGTACATCAATTTAATTTTTTAATGTCTTATCCCTTAAGATCCCTGATTATGCCACAAATAACAATAACATTTTTCCCTTTTAGTATACATTACACACACACACACACACACACACACATACCCACACACACACACACACACACAAACACTCACACATACACACACTCACACACGCACAGGCTTTTATTAGGTTAACAGAGTTAGCAAAATTGATTACAGTAGAGTAACAAATTCTAAAACAGAGAAAATTATTCTTAAATATGATATAGACAAAAATGTTATTTCAAGTTTGGCTTCGAAACTGATCAATATCCGGTGGATTACAACCGGTTCTCCGCCATACTAATGAATTTGAACCTTAAAGTCCCAAAAGTTTTCTAATAACGTTTTCTTATTTGAAGGCTTAACAACTTTGGGGACTTCAATGAATTTTGATTTGTTAGCTCAAACGTTTCAACCGTTGTAGTCTACAAAAGGTGTAATTTGATGTATAATCTTTTGGGATGTACATTAATTTATCGGCTATTGTCTTATCCCTTTATTTATCTCTGTTCCTTGATAAAGTTAGTAATGCACTATAAAGTATTGGTTACAGCAATTAGTTGAAATTATTAGATACACTGTATTAAAAAAGCTCCTCTATAAGTGTTTGTGCCTGTCTGTTATACTGTCTGTATGTCATTTTTGACAAGGAGGGACGGGGCTTCGGTCTTTGGACCATTTTAACTAATTTGTTGACTTTAAAAACTTTATCAAATCTGGTTGGTTGACACAAATCTGTAATGCCCAAACTTTTCCACAATAATTTTAGTCTACACATAGTCCTAGAGGGGTATTTTGTTTATAATAATTGAGAGTTTACATCAAATTAATGTTGTACATTGTCTTATCACTTAAGATCCCTGGATTGTACAGCCAAAATGTAGCAACGAAGTTGAAATCTAAAAGTTTTTAGACAAATATATAATAAAAGTTTGTCAAATATTTAGTCCTAAACAAAAGATCTTTATGCAAAACTGTCATAATTTAGACAAAATTTTCTTTTTATGGTTATGTCTGTTACACCGTTATACAAAATTGTGCAAGACTAATAAAGACAGATGTTTAAGAAAAATAATGTAACAAAATTAATGAAAAAATAAGGACCAATATTATGCTTCCTAAATCGGCCTCAGAAGCTACTGTAATCCTTTGAGACACATAGACAGTTAGATATCCTGTTACTTTAAAAACATGGTATCTAAGTTTATTATGCTGGGAGAGAGGGGACAATGGACTGTAAATTGGGTATTATTGTTAATTCTTTATTCAGTTGTACAAACCTTTAATGACTAAACTTTCCGAACAATAATTTTAACCTAATTAAAGGGTAAATATTGGGGTCTAAATCAATTTATCGTCCATTGTGTTATCCCTTAAAAATCCTTGGAAACAAAGCAGACCATTATGTATTTTATGTATCACATTTGTAATAGAGAACTACAGGCTAATGACCTATTAATTTTGTGTCTAAGGTAGACATGGAAACATAACATGGTTGTCATAACTATTTATTATCAGGGATCTAAAGGGATAAGACAATTGCCGATGAATTGATGTAAATTCCTCTACCACCTGAGAACTAAAGGGAAGCTTCTTATATATAATATCAATTCAAGATCAATAGCTCCTCTAAGAATTATACCCTTTAAAAAAAACATTACACCATTCCAAAACCATGGTGTAATAAAAAGAACATTTGCTGCAATTTAAAGGAAAGCTCGATTTTCTTTTTCTGTTTTTTTTTTTTGGGGGGGGGGGTTATTACTAGACTTGACACCCCTGTTTATTTAGCATCCACCCCCCCCCCTCAAAACCCTACATTAACAATACACTGTCAACGACAGACATGACAACCGCAAATCTTTACCGGGGAAAACTCACGGATTTTGGGGATATTTTTAGAAGATTTTTAAAAATTGAAACTTAAGCTGATGTGAAAAGTTTAAATGAAAGCCCCTAAAAGGCTTTACAAATCAAAGTGTTACTATTTATGAATATAGCGGCTACGCCTCCTAGAAGCCTCTAGGGGCACTTAAGGTAGGAGAGGGAAAAGTTGACCTCATCCCATTTTAAATTTGAGTTTTAAAAGAGTAAAAACTTATTTTTCGGGGGGAGGGGGTAAAGACACCCTCCCCAAAAATAGTTTAAAACCTCTCCAGGACCTATAAGAAGCTTCACTGTAAATGAGAACAATATCGGTTTAGCAGTTAGCGAGATCCTTCGGGACAGACAAAAACGATTACTACTTTATATAATAGGATTTTCAAAGAGTAAAAGTAAAAAAATTGGGGGTGGCATTATTTCTAGAGGTGATTTCTCTTGAAAAGGTGGCGGTACCCTCCCCAAAATTGAAATATATATTTGAAAATGTTCAATAAGACCTGTTTAAAATTTCAAATATACATCTTTGATATCTATGATAAGTAACAAAAATTTATATCATCAGCTTAACTTTTAATAATAAGAAGTTCCAAAATAGAAACTTGGATCAAGTACAATACATTCGTCTTTGTTAGCGAAGCTACTCATTGATCATTGTAGTTTATGTCAAAAAATAAAATATTGCTATGTTCTTTTGGGGGTGTAAGTGCATTAAAGGTGTGATGTTTTAACCTTCCCCCCCCCCCCCCACCCCCCTAGATATACCACACTTTTCTGGGATCTTGCCAGATCAAGTATCAACTGTGGGGATTATCAAAGGATGACTCCATGCTAAATTTGAGCCTGATCCGGCCAAAACCGGCCGTGATTTTTATAAAAAACCGTTTTTTTCCGGTTTTTAGAGGGTATCTGTAATTCGATTCAGCTGGAGCAAAACCGGTTAAAGATACAAAAATTTTTACTTCACATGAAATTTAGCCAATGCAATTGCCTACAAAAATGTACTTCATCATCAACTTGATTGGACAACTCTTTCCCCTCCTAAATGTCCATTAAAACCTCGGAAACGGCAAAAATCGCCAAAAATCACGCCTTCGGCGGCGAATAACAGCTAAACGGTCAGCCGGAAGCGAATCAAACATAAGTAAAGAAATGTCCGCCTCAAAAAGTTGTTCAACATTAAAGAGATGCCTGAAGTCTCTACAACGACTCCTTCCCCTCCTTTTATGAGAAAAAAGTTATTAATTAATTAAAATTTCAATTGTGATTTTTTGATGGATTTCTTTGATGAAATGACAGGCCGGTCAATTTTTAGGCCATTTTTTGCGGTTTTCGGCCCGCCACGCCCAAACGGTTTGAGATAATCTCACGGGACCTTTTGCCCAACCTAAGTCTGGTTATTAGTGAGGTCTAAGAAAAAAAAATCCCGGATTGGATGAAGCACGACGTCGCTGCGCGCCGTCAAAAATCGCTGGTCAGCTCATTTTGCCCCCTAAAACCCTCACCTTGTGCCATTTTTCTGTGTAAAGATTATTATTATAATCTTTTGAGCAAGTCTGATTTTTTCCCTAGACCTCACAAATAACCAGACTTAGGTTGGGCAAAAGGTCCCGTGAGATTATCTCAAACCGTTTGGGCGTGATAGGCCAAAAACCGAAAAAATGGCCTAAAAATTGACCGGCCTGTCATTTCACTAAAGAAATCCATCAAAAAATCACAATTTGAAATTTTAATTAATTAATAACTTTTTTCTCATAAGAGATAATGGCACAAGACTTTCAGTTGGTGAAAATTCAGCATTGTGGGCCACTTAGACTTTATATTTGGTGACCCTGGGGTGACAGGTTCAGTGCCCCCCACACCCACGAAGTGGTCATACTTTTGAAAATCACGTTTTTTCAGTTTTTCCCCTTAAAGGAGGGGAAGGAGTCGTTTTAGAGACTTTAAGCATCTCTTTAATGTTGAACAACTTTTTGAGGCGGACATTTCTTTACTTATGTTTGATTCGCTTCCGGCTGACCGTTTAGCTGTTATTCGCCGCCGAAGGCGTGATTTTTGGCGATTTTTGCCGTTTCCGAGGTTTTAATGGACATTTAGGAGGGGAAAGAGTTGTCCAATCAAGTTGATGATGAAGTACATTTTTGTAGGCAATTGCATTGGCTAAATTTCATGTAAAGTAAAAATTTTTGTATCTTTAACCGGTTTTGCTCCAGCTGAATCGAATTACAGATACCCTCTAAAAACCGAAAAAAAACCGTTTTTTTTTATAAAAATCACGGCCGGTTTTGGCCGGATCAGGCTCCAATTTTGCATGGAGTCATCCTTTGATATTCCCCACAGTTGATACTTGATCTGGCAAGATCCCAGAAAAGTGTGGTATATCTACCCCCCCCCCCCACCCTTACGTAAATAATTTCTTTTTGATTATCGCCTAATCACTCACTCCCCGAGTGTCCGTTTACTTACAACTAATAGATATTTATCATACAACCCTCTAAACTAATTTTTTTTGTTTATCGGGATTGTATGGCAATTTATTGTCCATTGTTTTTATCCCTAACTATCCCTGATAATTAGGGCGCTATGGAAATATCCTCATCCCCTTTGTAAAATCCTGTGCATGCTCCTATGTTACTGAAATCTTTATATATCTTTGATAAGAATCTAAATCTGGAAGAGTTATAAATTGTTAACTTGGTAGAAATATTGTTGAAAACTTTTCCCAACATGATATTTAACATTTCTTTATGTTACAAACCAGGGAGGGAGTGGACATTGCACTGTTTATTATACTAGTCCCCAAAGTTTTATAAATACTATTTCTTATTGGTAGGCTTAATAACTTTGGGAACTTTTATTGAATTTTGATTGGTTGGTTCATTGGTCAAGTGTCCAAAAGTTTCAGCCACTAATTTTTATCTACAGAAAGTAATTTTGTTGGTAATCTTTGGGGATGTACAATCTATCGCCTATTGTCTTATCCCTTTAAATCCCTGGTTACAAACTTTTCCGCTCCAAATACTTGTACAAATTTTGATTTATTTCATACTTTTACACTTAAACTTAAATTTACAAATTTATAACAAAATGAGATAGTTTTTCTTTGAAAAAAGAAGCTTTCCTATAATTAGGTTCGGTCTGTCTGTCCGTAACGTTTTCGTTATTTTAGACATGTTAGAATTGTCCTATAATTTCAAAATTACATGATGATTCCTTTAACAGTTACAATTTAAAAAGCGTAGCAACTTTACGTCCATCTAAAAATGCAGATTTTTAACTTTTTTGACAACAATTCTTTTGTGTGATATAATTATCCCATTGATCTTATTTTTGGAAAACTGATTTCTAGGACAACATAGTTCAATGTTATAAGCGAAGCTTCTCTATAATCTTAAACAATATTCTGAACTTAAGCAGTTTTGCAACAAATTTACATGTAATTTTATTTTGCCTTATAAATTTATATTTTGATTTTTCAGTTCCGACACTCCACAAGTGTTAATGTTCGTTTTCCTACCGTTTCAACGCTCTTTTATGGATTTTGTCATCCTTTTTTATACAAAATTTTAATTAAATTTGTTTAAAATGTTGAAGATTCTATTTCAAACAAAATATTTAACACTTTCCAAGAATTGAACTGTTTAAACTTATTTTGATATTTTTTTTGTCTGTTAAGTTTCTTGGAAAGGTGACAGTAAAACAGATTTTATCAACTTACTGAAACTGTTGTATAAAATCTATTGAATTTGTAATATTTGTACTCAAACTTAAACAATAAAAAGTATACATAAAAATATGACCATACTTCAAAATAAGTAGGAATTCTAAGGGATAATTTTATAGACAATGAATCCATAATAAGGAAAAAAAAAATTATTCCTTTTGTAGATTGTTTTAATGGGTTTAAAAGTTTGGTTACAACTACTTTGAATAAAAAAGTAATCAAAATTTTTAAGCAAATTAATAAGATAATTTGAAACTTTGAGGACTAGTATAATTTAGAGTCCAAAATCACCCCCTAGAAGTAATGAAATGTTTTTGCCCACAACTTACTACCCTAAACAGAACTTTTCAAACAAGATCATCCATCAAAATAACCTAGTAAAAGTGGCTGACTCAGATTATGACGTAAAAAAAAATAATCAATGAGAGGCCACTGTAAATTTTACCATTGGTCAATTACAGTGTATTCTGGCGTCTCATTGGTTAATTTGTTTACGTCATAATCTGAGTCAGACACTTTTACTAGGTTCCCATCAAAATACTTGGATGTCTGACTGATCTTACTTCCAAAGGCGCACGTTGAGAAATCTCAATATGTGCCAAGTAAAGTACAAACAAAACAAATTTGGAACATTTCCTCCATCAATCAACTAACTGTTGTCAAAAGAATTGCAACAAAGTTAAAGCTGTAAAACATTTTATTTTATTTTTGCACAACATTTACTTTTAATACAAAATCAATAAACGTTGCTGCTAAAGGTCAGAGTGCCTCAATTTCTTGCAAATTTTATTATCAAATTATTTAAAAGCAAACATTCTAAATTATGTTAATATAATTGTTTCGGCATATCACTGAAATTGAGATCTTTCATTTAGTCTAATCTGTGGATAGACAATCACCCTAATACTTGCTGTCTGACGGATAGATAACGCAGAAGTTTACGAATCTTTTATTTGAAGATAAAAACTGTGCATCTAAAAAAATTTAAAATACACGAGATAAAATAGTACATATAAATGCGATAATCAGATCAATTAAGCGTAATAATATCATAGATCGTTTTAATCAAACACAAAAGATTATTTAAGCGTAATACAACATAATTAACATATTACATAGGTATGATTGGTCTTTTATTAAACAAAACAAAAGAAATAATCTTCTTTTCATTTACCGAATAAAATTACTTTGCAATTTGGCTTTATATTCATCATGCAACATTCATCTCGTGCATTCTCTGATCAACAAAAAAAAATTAGCGCAATACGGAGACTCAACGCGCATCACACCAGGAATGCTGCACTTTTAGGAGGTCTCTGGGAGAAAGAATTGTCGTCATCGCTAATTTCAGATTAAGGATTAATGAGCATGGGATTTTCATGATAGTACACGACACAAAGACACAAGGAAAGCTTCCTTGTCGATACAATAATTAAAGTGCAAAAAATTAGTTGTTAGTTGTTTGAGGGGGGTTACCACATATATAAATGTCCTAGGATGTGGGTAAATGGTAAATATTGCACACCTCAAACCATTGAAACCCCTTTTCCCCCTTAAAAATAAAAGCTTGGACGTCCCTGTGTTACTATTCTTGTCCTAAAAAACTATTAGCAGAGTAACTTTGCTGGAAAAAACTTAAATTGTATGTGTATTGAGAAAATGCATTTTTATCAATACATGTAGAAAAAAATGTAAAATCTCAGGGTGGGAGGGGCCATTGAGCTGTTTATTACACTAGTCCCTATAGTTTATTAATAACGTTCTCCTATTCGTTGACTTAACAACTTTGGGGACTTCATTGAATTTTGATTTATTGGCTCTTTAAGTTGAGTGTAGAACGTTTCAACCACTAATTGTAATCTAAGAACATGTATTTTGTGTATCATAATTGGGGATGTACATCAATTTATCCACCATTGTCTTATCCCTTTAGATCCCTGAAAAATCTGATAATTTGGTGAATTCTTGCTTTATTTCTTTTATGTTCATATCCAATATCACCATACTTATGCATTTTTCTATACATATTGTAGAAAAAAATTGTGAGAAAATAGGGTCTTTGCTACTCTATAATATGAGTTATAATTTTTTTTCAATGATATGTATAAAATAATTCGCAAAATAGCGGCTGATGACTCAAAAGCTGCATAAGTCTACAGAAACTAACAATCAACAAACACATCCTCTTATGTAAAGTAGTAATGTTTTTTGTCTGTCCATGAAGATTTTGCTAAATACTAAAACTATCGAGTTATCCATTATAAGATAGCTTAAAATTGGTTTAAGCATGATTTTGTACATTTTATTTTTAATATAAATCTTGAAGCTTTTAAAAGAACAACTATTTTTTTGCTTACTTAATAATCCATAATTTTATGACTTGTGCAAAAAACGATCCAATAAAGACCATGCAAATTTTTATGCTTGCATCTGCAAAAAATGTGTTCATTGTTCATGGTATGTGTTGTATTGTACGTGCAATTTATTGCAAAATCTCAGCAGAAAATTTGCCAAATTATATAACATTAGCGGCAGCCCTCACATCATCTAAGCTCTCTAAATTCAAAGGAAGTGGTAGAGAGGAGAAAAAAAGCCATCCCAATTTTTTAATTTATAAGCAAAGAAGCTAAAAATAAATTTAGCACTTAAAATTGAAACTCAATGTTCCTTAGCGAGATCCTAACGGTCATAAAATAAAAAGGACTTTTTAATATTATTGGATTGTTTTTAAATTGTTAAATGCGTTGATTATGTCAAACATACATTAATTATCGGAAAAATATGTTTATGTAACATTAGCGTCTACGCTAGAAATTGTTAAAATAGCGATTGTGCCCCTAGCATCTAGGGTACTCGTATTCAACGTAGAGGTAGAAAATAGCCGAGAGAAGAACCTTCGTGCTAATTTATATAATAGGATAATATTACCTTAAACTGTGTACCATTTCGGTTTATGAAATGATATTAACGTACAAACAGAAATAACGACCATTTACATCCCGGAAAAAATCTTGTAAAATGTTTTTTTTAATAAGTTTAGAAATATTAATCATAGAATAATTATAAAATTATTATATAAGAACATCAAACAACTTCTTTAAAAGCCAAAAAAAGAGATAAAACTTATTTTAAAGTTTAGATTTGATTTTCCAAATGTCATGTCATGTAAGTTTCTCCCTGCTTATTTCATATTTTGTTGGCTGTAAAAAATAAATCTAACAAGGATGACAACATTCATAAGAGCGAAGCTCTGAAATGTTAGGACAAACGAACATTAATACTTGTAGAGTGTCAAAACGGATTACTCAGAATATAAATGCATAAAAAATAAACAAAATTGTAAGTAAATTTGTTGCAAAACTTTTCAAATACAGGATACTTTTAAAGGATATACTTAAATTTTTAGGGTTTGAATAAAAAGATGCTTCCTTATAACATTGTACCTTATGGTATTAGGAATCAGTATTCCAAAAAACAGATGAGTAGAATAATTATATCAAACAAAAATTTGTTGTCAAAAAAAGAATGTGCGGAAAGACCTTTATTATAGAAAAGCTTCTTTTTAAAAAATATATTTGGTTCAAAAGGGAAATAAAATATGAAAGCTGCAAATAATTTGGACAATTTTTGAAATATGTTTTATTATATACTGTTTACAAACATAATCATCATTAAAAATCATCATTATCATTATTCGTAGCGATGCTACTTTATGCCTATTTTATATAGTCCATGGACTACAGTTACTTAAAAGATAATAATTTCCTTATTTGTTAACTAATTTAACCTTAGAGAAAAAAGCTTAAAAATAAACTAGCCTTCCAATAAAAAATGCGCTATTCTATTATATAAAGTAGAAAGCTTTTTTGTCTGTATCGATGGTTCTTGCTAACCGTTGAACCGATATGTTCAGGGAATGTTTTTAAGTATTCTGAGGGAGGATATCACTACCCTCCCAATGAAAATTAACACCTCCCTAAAAAAAATTACTAGAGACTTCTAGGGGCTTAGCTGCTATTTTTTTTTATAATTGGCTAAAGATTCCCATGGACACAATTTTCCTTTTTAGTTCAACTGGATGCAAGCTGTCACTGCCAGAATGGGGAGTAAGCCTGCTGATCCCGGAGGGTGCCCTGGATCATGGCTACACAGAGGAGGTGTTCCTGGCCGTGATGAGGGAGGGCAGGGACAGGCCCAGTCTCACCACAAACCAGACAACATTGTCGCCGGTGGTACTGGCGGGTCCACCAAGACTTTCCTTCAAGAAACCTGTTGTGTTAAGGTAATCTTTTATTCAAATCAAAGTATGTCTAATTAATTGTAGTTTTAGCCACTTAAAGTACTAACTTAAATATTTGGTCTAATCATTTTTCTAATTTCCAATTCATTCACCTTTTGTCCACTGTTCGAGCCTACAACAAGAAAAAGGGATTTACTGGTTCTTATTTAAACTCCATTTGGTTTTAGTTTTGGCCACTGTGTGGCTGGTGTATACCACAGTGATTATTGTTGAAAAATTTCAATTACATTCTACTTTTGGTCACTGTGCCAGCCTACAGCATGGCAACTGGGAGGTTTGCGTTTACCAATGTGATTTTTGTTTAAAATTTTAATCATATTCTAGTTTTAACCAATGTGCCAGCCTTCAGCATGGCAACTGGGAGGTTGGAGTGTACCACTGTGATTTCTGTTCAAAATTCCAATTATATTCTAGTTTTTGGTCACTGTGATAGCCTGCAGCATGGCAAGTGGGAGGTTGGAGTGTACCACTGTGATTTTTGTTTATAATTCTAATTATATTCTAGTTTTGGCCACTGTGCCAGCCTTCAGCATGGCAACTGGGAGGTTGGAGTGTACCACTGTGATTCCTTGTTCTCAGATGCTAAAGACTCTGCCTGGGTCAAACTAGTCACCGTGTCCAGGTATTATTATTTCTGTAACTGGTTTTTGACTATAAGATTTTATAAATTTATTTGTCATAAGGATATTTAATCTAATTTTGTAATTTTACTTTGAATTGTGGAAAGTTTCTATTTTTAATGGATTCTACATTTATACAAGAATTATTTAGTAAAACTTCATATTACATAATTATATTTTGATTTAAATTATAATATTTAAGATGTAAAGAATTTTAAGATTTGCAAATTAAAAATTGAAATATTTAACATTATGTAATTGTCTTGTTTAATAAAACTTAAATATATTGTAAAATATTAAAATAAAAAGGTGTTTTACGTTTAAACAACACCTACCATATATTAGAATAATTATTTATTTAGGGAGATTATAACCTGTCCTATTTACACCCACCTGGATATTAACACCTGTTATATATTAGAACTAATAATTTTATATTTAGGAAGACTATAACCTGTCCTATTTACACCCACCTGGATATTAACACCTGCCATATATTAGAACTAATAACTTTATATTTAGGAAGACTATAACCTGTCCTATTTACACCCACCTGGATATTAACACCTGCCATATATTAGATCTAATAATTTTATAATTAGGGAGACTTTAACCTGTCCTATTTACACCCACCTGGATATCAACACCTGCCATATATTAGAACTAATAATTTTATATTTAGGAAGACTAAAACCTGTCCTGTTTACACCCACCTGGATATTAACACCTGCCATATATTAGAACTAATAACTTTATATTTAGGAAGACTATAACCTGTCCTATTTACACCCACCTGGATATTAACACCTGCTATATATTAGAACTAATAATTTTATATTTAGGGAGACTATAACCTGTCCTATTTACACCCACCTGGATTTCAACACCTGCCATATTCTTACAGATTTTCTCTCAAGGTAAAGGTTTTTTTCCATTACTTTGAAGCTTCTATAAATGTTCAGATAGGGAGAGGACATTACACGTTTATTATACTATTTTTCATTGGGTCCATTCTTATCCCTTAAGATCCCTGGTCAAAAGTGTAACACATCCAAACAAGTTTAACAAAAGTGTTAAACGGAAAGTTTTCAGCGTTATAACGGCTTATGGTAAAACTAACGCCAACAAAATAATATTATCTCTGTTTGATATTCAAAATTAATTAATTTAAACATATTTTTAAAATTTACTGATATTATGTTTTGTATAGGTTTTGCTTAGTTGGAGAGCCAGAATCAAAAGAAAACCAAGTTATAAAGGTAAAAACTATAGTAGCGAAGCTACCTAAATAGTCCTTGTCAAGCGGTCAGTTCTTTTTTTATATTCTACTCTGAAATCCTTCTTTAAGCTTTTCATTTTTAAAGAATAGATTTATTTTATTAAAGAATTTATGTGCATACTACACAAAAAACCTAAAATCTTGGAAAACGCTGGTACGAATATAGAGAAGTATCATAAATGTCTTAGGGTGGTTTTAGGTCATTTTTCCGCGCTCTCTTAGAGGCTAGGAGCGAAGCAACTAGTAGACAGAAATAGATATCATTGAAATTCGAAGAAAAGGACCGCTTAACATAGGAAAAAACAGAAGTACATGTATAAAGGTATTTCAAAGTTTTTTCCATGTAACAAAAATTGTATATTGCCAATACTCTTTCAACACATTTCTTATTTACAAAACTTATTTAAAAATTACTTAAAGAGAAAATTTAAAACTTTTTTATTTTAATAAAATACATACTAATAATACATTTGCTAATAAATCTATAAATATAGATGTATAACCAGCCAACTTCCTAGATCCCCCTGTTGGGGACCCAATTGAAATTCGGCACAGGGTCCTTGGGGTAGGGACATAAATTTATTTAACCCCTTCCCCCTCTATTGTTTTACTTTAATCGCTTTGCTAATAAGCCAATTATTAAGATTCAATAAATAGCTTCCCTTTGACATATATTCTGCTTATTTAATATGTTTAGCTGTTAGAATTACTATTTAAAAGCTGTTTTGTATGGAAAGCACGGTATTTTATTTATCACGGATCTTAAGGGATAAGAGAATGGACGTTATGTTGATGTATACCCTAATTATAATAAACAAAATTACCCCTTTCGTAAATTAGATTTATTGGTTGAAATATTTAAACATTTTAACACAAACACTAGTCCTCAAAGTTTTAAATCTAACAAAAAACTAGGGTTGGGCCGGATACTTTTTTGGCCGGATACCGGATACCGGATATCCGGCTGATTTCAAACGCCGGATATCCGGCAAATATCCGGTTATCCGGCCAAATTACCGGATATCCGGCCGGATAACCGGCCAAATTACCAGATACTAAAGTAGCAAAAAAAAATTCTTCAAAAATCTTATATTAATTTACATAAAGTTAAACTTGTTCAGAAAAAATGTTCTTCTAGCTTCAATAATAAGAAAATTATAACCATTTAAAATTTTAAAAAGCAGAGATTTTTGGTGTAAAGTATAAAAAATTATAGAGCCGGATATCCGGCCGGATAGTTTCAATATCCGGTATCCGGCCGGATATTGAAAATGGCCGGATATCCGGCCACACCGGATATCCGGCCCAACCCTACAAAAAACATAATGTGTTTAGGTACCAGTACAAATTATAATCCAAAGGTCCCCTCCCTCCCTGTCTGTGTGTAGGTTAGAATGGAAACCGATATTATATTGAACAAATAATTCTTCAAAGATGTGCAATCATTTCCCCACAAAAACCGGTTCTGAAAAATCGCTAAAGTCAGAATGTTCCACTTTTCCTTATTTACAAGTAACAGAATGTCTGTTAGTCTGTCTGTCTTTTTGCACTAACCACTAAACAGATGTTGTTCTCCTTTACAATGTAGTTACTCATAGGTCCTAGGAAGGTTTTTTAATTATTTACCCTTTAAGATATATCAACTCTCAAAAAATTTCCTTTTTCATAATTTTGACTTTTTGAAGAAATGATAGCTCGCGCTTTTCTTCTAGCCCAGCTTACATAAGCCAGAATAAAGTATTTCTAACAATTCAATTTAAATACATAATAAATTAATGTAATATATTTAGGGCGGTTTAAATAAAAATCTAAATTATAATAGAAAAATCAATTGTTTAGGTATTATTTATATTAATAATGTTGTTTTATGGGTTTGCTTTGTTTTCCTACTGTAAAGCTAATTGAAACCTTACCCCAAACAAAAAAAAATTCTATCCTAAATTGATCAGGCAGTTTATAAAATGTTAAGAGATTATTGAGTAAATTGTATAAATTTTCTACGCTAGCAAAGGAGTTATGGTTTAATGGATTTATTATTACTTGGAACTTACACAATAATATCATGTATTCAAATAAAGTGAAACTTGTAGCTGGCTAAAATAACGATCCATCCACTGTATCCCATCTTACTGAATGAACGAATTTATCAATAAATGCTGCAGGGGCGTCCAAGCTTTTTTATTTGGGGGGGGTAAAAAAATTTAGGGGGGGGGGTAATTCGTGTTTGGGGGGGGTAAAATGGCGCGCGAAGCGCGCCGAAATTTTTTTTTACCCCCCCCAAAATTTTTACCCCGGGGGTAAAAATTGATTGGGGGGGGTAATTACCCCCCCTAAAGTCTGTTGGGGGGGGTAAATACTCCCCCCAAATCTGTTGGGGGGGGTAATTACCCCCCCCCAAACTAATTTACCCCGGGGGTAAAATTTTTGGGGGGGTTAATTTAATTATGTAAAAAAAGCACCTACCTAATCTATTAAGTTAATAAGTACTATCCTATAACATAAAGTAGTAAGTAAGGTTTATTTGACTATAGCTTCAGATTTCATTACTTTTAATACTGAGTTCTCCTTTTTAGGAAAGCTTCACATAGATCCCATGATGGTTCCACACTATTATAGGTCAATCCTTTGAGTGGTTTTAGGCTATTTTTCTCCTCCCTTTTTACCCTTTAGAAAACACGAGTTCTTAGATGCTAAGGGCGCCACTACTATTCAAATATATAGTAGTATCTCATTCTTTAGAACATAAAAATACAATAATTAACTCACTAACCAATGAACCAATATGATTATACTTTAAAGTGAAGCGTCTTATAGGTCCTGGTAAGTTTTATAACTAGTTTTGAGACACCCTGACATCCTCCCAAAAGAAATCGCCTATAGAAATTCTTTTTCATTATTTAATGAAATATTTAATTTAGTTAGGTATCTATTTTATGGAATCTTCAGTGCTTTACAATTACATCATAGATCCCCGGGATGGTTTTAGCCCTTATAAAGGCCCAAGCAAATAAAACATGATCAAACTATTAAATTTTTTGTTATCATGGTCTTCAAGATCTGATTTAATTGAAACATTAGGATTTACTTTTCATTTACTATTAGGAGACCAAACGAGGAACATAAAATATATTACACCTCAAGGCTCGAGTCACACTATGACTTTTTTTAGGGGGGGGGGCGGGGATTACTCCTTCCCCCCCCCCCAAAAAAAAATTTTCAGTAAAATTTTTTTTTTAAGAACATTCAATTTGGGGGGGGTAAATACCCCCCCCAAAAAATCGTTGGGGGTAATTTTTTTTTGGGGGGGGGTATTGTTCAAAAAATTTTGGGGGTGCCTACGGCACCCCCAAAATCGTTTGGGGGTGCCAAATGGCCCATTACCCCCCCCCTTGGACGCCTATGAAATGCTGTCTTATGTAAGCAACCTAAATTGACGACAATTTTTCCACGTATAACTTTTTTGGTCTCACATTTCTTTATATTTATGTAAGGCTAAGGAATAAAACCCTAATTCTTATGCTAGTCTAGGAGATTTTGTAGGAATTGGCCAAGTCAGTAGTCATAATATTAAGACAAACAATTAATTAATTAATTACTTATTTATGAAAAAGACTAAGTAGTATTTAAGCAGTTTCAACAGATAATACACAAAAAATGGATGACAGGCGATTTCAGGGTCCGATTAATACAGTACCTTTTCTATACAAAATACACGAGCTTTTTAGTTATTTTTTGAATTAAAAAAGGTTGGTTTACTAAAATGTACAAAACAAAGATTGTTGTAGTTAATATAAATTTAACTTTGCAGTTTATCAACAGTTACCTCCCCTTATGCCTTTTAAATTTGCGTACATTCTTGGAATACTTGGTACCTATCACCAAAATTTGTCCTATATTTTTAACACTTGTAAATCTGCTGACCGTGTATAGTGTATCAGGAATCTAAAGGGAGCCGATAAATTGATGTACATCCCCAATGATGATACACAAAATTACCCCTTCTGAAGATAAAAAAATAGTGGTTGAAACGTTTGAATACTCAATTAATGAATCAACCAAACAAAATGCACTATAGTCTCCAAAGTTTAAAAGCCAACAAAAAAGAAAACGTTATAAAAAAAAATTTACGGACTAGTGTAATAAACAGTCCATTGTCCCTTCTCTCTCTGATATTGTATAAAGTGTTGACCTATATGTTTCTATGCTTAGTTATCATATTTTAAGTTTAAACCATTATACATTTACTAATATTTACATTGTACTTAATTATTAAAATGTGTAGGTTCTCTGCCTCACTGAAAAATCATGTATAGAAACGTATTACAGACAATTTTCCATGAATACTAAAGTATAAATCTTAAAATTAATACCAGTTTTGTTAGGCCGCGCCAAGGTTTCTGTAAAACAATCAGTCTTGCAATTTTACGAGAACTTTGCAGATGATCCCACATTTTCTATTTTAAAATACAGAGGAGTACAAAAGAGTAAAATCCTCAAAAGAAAATCTTTTTAAAATATATTTATCTATTCAGGTTTTGAAGATTTGTTTATTTGGAAAATATTTGAGTTCTCACATGGAGTACTTACTCAACTTTAGGTAAACAAACTATTTATATTTCAAGTATCTGACATTGTAGTTTTCCCGAGGGTGACATATCCTCCCCCCTCCCCCCCCCCCCGCAACAATATTAATTAGCTACATACCTGCCCAGGACATATCTAAAACTTGGCTGTCGTGTACCAGATCGTTGCAGACATCCTGCTACTTAAGTACATAGAATAATAAACTAGGTATACTTAAAAAATAACCATCCTTGCCCAATTCAAAATGTTAAGTTGACCTTTGAATGCATTTATATTCTTTGAGTTCATACTTTTGATCATGTCCATCCACGTAAATCCAGTGAAAGGGATTTTAATACATTTTTAAAAGCGAAGCTTTACTATAATGAGGGTCGGTCCGTTCGTGCGTCCGTAACAGCTAGCTCTTTTCGTTAATTAGGCCTGTTGGAATTATCCTATTGATTTCAAACTTTGAATGATGATTCATATACTAGTTAGGTACGATTAGGAAAGCGTAGCAACTCTATAATCAAACTGGAATGTCCGTCCGTTCATTTAAAACATGTTGATTAATAACTTTTTTTGGCAACAATTTGGCGATAACCAGAACCCTAAACAGTGGATTAAAATCACTGAATCTCTTTCCCTTTTCCTATCTTTACTTTACTTCCATTCAATGGGAATTCATATATTTTCAAAGTATAGTTTTGATCTTTTATGATTTTATTTTGAAAGGCCTCAATTCAATAAAATATTTTCTTAAAAGAGAACTCCTGTGATAAAGAAGGCAAAGCAGGAAAATCTTTGCGTCTAGCTTGTTGGCAGGAAGGTTATAAAGGTGAGTCTAGACTCTAAATGAGTGTCATGTATGATGATTCCTACTGTTGCTATATCAGGCGAATGTATAGTATAGAGCAGAGCATTAGCCCATAAACAGGCGAAAACCTTTTCACATACTTATTTTTGACAAAAGTCGTGCAAAAAAGGTTAGATTATCATTTTTACTTATTTTTAGCTTGATTGAAGACACTCCAGCTGCCATTGAAACCTGTATTAAAACACAGGTAAGCTTTTTCAACCATTATTTTAGTAGTAGCCTAACCGACAAACCAACGGACCATGAAAATTATATACTGGATGCCCATTATTATTATAAGGCATAAAAAGACAAGAAAATCAATCAGCTGTTTATTTTAAATTTGAGCCGAAAATGTTCGGTAAAGACGAACATTTTGTTGTATAGAAAACTTCCCTAATAAAAATTTTACAGAATACCGAGTATACATTTGAATGTACAGTGGGCAATGGACATTGCTTATAAATGTATTTGAATAGTTTGTGAACAGGGATGGAGGGGAAATTAGGCAATTTATCACACTATAGTACCCAAAATTTTAATATAAGGTTTTCTGATTTGTTAGCTTAACAACTTTGGGGATTTTTGTTGAATTTTGATTGATTGATTCATATTTATACCAATGATAATAAAAATAAGTTTGAGTCATTTATTATTACAGCAGATATTTCTGATCATTTCCCTACTTGCACTATTATTCTTGACAAAGTTAAAGAGTCTGGTTCTGTTTTTATTCAAACTCAAAATTTTAGTGAGGAAAATATTTCCTCTTTTAAACAAGATATGTTAAATGCTGATTGGAGTTCAGTGTCTAATAATTACAGTACTCAAGATGCATATAATAAATTCTATAGTATTTTTAATGAGTCATACTCAAGACATTTCCCATTTAAAAAAGTTAAACTAAATAAAAATATTCATAAAGTTGAACCTTTTATTACAAATGCTTTACTTAAATCTAGAAAGACAAAATTTGAGTTATATGACATTAAACTTAGAGAACCAACTCAAGAAAACATTTCTAAATACAATGAATATAGAAAATGCTATAACAAAGCAATTAAAACAGGGAAAAAATTGTATTTTCAAAAATCTTTTGAAGAAAATAGGAATGATTTGAGAAAAACATGGTCAATATTAAGGGAAGCAATAAGGAAGCACAATGACAAAAGTTCAGTCATAACTGAAATTTTTAGTGATGGGGTTTACTATAAGGAGGGGAAAGATATTTCTAACAAATTTAATGAATTTTTTACAACCATTGCAGATGATATTACATCTAAAATAAATCCATCTGATAGAGACTGCACTTATTATACCACTGCATCTGACTCCATATTTTCATTTACTCATATTCAGCCTAAAGATATAGTAACAATTGTAAATGGCCTAGAGTCTAAATCAAGCCAAGACATGCTAGGTGTTTCTAATAAACTTATGAAAAAAATCATTGAAGATATTGCTATTCCTCTCACTCACATTATAAATTTATCCTTACAGTCAGGCAACATTCCAAATGAGCTCAAAATAGCCAAAGTTTTGCCAATTTTCAAACTTAAAACAAAAGAATCTGATCTATTAAGTAACATGTCTAATTATAGACCAATAAGTCTTCTGCCAATCTTCTCAAAAATCCTTGAAAAAATAGTTGCAAATAAACTTACTGCATATCTTGATGAAAATAACCTTATTTACAAACATCAATATGGCTTTCAGAAAAAAAAGTCAACCATACAGCCCATTTTTCATCTAATAAATGAAATTGTAAAGAATAGTAATGATAAAAAGTATACAGTTGGAGTCTTTTGTGATTTACAAAAGGCTTTTGATTGCTGTTCTCATAGGATCTTGCTGGACAAACTTTCTAAGCTTGGAATCAATGGTACAGAATTGACTTGGTTTAAAAATTACTTAGCAAATAGACAACAATTTGTTTACATCAACAATGAAAAGTCTGATATGAAATATATTAACAAAGGTGTACCTCAAGGATCTATTTTAGGACCCTTACTATTTTTAATCTATATCAATGACTTAGCTAAATGTACTACTCTATTTACATTACTTTTTGCTGATGATACCAGTTTTTTAATTTCGGGTAAAAACCTTCATGATATTATTGATATTCTTAATATTGAATTAAGAAAAATAACTTATTGGTTTAGAACTAATGAGTTAAGCCTACATCCATCAAAAACTAAATTTATGATATTTACAAAAGATGAATCAACAATTGACTTTGATAGCATTAGTATTAATCTTGATCACAATAATGATAACCAAAATGATCCAAATTTGGTACACAAACTTTCATATGTCAACTCAAGGAGTGAAACTCCTGCCATTAAATTTCTAGGTGTTTATCTAGATCCTAAATTAAACTTTAAATATCATATTGATATGATAAATAAAAAGATTTCACGCTCATTATTTGCTATAAATGCTGCAAAACATATTATTGGCGGAAAAGCATTGCAAACTCTATACAACTCACTTGTCCATAGTCATCTTACATATTGTGCCCCAATTTGGGGAAGTGCAGCAGCATCAACTCTTGATAAAATTGTAAAACAGCAAAAAAAAGCACTGAGAATAATTACCAACTCAAAATATAATGCACATACTACAATCTTATTTAAAAATTTAGAAATTCTTCCTGTAACTCAACAAATTGTCTATTCTAAATTACAATTTATGTTTGATTACGTTAATCATAGGCTTCCATGTTCTTTTGATAACTTATGGATTAGAAATAGCACAAGAACAACAAGAGTTCTTAGAAATAATCAACAGTACAATGTTCCATTTGTTAGACTTGAATCTTTTAAAAAATTCCCTTACTCTGATCTACCAAAGTTATGGAATGAAATCATTATTCCTAATACTAATCCTAATCCTGAAAATGATAATAATAATGACGAGGTTATGTATACTTTTAGCACAGTTATGTCAAGAAAACAATTTTGTATGAAACTTAAAGATTTTTTATTGGAAAAACTTAATTTTATTTGTAATAGAGAAAACTGTTCTGAGTGCATAAATAGATCTTAAAAATTGATTTCATAAAAAAACCTGGTGATTTTTTTTAAGGAGGGGGGGGGGTTGTCTTTTTTTGGCGGGGAGGGGAGGGTTGAATATAGGGCAAAAGTCAAAGTGGCATTCTATAAAAAGATATTATTTTGAATTGAGAAATTTTCTGTTTTTTTGAAAAATAATACAATGACATAGGCTTGAAGTATTGCTTTTTTTCCTTTTTATGAATTTTTTTCTTCCTCCTTTCTTTTTAAATTAAATCTCTACTTATTAATCTTCAATGATATTTTAAAACTTAAAATATGGTATTAAACTTATATACAACAATGATCCATCTTATTATTTTTTATATTTGATTTATTTTGTTTTACTTTTCTCTAAATTCCTTCATCTATTTTTTTTTCTCCATCTTTCTTATTTTTTACTGATTTCTCTTACATAATATGAATGTTTATTTGTGTTTTTTTTCTTTTTTTTTTACCATCCTCACAACTCAATTTAACTAAATTAAAGTTTCAATTTTCCCTTTTTACAATTAATTTGTTTTATATACTTTTTTTTTCTTTTCGTCCTCCTTAAAAAGGGGCTCCAGGAATCAAATACACTATCCCCATTTTGGTCAAGATAGTACTCCTGTAGCTCCTGGTGCATATCCTAAAAAATTTTTCCTTTTATTCCACCAATTTATATTTAGTTAATAATTAAACTTAGTATATATTATAATATTTTTGTATGAGACTAAACATCATAATGTAAACTCTAAATTGTCAATAGATAGCAGCAATTTAGAGTATTTTATGTGCTATCTCATAAGCTGGGGGGTACCTGGCAGCACCAAACCAAATAAACATTATTATTATTAAGTTGACGTTTTAACCCCTAATTGTAATCTACAGAAGGTGTAATTTTGAGTATCATCATTGATGATGTACACCAATTAATCGGCTATTGTCTTATCCCTTTATATCCCTGGTTTGTGAGAGTGTGAGTAGTGTATTGTTCTGGGTAAATGCCCATGAAGATTGCACTACACATTTCTCAGATCGTCAGGGATAAAACAATGGACAATAAATTAATTTACTGACGCGACGATAATAAACAAATTAAGCTAATATAAATCAAAATTGTTAGGTGAAAAGTTTGGACACGTAATCTTAAACTAACCAAGATTTAATAGAACTACCCAATTGGGAAATGTAAAAAAATATTTGATTTAACTATTACTGAAAAATGTAAAATAAAACTTGAAAGTAAAACTAAGTATGACTTCGAAACCAATTAATATCCGCTGTATTAGAACCGGTTCTCAGCCATATTAAATAAATCCTATAAAGCATCGTATTACAGACAATTTTCCACGAATACTAAAATATAAATCACAAAAATAAAACAAATTTTGTTAGCCCGGGCATTCAGCCCCTCATGGCTAATAAAACTGGTTTTAATCTTTTTGATATCCACGGAAAGCTGCCCTAGTAGTTTTTACCCCTTTTCGGTCAGATTAGAAATCCACAGTCACTAGATTTCAGATTTAAATCTGTCTCAATATGACTCTTTGTTACCAAAGTTCAGATATGACAAAATTTGACCAAAGTTCAGATTTCAATCTGAAATTTAGTGACATTATGTCAGGTTATTTTCTCATTTTTGGCAATGCAAACAAATCTGACACAATATCACCAAAAGTCATATATGACATTTAGTGACATAGAGTCAGAGTTGGGGAAATTACCTAATCTGACACATTATTGCCAAAAGTCATATATGACATTTAGTGAAATAGAGTCAGAGTTGAGAAAATTACCTAATCTGACACAATATCACTAAAAGTCATATATGACATTTAGTGACATAGAGTCAGAGTTGGGGAAATTACCTAATCTGACACAATATCACTAAAAGTCATATATGACATTTAGTGACATAGAGTCAGAGTTGGGGAAATTACCTAATCTGACACAATGTTACTAAAAGTCATATATGACATTTAGTGACATAGAGTCAGAGTTGAGGAAATTACCTAATCTGACACATTGTTACCAGAATTCATATATGACATTTAGTGACAAAGAGTCAGAGTTGGGGCAATTACCATATCTGACACATTGTTACTTAAAGTCATATATGACATTTAGTGAGATAGAGTCAGAGTTGTGGAAATTACCATATCTGACACATTGTTACCAAAAGTCATATATGACATTTAGTGAGATAGAGTCAGAGTTTGGGAAATTACCTAATCTGACACATTGTTACCAATAGTCATATATGACATTTAGTGAGATAGAGTCAGAGTTGGGGAAATTACCCAATCTGACACAACATCACCAAAGGTCATATATGACATTTAGTGACATAGAGTCAGAGTTGGGGCAATTACCATATCTGACACATTGTTACCAAAAGTCATATATGACATTTAGTGATATAGAGTCAGAGTTGGGGAAATTACCTAATCTGACACATTGTTACCAGAATTCATATATGCCATTTAGTGACATAGAGTCAGAGTTAGGGCAATCACCATATCTGACACATTGTTACCAAAAGTCATATATGACATTTAGTGAAATAGAGTCAGAGTTGAGAAAATTACCTAATCTGACACATTGTTGCCAAAAGTCAGATATGACATTTAGTGACATAGAGTCAGTGTTGGGGAAATTACCTAATCTGACACATTGTTACCAAAAGTCAGATATGATATTTAGTGACAGAGAGTCAGAGTAGAGAAAATCACCTAATCTGACACATTGTTACCAGAATTCATATATGACATTTAGTGACATAGAGTCAGAGTTGGGGCAATTACCATATCTGACACATTGTTACCAAAAGTCATATATGATATTTAGTGAGATAGAGTCAGAGTTGAGGAAATTACCTAATCTGACACATTGTTATCAGAATTCATATATGACATTTAGTGACATAGAGTCAGAGTTGGGGCAATCACCATATCTGACACATTGTTACCAAAAGTCATATATGAAATTTAGTGAAATAGAGTCGGAGTTGAGAAAATTACCTAATCTGACACATTGTTGCCAAAAGTCAGATATGACATTTAGTGACATAGA
Source organism: Acartia tonsa (assembly GCF_053477335.1). Taxonomy (NCBI): domain Eukaryota; kingdom Metazoa; phylum Arthropoda; class Copepoda; order Calanoida; family Acartiidae; genus Acartia; species Acartia tonsa. Next base: position 16,094,180 of record NC_137267.1, read on the forward strand.
GTCAGAGTTGGGGAAATTACCTAATCTGACACATTGTTACCAGAATTCATATATGACATTTAGTGACATAGAGTCAGAGTTGGGGAAATTACCTAATCTGACACATTTTTACCAAAAGTCAGATATGACATTTAGTGACAGAGAGTCAGAGTTGGGGAAATTGCCTAATCTGACACATTGTTACCAGAATTCATATATGACATTTAGTGACATAGAGTCAGAGTCAGGGCAATTACCATATCTGACACATTGTTACCAAAAGTCATATATGACATTTAGTGACATAGAGTCAGAGTTTGGGAAATTACCTAATCTGACACATTGTTATCAGAATTCATATATATGACATTTAGTGACATAGAGTCAGAGTTGGAGAAATTACCTAATCTGACACATTGTTACCAAAAGTCATATATGAAATTTAGTGACATAGAGTCAGAGTTGGGGAAATTACCTTATCTGACACATTATTACCAAAAGTCATATTTGACATTTAGTTACATAAAGTCATAGTTCAGGAATATACAATGATAATGAGAAATTGATAATGATAATGAGAAAATACTATTGAATTTTGATTTCTACTCACCTGTCCTGAGCACTACAGCTCTAGTCCTAGCCCTTGTGGAATTTTTTCCCTACGTGGAGAGTGCATATTTTATTACAAATCAAGACAGTTTTGTCTTTTTTTAAAAAGAATAAACTGTCTAAAGTACTTGAAATCTTGCAGGTAGACCCCATAATGTTTTGAGTATTTGATGAGGCATATAAAGACCTTTCTATAGACGCCTTAACCAGATTTCTGATTCAATCCTTGCCAATTTGGCATCAAAAAGACAGACCAATCAAAAATTGACACATGACTGCTCTGTCTTTAAAAAAAAGAACAAACTGTCTTAAGTACTTAAAATCTTGTAAATAGAACCCATAATGTTTAGAATTTTTGATGGGACATATAAATATCTTTCTATAGACACCTTAATCAGGTTTCTAACACAATCTGAGCCATTTTGACATCAAAAAGAAAGATCAAACATCAAGAACTAGAGAGACTTTTCATGTCTAAATGTTTGATGGGTCTGTATTTTTTATGCCAATTTGGCTAGGATTGAGTTAGAAACCTGGTTAAGGTGTCTATAGAAAGGTCTTTACCTGCTCCATCAAAGATTCTAAACATTATGGGGTCTATCTACAAGATTTTAAGTACTTAAAACGATTTGTTGTATTCTAATCTCCATGTAGGGTAAAATTCTCCACAAGGGCTAGGACTCGAGCTGTAGTGCTCAGGAGATGTGAGTAGAAATCAAAATTAAATAGTGCTTTCTCATTGTCATTGCTTGGACATGATTTGGGTCATTTTTTGTTAGTTTTTGACTAAAACTGTAGGGTTTATATTTAAATGAGTGAATCGATTGGTTTTTTTTTAAACACCCTTTACCTAATCTGACACATTGTTACCAAAAGTCATATATGACATTAAGTGATATAGAGTCAGAGTTGGGGAAATTACATAATCTGACACATTGTTACCAAAAGTCATATATGACATTTAGTGACATAGAGTCAGAGTTGGGGAAGTTACCTAATCTGACACATTGTTACCAAAAGTCATATATGACATTTAGTGATATAGAGTCAGAGTTGGGGAAATTACCTAATCTGACACTTATTACCAAAAGTCATATATGACATTTAGTGACAGAAAGTCAGAATTGTGGAAACTACATAATCTGACACATTGTTACCAAAATCATATATGAAATTTAGTGACATATAGTCAGTGTTGAGGAAATTACCTAACCTGATACATTGTTTGCAAAAATCACATATGACATGTATTTACATAAAGTCAGAGTTTAGAAACCAGCTAATCTGACACATTGTTACCAAAAGTCATATATGACATTTAGTGACACAGAGTCAGATTTAGGAAAATTACATAATCTGACACATTGTTATCAGAATTCATATATGACATTTAGTGACATAGAGTCAGAGTTGGGGAAATTACCATATCTGACACATTGTTACCAAAAGTCATATATGACATTTAGTGATTTAGAGTCAGAGTTGAGAAAACTACCTAATCTGACACATTGTTACCATAAATCATATATGACATTTAGTGACATAGAGTCAGAGTTGGGGCAATTACCATATCTGACACATTGTTACCAAAAGTCATAGTTGAGGAATTTACTTTACCTGACACATTGTTTGCAAAAGTCACGTATGACATGTATTGACATAAAGTCAGAGTTGAGAAACTACACAATCTGACACATTGTTTCACACACACACACCACAACACCCACACAAACATTCTCCCATGATAATATATTCTTATATTTTTATTAGCGAAGATACTCTATAATTCCAAACGTCTGTTCGTCTGTCTGTCTGTTTGACAAAGTGGGGTAAACATGATTTTCTCAACTCCTATATAAGATAGAAGGTTGAAACTTTTTTGACAACATTACCATCATTAAGGAGCATAATCAACTGTTAAATAGCCATGGCGGTCCGACTGCTTTTTAGCAGGTTTTTGACTATTTTTATATTTTCCCCAATATCTCTGGTGTTTATCTTTATTTATATTTTATTTTAATCTTTTCTTGGTTTAACAAATTTTCTTTAAATCTATTTGTATGTATTCTAATCCACGATTTTTTTGTGCTTTGCTTCGTATGTATGTTGTCATCCTTGTTACTTAGATAGATTGACTTACTAATGAAATAAGATTTATAGAAATAGAAGAGTTTCACAACTTATGGATGTTGTAATCCTTGTTTTCAAAACAAAATGAATATGGGGTGTGAGGTGGGACTCTGTCTGTCTGTCTGTCTGTCCATCTATCTGTCTGTCTGTCTGTCCGTCTGTATGTCTGTCTGTCTGTCTGTATGTCTGTCCCTTTTTCTGTCAGTCTATCAGTTCTTCTGTCTATCCTTCTGTCTGTTTTTCTGTCTGTCTATTGTCTGTATGTCTGTCTGTTTCAATTAGAAAATAGTCAATTTCTTATATTTGGAAAAAATATTAAATAATTTTTATGTGTTATAGATTTAAAAAAAATACTTCATAATAATTTTTCAAAAAGTCTACAAGACAACCTTTTCTCCTTTGTCTGACTATTTGTGTGTCTGTCGGTCCGTCTGTCTGTTTGTCTGTCTGTCCGTCTGTCTGTCTGTCCGTCTGTCTGTCCGTCTGTCTGTTCATCTGTCTGTCCCTCTGTCTGTCCATCTGTCTGTCCATCTGTCTGTCCGTCTGTCTGTCCGTCTGTCTGTCCATCTGTCTTTCTGTCTGTTTTTCTGTCTGTCTATTGTCTGTATGTCTGTTCATCTGTTTCAATTAGAAAATAGTCAATTTCTTATATTTGGAAAAAATATTAAATAATGTTTATGTGATATAGATTTTAAAAAAATACTTCATAATAATTTTTCAAAAAGTCTACAAGACAACCTTTTCTCAACTTAAACTGGCTCAAAAGTTCTCTTTCCGCTTTGGAATTTTTTTTCAAAGCAAAGCTTCTCTACAAGTAGCTACCAAAAAATCATCTGTTTGTCAGTCTGTCCATGTGTTTGCTGTCTGTCTGACCATATGTCTGTAGGTATGTCTGTCTGTTTGTCTGTATATAAAGGGTGTTAAAAAAAAACCGATCGATCAGAATTTTTTTCATAAAATCTTTATTTTTGGTCCAAAATTTATAAAAGTTAATATAAATCATCCTTATATATTTAAAAAAACATACAATAGTTGTTTAAGTTATTTGCTTCCCTCCATTGGCAACCACAGCTTCGCATCTGGAAGATATGGAGGAAATAAGCCTACGGCACAGTGCCTTGTTGTCATGGATGGATCTCCATACTTTAGTTATCTCCCTTTTAAGTTAGGCTAGATTAGTGCAATCAATTTTGGCCACACTTTCCTTAACGATGCCCCAGACATTCTCAATTGGCCACACATCTGAAAATTTGGGTCATTGTATGTGATGGTCAATCCTTCTGGAAAAACAAGCATCTACAGTTTCCAGAGCACAAGCGCTCCTGTGGATGGAAGCAGGGTCATCTTGCCATATGGCATTGCCACAGGGAAACAGCTCCTGTACAGCAGGCAGAGCATACTCTTTCACAAGGTTGGCATACAGCACTCCTGTCATATGTTTGGGTGAATCGGAATAGTTTTTCTAAAAGTCACTCATGAATACAGGTGCTCTAGCAGGTACCAATCCTCTCCTGGATACAAAATTTTTCCTCTTGTGACTCCAAGACATCACCTGCTTCATTTCTTGACATTGTCCAGACTATATCATTCTTAGAATTTCTAGAGGGATGTATCCTGATCTTGGCACTAAAGTCAGTATTGACCAGAAAGTCAAGATTTGTATTGGATCTGACACATTTAAAAATTTTTAACATCCAGGTAGAGAAATTCACTCTTCGCTTCATATGGCTTTGGTTAATCTTCTGTGTTTTATACCTATGTAAGGGTTTAGCTCCTTGTTTCTTTAAAACATTTCAAATATTATAGCTAACCCCTACCCTAAACACTTCAAAGTTGATATACAGAGTTAAAAATTAATACAGATACTTTTTTGGAAATGTACTAGAACATATCAAAGTTTGAAGGCCATATCTCAACCAAGGAGGGAGTACTGGCCCACCAAAGTCAACTACTTAAAATCCAATTTTTTTCTTGCAAAGGGTAGAAGATTTGATCTTAAGAAAAACGCGCTAAAACCATTTTTAGATGTTGACACCCAAGTTTTTATTTTTTTATTTTATTGTACTTTTTAAATAAAAACTGAAATATTTTTTTGATGTTCTATAAATGGTTATAAAAAACGAAGAAAATAAGCCATTAATCATTAAATTCTGATAACTAAAAGTGGGGTAAAATTGCTTTCAAAAAAGTTCTCATAAAAAAAAACACACTGTATGACATTTGGTAACAATGTGTCAGATTAGATAGTTTCTCAACTCTGACTTTATGTAAATACATGTCATATGTGACTTTTGCAAACGATGTGTCAGGTTAGGTAATTTCCTCAACACTGACTCTATGTCACTAAATGTCATATATGAATTCTGATAACAATGTGTCAGATTAGGCAATTTCCTCAACTCTGACTCTTTGTCACTAAATGTCATATATGACTTTTGGTAACAATGTGTCAGATTAGGCAATTTCCCCAACTCTGACTCAATGTCACTAAATGTCATATATGACTTTTGGTAAGAATGTGTCAGATTAGGTAACTTCCCCAACTCTGACTCTATGTCACTAAATGTCATATATGACTTTTGCTAACAATTTGTCAGATATGGTAATTTCCCAAACTCTGACTCTATGTCACTAAATGTCATATATGACTTTTGGTAATAATGTTTCAGATTAGGTAATTTCCCCAACTCTGACTCTATGTCACTAAATGTCATATATGACTCTTGGTAATAATGTTTCAGATTAGCTAATTTCCCCAACTCTGACTCTATGTCACTAAATGTCATAAATGACTTTTGGTAACAATGTGTCAGGTTAGGTAATTTCCCCAACTCTGACTCTATGTCACTAAATATCATATATGACTTTTGGTGATATTGTGTCAGATTTGGTGCATCGCCAAAAATGAGAAAATAACCTGACATATTGTCACTAAATGACAGATTGAAATCTGAATATTAGTAAAATTTTGTCATATCTGAATATTGGGAACAAAGAGTCATATTATGTCAGATTTAAATCTGAAATCTAGTGACAGTGGTTTTCTAATCTGACCGAAAAGGGGTAAAAACTACTAGGGGTTTCTCTGCGCGCGCAACTTTACGGTCAAACAGTAGTGCGATAGCTGTTACAAAGAAGACACATAGATTGTTTTGATGCTAAAATTCAAAGTAAAGTTATTTTTAATAATAAGTTAATAGAAACCAAGAAGAAATCCCATGAAGATCAAATTATTTCTCTATTTTTTATTTAAATATTGCTTTAAACAGTTAAATCCAAATACTGAAATGAAAATGTTTGAGTTTTAATTGTTTAATTAGCAATATTTAAACTTAATTCTTTAATCGTAATCAAAGACAAAAAAATATCTGAAACGAAAAAACCGTCAAAATCGACTTTTTAGAGCGAGTGAAAGGTAAGAATTATTTAGTAAATGAGTTTTATAATTAATTTTAAGTATGTATATATAACAATATTGAAAACGTTTTGAATGCTAAGAGGGAAATGGGCGGAGTTAAAATTGGCTTGGGTTAGGTAAAGTGTGAAATGGATAGGGGTGTAATTCTACTCATTTGTGTATTATTTGAATTTTCAAACACTAGAAAATAATCATATCTAATGTTTTATAAACTTAGTATAAAGTTGTTTAAAAACTTCAGCATGCATTTAGAATAACCACACTACTTTTTTAAAATCAATACAAAGGTTAGGTTTATTTGTAAATGTGTCTACTCGTATTCACAAACTTTATCTAAGTTAAGTTTAAATGTATAAATTAAGTTAAAAACATCATTTAAAACATGTTTTGGTTTTCAATCTTAGGTTAGGTTTTGGCTTTAATTGTGACTATTTGACTATATGGATTGTTTATATATTTCAACAGAGACTAATATTCTAAAAACTAAAAGTTGAATTTTCAATAAGTACATTATTATCTAGTTTGATTAATCTATTAAATAAACCTGCAAATGTACTGTACCGGTAACGCATCTGCTCACTCATTGTCAAAAATGTTTGAATCTTGGCCCAACTGTGCGTTTAAACTAGAGATGGTAAAAATGGTTCATGCTGCTGCTATGTCAGGTGCGCGACATAAAGCAATTGAGGCTGTCATCCTTATACTAAAGTAACAGGATGTTTGTGTATCTGTGTGTCTGTCTGTACCAAAGGATCTCGCTAACCGCTGAACCGCTCGGGTTCTCCTTAACAGGGTAGCTTCTCATAGGTCCCGGGAAGGTTTATAACTATTTTCTTGGGGGGTGGGACACCCCCCCCCCAAAAAAAAAACAAAAAAATGTATTTTTTAACTACAAATAAAAATGATGGGGGGGGGGCATCCCCCCTCCCAAAAAAAAAAAAAATTTCACCCCCCTAAAATATTTTTTTACTTTTTCTTTTAAAATCTAAAATAAGAAATTGGGTTATCAAATTCGACTCCCCCTCCTCAAGTGCCCCTAGAGGCCTCTAGGGGCGTAGCCGCTAGTATTAAATAAAGTAGTAAGGTTTTTAAAAGCGAAGCTTTTCTATAATTAGGGTACGTCCGTCCGTAACAGATAGCTTTATCCATTAATTCAGGCACGTTAGAATTGTCCCATTGACTTCAAATTTTGCATGGTGATCCCTGTAGTATTTAGGTACAATTTAGAAAGCATAGCAACTCTATAATCGTTACCAGAATGTCCGTACGTCCATTTTCAACATGTTGATTTTTTCACTTTTTAACAACAAAATATGATCTAATTATCCGATTGATCTGATTTTTGGTATACTGATTCCTGGGACAACAAAGTACAATATCATAAGCGAAGCAACTCTATAATCAAGTCATAAAAATGTAAATATGTCCTTAAACATTATCCCGCATCAAGCAATTTTAACAAATTTACTTATAATTTTGCTTCGACTATTATACATTTATATTCTGATGATTCAGTTCTAAAAACCTTACAAGTGTAAATGCCCTTTTGTCCTACTGTTTCAAAGCTTCACTTTTGTGGATGTTGTCTTCCTTGTTTTGTTTGTAACCTAAGATTTTGAAAGATACCGAACTGATTGAGTTCTTTATTTTAGAGAATCTTCACATTGGTCTTACTTTTTAGGATGGTTTTATGCTATTTTGTTTCCTCCCTACCCCTTCAAATACAAAGCTTCTAAATGTTAGGTATGCAGCCGCTAGTATATCAAGTGTCAAGTAATTAATAGATTAACACAAGGATGACAATATCCATAAAAGCGAAGCACTGAAATGGAAAGACAAACGGACATTAACACTTATATAGTGTCAGAACTGAATAATCAGAATATGAATGTATAAGAGTCGAAGCAAAATTGTAAGTAAATTTGTTGAAAAACTGCTTTATACAGGATAATGTTTATGGACATACTTACATATTTAGGACTTGATTATAGAGTTGCTTCGCTTATAACATTATACTTTGTTGTCCCAGGAATCGATATACCAAAAATCAAATCAATCAGATGATTAGATCATATAAAAATTTGTTGTTAAAAAAGTTAAAAAATCAACATGTTTAAAATGGACGTACGGAAATTTTGGTAATGATATAGAGTTGCTACGCTTTCTAAATCACCATGCAAAATTTGAAATCGATAGGACAATTCTAACATGCCTAAATCAACGAAAAAAGCTATCCGTTACGGACAGACGGACGGACCGACCCTAATTATAGAAAAGCTTTGCTTTTAATAAGAGCACAAAAGCTTACATTTTACTTCAATTCATTGTTTTTTTCATTGATCTATCCCTACTCAACTTAGATTTGTCATGTAAATAAACCACACGGACGCATTTAACAAGGACACTTTACTTAAGAACAAGGATGACAACATCCATAAAAACGAAGCTCTGGAACGGTATGACAGACGAACATTAACTCTTATAGAGTATCAGAACTGAATTTACAAAATATATGTAAATATAAAAGTTTTGACAAAATTATATGTATTTTTTTGTAAATACAGAATTCTGTTTAAGGACATACTGACTTTTTTAGGACTTGATTATAGAGATGCTTCGCTTATAATATTGTGTTTTATTGTATTAGGAATCAGTACTTTAAATTTCAGATGATTTTATCAAATATAAATATGTTGTTAAAAAATATAAAAATCAACATGTTTAAAATGGACTTACGGACATTCTGGTAACGATTATAAAGTTGCTACGCTTTCTAAATCGTACCTAACTACTACTGAATTCATCATTCAAAGTTTAAAATCAATAGGACAATTCTAACTTGCCTAAATTAACAAAAAAAGGCTATCAGTTACGTACGGACGGACCGACACTTATAATAGAAAAGCTTTGCTTTTAAAAATTAAGTCAAGTAGCATACATTTATTACCATGAACAATTTATCTCTAAGTAGTGAAGCTTTTTTTTTGTCTATAAAATGTGCAGCTACATAGAACTAACTATTATATACCCTCACCCAAACAAATTTTGAAAGTACATTAGATCCATAATTTAATAAACCAACCAATCACATTTCATTTACATTCCCCAATGTTGTTTTGCCAACGAATAAGAAAACGTAAATATAAAACTTTGGGAACAAATGTTTTAAACAGCTCATTGTCCTCTCTCTCTCTCTGTCTCTCTCTCTCTCTGTCTCTCTCTGTCTCTCTCCTCTCTCTCTCTCTCTTTCTATCTATCTCCCTCCCTCTCGCTCTCTTGCAGAAAATCTAGCTGACAATTTTATATTAATAAGGAAAATTATGTTCATGATTAGCGAAGCAAAATATTTTAAATAGATAGTCTAATAAGAACTATCATATCCTATCCATACTAACATAACAATAGCATTCTTTAATTATTTCTAATAGAAGAAATACCGCAGCAATATATGTTTCTTATTTTAATAATATACAGCTATGAAATAAAAGTGCACTTCAAACTAGCTATACTTATTCTAACCAAGTACAATTTCAACAATAAGTAGCACAGCAAAACCAGCCAACTATTTATCGTGCAAAGCTTGAAACTAATCTAACTTAATTACCTTCTAAAAACTCGTGGTATCAAGGATGTCCAAGCTTTTTTTTTGGATAGGGGGGGTATTCATCCCTTTATAAGTAAAGTTTAATAAAAGTATAGTTTTTAATCCAACGAATAGATCAACGTGATTTTAAAACTTTGGATACTTTACCCTCCTCCCTGGAGATATTTAAATTGATTCTCTAAGTGATATCCCTGAAAAAATAGATTGACGATAATACATATGTCTGCCAAGGCTATCATTTTAACAGCTATATAGTCGACGACTATATTAATTTGAACTTTTTTCCACTTCTATTTTTAGCAAAGCTACTCTATAATTATCTTGTTCTTTAGACTGTTCGTAACTCTATGTGGGCAATGCTAATGTTTAAGTTAGACCGCTTAAATATTTGGTACTAAAATTTTTTTCCACTTCTATTTTGTAGCAAAGCTACTCTATGATTATCTTTGTCCATCAGTCAGTCAGTAACTCTAAGTGGGCGATGCTCATATTTAATATTGACCCCTTAAATATTTGGTACTAAAATTTATTTCATATTTTTTTTCTTTTCTATATCAGCTGACCATCCTCTCTAATAATAAGTTTTTTGCTTTGTTTCTTGTGGATATTGTCATCCTTGTTATTAATGTTACAAAGTCTATTATTTATAAACTGGTTATTTCCACCCTCCCTATTTAAATATGCTTGCACGCCCTTGAACAAGAATGACAAGCATGCATCTTTATAAAATAAAAATGCATTGAATACTACGCTTTTTAGATCGTACCTTACTGTTTGAATCATCATGAAAAGTTTGAATTCGATAGGACAATTATGACATTTTTGAATTATTCAAAAGAGCTATGCTTTTTGAACGGACATACGGATAGACCAACCAGAATTATAGGAAAGCTTAGACTTTTAACAATTGTTACTTATGCATAGCTAACTTCTTTTCAGGGATCGAAAGGGATAAGACAATGGCCGATGATTTGATGTACATCCCCAATGATGGTACACAAATTTACCCCTTCTGTAGATTACAATTATTGGTTGAAAGTCTCCAAAGTTTTCAACGAAGTTTGCAATGAATAAGAAAACATTATCATAAGACTTTGGTGACTATAGTAATAAACAGCCCAATGTCCCCTCCCTCCCCAACTACTATACTGTTTTTTTTTCAGAGAAAGAGAGGACAATGGGTTGTTTATAACACTAGTCCTCAAATTATTATAAAAATGTTTTCTTATTCGTTGGCTTTTCAACTTTGGGCTCTTTAGTTAATTTTGATTTGTTGTTTCATTAAGTTGAAAGTTCAAATTTTTCAACCAATAATTTTAATCTACAGAAACGGTGATTTTGTGTATAATCATTGGGGAAGTACATCAATTTATCAGCCATTGTCTTATCCCTTTAGATCCCTGGTTTTTTTTTAAAGCGACTTTGTATAATTTGGGTCGGTCCAGTTAGCTAGAATTATCCTATTGATAATCAACAAATATTATTTTTTTTGATAAATATGTTGTTGGCGTAGAGTTGGCGTAAAACTTGTTTCTTGATGTAAATGAAGGGAAGTGGGTAATAACTGCAGAAAAAGGAAAAGGAGTTTGTGGGGTAATTTTCACTTAGAATTGTTTGTTAGTATCCAATCCCTTTTCCCTAGTTTTACTACTTTGGAGCTTCGCTTTTGTATGTTTCCTCGTCAAAGAGAAGCTTTTTATATAGTTAGGGTCTGTTTGTCCGTACATAATGGTTATATTTCATAAATTTTACATGTTAGAATGTTCTATCCATTTCAAACTTTTCATAATTATTCTATAAATGTTATCAGAAAGTCCACACATCCATTTAAAACATTTTATTTTTATCAATTAGTTCAAGTGTCCTTTGATATGTTTAGGTGAAATTTTGGAAAGTTGAATTTAAGGGGGGGGGGGGCTGAGGTGCATTTATAAAATTGAGAGATATTTCCTGATATTCATTTTAGTAGACTGAATTTAGATGATGCTCTTACTTGAAGTAGCCTAGCTAAAAGATGACCAATAGCATTGGTCAACTGTCTATAATTAATACTACAATTAATCCTTCACAGCTGAGAATCCACCTGCTTTTCATAGACGTATAACATTGTCAGTGATAAAAGGGATAAAACAATGGATGATACATCAAAATACCCCTTCTAAATTCTATTATTATTGGTTAAAACGTTTGGACACTGCTGGTATATTAATTGGCTAATCAAATTTAATAAAAGTACCCAAAGTGTAGAGCGAATGAATTAAAACTTTGGTATTATTGTAATATACAGTTCAATGTCTCCTCACTCTCTTTTTGACCAGGTAGGGAGGGGACATTGGGCTTTAAATTACGCTGGCACCCAAAGTTATCTTCGGTTGACAACACTTACAGGTTTTTCTTATTAAATTTTGAATGTTTTTTTCTACATTAGAAGAGTGCAAATTTTTCAACCAATAATTTTATTCTACAGTAGGATTATCTTGTTTATCATCATCTGGGATATGAATAAATGTTTTGTCCATTGGTTTATCCCTTGAATTCCTATTAAATCTTTAACGTTTTTTCATTCATTGGCACAACAACTTTAGGGACTTTTTTACTCATTTTGAGTCTCCAAATGTTTTAACTACTAATTATAATTTACAGAAGGGGTAATTTTGTGCATCATCATTGGAGATGTATGTTAAGGCGGGTTGATTTTCCACTTTTTTGTTTACACAATTTTTTTTAGTAAAAGTCCCCAAAGTTGTTAAATCAGCGAATGAGTGGACCAGTGGGGACCAGTGTAATAAATAGCTCATTGTTCCCTCTCTCTCTGGACAATGTGGTGATAAAACTTTGGGTACTTTCTTATTCCCTACTTTGACATTGGGCTGTTTATAACACTGGTACCCAAAGTTTTATGATAATGTTTTCTCATTCGTTGGTTTAATAACTTTTACAAAATTATGATTGGTTGATTTATTAAATTGAGTGTTCAAACGTTTCAACTACTAATTTTAATCTTCAGAAGGTGTAATTTTGTGTGCCATTGATATGTACATCCATTTATCTGCCATTGTCTTATCCCTGAGTTTCATTAGATATTGCTATTTTCTTCAGGGATCTAAAGGGATAAGGCAAGGGCCGATAAATTGTATTTGTATATCCCCAATGATAATACACAAAATTAACCCATCTGTAGATTGAAATAAGTGGTTGAAACGTTTGAACACTCAACTTTATGAACCAATCAATAAAAATACAATAAACATCCCTAGAGCTGGCGAGACAAAGAACAAGGAAAGGTTATTATAAAACTTTGGGGAATAGTGTATTAAAATGCCCATGGTTTTTCCCTCCCTGTATTTTGTTTCTTATTAGCGGCTACACCCCTAAAAGCCTCTAATGGGGGGGGGGGGGGGGGACGAATCAACTCCCCTTAATATTCAATTTTAGTTTTATAAAGAAAAGGTAAAAAACATCTTCTCCGAACCTATGAGAAGCTACATTGTTAATTAGAACCATATTGGTTCAGCAGTTAGAGAGATCCCATTGTATTAACAGACAAACTGACACTCTCCTGTTACTTTTATATAAGGAGAAACAAATATATGAATTGTACTTTCAATAGATAGATAGTAAAGTTTAAGTTTTAAAAGGAAAAAAAATATATAAAAAAACTATATTAAATTTAAATAGTTGGAGAAAATATTTTGTGTTGTATCTTTTTTCGATATACTTTCCGGTTAGTTTTTTTTCTAGATAATCGTTTTTGTGGTTAAATTTTTGTGTTATATAACAATCAAGTTATTTGCATAAACCACAGAGGGAGTGGACATTGGACTGGAAATTATACTGGTTCTATAATCTCTAATTTGTTGGCTTAAAATTTTTGAATATTATTAAAAAATATTGATTGGATGTTACATGCCAAACATACAGAGTGAAAGTTTTAAAAATTTTCATTAAAATTGTGTAAAAGTTAGAAGAACACTTTAGATTATAAGTACTGAGGCATTTAAAAAAAGGTTTTAGAAGGATTATAATCAATGTTACTTTGTGTTTCGTGCAAAAAAATTGGTGACAGCTAGGAGTAAAAAAATTACAGTAAAGGTTGCATATTTGTGTAATTTAAAAAGAAATTTTGTAAATCTAACATTCAAAATAAGAGGCAAAAAAACTTTATGGGGGGGGGGCGGAGCTATTAAAAAAATATAGAAACTACTTCAAAATATATCACAATATAAATCTTATATCTTAGCTACATTAACAAAAACAAAAAATATTGTTGCATATTCTGTGTTTTTTAGTTTTTTTCTGATATATTATTATTATTTAGTTTAATAAATTGTTTAATTTGTTTAATTGAATGTTGAAATCAAATATTCATAGATATCTAATTAATAGTATTAAATTTTTCCTTATTTTTCGCATCAAAGGGGTAGTTGCAATAATTGCATTTGAATTTGAATTTAGTGAACTGCATATTTTTTATTTTCAATAGTTTATCTAGGGGACATACATTTGTAATAATTTCAATTTTCTACCAGGTAGTTTTAAAAATATCAAGACTTGAAAATTATATATTTTAGATGGTATTTTTGTAACTTATGCTTGCCATCAAACTTTTTAAATGCACTTTATGCAACTATCCCTTTAGATATTATTTGTTGATTTATAATCATTTCTAATTAGTATACCTATTGTCAAAAATTAATTTAACACAAAATTTTAGAATCACTTCAATGTCAGGTTGTTTTTTTTTTAGTCTGGTGTTGAGGTGGTTTTGAAAATCTTATGATTACATCATAACTTATTTTTAAATTGTTGATGAACAGTTTTTGATGCAGTTACCACACAAACAAAGAAATGAGAAACCAAGAAAGAGACAATTTTCAATAGAGTAACTTAATTAAAAGATTGTTACATAAGAACAAAATCATTTATGATAGTTACTTCTGTTGACCCATTTGCACAACTAGAACAACCAGAAACTTTTGAAGAGTACCATCGTTTAATTTTATAGTTTTATATTTTTTAATTAAATATTTTTCAACTTTGTAAAATTTATTGCTATTAAAATCAAAATATCAGAATTATTATTTGTTTAAATAAAGAGTATGACTATTTGTCATTAAGAGTCAGATTAGAGTATGACTATTTTTCACTTGAATTCAGATTAGAGTATGACTGTTTGTCACTAAAAGGCAGTTTAGAGTATGACTGTCTGTCACTAAAAGTCAGTATGGAGTATGACTGTTTGTCACTAAAAGTCAGTTTAGAGTATGACTATTTGTCATCAAATATCAGATTAGAGTGTGACTGTTTGTCATCAAAAGTCAGGTTAGAGTATGACTGTTTGTCATCAAATGTCAGATTAGAGTATGACTGTTTTTCATAAAAAGTCAGGTAAGAGTATGGCTGTTTGTCATCAAATATCAGATTAGAGTATGACTGTTTGTCAACAAATGTCAGATTAAAGTATGACTGTTTGTCATCAAATGTCAGATTAGAGTATGACTGTTTGTCATCAAATGTCAGATTAATGTATGACTGTTTGTCACTAAAAGTCAGTTAGGAGTATGACCATTTGTTATCAAATGTCAGATTAGAGTATGACTGTTTGTCATCAAATGTCAGATTAGAGTATGACTGTTTGTCATCAAATGTCAGATTAGAGTATGACTGTTTGTCTTCAAATGTCAGATTAGAGTATGACTGTTTGTCATCAAATGTCAGATTAGAGTATGACTGCTTGTCATCAATTGTCAGATTAGAGTATGACTGTTTGTCATCATATGTCAGATTAGAGTATGACTAATTGTCATCAAATGTCAGATTAAAGTATGACTGTTTGTCATCAAATGTCAGATTAAAGTATGACTGTTTGTCACTAAAAGTCAGTTAGGAGTATGACCATTTGTTATCAAATGTCAGATTAGAGTATGACTGTTTGTCATCAAATGTCAGACTAGAGTATGACTGTTTGTCATCAAATGTCAGATTAGAGTATGACTTTTTGTCATCAAATGTCAGATTAGAGTATGACTGTTTGTCATCAAATATCAGATTAGAGTATGACTGTTTGTCTTCAAATGTCAGATTAGAGTATGACTGTTTGTCATCAAATGTCAGATTAGAGTATGACTGTTTGTCATCAATTGTCAGATTAGAGTATGACTGTTTGTCATCAAATGTCAAATTAGATTATGACTGTTTGTCATCAAATGTCAGATTAAAGTATGACTGTTTGTCATCAAATGTCAGATTAGAGTATGACTGTTTTTCATCAAATGTCAGATTAGAGTATGACTGTTTGTCAATAAAAGTCAGATTGGAGTATGACTGTTTGTCATCAAATGTCAGATAAGAGTATGACCAATTGTCACATTTTGTCAGATAAAGGATTAACTGGGCAAATTTTGAGGGTCAATTTAATCACAGATTACGATCTTAATCACCTGAACTTTGCTCACATTGAGTCAGATTCGTCAGATTATAATCTGAAATCCCCCCTGACAGATTAAAAATTTGGCGGCAAATCCTGAGTAATCTGAGTTTTAGTACCTTTTTGCGCAAAAACACAGGTTTCGTCAGATTACAATCTGACGAAATGTAATCAAATGTCAGAGTTGATTGATGAGGGGCGGGCAGATTAAAACCTGAGGAAAACCTGTCAAAACTCAGATTAGACAAGGTTTTGTCACTACTTGTCAGATTTAAAAACTACTAGGGTGTCTATAATATGATGCGATAAAAAAAAATATTCCTTTTTTTCTCTTATCTCTAAACGCTCATATTAAAAATACTTTCTGTAAAAATACTAAACTAATTATCTTTCTCTGGTAATTTGTTTTGTTCTAAAATGAATGTATGGTTAAGTACAGTGCAGTGTTTCCTTCAGGAAAAATATATATTAGAAATATATTTAAAATGGAAGAAAATTAACCCAAATCCTATAATATAAAGTAGTGAGTTTTTTTTGTCTGTAGATTAGATTTCAAAATTACTGAATCGATTAATTTCTACATTTTGGAGAGGATATACACAGGTCCCTTGGTGGCTTTAGGCTATTTCATTCTTAAATCAAAGTAGCTTAGGAAGGCTTTAAGCTGTTTCTTTGTCCTTCATTAGCTTTAGATAATAGGGGCGCATCCGCTAGTATTAATATAAAAATGCATGATAAATATAGATATTTATCTCGACTGTGCTTCTCAAGCATTCTTACAACAATAAAAATATTTTAGGAAAAGCTTGGATTTAAAGCACTAGAGAAGCCCAAATCGCTATACTACCACTGGCAGGCACAAAATGGCAACGAACCAACCCCTGCAGATGGAACTTATGGAGAAGTTATTGCCTCCTTTGTACAAATTGACAAGGCTTGGACTATCAAACAGAAACGAAATTCAAATGCCAATAAACAGGTAAAATTTATTTTAAAATATTTACCAGACTTCAAATATATTTTAAGGGTTAAGAGGGAGGGGGGGGGGGGATTATTTTTTTTTATCTCAAAACTTTATATCTTTCGTCTAACTGTATTTGAAACTATGATTCGAATCTTTTTACAAGAATCCTTTTTTATGAATACCCTATTTTAAGCCATTTAAAGAGGCATCAAAGCAGATTCAAATATATGTTCTTTATTTACGTGTCTGAGGACAACTGTCTCTGAAATCCTAAGATATATATAAGCTACAAGTGGCTACTCGAAGGGTAAGGGGGGGGGGGGGGGCTGAGTCGACCCTTCCTCGTTTTCTATCTTAGTTTAACAAGGAATATTTCATAAAGCTGAGAAAGGGTCATTTTTTTCTAGGGATTTTTCTTACTGGGGTGGTGGTACTTTCCCCCAATATTGCTTTAAATTATTACCAATGAGAAGCTACATTGAAATGAAGAACGATATCGGTTTAGTGGTTAGAAAAATCTCTTTTTTTGTACAAATTTATACAAATCCTGTTACTTTAATGTAAGGATTCTCCATTAAAAATTAGGTGCTTGCTTACATGTGAAGACCGGAGCACCGAAAACCCCCCCCCCCCCCCGCTAAATTAAAACCTTTTACTAAAATCAGTCAATAAATAAGGAAATTATGCCCCAAAACATGAATATCCCTGTAATAAGGTTTCCCCTCTGGTATACTGGATTTTCTTGATTTACCTCACTCAACTTTCTGGCGTGTTGCACAGTGAAAAAACTACCCCCCCCTTATTTTTGATTTTCTTCAAAATTAAGGGGGGGGTTAAGTCTTTGCCTTGCTGAGCTTTTTTCCTCCTTGCCGTTTTCCAGACATTAAAAACTACCCCCCCCCTTATTTTTGATTTTTGTCAAAACTAAGCGGGGGGGGGGGGGTTTTCGGTGCTCCAGTCTACCACATGTAAGCAAGTACCAAAAATTAATCTAACTTTTGCTATAAACTTTGTTTTGCCATAATTTTCTAAATGCTATAAAAATTTCCTAGGATATCCTTTGAGTTATAGATTTCTTAATCATAATTACCAATAAAAAATAAAACTCAGAATTAGGAAAACCGAACTCCTAGACAGGCCCAAGAAATTCTAAAGTAATTGGCACAATATTTATGTTTTAAGGATGTGAGGTTGAAAGTTGCTTGGTCAAGTCCCCTTCTCTCACAATATACACTAACTCTCTCACATAAAGGTAACTTATTTAAGATGTTAAATAAAATTATGGAAGGGAAATTGGGCTTTAAATTCTACTGGTCCCCAATTCGCTGGCATAAAAGCGTTGAGTGTTATTTTCGCGACCGATATTTATGATTTTTAAAAAATAGATTCCTTGTACAAATTAGCACTCAGTATATAATTTACTTTGTCCGTCGAATTGTCGGTAATGCTAAAAAAGACAAAATATTTTTTCTCTTTTGGATTTGTGATTTTTCTGTGCTACGCTACACATGTATAATGGCAACCTCGTTTTTATGAAAAAACTAATATTGTTTTATTTTAGATGTAACATCTTCCCTATTAAGTTTGGGCATTTCTCTACACCAACTAAATAAGGTAAGCAGAAACAAACAGTAGCGCAATTTTGAAAATTAGAAGTATAGATGTATAACCCAGACAATTACCGGGTTCAATTGGTGGGGACCTTTTTCGTCTGCTAGAAAATTGCTTTGTGCTTTTCATCGACTTAGCAGTGGTAATATTGGCTGATATTCAAAGACCAAATTGAAAGTCGGCACAGGGTCCCCACCACCTGGCAACTGTTACGTACAATAGCTCGTGCCTCTTCTATTATTTTAATTTAATTCTTGGATAAAATAATAACAAAAAAGAGAGGAATGTGGTAAATATAAAGAAACATCACTAAAACTTTTAAGCTAGAGTACTTTTTCGTTTATATATAAGGACATACAGACATACCACTAATGTGATTGAGATCTTTACTTCTGAGAAGCGTTCTTTACGGCATGGTTTTAGGCGTTTTTTTCGCACTTTACTTCCTCCTTTTAATGCATTAATTAATATTAATTTTATCTAGGTTGACAATGAAACAAGTATAAAAATCTGCTGTGATATAACTAAGCTGGCCTCGCCGCTGTCCAGATCTTCCAACTGTTCTTCCCTGGTAGCCAGTTCCAGCGGCTGCAGCTCCCTCCCACCCAGCTTCCAGGTATAGCTTTTTAGTTCCAGTGGCTGCAGCTCCCTCCCACACAGCCTCCTGGTACAGCTGTGTAGTTCCAGTGGCTGCAGCTCCCAGCCACCCAGCTTCCAGGTATAGCTGTGTAGTTCCAGTGGCTGCAGCTCCCTACCACCTAGCTTCCAGGTATAGCTTTTTAGTTCTAGAGGCTGTAGCTCCCTCCCACCCTGCTTCCAGGTATAGCCAACGAATAAGATAACAAGATAATAAAACATTGGGTATTCGTCTAATTTATAGTCTAAGGACTTATCATTCCATTGCCTTGACCACTCTATTTTTAAACAAGGGGAAATGTGTAATTTTTTCATAACCCTGCGGGGCTACCCAGTAACCAATATAACCTAACATGGTCTACAGTAATAAACATACCAAAGAAAACTACTCTCCCCCCCCCCCATTTATTTCAATCGTTTAGGAAATTGCCAACATTTTTATAGTTTATATTTGAAACTTAAAGAGGAATATAAAAAATATAAAACTTACTGTTGTAAATTTAGCTTGTAAAGATATGGTTTCATTACATTTACACAAGTTGTGCCTAACAAAATAAACAAAATTTGGATCATGAAAAGAAAACGAAGTAGCGTGTTTCATCGCATTTCCACAGTAGGTTTAGGTAGGTTATTTTATTCTAGGTTAGGTAAAGTATATGTTAATGATTGCCCCGCAGGGGCAAGAAAAAAGAAAAATTATTACTATGAAAATACAACGAAACCCGCTACTTCGTGTCTTTCCATGATCCCAAAATTTTAAAGAAGTTTTATTAAATTGGGGGGAAAAATGCAAAAATATTTATTTTAAAAAAGAGTTATCTGTTGTACGGATAGACGAACAAAGTGTGTTATACGGTAGCTTCGCTACCAAGAGAAGAGAGATGAAGAGAATGGAAGCTATGTTGGGTAGTGTAATTTCAGGGATAAGATAATGGACGATAAATTTATGTTCTTTTCCAAAATAATAATCAAAATTACCTTTTTCTGTAGATTAATAATGGTAATAAGATTTTAACATAGCGAGTTTGTACTAACTTATCAAGTTTTAAAAAAAGTCCTCAAAGTGTTCATAAAACTTTGGGTACCAATCCCCTCCCTCCCTGAGGTAATCCCAACTCCAATTCAA
The DNA here is from genome assembly GCF_053477335.1 of Acartia tonsa. Lineage (NCBI taxonomy): Eukaryota > Metazoa > Arthropoda > Copepoda > Calanoida > Acartiidae > Acartia > Acartia tonsa. The sequence goes on from NC_137267.1 coordinate 16,114,684, forward strand.
TCTTGTCAACTATAAATCAAGGACAAAGGATGACTGATCAAAAAGGTAAAAAAGGAATACTAGCGGCTAAACCCCTAGCATCTAGGGAATCGGTATTTAACGGCAGTGAGGGGTCGAAAAAATAGTTTTAAACCATCCTATGACTTAAATTTAAAAATAAAATAAAAACCATTGTGGTGAACCTTGCCTCAAACAGATAACCCAATCAGTTTAATAGTTATTGAGATCAGACAAAAAAAACCTTACTACTTTGTATAATAGGATTTAGGCTAATTATATTAAAATATAAAAGAAACAGGATGTCTGTCTGTGTTTCTATCTGTTTAAGATTTCGATAACCGCTGAATTGATATGGTTTACAGTAAAGCTTTATATAGGCCAAGGGAAGGTTTATATTTTTTCTTTTACTTTTATCTTTATGAAAATAAAATGTAAAGTGGATGGTCGACTTACCCCCTCCCCCCCCCCCCCCTCTATTCCATTTTCCATTTCCAATTTTCATAATTGTTTTTAAAGTCAAAAATTTTCAAAAATATAATTTTATCTTGAATTATCCTTTATTCCTGGCTAAATACAGAGAAACCCCTCTTGTTCTCAAAACAGAGTATCAATTCCAATACAGTTTCTCCCAGGGATTAAGGGATTAAAAATATTTAGTAGAAATATAAATTCTCACATTTATCAATAAAATTGAAAGCTTTGAAAGACTTTATTCGTAATACTTTGGCCAAAAGTTTTAAAATGGATCACCTTTTTTATAGGCACTATAAAAGCTTCATATAATCTATCTATAATACAAAGTAGCTTGGTGTTTGTCCGTCCTTCTGTCTGTCTACCTACTGGTCCTGTGGTGGTTTTAGGCTATTTTCTTGTTTGGTGGGACACTCACAACCCCAACAAAAACAAACCCAGCCCCCCATTTTTTAAATTACCTCTTGGGGCAAAGCCCCTAGAGGCTAGGGGCGAAGCCGCTAGTAATATTTATATTTCAAAAAATTTTATTTCAAAACCCTTTCAAACTTCTTTAACCCTGAATTTGCTTGATATGATAGATAGATAGATTCAATAGATAGATAGTTTGAGAGTTAGAAAGAGACAAGAATAGAATTGGACAGATTTCAAGAGATATTTGGAAGTTAATAACACTAAGAATATTTTAGGGAAGGGGACTTATGGTTATTAGTATGTGGTTCAACAATAAGTACTTTATACATTTAACCAAGGTCGAGCTAAACTCTACCCCTCCTAAGTAGGAAATTTGTAAGCGATGGCTTCACCCTACTTACGATTTTTGACACCCCCCTTAAAACAAAACTAGGTGGGTGGGCCTTTTTGACCTCGACACCCTCTTGGTAGCATCAGGAGGGTCCAGATTCTTGTCAAAGGGGTGTGAGGGACTTTATTTTGTCAGTGGGGTGAATACACACCCTTTCCATGCCTTTGATTACATCCCTCAAGAATATATCATATTGTATACATGGGAGTTTTTCTCTTTAAGTCTGTACAAAAATTGTACAAAGAACCATTTACCCACAACCAAACATATTATAAAATATTTGTAAAATGTAAAATTATAAACAAAGCTATCCCAAGCTTTACTGATATTGTATATTTTACTTATTTGTTCTGACATCACATATCTAAACATCTAAACATTATTCTATTTCAATTTGTTTTTCCTTTATTTTATTTTATTTCATATCAAGTTTCAGTAAAATGTTTTTCTTTTTGTTTAATATTTTCTTTTTGAAATTTGATTTCTCTTTTCAATAATCAAACAAAAGCTTACCTGAAAAATTGGAAATTTCATTTTAAGGTAAACAAACTTGCTTCCCTAAAAAGAACATAATTAATAGAGATTTACCGTTCTCAGATATCTGATAAACGCAGACAAATATAAAAATCATTTTTTTCATTATTTTTAACTTTTTTCTTTTTTTTAGGCTTTCAAGCTTCCTCAAAAAGTTCGGCAACGATTGTGTCAAGTATTTGATAAAAATGGAGAATGGAAAACCCTCGCTCTTGGTCTCAGATTAGATAGGTAATGCTAGGGATATGATAATGGATGATAAAGTGTTGTACATCCCCAATGATGATATTTAGTCAATACTATAACAGTTTGAACCAAATAATCAAGATATATAAGTACCCAACACTTTTAAGCCAACACTAAAACTTTGGGTACAAACATAATTTTCTCTCATATTTCTAATAATAATTCTATAATAGGGGTTTTTATGCTCGAATAGGCACCTCGAGGAAAACTGTATTGTCTTTTGTTAACCTGATCCTGTATACTTAATAAACCACAGTTATATATTTATGTTTTAGGTTCCTTGAGTTTTATGGAACCCGACAGAGTCCAACAGATTGTATATTATCCTTGTGGGAGGCACAACAAATTGACCAAGTAAGATTTAATTATCATATAAAAGTAACAGGATGTGTGTAAATTAAGGGTGTTTTTAGTAAAGTTTTCTCCCTCTTCATACTCCCCACCCCTCTGCGAAAAAAAAAATAATTTTACATTATAAATTTACTAGCGGATGCAGCCCTAGCATATAGGGACTTTGTTCTCCAAGGGGTAAGATTGGGGGTTAGAGTATAGCCTAAAACAATCCCAAGGCTTCAATATAAAAATAGAATCGTCTAAAATTCCTAAAAGGGATAAAATTTATCAGTTTTATAGTTTTTGAAATCTTAAGTGTCAGACAAAAAAAACCTAGTACTTACTATAATAAAATATTTTTTTTATAAAAAAGATTAATAACTATTTTGTTTAGGCTGCTTTGACAGATTTGATGAACATTGTCCGTCTGATTGGCCGACAAGAGGTCGCCGCTTGCATCGAAACAGACGTCGGGTCTTGGGTTTAAATTAAAGTAGACACAAAGTTTTCTTTTAAAAATTTAAGTTTTCAATTTAATTTGTAAGCTTAATGCCAAATTGTTTGTTAATTTGTTTTAAAGTAAACAATATTTAATTAAATAATTCTATAAAATAAATTTATAAGAAAATGAAATCAAAAAGTTATTAAAAAAACTTTTTAAAAGTGCAAATCAAAAATGTAATATAGTTACAAAAATGTGAAATTAAAAGAAGGTTGTTTTTATGTGTAGATTTATTATTTTATATTAAATGTATTATGCTCTTTTAATATCCAATCCTAATATGTATATACTAAATTTTACAATATGTATTTAGTATAAAAAAGCTTTTATGCCTTACAACTATTTTAGCTGGATGCTGCATTATTATTTTCAATTACTGTGATAGAGTCCATGTTTAGAAACTAAAGGTTTTCTTATGAAATAGATTTGTTCTAAGTAAATCAATGTTATCATGTAATTTAGGTTTAAACCCTTTATTTAATGTTATTAAAATTGTATTTTATAAAATCTTGATTATTATTTTAGCTGTTTTGATTTTAATGAGATTAAAATAGAATTATACTATTTTTAAGAATTACTTGAATGTAAATTTCTATAATGCTTTTTTCTTGTAGAAATAAAAACAATGGAAAGACCAATTTTAAAAAGGTTGTTTTTGTAGTATAATTAATAATTGCTTCATTTGTAGAAATGTTTAATAAATCTATATTATTAATTGCTAAAACCTAATTCATTTTTTATGATAATAACTTGTGTAGAAATAAAATTGATATAAATGTACACTTTTTATTCTTATCATAAGCAGAGGATCTCTGTAACAAATTCTTATAATAAAGTAACAGGATCTGTGTGTCTGAAGGATCTCGCTATCCGCTAAACCGATATGGTTCTCCTTTACAACGTATATTAGGTCCTCTGAATTTTCATAACTAATTTAGGGAAGGCTATTACCACCCACCTAAAAGAAAAACAGACTCTAGATGAGTTTTAAGATATTTTTCATTTTAAGGAAAGCCAAAAAATACTATTAAAGAACGAAACAAAACAAAAGAAGTTTTGAGGATAAAATTGTAATTTGTGTAAGTAAGACTTAAGCAAGGCATTTGACAAATATTCTTATTGTAAGGAAAGAAATGACAAAACTGTGTTGATGTAAATAGTATTGTCCAGTTTGTTGGCTAAGGGCAACATCAAATTTTGCTGAATGTGTTACTTTTTACCATGCTTGTACCATCTTCTTGTTTGGAAATTAATTAAAAAAATAATGTGAGAGGTAGTTTTTCGGTTTACCTTAGGATAGGTAATGTTATATTGGGTACAGGGTAGCTCCACAAGGTTAGGTCATAAAAAGTATGGACTCTGCAGCTATAGGCATGAGAAAACAACTCATCACTTTAAATTGATAAAAAGGGGGCTGGGGGGAGTTCTGAGCTTGCTAGGTAATTTTATGTAAAGCACCATCTATATTTTCTCCAAAAGTTTCTACCTATTCCGAATGCTCCGAGAATTGCACCTGTATCTGGAATTTTTCTGTATCTTGAACAAAATTCCTAAAATTTGGAAAGTTAATCAATTGTTTCGCTGAATGGCGGGTCCCGATTCTGAAAATAATTTAAGAATTTTCCTTGACATTTTTTGCCACAAACTGTGATTGTTTATTTTATCTCTTCCTGTTTTCGGCCAGTCATTTTCTCCGTTACCCCTCCCCCTCATAATTTAATAATTCCAGTACAAAAACTAAAAAAAGGAATTGACTTGCGGGGGGAGGGGTTCGTCATTTTTGATGTATACCTTTGAGTGGAAAATGTTGAGCTATATAATTATATTGGTTTAGAGGTAATCCAGGATCTAATTTTTTTTGCAATATTTTTACTGCCTTTAGCCGATTTTTGATTTTAAGATTTTTTTTGCTATCTTCTATATCTTCTTCGCTAGCTTGCTTAATTTTGTCTTTTATAAGAAAAATAAAATGGAATTTTGAAACTAATTTAAAAAGTTTGTTAATAAGGATTAAAAACAATATACTTTGAAAGATTTTTCACTTTTTTAGAAGATTTTCTTTTATAAAGTTAAATTTTTAACCAACAAGTTTCCAAAATGTATGAACTTACCGCAGCCACACTGTAGCTAACATAAAATTTAAGAAATGAGATATTTGACGATAAATTGATGTACATCCCTAATAATAATTAAGATTTAATAAGAGTACCCTATATAAATAAACTAAAAATAAAGCATTGATAATATTTAACTTAAAGTGCAATGTCCCCTCCCTCCTTGATTTGAAACCATTTTGTTCTACGTTGATGGATTAAATGTCAACAGAAAAGAAACTAGTAGATATATCATTTTTATTGTCAACTACATATCTATCTATCTATTTATCTATCTATCTATTTATCTATCTATCTATTTATCTATCTATCTATTTATCTATCTATCTATTTATCTATCTATCTATTTATCTATCTATCTATTTATCTATCTATCTATTTATCTATCTATCTTTTCATATAACTATTTATGGTTTCAAATAGAATCTAAAATTTTTTATCGTTCTTTCGTTATTTATGTAAATTTATTTTCAAAAGAAAATGTTACTAAAATAAAATCGTTGTTATTGTCAAAATGTTAATAACTATTTTTGGGGGATGTAACAACCACCTTTCAAAGAGAAATCATTCTAAAATAAATGACCCCCCCTATAATTTGTTTTTAAAGGAGTGTCGACTTCCACCCCCCCCCCCTGGCGTAACAAGATCTGTGTCTGTCTGTATCCAAAGATCTCGCTAAGGTTCTCCTTTACAGTGTAGCTTACAGGTACTGGGAAAGTTTATAACTATTTTTTTTAAAAACTAAAATCGACACGCCCCGACCTCAAGTACCTCTAGAGGCATCTCGGGGCGTACTTGCTAATGTTTGGTAACATAAATGACATAAAGCAAAGGAAAACTTAATATACATATTTGTCCATTAGTAAGATTACTAAACATATTACATTACTAATTGATATTATATACTATAAACATGAATATGTATAATAAACAAACAGGGATCTTAGGGGATAAGACATAGATAATAATTTTTTATTAATCTTAAATAAAACAAAATTCCCATCTTGAGATTAAAATCATTGGTGGAAAAGTTTGAACACTACAAGTTTATACCAACTAATCAAGATTTAATAATGGTTTTGAGCCAACGAACTAGTTATTATTGGTTCTTGGCCCTTACGTTAAAGTGTGACAAATAGCAGCCAAAGCTTTTTATTTATAGCCTTTTAAATATGACATCATACTGGCCTACCATTAGTCAATTAAAATATTTTTTAAAGGCCCTACAAAGAGCTTCTTAGCAGCCTCACCCGTACGAGGTAATTGACGAGGTTATGATACCCCTATAATAGCCCTATGTCCACTCAATCCCTGATAAAGAAAATATTTTCCCATACTGCAAACTAATAATAATTATCAAGAACAGTTTTAAGATGTGTAAACCATTTCGAGTTGAATAATATTTCTTAGCGGCTCTGGCCCTAGCAACTAAGAGCTTTGTAATCCTTGTAATAAAGTAAAATGACCGTCTGTCTGTGTGTAAAGAAGGTCTTAGCTAACCACCGAACCGAAATGGTTCTCCTTTGCAGGGTAGCTTATCATAGGTCATGAAAAGGTTTTAAAATATTTTGGGGGAGGGTACCACCACCTTCTCAAGTGAAAGCGTCCATAGAAAAAAAATTCCACCAATCAAAGAAAGTTTCTTTTTAAAACTATTATTGAAAGTAGGGGTCGACCACCCCCCGCTCAAAGGCCTCAGATGACACTAGGGGCGTAGTTCCTAGTTGAAAGAATAGTATTAGTCAAAAAATAATAGTATAAAACAATATTTTCTTTGATTGATTGAGAACGGTCTATAATTCTTACTCTGATGTGATACTAATAATGAAAACATAAAGAATGAATAAACATAAATATATAAATGTGTTTGTGTGTGTGTGTGTGTGGTTGTGTGTGTATATTTTGTATGGTATAATCTGTCATAGTCAGGCCTAGTTATTTCTGAAAATTTAGGGAAAAATATATTTACATTGGCAAACTAAGATTTTATATGTAAAAATGACTTTATCGATACAATCACATAAAGTAGTAAAGTTTTTGTCTGATCTTAAAATATTAACAAAATACTAAACTGATTCAGTTCTCCAATTTAGGGGGGCTTTAAATAAATGACGGCAGGGTTCTAGCTATTCTTCTGCTATTCCCTACCTTTTTAAATACAAAGTACATATATGCTAGGCCGGTCGCAGCCACTAGTCATCTGCAATAAAGACTCGGCAGCTGTTCAAAAGACGCCTATTTACAGTATTTTAAGAATTAAAAACAAATGGATTAAAAAAATAAGAACTAACAGCTGCGTCCATAGCATCCAGGGGCTCTGTTTTCAAAGGGGAAGTAGTAGATTCCAGCTTAAGAATTTTATCTTCCTGCAATTCTTAAATTTATTAATGAGTTGTGTGATGTTCCTATTTTGACAACACACAACTCATTAATAAATTTAAGAATTGCAGGAAGATAAAATTCTTAAGCTGGAATCTTGGTTCTTTACCCTCGAAATTTGATGAATTTAAAGAATATATCAATTTTCTTCTACAAAACAACATTTTTTTTGACATAATTTGTATTCAAGAAATATTTTCAATTATTGATCAAGATCTATATAAACTTGAAAATTATAATTTTGTATTCTCATCTAGAAAAAAGGGGAAGGGAGGGGGAGTTGGAATCTATATTCATAAAAAACATAGATTTACTGTAATTGATGATTTATCATATTTTGAAGAAAATCTTTTTGAATCTTTAACATTGAAAGTTATTACTGAACAGAAAAAAAGCAATATAATTAGTTGTGTCTATCGTCCTAATTCTCCAATACAAGGCATGAGTTCTAATGATCAGATGGAATATTTCATTGATAAAATATCAAATTTACAAGCAGCAATGTCATCTTATAAAGGTGACTCTTACATCATGTCTGACTTGAATTTAGATCTCCTTAAATTTGAATCTCATTTAAAAACAAATGATTTTATAGAGAACACTTTATCTAATGGGTTTTTGCCTTTAATTACTAAACCAACTAGAGTTACACATGCTTCATGTACATTGATTGATAATATTTTATCTAATTCTTGCAATAATACATTGGAATCTGGCGTTATTCTGAACTCAATTTCCGATCATTTCCCTATTTTTCATGTTAGTTCTCAAACACAAAAAATAGAAAAGCCTAAAACATTTATCAGCAGGGATATAACAAGTGAAAAAATTAATCAATTTAATGCAATGTTAAACACGAACAACTGGGGTAATGTTCTTAATGAACTAAACCCACAAATTAGTTTTGAAAACTTTCATGAAGTATTTGATTGTGCTTTTAATTTACATTTTCCCATCAAAGAAGTTAAATTTAATAAAAATATTCATAAAATAGAGGGATTTATGACGGGAGGGCTTATGATTTAAGGACGAAAAAAACTTGAGCTGGGGACAATTTATTCAAAAAATAAAACACCAGAAAATAACATTGCATATATAACATATAGGGACATTTACAATAAGGCAATAAAAGATGCAAAGAAAATTTTTTACAGGGAACAACTTAATCAAAATAAAGAAAATCTAAGAAAAACCTGGCAAACTTTAAGACAAGTAATCTCAAAATCAAATGACAAGACATCGTGTATAGATGAAATAATTGTCAATGATACATCTTACAGTAATAATCATGATATTTCTAACAAATTTAATACTTATTTTACTTCAATTGCTGATGAAATTGCCAGCCAAATTAACCCTTCCCCACTTAATCCGTGCGACTTTATTCCTGATACAGACAGTGTATTTAAGCTAAGAGAAATAAATATTCATGTTCTTTTTAATTTAGTGAAAAAAATGGAAAATAAAAAGAGCTCTGACATGTTTGGATTATCAAATTGTTTATTAAAACAAATTATAAATAGTATTGCCGTACCTCTTGTTCACATTATTAACCAATCTATTAAAACAGGTCAAATTCCTTCACAATTAAAAATTGCTAAAGTTTTGCCAATTTTTAAATATAGTAACAGCTCTAAAATGGATAAATGTAACCCTGGCAATTATCGTCCAATAAGTTTGCTACCTATTTTTTCAAAATTGTTAGAAAAAATTGTATCTGAACAACTCACAAGATATCTTGAATTTAATCAAATTATCTATGAACATCAATATGGATTTCAAGCAAAAAAATCTACACTACATCCTATGATTCACCTTTTGAATTATCTAGGACAAGCAAAAAATGAAAATTTAATTACTATAGGGGTATTCTGTGATCTTGCTAAATGTTTTGATACAATTTCGCATACAATTTTATTAAAAAAACTTAAAAAAATTGGTATACATGGATTAGAATTAGAATGGTTTAAAAACTATTTAAGTAATAGAAATCAGTTTGTTTATACAAATGGCGAAAAAAGTGATTTATTAGGAATCAGCAAGGGTGTCCCACAGGGAAGTATTTTGGGTCCAATTTTGTTTCTAGTTTATATCAATGATATTAAAAATTGTACTAGCTTAATGACACTACTCTTTGCAGATGACAGTAATTTTTTGATATCAGGAAAAGATTTGAATGAGATAATTGAAATACTCAACATTGAACTTAAAAATATCTGTGATTGGTTTCGTTGCAATGAAATGTCTCTTAATCCAACTAAAACTAAATTTATGATCTTTAATAAAAGGGAGGATTCCATAACTTGGGAACAAATTAAAATTAAATTAGATTTTAATAACGAAAATGAGAATGATACAGATAAAATTAGATATTTGGGTTATATCAACCAACAGAGTGAAATTCCTGCAATTAAATTTTTGGGTGTGTTTATTGATTCTCAACTTAACTTTAAATACCATATTGAATATTTAAGGAAAAAAATATCTAGAAGTCTGTTTTTAATCAATAGAGTTAAGCATATATTATGTGAAAAATCCTTAGTAACACTATTCCACTCTTTTATAAATAGCCATTTATTGTATTGCTTGCCAGCATGGAGCTGTGGCTTAGAATCATCTATTAAGCCTTTAGTAGTTCTACAAAAAAAAGCTATTAGAATTATACACAAATCCGCTTATAACAGCCATACGCCACCTTTGTTTAAAAAAATTAATGTTTTGCCTATTAAGGAGCTATCTATTTATACAAAACTACTATTTTTTTATGATTTTATTCGCTGGAGGCTACCAAATTCTTTTGATGGTGTATGGATTAGAAATAATCTAAGAAATCAGAGACAATTAAGAAATTCTAGTGAGTTTTATATTCCAATAGCCAAATTTAAAAAAATTGAAAGGTTTCCATTATTTTCATTCCAAAGACTATGGAATAATTTTTGTCATGAAAAAGATCTTTTAAATGAGAATATTCCTAAAAAAACATTTGCATTAAATCTTAAAGATGAACTTTTTAAATCTATATGTAATATTGAAGAATGTAATGAATGTACTTAAAATATATTGATTTGCCTGGATTTATTAAAAACCTTGCATCATTAATTACAGAAATGGTTTTAAAATTTAAGAAAAACTAGCCTCAAAATTTGTTGTAACCCTTCTTTCCTTCTCTTTTTCCCCTGTCCATTTAATTTTACCTACATTTATTTTGACATTATTATTTCTTATTTTTCTTATTAACCTAATGCCAACCTAAAAAAGGCAATGCAAACATCTCGGATACGCATATTCCTACTTTTAGGGAAGCCTAATCAGTGCCACACATAACATCTAGTGTTAGTCATGCAATCTAAATTTATAAATATTATGAAAAATTGTAAAGTACACCTGGTACTAAGCAGTAGCTTGGTGTACTATTGTATGTACTGCTTCGTAAGACGGGGCGTAATCTGTCACTGAATAAATGTTTTTTATGTTTTTTATGTTGACAGCAAAATAGCCTAAACCTACCCAAAGACTTACAAGAATTAGATTATCTTTTTGACATAAAATGTTTTTTCTATATGCCTGAAGTATACACTTATACTTCTGATAGTTGTTTGTTGTTTTTATACCAAATATCTTATTCTTGGGTTATATTATATATTATATATATATATATATATATATATATATATATATATATATGTATATATTTATTCATAAACATATACAAACATATCTTTAGTTTTTATTCATACAACATTCCCAGATATGCACTTGATAATTGTTATTAAAAGCGAAGCTTTTCTATAATTAGGGTCGGTCCGTCCGTCCGTACGTCCGTCCGTACGTCCGTCCGTACGTCCGTCCGAGATAGATAGCTTTTATTCGTTAATTTAGGCATGTTAGAATTGTCCTATCGATTTCAAACTTTGCATGATGATTCCTGAAGTAGTTGGGTACGATTTAGAAAGCGTAGCAACTCTATAATCATTACCAGAATGTCCGTACGTCCATTTTAAACATGTTGATTTTTCTACTTTTTTAACAACAAATTTTCAAGTGTTCTAATTATCCGTTTGATTTTTGGTATATTGATTCGTGGGACAACAAAGAACAATATTATAAGCGAAGCAACTCTATAATCAAGTCCAAAAATGTAAGTATGTCCATAAACATTATCCTGCTTCAAGCAGTTTTTCAACAAATTTACTTACACTTTTGCTTCGGCTCTTATACTTTTAAATTATGATTATTCAGTTCAGATACTATACAAGTGTTAATGTCCGTTTGTTCTACCGTTTCAGTGCTTCGCTTTTATGGATGTTGTCATCCTTGTTTATATACAATTTTGTAATTTTTGTCATTCGTTGGTTTGAAATATTAGAATTAGTATTGAATCTTGATTGGTTGGTACAAACTAGTAGTGTCCAAATCATTTCCCTAATGCCCCCAGATGAAAATTGATTAGCAAAGAGCTGAATATATATAATAATTATTCTAAACTACATTGTTTATTATCAACAAGGTTGTTAATCTATCGGTCATTGTCTTATACCCTAAGATCTATGATAATATTGTAGTAATAAAGAGGTAAAAATATAAAAGATACAGTAATCTTTTCTGCTTATTATATAAACTACAGAAGGCATGATTTTGTTTATAATAATTTGGGGGTCCTACGACAAACGCAGGAGTCCCAAACGTCGGAGTGGACACTTAATCTAACCTAACCTATTTTAGACCATCTTATAGGTTTTTTAAATGCCTAACCCCTGCGGGGGGCTTGTTTGTTCATTCATATCTTAACCTAACCTAATATGTATATAAATACTTAATAAAATTAATATTTGAACACTCCTGCGTTTGTCACTCCGATGTTTGGGACTCCTGCTTTTGTCCTGGAACCCATTTGGGTTGTATATCAATCTATAGCTCATTGTCTTATTCCTTAAGATCCCTTGATAATTTGTTAATTCCTATTAGGGGAGTATATATTTTTATCATTGTCTTTTCATTTCATAAATACTATAAAACCAGTTTAATTACATCCAGTATTGAAGCAGTTTCTAATTATTTATGACATTAAATAAAGGAAAGTAAGGAAAGGAGAAGAGAGGACATAGGAAAATTAAGGGAAAAACCCACAGACAAGCAGACAGAATGACAGACAGATATCATAACTTATATTGTTGCTTCGTTATGAAAAATTCTAGAGTAGCTATTGTAATAACAGATCTATAGTATAGAAGTATATACAAATAACTACGTCTCCCCCATTTCCAATGAAATTTTTGTCTGCCAGCAATTTATTTCTGCTACTTGGCTGTCTTAATATATATTACCTACACCATTGGTGGATTTTCAAAGACCCAATTGAGAGTCGGCACAAGGTCATTGAGATAGGGAAATACAGTTATTTAACCCCTTCCCCCTCTAGTGTTTCACTCTACTATTGTTGTAAATAATAATAAGAATAAATATTTGAAGGATACTTTGCAAAGTTATGCAAATATCAACACTTTAAAGCTATTTCCTTGGGTTTTTTTTATGATATCACATAACAGTAGATAATAGTATCTAGTTGAAACTAATAAGGGGAGGAAGGAAGAAGACATTAAACTGTTTGTAATACTAGTACCTAATTTTTATAAACACGATCCCTTTATTTATTAGCATAGAAACTTTGGATACTTTTATTATATCTTAATTAGTTGGTACTAACTTTAAAACAAAACTTGACTTTACGGGGAAAATTTGTTCATCATAATTAGGAGTGTACATTGTAAATATATATATCAATTAATCGACAATTGTCTTGTCCCTTAAGAATAATGGCATAAAATAGCTTCATACAAAGCTTTTTGAACAAAACAAGGATGACAACATCTATAAAAGTGAAGCTCTGAAACTGTAGGACAAACGAACATTAACATATGTAGAGTGTCATAACTGAATAATCAGAATATAAATGTATAACAGTCGAAACAAAATTTTATGAGCCAAGGCATATCCCATACTCTCACCTATTAGTGTCACATGCAAGAAATAGCTGCAGCATGAACCTTTTCTGACAGAAAGCAGACACGCTATCATTTACACTAATTTCGTGGATTTAAATATACTGTGATAATATGGGGTTGAATAACCAAAGAACCAGGGCAAAGTTTGAAGCATCTGGACCAGACAATCAGCTGGATACAAAAACTATTTTTGCACAATAGACCTACAAAATTAAAACCATCCAAACAAGGACGAAAAATTCATAAGTTGCAAAATTAGCTAAATGCAGGATAAATTAAAAGGACCTACTTTCATTTTTAGGATCACTATTCTAAAAATCTTCATAAAAAGTTGTGAAAAAAGGTAAATAACAGCATATTTTGAATGGATGTACGGACTTTCTGGTAACGATTAAAGAGTTGCTACGATCCATAAATTTTAGTTAACTGTTGTAAGAACCATCCTGCAATTCTAACATGTTAAAATTAACAAAAAATCTAACCATTACGGACGGATATAAGAACTGACTGGCCGACCCTAATTACAGAAAAACTATATTTTGAAAAGCGAAGCTTTTTTCGTTAATTAGGCATGTTAGAATTGTCCTATCGATTTCAAACTTTGCATGGTGATTCCTGTAGAAGTTAGGTACGAGTTAGAAAGCGTAGCAACTCTATAATCATTACCAGAATGTCCGTACGTTCATTTTAAACATGTTGATTTTTTTTTACATTTTTAAGAACAAATTTGTATGTGACCTAATTATCCGATTGATCTGATTTTTGGTATACTGATTCCTGGGACAACAAAGTACAGTATTATAAGCGAAGCAACTTTATAATCAAGTCCTAAAAATGTAAGTATGTCCATAAACATTATCCTGTATCAAGCAGTTTTTCAATAAATTTACTTACAATTTTGCTTTGACTCTTTTACATTATTTAGTTTTGACATTGTACAAGCGTTAATGTCCGCTTGTCCTACCGTTTCAAAGGTTCGTTTGCATGGATGTTGTCATCCTTGTTAATAATAAATTTATGTAAATGCAAAATTTACTATTTTTTGATGAAATAAAACTGTATAATATTTTTCAGACAGATTATTTTTGCATTTTGTTTATTACAGTCTCATATTTGCAGAAAGGAAGCGGACAATTGGCTGTTTATTAGATTAGTCCCCAAAGTATTGTAGTAATGTTTTCTAATTGGTTGGCTTAACAACTTTGGAGACTTTTATAAACTTTGATTGGTTAGTTCTTTCAGTTAAGTGTCCAAACGTCTCAACCACTAATTGTAATCAAAAGAAGCGTCATTATTGAGGATATAATTGTACATTAATTTATAGGCCACTGTCTTATCCCTCTTTTCTCTGCATATTTGAATCTTTTTGTCTACATTTCATGCAATTTATATTTTACATAAATTTTAGCAGAAACAGAATTTTATTTATAAATAAAATAAATTTGTTAAAATACATTTGGAATCAGAAAGAGAGATGACATTTGAATTTAAAATATACTTGTATCCAATATTTTATAGACATTTTATTAATTATAAATTATGTTAATTAAAATTCCTTCATAACATCTTTAAAATATGCTTATTTGTATACTCAGGGAGGGAGGGGACAATTAAACTGACTAAGATTATTGGTAACCAATCCTTATAATAAAGGTGACAGGATGTCTGTTTGTTTGTCTGCACCGAAGGATCTCGCTAACCACTAAACCGATCGGGTTCTCATTTACAGGGTAGCTTCTCATAGGTCCCGGGAAGGTTTATAACTATTTTGGGGGAGGATACAAACACCCTCTCAAGAGAAATAAATAAAAATCCAAATTTTTAAAAATTTTCTCGCTTTTCGTAGAGACTTGAACGCAACATAGACATTAATTCTCAAATTAGATATTTTTAAAGTGTCACTAGAGGCCTCTAGGGACGTACCCGTTAGTATACATTAATTGGCTTAATAACGTTGGGTACAATTATTAAATCCTGATTTATGATACAAGCTTACTGTGTCCAAACTTTTCCCCCAATAATTTTGTTACCATAACTGGGGATGTATGTACAATGTGTATACATTGTACATGAACCTTTGTCTTATCACTTTAGATCTCTGGTAATAATGTAACAAATTATCTTAAACTATTTGGTTCATATAAAAGAGTAAATTTATACTTAGCTTTTTGTATATTTTAAATAAATATTTTATTAGAATGATAATAAATGGCGAACCTAATCAATTTTAAAGAATTTACTAACGTCATTGGTTATAAGAATAAAAATTTTATTATTAGCCAAAAAAATGCATATGTCCGGATAAATATGATGTCCTTTAAAGCATTACGGATAGACTGTCAGTCCCAGTTATGCAAAGAAAGATCTACACAAAAAAAAATCCGCCTCCTATTTTAAATTTAATTTCTGTACTAAAGAATAGAAGGACAGACTGACAAAGTTAGTGAAAGAGTAGTTTTATACTTTAAAAATATGAAGATACTAATTTTGTATATTAATATTTGACACCAAATTTGATGAATTTTGTTTGAGTTTCATAATCCTTAATAATCCACGTGTAAGCTTCTCTCAAACTTCACAAAATAAACAAAATATTATAATGTTTTTATCAAAATCATTTCTTTTACAGATTATTAGCAGAGAGAGTGCAGTGGGCTGATTATTACACTAGTCCCCAAAGTTTTAAAAAAACGTTTTCTTATTTGTTGGCTTAACACCTTTGGTGACTTTAGTAAAAGCTGAATGGTTGATTCATTAAGTTAAGTTTTCAAAACATTCCAACCAATAGTTTTAATCTACAGAAGGTATAATTTTGTGTATCATCATTAGAGATGTACATTAATTTATCGGTCATTGTCTTATCCCTTTAGAACCCTGTGATTTATTGTAATAAATCTATTTATGTGAAAGTAATGAATCTCTATAAATAAGTCCTAAAATCTTAATTATGACCTTATTAGGCAACTTATATCCAAGCAATTTTGTTCATAAATTTCTTTTTCTTTCAAATTTATTTAAATCTTGTTTGTTCAAATTTCTGATTTGTTGAGCTTCTCTTTAATGGATGTTGTTTTCATGATATTGTATTTGACTTTTATTTCTATTTTAATATGGTGCATTATTTGTCAAGTGTACCACTTTTCTGCACTACCTCTCCGATTTTGTTTCTGATTTTTTTCGGACAGGTATTTTGGGTATTACGCTAGATATCCAAAATACACTTTTTGTTGGACACCCTGTAAAATTAGAGTTTTGGCCAAAATAGCATTATGTGCGCTTTTTACATGAATAAACAATCATTTTGGTGTATAAAATGTATAGGTTGGATGTAAGATTGATGAAAAAATTAATTTTTAAAATTGTGAAAAAATGGGTGTTTTTAAAATTTTTGTTACCTACCTTTATAGATAGCTAGATATATAGACATCCAGGGACTCTGAAACTTTTTTTTGGCCATCCAGCATCCTTGAATCACCCAACGGACCAAAATATAGAGTATTAACAAAATCGGAGAGGTAGTGCAGAAAAGTGGTACACTTGACAAATAATGCACCATATACAACAAACTTTGGTTAAGAAGGAGATATTGACCAATATTAAAATTTTACAACTAAATCCAGGTAAATTCCAATATACATACAATAAATGTCCATAAATCACCTGAAACTTCCAACAAATTTTCAAACATTTTACCCAAAATTCTTTTGAATTTTGCAAATTTTGGTCAACATTTGGTGACAAACTCGGTGAATAGAATACACACATAGAAATTTACATTAGCACGGCCTAAAATTGTTAAAATTTTCCTTGGAAAATGTGTTGGCTGCTAATGAGGATTTGCGTCTTTATTAGTGCTCAAAACTACCTAAAAAAAGCGTATAGATGCATATAGTTGTATATCCTTATACTAAAGTGACAGGATGTTTGTTTGTCTGTGTATCTGTGTGTCTGTACCAAAGGATCTCACTAACCGCTGAACCGATCGGGTTCTCCTTAACAGGGTAGATTCTCATAGGTCCTGGGAAGGTTTATAACTATTTTGGGGGAGGGTACCACCACCCTCCCAAGATAAATCACAATAGAATCGAAAAATTTGAAATATTCCTGCCGCATAGTGTCGCTAGCGTATGAATGTCTCTATGTAGCGTAGTAACGCTGCGTAGAGACATGAATTTAACAGCTGATTGACCATAGACAAATTATTTCTCAAATTGGATATTTAAAATATAAAAAAAAATCATTTGAACGCCACTAGAAGCCTATAGGGGCGTAGCCGTTAGTCCTTATAATAAAGTAACAGGGATCTTTGTGTTTCTGTCTGCGTGTCTGTCTCGATGACCGCTGAACTGATATGGTTCTTGTTTCAAATAGGTACTTTAGCGGATGATACCAACACCCTCTCCAAAAGATTTGCCAGAAAATACAAAAAAAACCGACGGCGCCAGTGTATGCTTACTATACTTCCCTTCCAGGTGCCAAAAGTTTTCTTTTTAATGCTACAATTGAAAGTGGGAGTGACTTCCCTTTCCCCCTCCACCTCACGGGTCCCAAGAGACCTTTAGGGTAGTAATTGCTAGTTTTAAAATAGTAATAATGGGTTTTTGAAACAGGCTACAAAACAAATATAGTTGTGATGGATTTTGATTGATATTACAAAATAGTTGGAAAAAAATTCAATTTGAGATGGATTTATATTAAATTCATATTCAAACTAGCAATTGTCTATTGTTTTAACTTACTATCAAAAGAATATTCTTATCTAAATGGTCGGGAAGTGAGGGGAAAATTAGTCCAGTTCCCAAAGTTTAATAGATCTTTGATCTTTGATTCGTTGGCTTTCAAAACTTTTACATTTCTAATTGTTGGTAAAAACTAGCAGTATTCAAATTTTCCACCAAAATACTTTAACTAGAGAATTTACAAATTAGTTTTTCACTGTTGTATTGTACATCAATTTATCGTATATTGTCTTATCCCTTGAGACTCCTGACTAAAATTTTACTACACATAAAATTAGAAATAGTACACAATGTTTTTGACAGAAATTGTCTAAACTGCTAAGTTTATGTTTAGACATTTTAATAATATTAACAAGGATGACAACACCCATGAAAGATATTGATGCATATAGAAATAAAAACAGATTGAAAAACGAACAATACAATGACAGCGATTAAATAAATCTGAAGCACAATTGCTTAAATACAGGATCCTTCCTTATAAAATGTCACGTGTTACATCATAAAAATACGTCTAAAAAGGAGGGATAGGAGGAGGAGTGGGAAAGGCAACCACTTAAAAAGAGATGTATAATAGACCTATTTTTATGACGTCACACGAGACACTGACCAGAGCTTCTAACTGCACACTTTTTTTAAAGATTGATTATACGAATGCTTCACTTATAATCGTCTTATGAATCATTATTCAAAAAAAAGATACTAGGATAAAAGTAAATGTTTAAATATCTCTATTATAAACATGTTTCTACCACGCTTCCAATATGTATCTTAAAGTTATAAATTTGAAATCTATAAAATATTCTAACAATAAACAAATAAAACTATCCATAAAGAACTTGCAGACGAACCCAAAATGTAAAAGGCTTTAATATCCCAAAGTTATTTTCATGCATGTAGAATCTAGATAGTAGAGGAAATAAAAAAAATACAAAAAAATTATGTGTGTGTGGGGCTAAGAATTAATTTGTATACCATTATGTCTAGGCCATTAGCCTTGTCAATTAATCTTCATCTTAGTACTATACAACTCACTATACAGCCAGGGATAGCAAGGGATATCTACATATTCTAACTATACAGCCAGGGATAGCAAGGGATATCTACATATTCTAACTATACAGCCAGGGATAGCAAGGGATATATACATATTCTAACTATACAGCTAGGGATAGCAAGGGATATATACATATTCTAACTATACAGCCAGGGATAGCAAGGGATATCTACATATTCTAACCATACAGCCAGGGATACCAAGGAATATCTACATCTTCTAACTATACAGCCAGGGATATCAAGGAATATCTACATATTCTAACTATACAGCCAGGGATATCAAGGGATATCTACATATTCTAACTATACAGCCAGGGATACCAAGGAATATCTACATATTCTAACTATACAGCCAGGGATAGCAAGGGATATCTACATATTCTAACTAAACAGCCAGGGATACCAAGGAATATCTACATATTCTAACTATACAGCCAGAGATAGCAAGGAATATCTACATATTCTAACTATACAGCCAGGGATATCAAGGGATATCTACATATTCTAACTATACAGCCAGGGATACCAAGGAATATCTACATATTCTAACTATACAGCCAGGGATAGCAAGGGATATCTACATATTCTAACTAAACAGCCAGGGATACCAAGGAATATCTACATATTCTAACTATACAGCCAGGGATAGCAAGGGATATCTACATATTCTAACTAAACAGCCAGGGATACCAAGGAATATCTACATATTCTAACTATACAGCCAGGGATACCAAGGAATATCTACATATTCTAACTATACAGCCAGGGATACCAAGGAATATCTACATATTCTAACTATACAGCCAGGGATAGCACGGGATATCTACATATTCTAACTATACAGCCAGGGATAGCAAGGGATATCTACATATTCTAACTATACAGCCAGGGATACCAAGGAATATCTACATATTCTAACTATACAGCCAGGGATAGCAAGGGATATCTACATATTCTAACTATACAGCCAGGGATACCAAGGAATATCTACATATTCTAACTATACAGCAAAGGATAGCAAGGGATATCTACATATTCTAACTATACAGCCAGGGATACCAAGGAATATCTACATATTCTAACTATACAGCCAGGGATAGCAAGGGATATCTACATATTCTAACTATACAGCCAGGG
Source organism: Acartia tonsa (assembly GCF_053477335.1). NCBI lineage: Eukaryota > Metazoa > Arthropoda > Copepoda > Calanoida > Acartiidae > Acartia > Acartia tonsa. The sequence goes on from NC_137267.1 coordinate 16,135,005, forward strand.
ATAGCAAGGGATATCTACATATTCTAACTATACAGCCAGGGATAGCAAGGGATATCTACATATTCTAACTATACAGCCAGGGATACCAAGGAATATCTACATATTCTAACTATACAGCCAGGGATAGCAAGGGATATCTACATATTCTAATTATACAGCCAGGGATACCAAGGAATATCTACATATTCTAACTATACAGCCAGGGATATCAAGGAATATCTACATATTCTAACTATACAGCCAGGGATGGCAAGGGATATCTACATATTCTAACTATACAGACAGGGATAGCAAGGGATATCTACATATTCTAACTATACAGCCAGGGATAGCAAGGGATATCTACATATTCTAACTATACAGCCAGGGATATCAAGGAATATCTACATATTCTAACTATACAGCCAGGGATAGCAAAGGACATCTACATATTCTAACTATACAGCCAGGGATAGCAAAGGATATCTACATATTCTAACTATTCAGCCAAGGATATCAAGGGATATCTACATCTTCCAACTATACAACAAAGGATAGCAAGGGATATCTACATATTCTAACTATACAGCCAGGGATAGCAAGGGATATCTTCATATTCTAACTATACAGCCAGGGATACCAAGGAATATCTACATATTCTACCTATATAGCCAGGGATAGCAAGGGATATCTACATATTCTAACTATACAGCCAGAGAAAGCAAGGGATATCTACATATTCTAACTATACAGCAAAGGATAGCAAGGGATATCTACATATTCTAACTATACAGCCAGGGATAGCAAGGGATATCTACATATTCTAACTATACAGCCAGGGATAGCAAGGGATATCTACATATTCTAACTATACAGCCAGAGATAGCAAGGGATATCTACATATTCTAACTATATAACTCACTATATATAAAGCCATGGATATATCATAATACTCAGATTATAGTGATTTTTAGTTTAAAATATCCTTTATCCTAGAGTAGTCTACACCAAACAAAAAGATATGTTCAGTAGCGAAGCTTTTCTATGTTACTTATGTAAGTCACTAATTAGGAGCTTTATGCATGTTAAAATTACCCTATTGAGTTTAAATTTGCATGAGGATTCCTGTAATACTAAGATGCAAATATGAATAGTAGAATTATTTTCATCCTTACCAGAAAATCTGTATTTACATGTTGAATAAACTTTTTTGGTTATTTTTATGTCAGGAGGTGGTAGAAAAACAGCGTATAACCAACTTCACCTTTATCTTTTAAAATAAGAATAGCCTATCAGAGGTTCTAACGAAGAAAAATCAATCAGTTCAATTAAGAACTAGAAGCTAAAAAACCTTACTCTTTAATTTAACTTATTTTTAAAAAGGCTTCACTCTAATGAATTCCTACATCCTTATTCGAAGACCAATATAGGTCGTATATAGAAAAATGTTTTTCTTCCATTTCTAAAATATTGCTTAGTAAGAGAAAAAAATCTTCCAAAACAATTTTAAAAATCTGTTATATTCTAACTTGAAGATTATGAAGGACTGGCTTTTTTTATTGTGTGGTATTTGTGTACTTTAGACGTTAGTAAAAAATTTAGGATATAAGTGCATTGTATTTTTTTTACGGTTCTACTACAACGATTATCATAATCATTATCAACAATAAATATTAACTATTCTTAAGATTTATTTAAAGTGAAATATTTTTATTATCTATATTCTATTTCATTAGTTTTATTAATTTTTTTGGTATTAAATTATTTTATAGTAAATATTGATACTCTAATGATATATTGCATAGTCCTATAAATATATGTTAATGCAGAGAGTGGGGGGAAAATGAGTAGTTTATTACACTAGTCTCCAAAGTTTTATGATAACGTTTTCTTATTCGTTGGCTTAGCAACTTTTAAGATTTTAGTGAATTTTGATTGTTTGGTTAATTAGATTTAGTGTTCAAACGTTTCAGCCACTAATCTTAATCTACAGAATGGGTAATTTTGTGTTTCATATATGGGTATGTACATCAATTAATCGTCCCTTTATATCCCTGATATTAATATATTATACATTATAAAGACAAAAGAGTAATAAGATTAATATACACATAATTATGATTAATCGTCTTAGCTAAGATTTTTAAAAAGAATAATTTAGATTATACAAATATGTTAGTACATATTCTAAGGATAATTACGTCTAATACACACATACATATTCTTATTATTATTTATTTTATATAATTAATCATAATTTATGTCACAAATACTTTAGTAAAAATGCTGTTGTTTTTTTTGTTTAGTTTTGTCATATTTTTAGCATCTACTCTTTAACTAACTTTGCTCGTTTATCCATCTTTGAATATTTTCTATTAAAGCTTCTGCAAGATATACATATAACTTTCACTCAGAGCTACTATTTTTATACCCCTACCCTCGTTAATATTTAAAAAAAACTCTAGCAACTACGGGGTATCATCATTAAGGAGCTTTTCTAATATTTACATAGCCTAAGCATAAAAAATGTTTTTTTTTCTTCAATATGTTCGTTCATGTTCCATGCATGCCATATATAAGGGAACCCAATTAAACTTAACATGGATGTTTTCATTCTTGTTTAGAATTAACACATGTAAATTAGAATGTTTTACAGTTGTTGTCATACATGTAAAACTCATGTAAGTAAAATATAAGATATGTGGAGATATTAAATTGTATAAATTATGAGAGAAGGGGCTGAAAATTTATTCAAAATTTATGTAAATTCTACTGTTGAAGTTACCAACCAACATGTTACATATGCTTAGATATACTCTTTCTTCATATCATTATTGCTAGTAGCAAAGCTACTCTTCAATTAGGGTCTGTATAAATGACATTAAACCATCTAAAAACTTTAATAGACTAAAATCTATAACAAGATTCCTAATTTATCAAACTGCATTCTGTCAAAATAAAATCTTTTTAAATCTTATTGTAGGTAAGGTAAGGTAAGTTAAAAGAGACCCGCATAGCTAGGAAAAATCTTTGAACAGTTAGGTAATTTCAGGCTTCGTGGTGTAAAAGATTCCCACAGGAGCTAATAGACACAATACAATCTGTCCCGATTTTGTATTACTTTTGCGGAACATGATTGCAGTTACGTCATATTGTTCTTTACCGAAAAGGGAAGGGGGGAAGAAAATCTCTTCAAAAGAGATGGGGAAAACCCCCTTTTCTCCCATCTCTTTTTTCTTCCCCCCTTCCCTTTTTTTTCTTTCCCCCTTCCCTTTTTCGGGAAAGAAAAATATGACGTAACTGCAATCATGTTCCGCAAAAAGTAATACAAAATCGGGACAGATTGTATTGTGTCGAGCTAATATTTTTTTTTAATTTAAGATATTTTTCTCCTTTGAATAAGGATATATTTATTTATATGTTCATATAATTCTATAGGTTTTTTTAAAATACACATATTTATATCCCTGCTACTATTAGACAGTTTTGTCCTCATCTGGCATCTTAATCAATAAGACAATCTCGCGGCATTTACCTGAATGTATCTGTCTCGAGTCTATACAAAACTGACTGAGTCATACTTGTACCTACTACTGTTATATACGTCCTGTACTTGACTATCATATAGGGAAGAGTGAATTCTTGGCCGGTAAACAGGCGTGTCTACCATAACCTCGCATAGTTAGGACTTATACACAAAGGTTTTTCAATCAAAGGGTTAGTTGTCTGTTAGGTATTACCTAATATCCTTGGGTGATATAGCCACCACAGTTGAGTTCTAAAGAACAGCAATATATTTTTGATATTATAATCACATACTATTTTTTTGCGAATAGTACCTTTTGTAACATCGCTTTTATGGGTTATGTTAGATTAGGTTAGGTTATATTGGGTTAGGTGATTGCCCCACAGGGTTAGGTAATTGGCCCCGCAGCGTTAGAGCCCCCCGCAGGGTTAGAGCTCCCCGCAGGGGCTAGAAATAGGAGAAAAGCTACTGTGAAAAATACGAAGAATCACCCCATAAGGTGCGATGTTACGAAAGGGAATATACCCTTTTTTATTTTTGACGAAAATGCAAAGATCCTAAACAAAAGATTCAAACTTTTTGTTGTCTCAAATGTCATTTAAAGCAGTTTTAAAACTGTCATTTACAGAATATTAGATTGTCTAGCCATCCGTTCTTTTATTCGGAATAAACAAAAATAATAATTTTCTTTTGTAGAAACAATAGAAAATAAAACTTTTTTAAAGGCAGGAGTGGTAAAGTGTATATTACAATGATTAGGATTGTTTTAAAACAATCACAAAAAATAAAGAGCTGATTTGCTTGGCCGAAATGTTAAAAATAAGGATCAATAATTTTAACACAAATTTACCTAAATTGATAGAAGCTGCGATACTTTGGAAAAGAGCAAAAATATGAAAAACAGAAAGCTAAGCCAAAGTTTAAACGAATTCACAAAAAATGGTAAACTTTTGCATCATGGTAAAAAGACAGCAAAGTCAAGTGCTGCACACGATTGTTTTCTTACAATCCATTTAAAGGATATGTTGTTTCTTGTTATTCATGTTACATAGTAAATACTTTTTTAAAAAGCAATTGGGGCTTAAGTGTCAAGTATTTCAGGTATTTTAAATTTTTAATTTAGATAAATGAGTTGAATTATTGTTGTTCTCCACAGCAGGTATATTAATTTTTTGTTTATTTTTTTAAAGATTAATCTCATCGCTGTTTATCATTTATTCTAATAAGATCATGTACAAGAAATAACATCAAATAAAGCAATGTCAAAAAGTACATTTAGAGTTTAGAAAAAAAAACATATGAAGGGCCTAATAATAACACATCAAATAAATGATTACATTACAATCTTAACCAATGAAGCATTGCTACAAATGTAGCTATGGGATTCAGCACCAAGTCAATAAAAAGAGATACAAGAAAGACCAACCCAAGTTCCAAAAGAGCTACCAACATCAACAACAAAATTGAACCAGTCATAGGCAGGATGATCACTGTAAACCTTGACCACTGGTGTAAATGTTATTCTTGCTGTAGATGAACCTTTCTTGTACAGTTGGACTTGATCTCTAAGAGATACTTTTATTTTTTGTTGGACACAAGGTTTTTGACATTTCTCCTCTGCTATAGTTTGACCAAATGTAAAGTAAGGTTCTGCGTATTTGTAAAAAAAGTACTCTTCAAGTTCATTTTCTATACGGGCATTTGTACAATGATTTTTAGCTGACAGAAAAGGTGGTACACAATTAAAGAGATCCATAAGGTCATCATGTACAAATTTATCAACACAGGCTTCATATGAGTAATTGGGGTCTGATTGACATTTAGATTTGTCAGATAAAACATGCATTTCAAATTGAAATAGGCTAGGTAGCATTAGATTTTAAAAAATAGAAAAATTTTGTGGTCAGTCCGTATTTGGACTCAAATATCAATATATCTAATGGGTTTAAATATTAAATTTTTCGTTCACAAAGGAAGTATTAATTAACACCTAAATTTATAATTTTGTTCAGAGAGGAAGGGTTTATATTTTCAATATTAATATTGGAATAAAAATATTCATTTTTGTGGTCAGTAAAGGCAATAAAATAATAAACAAATTAATGAATTTCTTGGGTTGGCCAGTTTTCGTTACGTGGGGGGAAGGGGGAAATTTTACAACCTCACAGATTTTTTATGACCTCTAGGTAAAACACCAAATTAATAAATATTTTGAATAATAATCACGAAATCTGAACATCAATACATGCCAATACATAGTTGAATTACTTTTATCATTTTTACCTTTTTTAATCTAAAACTCTCACTGTTAGATGTATGTAATAATAGATCATTGGGTATATACATCAACTTATCTTCGTTTGTCTTATCAAAGAAATCTTTAATACGATGCGATAATTATTAATACATCAATTTATCGTGCATTGTCTTATCTCTTGAATAAAAGTTTTAAAACAAGAATTACAACATCCATAAAAGCGAAGCGAAGTTTATATACAATTGAGTCCATACATACTAACATATTACTGACAACAACATCCATACATATTAAAATATTTTATGAATTTTAGTTTAGTCATTTTTAGGGTCTTTATAAAGCTAAATCTCTGAGTACCCATTAGACTGATTGAGTTCTGCCTTTATAAAATAATAACACTGGTTTTTGCCTATTTTATTAGTGTTGGGGTTCTTTGATTTTAGACTTGATTTGAAATGTTATAGTATAAATGAGTGTGCATTCACCTCTGTATATAATCACGTTCACTTGCTGTTTTATATTCGCAAAAAGACACAATAGCAAATTGATTCAAGACATGCTGTTTTTTCAATTTTAAGAAATTTGTAGTTTATACTAATTGGATTTATTATTACTTAGATCTTACGCAAGATTATCCTGTACTCTAATGAAGTGAAACTTGTAGCTGTCTAATATAACGATGCCCCTATCTAGCCCCTTTAACCTGTCCAATCCCCTTCTACTAGGTAAACGATGTCAATGATGTCCATTAAAGCAACCTAAATTAACTACTATTTTCCTCCTGCCATAATATGCACGTAAAAATGTAAATGAAATGTGGAAGGGAATGGTCACCAAGTACATGATAGTAATTAAAGTTTATCCATATCGGACCATGTATTTACCATGTAGGATAGAGAGAAATCAGGGAGGAAGGGGACATTGGACTGTAAATTATAACAGTACCCAGTGCTTTAAATCACGTTCTTTTATTTTTTTTTAATTGATGAAGGTTAATTTTGTTTATCTTGATTGGAGAGTGTTCATCATTTTTTTAACCATTGTCTGATCCTTTAGGACCCATGGTTAGGATAAAAAATAAAGAAAAAAATTGCTACATGTCTAAATTGCTATAGCTGTTCTCCGCCCACTTTTTACAACTCCACCCCCCCTCCCCGATTTACTGACCACTTTGATTTTATTATTTACTTTACTTTAACTGAAAACTAATTCAGGTATCTAAAGGGATAAGACAATGGGCGATAAATTTATGTACACCCTCAATGATGACACACAAAATTACCCTTTCTGTAGAACACAATTAGTGCTTGAAACGTTCGGACACACAACTTTATAAACCAACCATTCAAAATTAACTAATGTCCCCAAGGTTCTAAGGCCAATGATTAAGAAAACGTTATTATAAAACTTTAGGGGATAGAGTAATAAACAGCTCATTGTACCCTCTATCTATGAATCTAACCACTCCCTTTCCTGTGCTACACATATGAATTAGTAAAAGAGTATTAGTTAACTCGCCCCTAGTCACTATTTTACCAATAGTTTTATCTATTTATTATTAAACTAGTTCCCAAAGTCTTAAAATAATGTTTTCCTATTTGTTTGCTTAACAACCTTGGGGACTTTTATTCCATTTTGATTAGTTGATTCATTTAATTGAGTGTCCAAACATTTGTACTACCAATTGTAATCTACAGAAGTGGTAATTTTGTGTATCATGATTGGGGATGTAAATACCGATAAACAGACAGACACACGTCCTATTATATTTTTACAGGGATTGTATCATATTTAAAGTTATGTTTTTTAGAAATATCCCTTTTCACTCTAAAAAGTTATCATTGTAAACACAAAATGTATCATCTATCTGAATGTAAATGGCTATTATCCTAATGTAGTGATTAGTGTTTTATGGAAGTAATCATTATTAAGACAAAATTTAATGTGTCTGTTATGCTGAAACTCATATCAACAAAGCTGCCTGATAATTTTGAAAGAAAAAAATATTTTTTTTCAGATAAAACATTCCTCTCAGTTCCAAAGTTGATTAATCACATAAGTCTAGGAGTCTAAAAAAGGGGGGACGGGGCCACTGGGTAAGGAGACTTGAAAAATTACTGTCTGTAATACGATGGAAATTCTATATGGCTTTAGCTTGGACAATATACTCCCCCCCTCCCCTATTTAAGAAGGGTTGACCGATATGAAATTCTATATGGCTTTATCTTTGACAATATACTCCCCCCTTTCCCTATTTGAGAAAGGTTGACCGATATATGAACCCCCCCCCTCCCAAGAATAACAACACTAGACATATGGAAATTAGGAAATAATAAATAAATTCCCCTCCCCTCTTTAATAAACGAAGCTTTTCTATAATTTGTGTTGGTTATAGACGTCAGTCTGTCCATCATAAATATGTTAGTATTGTATAGAATTTATAGAATTAGAAAGCATAGCAATACTTACTTATAATTTGATTATACTTATACATTTATGTTAATGTTTCGCTTTAACGGATATTGTCATCCTTGTTGATATAAACCTACCTCACCCACCCCACCCCCCCAAAAAAACCGGGAAAAAGTAAGATATAGAAATGTATAATAAGAAGTATAGTAGTACATAGTATGTAAGTGGAATTAATTTTAGAAAAAAATAACATATCATTCATCATATTATTTAAGCTACAGCAAAAAAAAACTTATAACGAAAAAATTTAATAAATATGGAATTTTGAATTTTAATATTAATTAATTTTAGTAGGTAACAAGGATAACAAAATCCATATTAGCGAATTATTATTTAAATAAAACTTAATTAAGCAAGGATGACAACAAAACTTCATTTTTAATTCTATTAGACCTTAATGATAGAGTAAAGAAACTTCGTGAATAAAGAAAGATAAGAATTTATATAATTAAAAATGCGGACATTTTAAAAATTGAAATTTTGCGGCTTGTGTTAATGGTAGAAAAATCTATAAATTTTTCCAAATATTTAAGTGAACTACATATACCGGCCCAATGATGATATACATCATCCGCCTTCCCCCCCCCCCCCACGCTCTCAAAAAAACATTTTAACCAAAGTACAGGAAATGAGGTTAAAAATTGAGCACGTACATACATTTATAGGATTAGGATTAGGGGGGGGGGGGGTTATTCATTATTCCATTTATTAATAAAAGTTTTGAGGGAGGGCCATAAATAACCCAATACTAATACTTAAATAACAAGGATGACAACATCCATAAAAGCGAAGCATTGAAACTGTAGGACAAACGAACATTAACACTTGTATAGTGTCAGAACTGAATAATCACAATATACAAGTTGAAGCAAAAGTGTAAATTTGTTGAAAAACTGCTTGATACAGGATAATGTTTTGGACATACTTACATTTTTAGAAGTTGATTATAGAGTTGCTTTGCTTGAAACATTATACTTTGTTGTCCGAAGAATTGAAGTTTGAAATCGATAGGACAATTCTAACATGCCTAAATTAACTAAAAAAGCTATCTGTTTGTGACGGACGGAGGTACGGACGGACCGACTCTAATTATAGAAAAACTTCGCTTTTTAAAAGTTCTCATAGGTAGACATTATATATCATACATCAGGGGAAGGGGGGAGGGGCTATATACTGTTTAAACGTTTGTCTAAACGAAGCTTTTCTATAATTTGTCCGTCTGTGCTCCATTAATTCATGCATGCTAGTATTATTTAGATTTAGAAAGAGTAGCAACTATGTAATACTTTTTGTTTATACATATACATTTATGTTAATGTTTGATTGTACTACCATTTCGCTTTTATGGATGTTGTCATCCTTTCATATTATGGAAGTAACTTTGGATACTAATGTAATTAACAGCTCAATTTCTTCTCCCTCCCTATGTATTACAGACAGTTTTCCGCGGATATTTAAATAGATAGTAATTTAGATAATTACTAGCGGTTTCGTTGACTTTAATTAACTAGTTATTTATCGCATCATATTATAGACATTTTTCCGTGGATTTTAAATTTGAAACAAAAAAATTATAACAGGAAAAAGGTTAAATTAAAACTAAATAGAATTATATTAAGATATGCCTAGATGTTAAAAACTAATAGTGTGCTAAAAGGGGGGATGGAGTTTCACTTTTATGTAATATTCTAATATTGCATTTTATTACAGACAGTTTTCCGCAGATATTAAGAAATAAAGTACCCAAATTTGAATAATTATAATGATACCCAAACTTGTATAAAACTTGAATAATATATATCTTGGAGAGATTTGGTGTTTTTAAATGGTAAATAGATACTCAGATTTTTATTGCTCTGATTAGCATTTAATTATTTTTAATAAACTTGTAAAATCATAAAGTTCATGAGAAGTTTGGAGATTAGTAATAAAGGGTTAGAAATTAAAAAAAAAGGGATGTCTAGGGCAATAAAATCCTGACCTGATTTTTTAATATTTTTATTCGGCCAAAATATTAAAATTTCCAGTCAATTTCACACGTCCCTAAATATCAATATTTTAATGGTAATTAACACCTTCATATTATTTTTTATTAAATTTCTACCCAGCATATGCCTGATTTCAATATCAACAAAGAATGTATACACCATAGGTACAGTAGTTGATTCTAATCTTATCCTGTCTCCAATCTGTGATGCCATATCAACACTGAAATAAGTTTTGGTCTTGCTATCAGTCAGCAGAATCATAAACCCAATCTGATACTTTAATGTATCTATAATAGAAGTTTCTGTGACATTAATATCATCATCAAGCATTAACCAAACTTTGGGAATATAACTTTCTTTACTGGTAATACAATGTAACCAATGATTTTTCCAAAATCTAAATCAGTGACATTATCGACAAGTTGCTGAAAGGTAATATTCTTATGAGCTCCCCAAGATCTGATAGGTTCATCATCTAAAGCTCCACCAATCATTGTAAATTCATCTTTATATCCAAATTCTTTAAGTCTATCAGTGTTGTATTGGTCCAATGGGCAGATGTAAACTAATGGGGCTCGAACATTTATAGAGTTTACACTTTCGCTGACAATCATCAATGGAGGATTCATTAAAGATTTAAATGCTTTAGTAACTTGATAACAAAGCATTACAATTGATAGAATAAGCATGAATAATCTAAAAAGTTTCTTACAACCCATAATGACAATTGAAGCTCAACTAAATCCTTTTAGCAGCTATAATCATGAAATTAATGCGTTTAAATCCAAAACTTAAGTATAAACTTTATCAAACTTAAGTAGATAGTAACATAATGAAAATTATGCATTTTTTAATCACAAGGTACAACACCTTAATTAACCTTTATGTCAATTAAGACTACAAGTATTGCATATCAAACTTGAGTGCACATTTTATGACAATTAATATGCAATTTTTGAACATGAAAACGTTGTTATTATTTAATTTTTTTCTCACTAATTTTATAAAGTTCAAACTAAATTATTCTAAAGAATTACTTTCTATATATAAGAAATTCCAGAAACCTTTTAGATAAAATAAAATACTAAGGAAATTGATCGTTTAACAAACAAATTTATGACAAAGTTTATGAATCAATTTAAAGTCTAAATGCTGAAGTAGGGGGAAAGTTAGAATGCCTAATTTAGGGGGTTAACTCCTGTAGTAAATTTTGATCCTACTGTAAAAACAAATAACCAACATTCCGGTTTTAAATTTATTTAAACAATTTTGTCGTAGCTTTGTCAGTCATTGGTCTAAAGGGATAAGACAATTGTCGATAAATTGATATACATCCGAAATGATGATACACAAAACTACCCCAGCTGCAGATTGAAATTTTAATCATTTTAATCACCATTAGCAATGAACATAAATGTATTGCCAATTGTCTTATCCCTTGATATTCTTGATTACCCTTAACAAATTTTGAGAACTATCCCCCTTTTATTCCCTTTTGTTTGCAAGTGACTGAGTTTCAAACAAATTAAATCACCAGCGAAACAAAAAGCATCTTCAGACTTTTTTTTCAATTATGAAACTGAAGAATACTTGTTCATGTGTTTAGGGTAGGACAATGGCCTATAAATTGATGTACATCCCCAATTTTAATACACGAAATTACCCCTTCTGTAGATTATGATTTGTGGTTGAAACGTTTGGGCAGTCATTTTAATAAACCAACCAATCAAAATTCATTAAAAGTTTCTATAGTTGTTAAGCAAACGAATAAGAAAACGTTAATATAAAACTTTGGGGACTAGTGTATCAAACAGCCCATAGTCCTCTCTCTCTCTCTATGGTAAAGCTATCTTTAGTAGCGGAGTCACACTATAACTTACAATGTTTGTACAGGTTTCAGTCCATAACAATATAGGAAAATGTAATTATATTTAAGATTTTTTGTGAGTTGATTTCCCTTAACATTGAGTATCAGTCAGTTGGTATGTCAAAGTGTCAGTCATGCTCTGAAAAATTTTGAACGTATAAAGAGAAATTAATATTTACTCGGATGTTATCAGAGATAGAAGGCTAAGTTTTCCTGTTCAAGATTGATGCTAAATGTTAATAAGTAAGTATATTATGTTTTATTTATCAAATATTCCATATAATTTATGAAAAATGTCATAACACATAAATTATTTTTCCAAAACAAGAGTGACAACATCAACAAAACCGGAGAACTAAAGATATTTTATACAAAATAAAAATTTGTGTATGAATGTAGTAAAAACATTAATTGATAATAAGTAATAAAACCCTGCTTTAAAGTTATTTTAAGTCTAATTAATAAACAATTCAACTTATTACATTTCTTATGTTTGAATGTTGGCTACTAATACTCATGTTCGGTAATTAATTATATAAACACTTTGATTCAGTGGGAGTGCAATACGCATTTCTAAATATTGAACATACTTAAAAAGTAAAACAACATTTTCTGAAATTTGGTAAATTTATTCGCACAATTTTTTTAACCTTCCCTTAAAGTTAAGATGGGTGTAACTTTTTTAACCCACTTGGCTGTTTAAGGAGGTTGTATCAGAAGGGTGTAGACCCTTGTCAAGAGGGTAGTATAGGGGTGTAGGAGGGTGGACTTTGACGGGTATGTATACAACCCCCTAAATTTGTCAGGAGGGTGGGATCACCCCCCGTCTGCACGCCTCTGCTTTGATCATAATATCTTTTCTAACTTTTTATATCCAGGGAGGGAGAGGACATTGGGCTGTTTATTACAGTAGTCCAATGTATTATAACAACAATTTCTTATTCGTTGACTTAATAACCTTGGGGACTTAGTTGAGTGTTCAAACGTTTCGACCTCTAATTGTAATCTACAGAAGAATGGTTTTGTGTATCATCATTTGGGATATTCATCAATTTTTCGCCTATTGTCTTATTCCGTTAGATCCCTGGTATATCCCCATAAAAGCCCAGAGTGCACATAAATCTAGCCAAGTAAATTCTTTGCTTTTTATCTTCATAAATCTTTTGTAAAAATCAATTGACTTGCTATATATGTGTAAAATGTATAATATATTGTACAGCTTAGTATATATTTTATTTCATTCCTTAATATTCATTTATGATTTATGATGCCAGCTTCTTTACAATTAGGGTATGTACGTCCGTAGGTTCTCACAACTAGTAAAGAATGTGTCCTAACTTTTTGATTTAAAAAAAAAATAGTTAGTCTGTGTTTTAGTAAGTAGTAGATGTAAAATGATCCATAGAATCTAGATATACAATCGTTTTTTTGTAGACCTCTTATTTTTCAAGTAAAGAGTTTTTTTTTAAATAAAGTCTGTATTAAGGTACTAAAACGCACAAAGAAAGAACGAATTGCCATTATAAACAAAAATAGTAAGAGCTCGTCACGAATGGAATAAAATCAGAAAAGCTAGGACACGTTCTTTAGAAAATTTGATATAAAATAATGAATTGGATTTGAAGTTTAAGATTGTAAAACAAAGATTCTAATCTAGTGGGAAAAAATCAAATGTGTTAAATTCCTTAATTTATTAAAAATTCACAGAAATTATTTTTCTTATCTTTAAATCAAATCATAAAACCCTCATCTTTTAAAATTAAAGTTTCATATCTTTTATTTTCGTAAGAGCAACTATTTTATAGACAGGTCATTTTCTAGCTCACCGGTAATTATAAACCATATTTCTCATCAGCGCTTTAAACATCACACCTTTGAAGCAGTCGCTTTCTTGCAGCTGAGCCCCTGTATAAAAGAGTATTGACCTGAAATTACAGTTATTTACTATAAATAATTTGTCAGCACCTATGTCAGGCAAACAGAATTTCAACAAAATATTCAAATTTCAAATAAATTTGCAATATCGAAATTGAGTAATATTTATATACTCATATATTTGATGTTAAGAGTTTAATATGTAGAAAATTCTTACTAACCTTTGGGCAAATATATTCCAAAGAGTAATTAAACTGTAGATGGTAAATTTTTAAAATCAAACAGATGAGAATTTCAAGGTGTTTAGAAGTTCAGTCCATTTATAGATGATTGTATACATAAATAGTATCCCATTAAAAAAATCAATGAGTATGACATTTTTTAACAGTTAAATTTCTTTCTAAATTGTTACAACTGTATTATAAAAGTATGATTAATTGATGGATTGTTAAAAGTAATGCCCGTCTTACCTCATTGCAAACTGTTTGAGCTACTTTAAAAAATGGAGCTCTTTGATGCCTATTTTAATTTGTGTTGGTAAAAAAACATAAATCATCAAACATGATAATAAGAAACTGTCTGTCCCAATGAAGCTTAATATCTTGGTTAACACTGGGCTGAGTGGGAATAGGTTTTTTAGGGAATATCAAAACTGGCCAACCATGGTTTTAGGCAATTTTCTTTGGAGTCTGGACACCAGAACCCTCCCTTCACAAAAATCAAAGAAATGATATATAAATGTAACATTTAACATGTATCACATTTTGTAATTTAAATATATTAATTCATACCATGGTAGTTTTTTTTTATCTCATTATAGAATTTTTGTATGCAAGCTCATACCAATGAAATGTATGAATAAAATAATAAAAATATATAAATTTGTCCAGCTGCCCTGGTTGTAAGAAATAAACAAAATTTATGATTGCAGTAATATGCAGAAACATGTATTAAACACTAAGCTCAGACTTTAAAAAATAAGATTTCTTTAGATGTATATTTGTATAAGGGAAAGAATAAAATGATTTTTGACTTTTGATTATACACATTTCTGTAATTTTATTTTTTTAGCCTTAAAATTATAATATGCATTTTTACAGTAAATTAATTTATTAAAACAATTTCTTTATCTTACATTTAAAAAAAAAAATTTTAACCCCATGCTTTGACAAAGTCATATACAAAATGTTCTCTTGAATGTTTTTATTGAACTTCACCAAGATATCGATGTTAATTAAATGTCAAATTATTGTGCGCATAAAGCTTTTTATAGTGCCTATAGAAAAGGGGATCATTTAAAAACTTTTGCCCAAAAATTCCCTAATGGCGACATATAAAACTAATGGACTATTCTAATATGACGTCATTTTGGATACTTTGACTAAACATTTTTAAACTTATCCTCTTTTTAATAAGCACTGTTAAATGCTTTTGTGCACACTGTTACACATTTTGTAACACCCCTACAACTGAGCGCGCAGAAAAGATGATGTGAGCGAGCGTGGACAACCAGACCAAGCAGCAAGAACCATCTACCTTTGAACACTTTAGTCTTTTGTAAATTTTAATATGTTAATCATCTATTTGCATAAAATGTCTGATAAGTGAAAAATATAGTTGTTGATATAAAACATTGTTTTAGTTAAAGCGTCAGAAAAATTGCTAAAACACTTTAAGGATGAAACCCTTGATTGTGACTTGAATAATAATCCTCTGCTTACAAAGTTACAAATGTTGAATACTTGGAAATTGTGACATTAAGATGTTATAATTTTGCATTTGTGTGCCAAATTTGGAATTTATGCTAGTTTGTAATTTTAATTTGTTTTTAAACATAGATAACATATTTTTACAAGTGAGGTTACAGCTAAATTTTTGTTATGTCCATAAGTAGTGTAGCATTTTAGGTTAAAGCAGCTTCAATAAAAATAGAACAGTAAACTGTTATTCTAAAAATAAAGTATAAAACTATATAAACTCTAAATAATAAAATTCTCAAAACTATGGCATGACGACATAGACAAGAGGACCTACAAACATTGAGTATAAACTGTCAAAACAAACAGACAGACAGCTCTTTTGAATTAATTGATTTTACAGGGGTATGGGAAAGATGGAAAAAAATGAATTATGTTTAATAGTCTGTGAATAATTACTCCATGTGAGTTACTTCAACTCGATCTGACTAAAATTTGAATACAGTTATACGAGCACAGTTTTCTGCTCTTTGAAGTTGAGAAACTTTAAGATTCAATTTGAAAATAATTGCCTAGAATCTTCTCATAATTTTATGTTTATTTCAGTTGCAATCTTGCAATATTTAAAGCGCAGCTACTCTGTTATCAAGGCAAATGTCTATTCGACTTCCACGAATACACACCGTACCCGTTCTAAATATAGTTGCGTGAAATAACCTTATAATCTTCCATATTTATTTATTACTTTTAGTCAGTCCGTAACGCTATGGAGGATTTCCTTGGCTGCTTTTGAAGATAGATAGCTGAAATTACTAGCAAAGATTCCTATGGCGCATCTACTCTATAAACTTTTTGTCAGGTCTGTATGTCTGTCCTTGCAAAGGCAGAGACTTATTATAAAGGTTTGTTGGTTATCATTATTTTTTTTCTCTTAATTTTTGCAACTAAGCATGTGCTTTAGGACTCACTTTGTCCTTTTGATTTGCTTTTCTACTTATGATTGTTGGTGTCGTCCTATTTCATTTACATCAAGGATAATTTTGCTCATCAAAAATTGGGGTTCATTTGTCCATTGTCTCATCCCTTAAGATCCGTGAGATAACAAAAATGAAAGCTCAACAAGCATGACACATATCAAAGTTTCTCTAACTTTTTATTCAACACTTTTTGTTTCTTTATTATCAAGTTTTCTACCTGAGTTTTACTTTTGTTGTTTGATTCAGTTGATTATAAACTCTTCAGGATCTCAAGATAAAAACTTTTCTCTTTTCAACACTCTACACAACAAAAACTATAATCTACAAACTATGGTTAGCTTGGATAATCTTTAGAGGACGGGTTACAAAAATAGGTCTTATCCTAGTAAAACTTTAAAGTCAAGTCCAACAGACAACTAACCCTTTGATTGCAAAACTTTTTTCGGGAAGTCTAATTTGTGCATTTTTATTAGTTGAGCCTGTTTTGAGGTCAAAGCATTCATCTATTAAGTATTTTCTACTTTAACTAATATAAAAAATATATGAAATTTTTATGAAAACGAATATCCTTCGTATTCCAAGATATAAACAAATATGATTTGCTTTGTATCCAGTTGATTTTTAAGCAAAAACTTGTAAAAAGAAACATCTTGCCGTTTTTCTGTTCCTTTTGTCTTTCACTTTATATAATCATCATAGCTTTTTATTATTGAATCACTTCAAACTAAAAGTAACTTTATTATTGAATAAGAAAAAATATTCTTATGTTAACTTTCTTAAAACTTGAAGAAAGATTTACGAATTGTTGGTTTACCTTTTTTTGCAAAAGTAAAAAATCACTCCTTTAAAAAATTTCTTTGTAGGGCATTTACTTTACTTTTGTTTTTATTTTTTTGTATTGACAATGTTACTATAGTGTAACAAAATTTTATGATTTCTAAAAAACATTATTTTAGGATTATTATCAATTGATTATTAGAATAGGATAATCGATATAAATCTGAAATAAGCGCAATGATAGAAAAATGAAAAGTGTTTGGGGGAAGAATTTGAAAAAGGAGGGGAATGGAGAAATATAGCAAAAACCAACACAAAAAAATTTTAAAGATATACATTAAAACACTTTTTTTTATTCATGTGAAGCTTTTCTATAATGAAAATCTTAATCGGTTTTGAGCTGGCTTTAACCATACTACATTATATGATAGGATTTGTGCATAATTACTAATTAGTTGTATTACACGAACCTAGTTTTGTCTGCATGCAATTAGCTAATTAAAGCAAAGTAAAGAAAACACAAAATACATTAATCTACACAGCTTTTATGTTTCCAATAATTAGCCACAACCAACTACTTTTTTGCTTTAAAATATTACCTTTTTTCAAATTCTTTCTTTCATATTTATAGTTTTTATAATTAAATAGATTTTTCAACCATATTGCAAGGAGATAAAAATGTATAACTTTCATATTTTTTCGCCCTTTCTATAAAAAAAATCCTTTAAAATAACAAAAAAGATTGGATACAGAGTATTAGGTGACAATCTGATTTTAAACAAAAACTTTAATCTTGATTAAAAGCTAAATTTTATCAGCCTTCTTTAATTTTGAAATCCCAATTCTTATTAACTCTTTAATGTATTTCATTCTGTTAATAGAAAGGTAGAAACTAAACTAAGGAATATAAAGTATTAAAATAGTATAAATAAAAGGTAGCTAACTTTTTAAATGGTCCAACATACTAGTCTTAATGCTAAAGTGATATCCTAAGCAAATTTGAGCAAATTTTGTTTAACCTGTTGCCCCATCTGTAAGGACAACCCTCATTATATAAATATGATGATTTGTAATTTAGTCAGAACTCAGGGTCCGGGATAAGGATGTTACACTCAAAGCAAATAATTCTTCTTACACTTTTCTGTCAGACAAAAGTTAGAGTTTGAGTAAGTTTATTAACCAATGGATAACATGAAATTAAAAGTGGTATAAATACTTTCATTATTACAGCCAGCAAAATACTTTCTTTAGTTGCCCTCTCCCTGAATAAGTAAAGCATATTGCCTCTACATACAGATAAAGAAGCCCGCACTTAAATCCTTTCGGAAAAGTTTACTAGCAGTGGCTATCTTGGATTTTATTTGCATCTCAAAATTATATATTCATAAATACTGTTATATAATTAATCCAGTAAGTTTTTTTGTTTTGTTTGCACTGAAACAATTGAGTTCCCCATTTTAGGGAAGCTTCATAATCACATAGGTTCCAGGATGGTTTTAGTTTATTAGATTTCAAAATTTCAGTATGGCTTAAAACCAGTTATAATCCATCAGATAATAATTGGTTTCGAAGCCAACTGGAAAATAATTTCTACACAGTCAATTGTAACAATCTATTTAGATATATATTATTTTAACTATTTATATTACATATTTTGACTATTTTGATAGAAAGAAAGCTTTTGATACAGTTCCATCTCTCATACTTAGTAAAAGTCCTGGATTTAATGTTGAAAATGTTCACCCCTAAGGGTGACAAGAGGATTAGCATATTTACAATGATTCCCTCCCCCCAATAATAAATCCACCAATCCACCCAGCGACAAAATCCGTTAAAAGGTTCTTCGTATAACAGTAAGGTATTATTAAAATATTTTCACACCCACTTTACTTTGACAGTAATGGGGGGAGTGATTTGTGCATGTGTGTCTAATATATATATGTGTGTGGATGTGTTTGTGAGTGGGTGTCTGTGTGACTGTCTATTTTTCTTCTGATTTGAACCAATCAAAAGTAGTTTTCATAAGAAAAATTAAAATCTTCTTACACTTTAAAGTTTTGATTATTTTCTCTTTTGTAAATGAAAGATAGAAGCTTTAAAGGTGAAATTTTTATTAATCACTTATATTTTCGTCACCAGCCTGAGCTAGGTATTTGAAGGGAAGGGAGATGTCTGAAAAAAAACTCCAATACTTTAACAATTTAGCATTAAACCATCCTCGGTAATGCAAAGTTTCCCTAAATTGATTGGGTCGTGGTTAACGAGATTTTTTACGGACAGACACAAATCTCATTAAATTCTAAAAAAATCAGCTGACAGACAATTAGCACTTGTAGAATAGCAATTGCAATTATACATTGGCATGTACATATTATAAAGATTCATGCATTGGTAAAATGATCCAAAAATGCAAATATAATGGTCTTATTAGGTTTGGTTTGTAAACGTATGAGATAGAGATAACCTTGGCTTTATTTGAATGGTAGAGGGACCATACAAGGACATTTCTGTTCATAAGCAATGAAGCCTTTAGACGTGTGAGCGTACTGACGTTAGAAACTCGGAAACTATGTGAGATAACACGACACACTCAAAGCAAATTGTTCTAATTAAATTCAGGAAGATATTAATAAATTTTACCGCCGTGACACCAATAATCACAGCGATAATGGTCTTGGACACATTAATAAGTAAGATAGGTAGACAATTTGTTAATTTTTCAATTACCTGTATCCTTCATACATTTAAAATTAGAAGCCAGAAGTTTAGGGAAGGTAACATTTAATATCCCCCCCCCCAGCCCCCCTCCACATTTCAAAGTTAAAAATCAACGTTAATTAAGTTATGGTTTTTTTTTCAGTTATTGTTAGTTTCAAGAATCTTAAGGAAAAAGACAATGGACACATTGGTGTACGTACGTCCCTGACGATGATATAAAAAGTTTCAAACTGCTATTTTGAACATTATAGTTAACATTTAATTCAAGTACAAGTTTTTAGGCCAACGAACGGGAGAACATGATTATAGAACTGTTTTTATTTGTGTTATTTATAGTCTAATGTCTTCTACCTCCCTGAATATTTAAATTAAATTTTGAGGCTCCCAATCCCCTGAGGTTCTGTGAATGACTGCACATATATTTCCATTGAGAAAAACCAATGCAAGCCAAAAGTATGCAGTTTTTTTTGCACAAAATTCATATACTACATCTTTTTGTTAAATCTGTATAATACCAAATATGCAATATTGTACTGCTATATGCCAGAAAGGGGATATTGGACAGTAAATAATACTGCTACCCAATATAAAATTCTTTGGCTTAAAAACATCGGAGAATTTTAGTAAATCTATAATGTTTGTTACATCAATGTCGAAACTTGTCAACCAATAAATTTACAGAAATTATGATTGGAGGTTTACATCCATTTATCGTCCATTGTCTTATCCCTTTCTATCCCTGGCTATATGCAAAAAATAAGATAGTTCTTGTCAAAGTGAATAAAAAATAATGACAACCTTCAACAGAATCGATGTTTTATTGTAAATTATTTTTAATCTCCAATTATTATTTCTTTTACTATGTTGACTGGAAATCAAAAATAACCAACCCTATAAACAATTTCCTCCTATCCTCTATTTTTATTTTTTTGTTTTCCCTTTTAAAACTAAATTCTAAATTGGAAATGGAGTCCACTTTAAACTCCCACCTCTAGGGACGTAGCCGTTAGTAAACTAATATTTTGACTGAAATATAAGTTTAATTTAATTATACTTGAAACAACCCTAGTAAATATTTCTCCCTCAGCTTATTTAAGCATATATATTATCTATAGATAGATAGATATTATGTTTAATAGTAAGGTCTTTATTTGTTTAAATTAAAAAAAAACTCAAATAATTAGGTCAGTTAAATTGTGCTTTTTAATGAACCATAGTATATACCTTGGAGTGGAACCAATGACCTTGTATCCAATTATTAGGCTTCTAGTTAAATATGAAAAAGCATTTCCTCGGTTTGAAATTGCCAAAATTTGTTTGTCAATCTATTGGGTGGGACACCCCCAACCCCCCCAAAAACCAAAAAATCCCCCCCCGATTTTTTTTTTTTTTTTTTTTTTTTTTTTTTTGAAGGAGATTTCCATGGTCCTTTACGATTTTCGCCATAATTTTTTTTTATCACCTCTTGGGGCAAAGCCCCTAGAGGCTAGGGGCGAAGCCGCTAGTCTATTATAAATCATCTCTTTTTATAAACCCCCCGAACAAAAACCCAGCTCATTTATTCAACAAGAACAAATATTTTACATTCAATGTAAAAATGACAGAAATTTTAATTTGTAACTACTACAAACTATAAATATGAACAGTGTTTTGACAGGAGGGGGGTGTACTATTAGGGTATAAAAAAAGTTAATGGTAGGCTTTCCTAATTTCAATTCAAAACAGGGGTATTGGCAACTTCCTTTGTTCAAAGAGGGATGGGAACATTGTGCTGTTTACACTAGTCCCCAAAGTTTTTATAATAACGTTTTCTTATTCGGCCGGTGGTTAAACAACTTTGGAGACTTTTATTGAATTTTGATTGGTTGGTTCATTAAGTTTAGTGTACAAATCATGGAAATCTACAGAAGGGGTCAAATTATGTTTAATCATTGGGGATGTACATCAAATTATCGGCCATTGTCTTATCCCTTTATCCCCGTACCTACAACAATGTTAAAGACAAAAGGATTGTTTATTAGTTGTGAAGAAGCTTCGCTGACAAAAGTTGACAATATTTTGAAAACATAGAACATTGAATACTGAACAGCACCCTTGACAAATATTTACAACAAAAGCATAATTTTTTAATCAAATTTCAATCAACTTTGCCAACAATTTTGTAAAGAGTAGAAGGCAGGGATCTTAGGGGATAAGACAATGGAAGATAAATTTATGTACATCACCAATGATGATTATTAAATTGCCCTCTTTGTTCATCGAACTTTTTGGGTGAAGTAAAAACACAAATAATTTGTACCAATTAGTCAATATATGATAAAAGTACCCAAAGTGTTGATCATATTTATTAATTTGGGCACCACCAGTATAAATTAAATCCAATGTCCCCTATCTCCCTGGTAGTAGGGGAGACAAGTGTTTGGGAAAAAAAATAGGGGAACATTTTATATCCAAACAACATTTATTAATAAACACTTTAGGTTGAAGGACTTTCAAAATGAAAATTATAATTTGTTTGATTTTAAGGGTGGCATTTAGGGTAAAAAATCAAATATTTTGCTACTTTTGATTTTGGCGGTAGATCACAAAAATGTGATGCATTTCATTATCTCACTCAATAACAAGCATTTTCAACCTTTAACAAGTAGAGCTCTTTAAATAAATTGCAAACATCATTCAAAAAAATTTTCTTTTCTTTATAAATCAAATGTAATTTCAAATGTTTTTTTTCTTTTTCATTATTGTAAAATTAAGTAGAAAACTGCCCGACTAATCCTATTTCATAAAGGTTTGTATTTTTGTCTGTTCAGATATCAATAACTGCTGAACCGATTAAGGCCACGTCATTCCATTGTTAATTACTAGGGGAACAGCCGTTTGTTTATTTGAAAGTAACTGCATTGCATTTCAAACTTTATTTACTACAAGACGACGAGAAATCTAATTAAAATGAAAGTATGGCATTGTTTATATGTATATACCTGAACTCCATTAGAATATCATATGAAACAAATGTATAGCTGTATGCAGAGATCTAAAGGGATAAGACATTGGTTGATAAATTGTTGTACATCCCCATTGATAATACACAAAATTATCCCTTCTGTAGATTAAATATTAGTTAAAACGTTTTGACGCTGAACTAAATGTCCCAACGATTGAAAATTCAATAAAATTACTCAAGGTTGTTAAGGTTGTTACGATATCGTATAAGAAATCGTTATTATAAGACTTTGGGTACTAGTGTAATAAACAGCCAGATATCCCCTTCCTTCCCGAGTTGTATGTGCATATGTATGTGTGTGTGTGTGTGTGTGTGTATGTATGTGTGCGTGTGTTTTAGTAGTGTATAACTTTGACATCTACCTAAAGTTTAAACTTGGGAGTATGACATTAAAGAATAGGATAAATGGAGCAGTATGTTACACTTTTGAAAAATAAGATATTTATTTAATAATAACCGGTTTAAAAATTTCCTTAAAAGCAAAGGTTTATAAATCAGATAGCCAAACGAACATTGAAAAAACTGTCCAATTTAACTTTTAGTTAAATTATAGAGAAGCTTTTCTTCGCTCCATGAATTACCAATGAAACAAGGATGACAAAATCAATAAAAGATATAAAATCAAACAGTCAAACAAACGAACATAAAAACTTTTCAAAACATAATATTAATATTAGTAGAATATTGTTCATGGTATGAACAAAATTCCGTGTTGTCCTAGAAATCATTTTGTTAAAAAAAACAGACGAATAAGATAATTATTCATTCAAAAAGTTTTTATCAAAAAATTTAAACAATACCATTGTTTTAATGGATGTACTGAAATCAAGGAATGATTGAAAAGCTTTTATGCTTTCTAACTCGTATCTAATTGTTACAAGAATCAGGATACAAAGCTTGATATCGATAGACCAATTCTAAAATGTCTTAGACAACAAAAAGAGCTAACCATGACTTACATAATATTGTTAATGTCGTGTGGGTGAGTTGCACCTGGACTGAACAGTCAACTTGTCAACTCAAGGCCAGACTCTTGGTCATTCACCTCATACCCGTGGTACAGTACATTGCAGACAACCAATCCTTTGATTACACGATCTTTGTCTGGAGATCCTAACTGTGCATGGTAGTGAGTTGCGCCTGTTTGGGGCCAAGGCATTCCCCATACTCAAACTCTTTGATGTCATGTGGTGAACAGAGCAGGTAGGTACCATTTTTAACGTCTTTGGTATGACGCGGATTCGAGTTTGCATCCTTCCCATCATTTCCCTTGACACTTTAATTAGGGCTTGTGGGTAATTTACACTTCAACCTTATGGATGGTGAGTTAAGGTTTCGTGATTTTTGTCATGATATTATTGCGACTTTTAATGCAACCAAGGCACAGGACGTGGCGCTGTTTTGACAACGACACAATAAAGTCACATCAAATCCTAGGGACTTTTCAGTCAACCTAGTATTTAAGGGTGACTCCCAGAGATGGGTTTTTAATAAATGCCGCGTTTTTTCGACAATTTTTTAGACATTGATTGATTGAACGAAGACGATGGGATTTCAACATAGAGTATACAACTTAAGAATTCAAAATTTTAGAATTATTATTTTAGCCATTTGTATAATGTCTAATACAACTTAAATCCATTTTCGCTGCATATTTATTAATGCATCTTTTTAGAGCTGTGTTAGACATTATACAAATGGCTAAGATAATAATTTTAAATTTTAAATTCTCAAGTGGTATACTCTGTTAAAATCGTACGGGGCATTGATCTTCAAGATGAAATAAGGTTTTTAACAGAGTATACAACCTAAGAATTCAAAATTTTAAAATTATTATTTTAGCCATTTGTATAATGTCTAATACAGATCTAAAAAGATGCATTAATACATATGCAGCGAAAATGGATTTAAGTAGTATTAGACATTATACAAATGGCTAAAATAGTAATTTTAAAATTTTGAATTCTTATGTTGTATACTCTGTGTTGAAATCACACCGTCTTCGTTCAATCAATCAATGTCTAAAAAATTGTCGAAAAAACGTGGCATTTATTAAAAACCCATCTCAGTAGATGAACTAACAAACGCCAAAAACACACTAGCTAGCTACTACACAATGCTATTCCAAAGGAACTTTTCAGTCAACCTATGACTGAGCAAAGTTTTTCGATCACTAGTGTACCATGCCAAGGACCACCCATGCATGCCTGATTTAGGGCTAAGGCTTTCCCCCTACTCTTACTCCAAATCTCTAACGCCTGAAAGAGCAGCAGTAGGTACAAATTTTTACATTTTTAGTATTGATGCGGTCTGGGGACTCGAACCCGACACCTCCCCAACAGATAAGCGGACGTTAAACCACTGAGCCATATCTGCGGGTGATGACTTACATATTCATAACACAGACAATAGATATAGTAAAGCTTCCCTTTTAAAAATTCATTGTAATTAAACATTATTGTAAACAATGTATTGATCCCTTTATCTTAAGTTTTGAGGCATACACACAACACATATATAAACCTGCCATGAATACATAGCAGCCATAGAATACTTTAGTTAGAAGAGTAAATATTTTTTTTAGTCAGGTAGGGAGGTCACATTGGGTAGTTTTTGGACTCAACCACTAATAATAATCTAGAGAAGGGGTGATTTTATGTATCTTCTTTTGGGGTGTACATCAATTTATCAGCCATTGTATTATCCCTTTAGATCCCTCTATTTTTAGTAGTGCAGGTACTAGTTTAGTCGGGTATGACCGTATATACCTCTTTTACAACGTAAAAGTATCTGACTCTTATATAAACCTAACATGAATACATGAGCTTTGGAATACTATTTACAGAACAGTTATTAATGTGTTTGTTTTTAGTAGAGGAGCAACTCTTTCCTGTTTTTTATATATTTTTTCATCAATGATAGTTTAACTTCCCAAATACTCATGTATAACTGTTCTTGTCTAATTCATTTGGTAGCAAGCACGCAACCTAATTAATTTGTTTTGTAACAATTCTATAGCTATGATTCTTTGACTAGTTAAGTTGGTATAGTGTGGATTGAAGCTGACTTCTAGCTCATCTTAAATTTTAATTAGTTTTTAGTAACACTTGTACGTTAACTTCTAGGCATTGTACACTTAGGGGCCTCATTTAAATTTGCAGCGTCTTAAGTTGAATATAATTAGTTCATAAAGTTATCATTTAAACTATATGAATATAAGAAAGTAATTTTTTATACATTGTAGTAATTTTGAAATGAACAATAAAAATGGTTTTTTTTAGAAAAAAAAACCCAACACCATTCAAAGACTTAAACATAATAATTATTTAGGAATATTTTTAAAATCCGCAGACTTTTTAGATAACATGCATACCAAAATAATAAAGAGTAGCTTCACTACTAGATATTAGATTTTGTAGTAGCAAAGATACTCTATAATTTACTTTGTGTGTCTGTCGGTTAGTCCGTCCGTAACGCTATGGGTGAAATGAGTTTTTCGGAGCTGCTATTGAAGATAGACGGCTGAAATTTTGGTGAAGATTCCCAATATTTTGTGATTTCTATAAATCATTGCATATCTATCAACTGAACATCTTCTCCTTAAATCATTTTGTCTGTTTGTCCTTCCATGAATTTAAGGTGCTTCGCTACTCATTGATGTTGTTATCCTTGTTTGAAGCCTAGTTTGTAATATAATAATATCGTGGGAAATTGTCCACTATGTGTTTATATTTTATTTTCTCGTGGCTCATATTTCTCAGTTTTTTTTTTCATAAAGCAAGGATAAGAACTCTCATAAAATTAATGATTCTGTTAAATTATCAGATGGTAATAGGCCCTTGTCTACCTCCCCTTGTTTTGAAGGGGAGGGGGGGGGGGGTGGACAAGGACGTCCAAGCTTTTTATTTGGGAGGGGGTAATCTTTTTATCATAGAGGCAAGGAGTCGGACGTCCAAGCTTTTTTATTTGGGAGGGGGGGGGGGGGGTGGGAGTAAGAAAGAAAAATTAAAATTTTTGTTGGATACACCCCTCTACACCGTCCTTCTTTACGCTTTTGCATAATACTTAATTTTCATAAAATTTTCTTCCAAAATGATCAATTCTATCAAACAGTTTGACGTTGAAAGCTAATTTTGTAAAGGCTTCGCTTTTAATAAAGCATTATATATTCCACAAGGGAGTCTAAACATTTGTATAGTCCTTATATGTGGGTAGCATCTGAAATTTATTCATAAGTGCAACTCACTTATACCTCGTTCATATCCACTTAGAGTCATTTCTTCGTAGTGCTTTTACATAAAACCAACCCTTTAATTGCCTGACCTTTGTAAAAAGTCTCTCTGATTTCAAAGCATACCCCCTTACACTTGGACTCTGCTTATTTGATCCAAAAGTATAATAAATGTACACAAAGTTTTAAAGCCGAAACTTGAAGGAATCTGTATTATTTACAATCTTCCCGCAGAAAATGTAATTTAGTGAAAGTTTGACTTTGTTGTGGCATTTGATACTAGCAACTTTAAAATACGAAAATCTAACATTTAATAAGGATTAGTTCTTTTTTGGCGACTCTTAGAATATATGTTCAAAGTACATCTTCACCGAAAAGTACAATGATAAATTTAAAACAGCAACATCATTATTTCTAGAGAAAATATTTTTGCAATAAAGTACTCTCAATAAACTACAGAGAATTTCTTTTTTGTATTTTCTTGCTATTGTAATGCAATGTATAAAAAGAATTATAACATTCTTAAAAGCGGAAACTCAACAAATTTAAATAACCAGATATATCAAC
This sequence comes from Acartia tonsa, assembly GCF_053477335.1. Taxonomy (NCBI): domain Eukaryota; kingdom Metazoa; phylum Arthropoda; class Copepoda; order Calanoida; family Acartiidae; genus Acartia; species Acartia tonsa. The sequence goes on from NC_137267.1 coordinate 16,162,940, forward strand.
TTCTAAAAAAAATATAGAATGCAGCTCTTGGAAGTTGTTTTACTATATAAAATAAACAATAACATATCAATAAAAGGTTTTTTTTAAAAAGAGATAATATACTCAGAATATAATCTATCATTGTCAAAGAAATCACCATATCAAATCTAAAAGAGAAACTTTAATTCTTAACATTGATAAGGACTATAGAGTTGCAATGCTACAAGAATTGAAATGATAATGCACATATAAAATTAATAACCAAATTATCTAAGTAAAATAAGACGGCCATGCAGACGGACAGCCCGAAAATTGAATTGCTACGTTCATAAAAAAAAGAACACAAATATATACGGAGTATCAATAATATTGCACATATAAAAAATCAAAAAAAGGTTGATCAATCGCAAAATAAAACGGATGCAAGACATCTAGTAGACTAAAAATGTATGCAAGTTTTAAAAATACAGTCAAACTAGTAAAAACTAAAATACCGCGGCTTTCAAAAGTTTAGTTATTATTTGATATAAACTTTTGAGAGTCAATATACACAGGAAAGGTGAAGAAATTTTAGATGCACACGTCATAAACTGGGGATTTTCTTAGTAAGCTGCGCCTGGCAAGCCATGTACTATTATCTGAACTATTTATAGATCTTCAACATAGTTAGATAATTATAAAAATAGTTTATTTTTATCTACACATTTATAACTAAAGAAGGTTTCTTACTAGAACGACTTTACCATAACATAATTTTAAACTTCAATATCTAAATTGTTTTGGCTGTTTCTACTGAATTGTTAAAAATTTAAAATAAGGGGGGGGGTAGTTTTGTATACATAAACCATGTTGGCCCTATACCTGCAGTTACATAACGCTGCGTGGCTACCCTGTATCCAAGGTAACCTAACCTAAGGTTAAAACTAACACAAAACCTACCCCACCCCATCCCCTCCATTATATAGATTTTTTCAAAGAAACACCCTGTTCTATATGCATACATGTATGTAGCAGAAATACAGTACATTCATATCTATACTTCTTAGTTTAAATGCAAGCACAGTCTTTAAACTAAATTTATTTCTGTCCATTAACAATAACCAAATGAAAAAATACATTTTAAAACTACAGGAATCCTAAGGGATATGCCAATAGATGATAAATTTATGTACATCCCCAATGATGATAAATAAAAGTAAATGTATGATGTATATAAAAGTTGTTAGTAGACATATTTTTATTCTCTTATCCCTTCCGATCTCTGAGTAATTTGCTAATCCCGCTAACCACTGAACCGTTATCAATCTTTTTTACAGAGTAATGTAACTTCTCATAGGTCCTGGGAAGGTTTATATTTTTGGGGAGGGTAACACCATTCTCCTATGAGAAGTTGAGAGTAGCTGCTCTTCAAAAAAGATAAAACTATTTAAAGTCTGAACCTTAGAATCTGGCATGGTATGGAAATCTAGTTTTAATCCGTGCAAATCCAACATTTGCAACATCTACAAATCTACATTTCGCTAACCTTTGCAGTTCATGATAAATCCTATTCTATAAAGTAGTAGGATGTATATGTATGTGACGAAAAATATCTTGTTGCGACCAGAGAAAAGGAAATGTGATTCTGACAAACAATTCTAAGTAAAGATTTCATCCACAACCCCCTTCCCCTTTTACTCCCCCTTTTTACCCACTTCCCTTCAGTTAAATAAAAAGACAAATTTTACGCCAACTCTACGCCAACAAAATATTTAATTTTCGGCAATTTCAAATAGAATTAATTGGTTGAATAGCAGCTCCTGGTACAGCCATTCCGATTGTTACACAATTTTCACAGGAGAAAAACAAAGCTAAATAATGGGGACTACCCCCCCCCCCCATCCCCAACAACTAGAGGCGGTGTTACAATATAAAATAAAGTAGTCTGATGTATATTTGAATGAATGTAAAATTATATGCTGCGAAAGATCTCAAAGACGACAAAAAGTTGACTGTTTTACATTTTATAGTTTTGAAGAAATAAAATTGTGCTGAGTTCAACAAACTATATTTAGAAGATTTTTTTGGTTAGAAGCGCAACTACTTTAAATATATGTGTTGTTCATAAGTTTGTCAAAATATTCGACTGTTTGTATATAACATTAATTGTTTGGGGATCTTGTGGGATTAGACAATATACAATATAAATTGACGTATCCAGCAATTATAGTAAAATCTATTATACTATTATTTGAAATTATTGGTGGAAAAGATTAAGCACTGTTAGTGTGTACCACCCAATTAAGGCAAGTTTATTGTTTCTGCGCTACTACTGACAAAAATATCCATACTGTTGTCTAAGCAGATTAAAGTTTATTGTATAAAAATGTATAAAATGCTTTGTCTTTATTTGAATGTAAAACTTGTGAAAGTGGGTCATCATGACAAATATAAGACTTCAGGGATTTTAAGGGATAAGACAATGGATGATTAGTTTATGTAGACTCCTAATGATTACCCCGTTTGGAGATTGCAGTTAATGATAAAAAGGTTTGATAATCCTAATTTGGACAGCAAATCAATAAATCCATAGTTTTTAAGACAACTTACACTTTAGAAACCAGTGTAATTTAGTATCCCTCCCTGATAAAACTTGGAGACTTGAAATAAAAGAAATGTTGGCTTGACAAAAACTTATATTTGTCAGCTAAAACTAAACTCTTTTTTAATCTAATTCAATTTCCCACCTATTTACAATTATGAGATAAATGTGATTTTTCAATTTTTATAAACGAAGCTTTTCTATAATTACGGTCGGTCATTCCGGCCGTACGTCCGCGACAGTTTTGGAATACGGATTCCTAGGACAACAAAGTACAGTGTTATAAGCGAAGCATCTCTCAAAAATGTAAGTATGTCCTTAAATATTACCCTGTAGTTAAGCAGTTTTTCAGAACTTCGCTTTTATCCTTTTCATCCTTGTTTAACAGAAACTTATAGTAATTTTCAATTTTTCTTGATCAACAATCGATTACTTCTAACTTGAATATGTAAAATATATAATTTCAATCTACAATTGGCTATCAATATTAATTCGTAACCATAATTTTTATAAGGGGGGGAAGGGGGGTGGTAGAGTGCAAAAAAGCAGTTTTAAGTTAGAAGCCCAACTGTTTAGAGTCAATGAGGTTATTAAATTGAGTAAAATTGAATTAATCATAGAAGTCTAAGATTAATGTTTTATAATGCATGGAATACAAAGAAGACAAATATAAATGCATTAAATCAAACTTTGCTCTCTTTATTTAGGACATACACTTCTTAATAGGACTGTATTTTCAAATATTTCTCGTGCCAGTCAAATAGTTTTTTTTGTATTTATTTTTTTATTCTTTTTATTTAGCTTAAAGAAGGATTAATTGTATTGTTTACTCCTATTTGTGATCAACAAAATTTCCCCTGCTAGTTATTATTCAAGATGATATAAAGGGTGAGCAAAAAAAAATGCGTAGATTTTTAAAATTCAAATTGCGCGGCTTGTGTTAATAGTAGAAAAATGTTACGCATACCATTAGAACCGATAAGAGGTCTATTTTTTGGAAACATAAGAACAATTCCTCTGCTACGTATAGTTAGGGAGCTACATGTTAAAATGTCCCAACTGACTTAAAACTTGACTTGCGAGTAAATTTTGGGACATTTTACCACCTAGCTCCTAGATTATTTGTAGCACAGGAACCGTTCTTATATTTCCAATAAATACAGTTCATAGCGGTTTTAACGGTATGCGTAACATTTTTCTACCATTAACACAAGCCGCGCAATTTGAATTTTAAAAATGTACGAACGTTTTTTTTCAAGAATTATTGTCTAATATTTACTAATATACTCGCAAGTTAAGTTTTAAGTCAGTTGGAACATTTTAACACGTAGCTCCCTAACTATACGTAGCAGAGGAATCGTTCTTATATTTCAAAAAAATAGACTTCATAGCGGTTCTAGTGGTATGCGTAACATTTTTCTACTATTAACACAAGCCGCGCAATTTGAATTTTAAAAATCTACGCATTTTTTTTTGCTCACCCTTTAGAAGTTTAAGCTAACAAATGAGATAATGTGTAAATAAAACCATTGTATTCTAATGACATTCTTTTACATTTTTAGTAGCGAAGCTACTCTATAATTTGAAATGTCCGTCTGTCCGTAAGTCCGTATGTCCGGATGTCCGTATGTCCGTCTTAGTTTGGGGGAAACGTGATTTTCTCGGCTCCTATAAATGATAAAAAGCTGAAATTTTTTGACAACATTCCCATTATTAAAGAGCACAATTAACTATAAAACATCAATGGCAGTAGGACCGCTTTTTAGCAGGTTTTAGGCTATTTTTGTATTTTTCACATTTTTCTCCATATCTTTGGTGTTTATGGTCCGATTTCCAAAATTTTTTCAGTTATAGTATCAAAATAAAATTTCCTGTCGTTTTAAGAAAACAACTATGACGGTCAGACTGCCTTTAAGCAGGTTTTAGGCTATTTTTGTATTTTTACATTTTTCTCCGTAACTTTGGTATTTACGGCCCGATTTCCAAAGTTTTTCAGTTATAGATATCAAAATTAAATTTCCTGTCGTTTTAAGAAAACATCAATGGCGGTCAGACTGCCTTTTTGCAGGTTTCTGGCTATTTTTATATTTTTCACATTTTTCCTCATATCTTTGGTGTTTATGGTCCGTTTTTTTATTTTTGTAGTTAAAAATATCAAAATTTAATTTCCCGTTATTTTGAGCATCCAGTATGTAATTTACTTTGACTGTTAGTCTGTTAGTCAAATTAAAAACAAATGTTGAAAAGGTTTCGTGATTTTTTCCTAATATACATGCTTTTGACAACTAATATCTAAATTCTTATTTAATTGTTTGTGCTTCGCTACTTATGGATGTTGTCATCCTTGTTTAATTTTGTATAGCCTAAAACCATCTCTTGAGGCATATGAAACTTTACAAAAATGATAACGTAATCGTTTCAGAAGTTTTGTTAAAGAAACAAAAATTACTATTAACATGATAATATCTGTCTTTTATAGAATATTGGCTATTATTTAGCAATAAGAAGCTTTTAGTTAAAAGGGAGTCTTGTTATTAAACAAGATCTTGTAGTACAGATTCAGAAAGACACACACACAGACATATCAGACAATCATCCTGTTACTTTTAATGTAAAGATTTTAAGTACAGCTCTGTTATTTAGTTTTGTTTTTCTTTTGCTACAAGTTTGAAATAAATTTGTTAAAATTGTTGGATTTAGGATAACAGATAATTTAAGGGTCCGATTGTGTACATTTCATACATATACAGTTTTGTCAAATTTACAAATATTTTTAAAAGCAAAGATTTTATATAATTATGGTCAAACCGTCCGATCATCCTTAACGGTTAGCTCTTTTCGTTAATTTAGACATGTTAGAATTGTCCTATCGATGTCAAATATTGCATGATTCTTGTAACAGTTAGGTAAAATTAATTATTTAGAAAGCGTTGCAACTCTATTATCGTTACCAAAAAGTCCGTACGTCCACTTTAAACATGCCTTTTTTTACTTTTTGACAAAAAAATTATGTGATAAAATTTAATTACCCTATTCATCTGATTTTTTTAAAAATACTGATCCCTAGGACATAGTACAAAGTTATAAACGAATCTACTCTATAATCAAGTTCTAAAAATGTTAGTACATTCTCTGACTGCTAGATGTCAGTCATCAGATTTAGCTTTAATGTCGCATTATGTCAGCTAAAATGAGCACAATTCTAGTACAAGGATGGAATAACAAAATTATCTGATAATATAATGTTTGCTTAAGACTGTAAAATAAGATTTAACTTTTAATTTATGTATTAAAGACCAGAGGCTACGCCCCAAAGAGGCCTAAGGGGCAAATGAGGTGTGAGGGGGTGGGGGTAGTGGAACCCTCTACTTTCAATTTAGATTTAACAGTTTTCTTTTTTGTGAAGGGGTGATATCTATTGGGAGGGTGGTGGTACTCTCCCTCAAAATAGTCATAAACCTTCTTAGGACCCATGAGAAGCTATATTGTAAAGGATAATCATATTAGTTTAGAAGCTAGCGAAACCCTGGTACAGACACACACACACACACACATCATGTCACATTTACATTTAAGGAATAGCAGTTTTAAAGTTTTAAATAACTATTATAAATATACTCTGATAATTATGTTGTTCAGATAAAACAAATGATGTTAAACGACATCCATATTAATAACACCTAAAAGAGTTGTAGTATTATAAAAATACCTTTTCTGTATGTCTTCGAAACTGATTAATATCCGCTGGATTATAACCAGTTCTGAGATATACTGGAAAATAATATATCATATCGTATTATGGACAATTTTCCAAGAAAAAAAAACATAAAATCAATACAAGTTTTGTTGACCCTGGCTTCTCGGAAACAACAGAACTGGGATTAATCTTAAAATATTTCATTTTACTATCTACGAAAAGTTGTCTATAAAACGATGCCATAATATTATCCCCTTTATATTATGAAAAGGTGTGTGATTAAGCAGTCCCTTGGGACTTTTAGAATAAACCTTTGTGAAGATTTTCTAACTTCATCTCTGGCTGTCTGTGTACTTTATTTCAGAATTAGAATGTGGATTATGATTATTAAAACTGAAGGTTTGTACAACCAAATTAAGATTTAATCTGCAGAAGGGACCATTTTATTCAACGTCATTGAAAATATAATCATTTTATCGTCCAATTTCTTATCCCTTAAGATCCCTGTATATTAGCCCGTCCCGTTTTACAAAAAGTTTGGCCCCCAGCCATAAAATGGTTAATTTATGCAAAATATTGACCCATGCAAAATATTTTTTCTTTAGCAAAAATTGCGATGGTACAAGCACTGCAAAGTTTTTAAAATTTGCAAAAAGACCTGTTTTTAAAGCTCTTGTACCATCTCAATTTTAAAGATTTTTTACAAAATTTTAATTCTAGTGTGTCTATATAAACCTGAAATTTACCAAAAAAAATGGGGGCCATCTCAATCATAACATATGAAGGACAAAGGTGTAGAAAGTAAATTTCCAAAGTAAAAATTGCCAGATTTCATATATAAATAATAGGGTTGGGCTGGATTAGACAGATACGGATATCTGGCTGATTTATAATGCTGGATATCCGGTATTCAGGTTTATATTGACACACTAGAATTGAAATTTTGTAAAAATCTTTAAAATTGAGATGGTACATACTTTTTAAAATCTGCAAAAAGACCGTTTTTAAAGCTTTTGTTCCATCTTAATTTTAAAGATTTTTACAAAATTTAAATTCTAATGTGTCAATATAAACCTGAATACTTGATATCCGGAATTATAAATCAATTGGATATCTGTATCCGTCCAATCCGGACCAACCCTATTATTTGTGTATGAAATCTGGCAATTTTTACTTAGGAAGATTACTTGCTATGCCTTTGTCCTTGAGATTGCCCCCATTGTTATTGGTAAATTTCTTGTTTATTTCGACACACTAGAATTGAAATTTTGTAAAAATCTTTAAAGTTAACCCTTACAGATCGGGGGGGGGGGGTCATATTGACCCCCCCCTCTAGTTTTTTCAATGTCATTTTTTTTGTAGGTAAGATGGAGAGCTGTGACTTTATGACTTTTTAAGTTTAGTAATTATGCGTCGGCAAGAGTTGATTTTATTAGGATATCTGGTCTGTGTCGGTCGTGGTGTCCGGTCAAAGTCGGTTGGGTAACACCAAAATTTAAAAAAAATTCTAAATAAATCTTAATTTCTACATTATGACTTTTGAAACCTAATTTTTTTTTGGTGAATACTAAGATATCAATGACCTTATGAGAAAAGTGGTGTTATGACCGTTTGACCGCACCCTGACCGATTTTTTGACCGATTTTTGTCCGGCTTTTACTACAGACATATATCATGAATATCGCAGCTTCTATTACAGCTAGAGACCTATACATTTTTTTGGTAAATTCTTGAGCAACAATAAACAGATAAAAATATTAATTGGCGCCGCCAACCGCCGTTTTACCGCCGTAACCGCCGAAAATAACGGTTTCCGTAATTTGCCGTTATTCGGCGATGATCAGAAAAAGTAATTTTTTTGTTATGAAAAATAAAAGTTCGTCCTAAAATTTGATCATCCTAGCTGCAAAATTGGCCGCTCTACAGCTGTTTTAAAATTTAGCGGCTGGCCGCTAAAAAGCGGCTAAGGAGCGGCCTGACCGCTATGACTAGAAAAAGTAATTTTCTCTAAAAATACACATGAACCACCAGAAAAAATTTTACGTCTTTATCTGTAACAGAAGCCGAGATAGAGGGGGGGGTCAATATGACCCCCCCCCCCGATCTATTAAGGTGGGAATTGGGGCCCGAGCTGTAAGGGTTAAGATGGTACAAGAGCTCAGGTCTTTTTGCAAATTTTAAAAATATAGCTGTGCTTGTACCATCGCAATTTATAATTTTTGCATTACAGAAAAAAAAAACATTTTGCATGGGTCATTATTTTGCACAAATCAACCATATTATGGCTGGGGGCCAAAATTTTAACAAAATTTTCTAAAACGGGACGGGTTACTGTATATGTTACATATTTTACCACTTATCCCCAATTTGGAAGGTTTACTTTTGATTCAAGTACTTTCTATACTCATTTTGTATTATTGTTATTTTTTGTTCAGTATTAGAAGTAGGGGTCTGAAGGGATAAGACAATGGCCTATTAATTCCCTTTTCTGTAGGTAACAATTATTAGTTAAAACGTTTGGACACTCATATTAATGGATCAACCAATCAAAATTCCTTAAATGTCCCCAAAGTTGTTAAGCTAACTAATAAGAAAATGTTTTTAAAACTTTGGGGACTAGTGTAATAAACATGCCATTGTCTTCTCCCTCCCTGATTTTATATACTGATTTTGTATTATATTTATTTTTGTTCAGTTTAAGAAGAGAACTTTTAAGCTTTTGTGTAGGTATTGCAGGGTTTGAGTGGACAATGGAGTCTAGAATACACTGGTACCCAAAGTTTTATGAACATGTTCTCTCATTCGCTGACTTGCAACTCTTTCGAAAATATCTTAAATTTACAGAATTAAGGAGTAAATCTGCTTAACATCATTGGAAACGAACATCAATATAACATCCATTGTCTTTTCCTTAAGATCCCTGTGATTTTGGGTGGTTTCCATGGTTTTAAAATATCCTAGTTTCTCAGTACGTTTTATTCTTGTTAGGTTATTAAACTTGGTTTTTTCAAATCCTTTCTTGAGTAGCATTCTCCAAAACACAATAGGTTGATCAGTTTAGAAAACATTTATGTTTCCTAAATACGATTATTAAATAATAGAAAATTCCTTAATATTAAAAGACAAATTGTCTGTTAGATAACGGTTTTTAGTAGTAATTATAAACGTTTTCGAGATAATCCTTATAATAAAGTAACATGATGTTTGTTTGTGGGTGAGTCTGTCAGTCTATCAGTAATGAAGGATCTCGCTAACCACGGAACCAATATGGATATCTTACAAGGTAGTTTCTCATGGGTCCTTAGAAGGATTTTAACTATTTTGGGGGATATAATAAACACTTTCCCAAGAGAAATCGCCCCGAGAAAAAGTCTATAAATGTACATTAAAAGAAAAGCATTTTATAGAAAGGTTTTGCTCCAAAAAAAAGGAAGGGGAAAATGTTCCCGCAGGGAAATCTAACAGCTATTCAAAGTTCATTAACATTTAGTTGTTCAAATTTTCAATCATTCATTAACAAGGAAAATTTTGTCCATAAATGCTGCAAAAAGAATAATAAAAACTGATAAACTATAAAGAGACAATTGTAATAATTCACGATTCCAAATCTGTCAGTCTGTTAGTATGCCCGTCTGTGTATTTTTTGAAGAGATGTTTTTCTCTGCTGTTTTTGTGTCTCTACCGAAGGAACTCGATAACAGATGAACTGGGGGGGATTATTACGTGCCTCTTAAGATAATTCAACCCCCAAAATTTGTTTTTCCTTTAAAATAATCTTATAAAAGGATTATAATATTTATTTAGCTTTTTCAATCTATCTATCTACCAACTGTCTGTAATATATTGTGTCAAGTATGTTTTGAATCCTTTAAAAGGATCCAATTTAGAATCTGTTTGTCAAATTTCTCTCGCCTGAATAAATTTACACATTTACAACAGAGAGAAAGGGGACAATTGGCTGTTTATTACACTAGTCCCCAAAGTCATATAATAAGGTTTTTTTATTTGATGGCTTAACAACTTGAGGGGGGGGGGACTTTAGTGAGTTTTGATTGGTTGGTTAATTAAGTTCAGTGTTAAAACGTCTCAACCACTAATTTAAATCTAAAGATGGGGTACTTTTGTGTATCATCATTGGGGATGTACATCAATTTATCTGCCATTGTCTCATCCCTTTAGATCTCTACATTTACAATTTCATTCTCAATTTGTTTTAGTTTTACTACCTCCTTTTTTTATTCAACTTCAACATGTTTCAATTAATCTAATGGGTTGACTAAAATTGAAATGTTTTAACAAATTTCTATTTCTTTTTTAGTTTTGATATATGTTATTAGTGGCTACAAGACTAGTGGCCTCTAGGGGTATTTGTGTTTGAGGTGGGTGGGGGGAGATGATTTCGACCGACCCCCATTTTCAATTAGGGTTTTAGGGTGTCCCATAGTGTAGTGGTTAGCGCACTACGCTGTGGTTGGGAGAAACCGAGTTCAAGTCCCTACATAGACTGTGCACTTGGTTGACAAATGCTGTCGCAATTTGTCAGATTATGATTACGCAACCTTCCCTAAGATGCCCTAGGGTTGTAAGGGGGGAGATTTGTAGGAAGTTAGGATTCTACCAATCAAGCAGCTCTCACCATGATTTCCCTCATCCATGCTCCTCGTATGAGAGTGCCATTAATTAGGGTGGCTTAATATGGAACACCTGCCAAAACTCTAGGCCAGGGTTATGTAATAATTGAGTAGCTTCCACGAGAATTGCGGGTCAGCTTGTAATGTAACATAGAATACAACCAGCTGTGCGCGAAGCTTACCAATCTAAGATTGGCCAAAGGATTCTCACTTCCAGTCTCCGTGTGCATCTGAATCCTAGAATCATGGCTACAACAACATTAGGGTTTTAAATATAAAAATAAAAAATTAAGGGTGTTCATTTTTTTCTTCGACTGATTTCTATTGAGAGTGTATGGAAACCCTTACCCAAAAATGGCTATAAAATTTTTTTAGGACCCAAGAGAACAAAAAGAGAACAAAAGAGAACAAAATCGGTTCAGACAGACAGTCTGACAGCAGACAGACACACGCATAAACATCCTGTTACTTTTATAGAAAAATAGTTAAAAATCTAGTAGAAATTTCGGGTCTATTCCCTTTCGTAACATCACACCTTACTGGGCGATTCTTCGTATTTTTCACAGTAGCTTTTCTCCTATTTCTAGCCCCTGTGAGGGGCTCTAACCCTGCGGGGCCAAGTACCTAATCCTGTGGGGCCAATTACCTAACCCTGTGGGGCAATCACCTAACCCAATATAACCTAACCTAAAATAACCTACACAAAGCCATTCTAAAAATACGAGGAATCGCCCCTTATGGGGCGATGTTACGAAAGGAACTATTCCCGAAATTTCTTTTACCCAATATCATGAACTATATTCTATTACATAAATTAGTAAGCTTTTTTGTCTGTAGAGATTTATCTTGCTAACTGCTGAATCGATACGGTTCTCCATTATATCGAAGCTTCTTACTTGTCCAGGAAATATTTTTAACTAATTTGGGAAAATGGTTCTACATCCTTCCAAAAGAAATCGCCACTAGGAAATATAACCCTTACACCCCTCAAAAAAAACTTTTCTTTCCTCTTCTTTTTTAAAACTAAAATTAAAATCGAATGGTCGTCAACTTCCCCCATTCCCTCAAGTTTCCCTATAGGCCTCTAGGGGTGTATCTGCTAGTTCTAAACATATAACATTAACCATCCAAAAATGAATGTTGTTTGCAAAAAAGTTTGTGAAAGACTATGTAAACTTACCAAATAAACATTTTATAAGTATGTTTCATAAGGAGAAAGGGATCATGTATAGACTATGAAAAGTTTTATGGTTATGAGCGGCTTATATTAAATAGATTGTAGATAAATTCATTATTCAACTTTTTTCAATAGATAAGCACTTCTGTGGAGCAACCTTAATTTGGTCTTTGGCCCAAAACTGTCAAAAATGTCTTTGGAGGGTGGAATTACCCTTATTTATAAACGTTTTAACTCTCTCCTTGATCTATGAGGAGCTTCATTGTAAAAGAGAACCATATCGGTTTAGCAGTTATCGATTACAGTTGATAAACACATACAGACAGATTCGCAGACATTCTGTTACGTTTATATAAGGATTAAAACCAAGATACATAATATGTTTATTCCTGCAAAGTAGATGATAAAATACTTGTAGAGAAAATACATTCTTGTGTGCACAGCTGACAAAAATCTCACCAAACAAAATACATAAAAAGAACAACTCATTTCTTATAGAAGCGAGGCTACTCTATTAATCATCAGGGAATTTTAGGGACAAGAAAATGGACGTTAATTGGATGTAAACCGCCAAATATGATAATAGTTATTTATCGTAAAGTATTATTGACGGCTTTCAGCGGATATTAAAATGAAAAATAACAAGATGAAAACCAGTTCTGTTAGCAACGAGGTGCGAAGGCCCGGATTAACAAAACTGTCTGTAATACAATGCTAAACATGATTTTTCAGTATTGTTCGAAAGAGGCTCTAATTCAACGAATATTAATCGGTTTCACATCCATACTGGAATAAAAAACATTCCTTTCTATATCCTCTTGGCTTTTCGCTTTAAGTTTTAAATAGAAAAGGGTTTTGCTCCCATTGGGTTATGATTAATAAAAGGGGGGCAGGAGATCCCCGCAAGTGTTGAAAGAGAACAAGAACACGGTTTTAATAACAAATTTAGGGGTGAGAGCTATGGTCCACTTGTCTATTATTGTATGGATTATACCACTTTGTTTGTTTGTTCTTCTAATTTAAAGTATCACCCTAATTTATCAATTATTTGCTTTACTTTTATGATATTTTCATTTGCACTCTCCCAATACCAATTGTATCATCCTTGTTTATTTGCTAACAAGGATGACAAAGTACATCAAAGAGAAGCTTACAAATTAAAAGACAAACTGACATTGACAACACTTTTGATATTGCTGTTTGTCTTAGGAATCTTCATTAAAATATCATGGTAATTGGACAGCTACAGTATGTCAAAATTTTTAAAATCAACAACTTTACTTTGTAAAAAGTTTACCTAACTGTTTTAGGAATCTTCATAAATCATAAAATATAAATAGATAAGAAATATCCAACACGCCTAGATCAATAATAAGAGCCAACATTTCTGATGGACAAACAACTCTATTCAGAAAAGCTGTGCTATGAAAAATATAAAGATAAACTTGATATTTCGGTCGCCAAGTGATATTTCTTAGATTTGTATTGTACAACCCCCTGAATTAGTTCTAGATTGCTTAATCCTAAGGGGGAGTATAACCCACCCAATCATGAGTAGACATATATTGTCTCAACCATGACACTTTGGTTGAGTGTGACTTCCGAATTAGCGGGAAGTTCTAGAGATCTTGTTTGACGGACACACAAACCCCCAATACCAGGAACCATCAAGTTTCAACAGCAGGTTTGATTATAGATTTATTGAGGAAAACTATTTCAAAGTCCTGAAATTACAAAATCAATTAATACAAAATTCCAGTTTTTATAACCACGTAATCTTATTTGCTTTTTAAAATCTTTTTTTCTACCGTTAAGAATCTTTGGTTACTTTGGCTTTAAAGGAAAATTATTTGGTTTAATAAATCATTGTTAAATGCAAAAAATAAAGGCACATAAAAAATAACTAAAACATAATAATTTAATCATAATAAAGTTTCATGTTTAGCTGGCTAAAGCCTTTTAAACTTACTAAAATCGTCCTATACGCCATTCAATTTAAATAAAATGAACAATTTCTACCTGAAGTTCTTATGGTTTAAAGCCCCTGGTATACTAGGGTCGTTCACGCACTATGAGACCAATGATAGGCCCAACTTTGTTCTCCGAAATCTTCACACACTCACATATCATTCAAAAGTAAAGAACGTGGACGCATCAAAATATAAACAATCCATGCCGCGTCTCTTTGGAAAAGGAAAGTCAAACAAAGACGACAATTGCGCCTAATTTGGGATAATGAATAAGGAATTAATTTCGATCTTGATAAACACAAAGCTTCCTCGAAAAGAGGTTAAGACACACCCCCCGTTTGAAAGTCAAATTAACTTCCTTAACGAGATTCAAGATTTTTTGCGCTGAGCACTAGCAACATTTCTCACTAAACTCAACTCACCATAATCACATGAGAATGGCCACATCCCGAAAAACATGACAATTTTTGCTCCTAACTAAATGAAACCCTGTGAAATGCATACACAATATTATACTCCTCACTAGGACTCATAATACCTCACATTTTAGGATAGAAGGATGGGGATTGGTTTGTACCATACAATATTCCAGGCACATGACACTCACAAGATCACATACACAAATCCTAAATGGATAATCCTATTAATCATGATGTTATAATATAACAACTTATACTGGTTACTAATCATTTCATAATCAATAGGTAATAATCATTATTAATAATCAATAAGTACCTACGAAATCTGGTTGAAATGTAAACAATAATGGTAAGAATATAAAACGAAATAAATCTTAGACAAGAAAATTAAGATTTATAGGTACTTAAAACTAAATTTGTTAAGCATCAAAAAGAGTAGTAAGAAAAAAATTTTTCAAAATCCTTGGGCAGAAAGTTTTTCAAACTTAATGAATAAGAACTGTAACTTTCTTAATCAACAATAAAACTTTTCAATACTTAGATAATAGCAAAATAATAATGATATCTTTGTTAGAATTTTCATCGAAATTATGAAAAAAATACCAATTTTTCTCTGTAAAAAAAATGAGAATTTAAATATGAATTTCAATCATTCCTTGATCTGAATAAAAATGTTTTACTTGATTGAAATTCATATGTAATTTTTTTTAAAAATCTGCTAAAAAATACTTGATTTTTTCTTAGAATAAATATCGAATCACGCAACCTCGACACATTTATTCCTTTTTTGGTAAACTTTTCAGGTAAGTTTTATAATGAATTGTACTTTTGAAAAGAAATTAAACTCAATAAAATTAAATTTGAGCATATGAAATAGAATAAAAATTAATCGCATTTCGCTTGATTCTTATTTTAGGCATAAAAATAGGCATATGAAAATGTGGCTTTTTACTAAAAAAAACTCAATTTCCATAAAATAAGAATCAATTATTAATCATAATTTTTAATAACTGCCTGACTGATACAGCATGTTCTTCCAGGGGAGATTTATCTGACAGTCTGAACAAGACTCTTGCAGTCTTTCTCCCATCCTCAATCCTCGTCACACGGCCCATCCGCAGACATCTCATCAGCGGATTTGTACTCGTAACCAGCACTATATCTCCGTCAGCTAGCGGCTCCGCCATTTCATCTTTCCACTTGGACATCCTTAATAACTTCGGCAAAATCTCCTGGCGGTAGGAAGTCCAAAACTGGGCAGACAAATCTTCTAACAACTTCAACCTGGAGGAAATTTGGTCCTCTGGTTTCATCGCTACATTGCACAACGGCTGGCGGTCTACATTTCCCAGCAGCTGGCCAGGGGTAATTAGCCGCCAATTTTCCACGTCATTCGCAGCTTCTATCGTCAATGGTCTGCTATTCATTAACTTCATTCAGCACCAGGAGCTCATTAAAATTAACAGAACTATTCACCAACTTCTTGGACAGCAATCTCTTGGTTAATCCCACCATTTTCTCAGCTTGCCCAATAAAATGGTGGGCTCGGGCCGGAATCTGGGACCAAGAAAACTCTACCTGGCTGCCCAACTTCTGCTCTAAAACCTTGCGAGCAGCGGATAATTGTGTGCCCATGTCGCTTACTATAACCTTCGGCAGACAATGAACAGCCTCCAACTTGCGCAGGGACAACAGGATACTGCTGGTATCATACTTCTCCAAGGCATCCAGCCACAGCGCCCCCGAGAACCTGCAAACTACCACGAACACCCACACCTTCTTCGTTGCTGTCTGACTCCTTGTTTTGGCGGTAGCTCTCCTCGTAACCAGCGGACCCATAAGGTCTACTTGCACAGCTTCAAAAGGCCTGCTGGGAACCAACTTGTCAGGTAAAACATCCTTCATGGTTGTACGACATTCCTTGGCCCTCTCAACACTGCAGGGCCAACACTTCTTAACCTCCATGATGGACAACCTTCTTGCCTTCACAATCCAGCACCAACGGCGGCTCTCAGCTAAAGTTCCACGGACACCAGAATGAAGCTCAACATGCGCCTCTCTCATAATGACAGAAGCTAACCAATTACCAGGCTCCAAAATTACTAAACCTGGCATGTCTTCAAAGAGCATCTTACGGCCACCAGTAATGGCGTCAATGACGGGCTCGCCACGACCAACCATTTTCAGAATGCGCATTTCCCTGGTCACATATTTACCTCCGGGACCAACGACAGGCCAGGTCAAGGATACTTCATGCACCAATGGATTCAATGACGAATAATTGCCTTTAGCGTCATTTATCCACTCATCCTGTTGGCTACATGACACAATGAAAAGTTCCGCCGCCGCCATAAAATTGTACAAAGACGGCTTGTACACAGAATCTGCGGCTGCTACATGACTACCAGCGGCTGTAGTCTTGCCTTCTTGTCTGCTCTTTAGCTTCTTCAACCAGGTGTTCGATACTTGCAGGACAGCTGCCATAATACGCTTGGCCTGTTCGAATGACCTCCTGTGCTTGAACCTAAAGACATCTTCAGCGGCTTCTCCGGTAACTTTCATTGAACACAACTTAACCATCTTGGTATTCAACTCCTCCGGTGGTAAATCCTGCTTGACTTGCTCGGCAGTTTTCACCGGCCACGCACTCTCGTCCTGGCGCAACCATTCTGGGCCCAATCTGTACCTGGAACCTGGACCCAAATCTGTTACCTTGCAGGTGCTTCTGGTGCCCAAATCTGCAACATTGTGTGTCCCGGGGACCCACCTCCAATCATCCTTGTTGGTTGCAGATTGAATTTCTCCAATGCGATGAGAATTAAATGTGTTCAACATGGCACTGTTGGAAACAATTTGTGATAAAACACACGATGAATCAGTAAAATACATCACTCTGATAACATCAAAGGGCAGGGCATCTCTGATGGACTTCGACAACCTGGTGGACATCTGGCAACCCATCAACTCCAGGCGTGGAATTGATTCAGTCTTGACCGGCGCAACTCTTGACTTTGTGGCTAGCAGGAACGTTTCATATCCTTGCCTGGTAGGCCACCTCAAGTATGCCATACTTGCATAGGCCTCTGATGACCCATCCGAAAACATCATCAAGGATGGAAGGCCAGTTGGTTCCTCCGGGACCACACAACGGTCAAACTCCAATTTAGCGACCTCAGCTCTGTCCTCCAGCGACTTAACAAGTTCATCCCGTAGACTTTTTGGAATGAAATCTTGCCAGCCCAAATTCAGCAAGCATGTTTTCCGCAGGACAAGTTTAATTCTCAACAGAATAGGGCTGCAAAGCCCGATCGGGTCGAAGGTCTGGGCGGCGAACCTGTGGACCATCTTCTTTGTCAGATTCTCGTCCAAGGCGTCCTGGAGGTTGTACAAATCAGCATCCTCTTTCACCTTCTTTCCCTTGACTTTACCATCTTGGTTGACTCTCGTGGCAATGGATAACACATCAGTGGTTGGCTTCCATATCAGCCCAAGAACCTTGGTTGGCTGGCAATCATCACCAGAATAAATGACTTGTTTGAAGGAAAAACTACCTTTGCTGATAATTCTGTCGGCTTCTTTCATCATCTCCTTGGCTTCTGGCACAGATCCTGCCCCCGAAATAACATCATCTATGAAGCTGTGCTTCTCAAGCTTGACTGCAACTGGAATCTGAGGTAACTTGAAATTTTCCTCGGGGTAGGTAGGTATTTCTGGCTCCTTCCATAATTCAGGTTTTGCAACAATATCACTACCATTTATCTGTCCCCCTCCATACATCTCCTTGACCTCTGCTTCACTCTTTCCGCCGAACAGGCGGGACGTCAACTTCAGGGCTGTAACTGCCAGATTCCCGGCGGCCAGCTCGCCAAAATTCACCACTTTGGTCAGGTAAATTTCAAGTGGACCGTCTGGCGTCGGGGAAAATAAGACTCTCTTCATCTGGCTGTCGAACTCTGTGGCCAGGATGGAGTTATAAAACTTGGAAATGTCCGCGGTTAAACCAACCTTATAACCGCGGAAAAGCAACAAATGATAAAAAATCTTCTGCATTGGCGGTGGACCTCCCAGCATTATGTGATTAAAACTGGTACCCTTGAACGTCAGAGAACTATTTGCACACAATCTCATGGGTGTGGAACTTGAATCCTCCTTGAAAGCAACCACTATTGATGAACAAGACTTAGGCCCTTCATACTTCAATTCTTCAGGTGTTGCTTTTTGGAAAACGCCTCTGGCGATGGCGTCATGGAATACCTGCACATACATATCATAGGTACCATCCTTGACCATTCTGGCACGATCCTTTTCAGCAATTTTGCGGGCTAAACTCTCATTGTAGGGCAAAGTGTGAGGATCTTCAATGTAAGCATATTGACCTGTCCACTTGTTGGATTGCAAGTCTAGTGTTAAACCTGCCTCAATTATTCTCTGCCTCTCACGCTGGTCCCAGGTAGTGCCGTCGGCCATAGCCTTGCACTCTTGACAGGCAGTACATCCTGGACAAAGTGCCTGTGGCTGTACGCCAAACGATTCTGACGTCAAAAAGTCTGGCAAGGTGCCTCCACTTACACTGACAGCTTTATATGCTGCTTTTTGGTCTCCAGCTCCACCGTCAGCACTTGTACAGATAAAACCACTACCAAAAATGGTTCGCCACAACATAGACTGGCCCACTTTCTGGTAGGTTGACGGAAACACGTCAGGATGTGTATTTCCAATGATGATATCCAAGCCTCCACTAACATATGTAAATCTTTCTGGCGGCATCTTAAAGATTTCGGCGGCGGTTTCGGGGTGGACCGAGCGCATCTCGTTGGCCCCGCCGAGGGTAGGCATGACAGCTGCCTCAAACTCCCTCAAATGACCGTCCCTATCCTTCAGATAAAACACAACATTGCGGCAGGAAGTCTCACTGCCGTCAGCCACAGAAATAGTTGTATATCTGCCAGTAGATTTCAGCTTCAACTTGTTGGATAACTTCTCAGACACAAGTGGCAAATTTGCACCGGAGTCAAACATGACGGTGGCGTGGCAGGCGCCGCCGCCAGGTGCTACAACAGGAACTAACTGAAGTAAAAAGGTACAGGGGCTGGGTGCAGAACTTGACTTGTAGACTGTATTCACACCAGCACTAGCCTCATGGATCAACCGGCTATGATATCTGTCGCAATTATTGGTGCCACAAACACCAAGCTTATCCGATTTATTACATTTGTCAGCAGCATGGCCATCACACAGGCAGAGTTCACATAACTTCTTCTGCTGGACAACTTTTTTTCGGTCAACCACATCCATCTTCTTAAACGTGAGGCAACGGAAAATCAGGTGTTTCTCCTTGCAGCTTTCAACAGGACATGTACTGTTCCACTTGGAAGTCTTGTCCTTTCCAGCCTTTCCATTTTTATTGTCGCTGCGGCCAGATACTTGCGCGGCGGCAGCTCTGTCACGATTTCTCTTGCCGGCGCTAGTGTCATAGGACATATCACCAGCCAACATTGCTCCCCTTGTCCTCTCCAGAAGTTCTACAATCTTCTTGATGTCTGGTAGGTTCATGCTACCTAGCTCCATCATAATTTTCTCTCTCAGGGCATCTGGACATTTGTCCTTGAAAATATGAATAAGAGTTAGGTGGTGGTAATCCTTAGCTTCAGAACCAACGATGGCTTCTACTTCCTGCATGGTGCTTTTAAGGTAGCAATTGCACTGACCACGTCCACAGGTTTATCCACAGGTTTCATCTTGTTCAGCTTAGTCAAAATCTTCATGAACCGGCGGGTGTTTGATAAAAACATCTGATCTAAAAACAACCATTGTTCTTTATGATCTCTAATCGCTGACACTTGCTTACGCAGCTCCGGATTGGTTATCACCTTATCCATACACAACATCAGGCTTAGCCTCTCGTCAGAAAATCCATAACCAGCGCACAGATCTTTAAAGACCTGTTTAAAGTTGGAGTAATCCGTGTCAGTGCCATCAAAAGACGGCAACAAACTGTTGTCCCAGCGCCCATACTGCGGGTTGGAACTCCGAATATCTACGGCAGACATACTCCTGGAGAGTATGGCAGGTGTCCCACTCTCATCCAAGTTAGATGAACGAAGTTCCATCTCTCTAAGCCTTTGGTACATATCACGTACTTCTTGGCGCAACTCCATGGAAATCTTGAGCACTCCCATGTCCATTCTCACCTTCTCAATGACGTCGAGGTTCTTGGCGACAGTGCTCAACCTCGCGTCGTCTGAATCATTGTCAAGCCAGTGCAGAATTTTCGTACACTGCTCCAACGATGAATGAACTTTTTCTGCAACATTTTTCTGTTCACTAGCTTCGTCCAAATCACGCTTAAACTCGCGCAACTCACTAGTCTCCACGGCAGGTTTTAGACTTTTTATTAGGTCAGATTGGTCCTTGACCTCACTAAAAATGTCACGAATTGATTTTAAATTCACATTTTCACATGAACTAAAACTTTGGCAGGCTTTTAGATTGTCATAAAACACTTTTAACTGTTCATCAAACACTTCTAGCCTTTCACTGCCAATAGCGATAGCTCGCTCAATTTTCTGCTTTTTGGTTAGTGGCATATTGATTCACTAGGTACTTATTTTACAGAAAAAATTGTCACAGTTTTTTGCATCAATAATCACTGGATGCAATTGATCTCTTGAAGAATGCTAACGCCTATTCTTCAGATACTTTGAAATTGTCTCAACCATGACACTTTGGTTGAGTGTGACTTCCGAATTAGCGGGAAGTTCTAGAGATCTTGTTTGACGGACACACAAACCCCCAATACCAGGAACCATCAAGTTTCAACAGCAGGTTTGATTATAGATTTATTGAGGAAAACTATTTCAAAGTCCTGAAATTACAAAATCAATTAATACAAAATTCCAGTTTTTATAACCACGTAATCTTATTTGCTTTTTAAAATCTTTTTTTCTACCGTTAAGAATCTTTGGTTACTTTGGCTTTAAAGGAAAATTATTTGGTTTAATAAATCATTGTTAAATGCAAAAAATAAAGGCACATAAAAAATAACTAAAACATAATAATTTAATCATAATAAAGTTTCATGTTTAGCTGGCTAAAGCCTTTTAAACTTACTAAAATCGTCCTATACGCCATTCAATTTAAATAAAATGAACAATTTCTACCTGAAGTTCTTATGGTTTAAAGCCCCTGGTATACTAGGGTCGTTCACGCACTATGAGACCAATGATAGGCCCAACTTTGTTCTCCGAAATCTTCACACACTCACATATCATTCAAAAGTAAAGAACGTGGACGCATCAAAATATAAACAATCCATGCCGCTTCTCTTTGGAAAAGGAAAGTCAAACAAAGACGACAATTGCGCCTAATTTGGGATAATGAATAAGGAATTAATTTTGATCTTGATAAACACAAAGCTTCCTCGAAAAGAGGTTAAGACATATATACCGTACATCATTCGATCTGTTCGTTTTAAATCTAGATTAATAATTCCTGGCTTCTTTAGGAAAGTGTGTGTAATATGATTACAATACTGTGTAATTAACAAAACCAATTTTTGGCGGTCGATTTTAAAATAATATTTCTTTAGGACTAAAGCCCACTATTTCACTTTTAGGTAACATTACATTGTCAA
This sequence comes from Acartia tonsa, assembly GCF_053477335.1. Taxonomy (NCBI): domain Eukaryota; kingdom Metazoa; phylum Arthropoda; class Copepoda; order Calanoida; family Acartiidae; genus Acartia; species Acartia tonsa. The sequence continues at coordinate 16,185,027 of NC_137267.1, forward strand.
CTTAAATCAGGGAAAACAGATATTACTTCTTGTGGTTGCAGCTATATCTGATTTTAGACAGGTAGCTAGGGAACTTTGGACGGTAAATTAAACAAAGTCTTATTAACAATAACATGTGCGTCATTTTCTTCTGTTCAAAAGATTTGGTTATTGTTTTGCAGTTGCGGATTTATATGGTTTAGAGAACTATTATATGGAGGCTAGAATATCAGTGCTGATTTTAGCTGTGGCTTTATGTTTCCGAGATAATGAAAAAAAAAACACAATTCTTATAAAGTAACTTTTAATGCCCCATTATGATTAAATTGCATTATTATTCTTTTATGGAGGTAGGTAAGTAAAAAAGTTTATTGGGGGCGGAAGAAGGTAAAGATATTTGCTTTCTATAAGTTTATTTTAGAGTTTTAAATCAATTCTATGGGCTATAAATTCCCTTTGAAGTCCTAACTAGCACCAGTAGGAACCATTTTTAATGTGTTTAGTTATGACGCGGTGTTTAGCCGAGATTCTAACCTATCACCTACCCAACGACGAGCGGATGCGCTACATGTTGATCCACGGTCGCGGGTTTTAGGTGAGGTATTTACCCCACTGGTACGTCTTTGCCAGGATAAATAAGAGCCAACAACAAAGAGCATTCCCCTCAAAAATTAATAATCTTAACCCCCGGGGGGCAATATCCCTCGTAATCCGTGGATAACACATTTCAAATTTAAGCTTTTCGAGGATTTTCCATTAAATAAATTTTCTCACCATTTAATGGATGGATTAGTTCCTGGGTTAAAAGTATAGTTAGATGAACTTAAAAACTGTTTTTTTTTCTTTGATTTTAATGTATTTTCATAGAAAAGTTATTGAATGTGAAAATAAATATGGTAGCAAATCTTGTTAGGCTTAATATATGGACATTCATTAAGAGAAAGAAAGAGAGAGAAAAGAAAAAAAAGAAATGTTTAATAGAAAAAAAGAAATATATTACAATAAAACCCATTGTTTCCCATTTTGAATAAATGATTTGGACTAAAAACAGGCGCTTCATATTAAAATAAAATCTATAAGACAAAGGTAAAATAATCTGATGAATTTTATGCAATTGATTTAAAGTAAAGAGTGCTCCATCATATACTACAAAAATATCGAAGTAATATTTTTTATCAACGAAACACAGGGTATTTAATCACAGTTATTAACTATATTTTCAACCATGCGAACGTAAAGGGAGGACAAAAAGAATTATAACTGATCTTTGCGGCTATATATATACTTTGTATCCTTTTCATTTTATTTTTCTGCTAATTTTATTTTTTCTTTATTTCTGATAAGAACGGATTCAATTCAAGTTTTAAAAGAGAGATTTTGTAAGTTTAAGGTAAGATTTCCTTTTTAATTGTTAAAAAGAATTAAAATATTTTGCATAATTTACAGAATGAGTTTTCCTTCTATATAAATTTCAAAAATTAAGGGATATCACGATTGACAATAAATCGAAGTACACTCCCAGATGATAGACAACATCACCCCTCACAAGATTTAATAAAACTCACTAAAGTTCTTAAGCCAACAAATGAGGGAATGTTTTTATAGAAATTATGTTACCAGTTTGATATATTAATTAGTTAAATGTTCCTGTCTAAACAGATTACATAGAAATATACTTTATGAAGATAAATAATGTCCAAAAATACAGGAATCTAAAGGGATAATACAGAAGCCGATAAATTGATATATATTCCCAATGATATGATAATCCACAAAATTATCCCTTCTGAAGATAACAATTTGTGGTTGAAACGTTTGGACACTCTACTAAATAAACCAACCAATCAAAATTCAAAAAAAGTTCCCAAGATTTTTAAGGCACTGAATAAGAAAACGTTATTATAAGACATTGGGGACAGCCAAAAATATAAAAAATTTTGTTAAAAATCTTTTTACACACCAGTCAACATTTTTTTGTTGTATAAAATGAGAAATGTCATGTGTTGATAAACTCAATTGTCCGCATCAAATTTGATTTATCTCAGCTACAGATAAAACTAGAATGATAATGTTTATAACACTAGCGGCTTCGCCCCTAGCCTCTAGAGGCTTTGCCCCAAGAGGTGATCAAAAAAAATTTGGCGAAATTCGTAAAAGGACCAAGAAAATCTTCAGCAAAAAAAAAATGGGGGGGATTTTTTGTTTTTGGGGGGGTTGGGGGTGTCCAACCCCCCAAGAAAATAGCCTAAAACCACCAAAAGGACCGGTAGGTATATTCCCTGAAGAGTAGAATCCGATCGGTTCAGTGGTTACCGAGATCTTAAGGGACGGACAGACAGACAGACAGACAGACAGACGGACGGACAGACATCATTCTACTTTGTAATATAGATAACATTTTAACATAAATAAAGTAGAATGACAAGGTTATATTTAATGCATTGAATCTTCAAATTCTTTCTTTATTGTTATAGGAAGCTTATTTTTTTAAGGAATCTATTTAATTTTTATGATTCGTCATTTAGCAAAGAATTTATGACCTAGAGTAGTAAGATTTTTTTGTCCATCAAGATCTCGTTAACTTCTGAACCAATTGAGTTCTCCGTTTTCGGAGAGTTTCACATAGCTCCCGGGATCGGATGTTACGGGCGCAACCGCTAGTTTTATCTAATAGTCATTGATCAGATGAGTATATTCACTATTATAGAGTAGTTGTGCTGCTATAGGATAGAAAACATTTAACATTTTTCTTAATGTTAAATTTTTTCTTTATTAATTCTCCTACTGTTTGTCTGTCTATCAGTACCGAAAGATCTAGCTAGCTACATAACTGATATGGCTGTATTTTACATTGAAGCTTCTAAAGGTCCCGGAAATGTATTTTGTTGGCGGGTATCTTTACCCTTTTTAAAAAAATATAAATTAAGTTTTAAAGTTGGAATCAACTTTGCCATATTGCATATGACATTATCCGTTCATGCCCTATGTTAAAGAAGTTGCGCTAATATAGACTTATATAGGTGAAATTTTGGAGAGAAAAAAAGACTTCAAAGATGCAAACATTAAACAATTTTACAGGCATTTATGTACATAAATTTATATTTGTACATACATTTTATACCAAAATTGATGTGTTTCAGTCTAACAAAATAAACACACACAAACATACACACACTCACACAAACACACACACACACACACACACTCACACACACACACACACACACACACACACACACATATATATATACACATACATTTATACACAACTATCAATTTATCATTTTACTAGAATAGATTATACTCTAAAGATATTCTAAAAACTACACAAAATATATTTTCCACAAAATTTACTTGCTCAAAAACAATTTGTTTAAATTCTACATATAGTGAACAAAAATAACTTATACAAGTTATTGAAGATTTTCCTTTTCATATGGATGTTTTTTAATCGTAGAATTGAAAAAGGAGGGAGCGGACTTTCATACAGGATCTCAAACCTTTATTGCACGTTCTCTCGTTCGATAACTAAAAAACTTTGGTTATACAAGAAACCAGCATTTTCTAAAGTTTTTAAACGGTGATTTCAATATACAGAAGAGGTAATTTTGTAAATCATTATTTTACAGTCGCACAAACAGACAAAAAAAGTATACTACTTGTTTATGGATGTACTAACAATAAATCTTAATTAGCAGCCGAGTAATTGACACCAAGCGCCGTGATGTATGGAGCTTCGCTTTTATGAATGTTGTCATCATTGTTATTTAACATATACATTACACTGAGATAGTATTGAAGAAGAAAATTACATTAAATATTTGAATAGAAACATGAAATATAATATGATGCTTATTTATCTGTGTTCAAATAAAGGTTGTAATAGGGTTTGGTTGAACATTTTTATATTTATTTTTGAATTATGAAAATGGATTTAGAATATACGTGGATAATATGACAGGGCAAACAATGTTGTCAATTTAGGTTTAACTAAAACTTATTTATTGGTCAGTTCGTTCATCCAGTAATTTTAAAAAGTTTATGTAGTTTAGACTTTAAAACAGCATTTGATTATATATAGAAAAAAAGTTATCTTAATACTAAAATAGGGCGTAAATAAATCATAACTTCTTTTGATTAAGAATAAAAACATCTTTAAAAACGAAACTTAAATATCAGACTTCACTTTTAATAATTATATTATTATTTTTCCAAAATCTAATTAAAATTTGATTTAAAGATGTTGTTAAATAGCTTTAATTTAGTATAATTATATCGACGTTCTAACGTTATTAGACTTGATTATAGAGATGCTTTGCCAGAAGAATCATGATTTCAAAATGATATCACATAAAAATGGACTGCAAAATATAAGACTAAAGAATTGTAACAGGAATCATCATTCAAACTAATTATAAGTATACAAGCCTATTATAATTTTTATCTGTACACCATTGTAGTGCACAAGAGCACAACAGGATTTTAGGGGATAGGACAATGGACGATAAATTTATATATTTACATCCCATATATTGATAAAGAAAATATTTAATCAATGGTCAAAAAGGTTGGACACAGTGAACAAAGTTAGTTAAAAACTTTGGGTACCAGTTTAATCTACATTGCAATATCCCCTTCATCTCTGACAACAACAGCACAAGTAGTTTAACTTTTATCCCGGGGCAGTAAGGTAAAACTTTAGGTACCAGTTTAATCTACATTGCAATATCCCCTCCATCTCTGACAACAACAGCACAAGTAGTTTAACTTTTATCCCGGGGCAGTAAGGTAAAACTTTGGGTACTAGTTTAATCTACAGTGCAATATCCCCTCCATCTCTGACAAGAACAGCACAAGTAGTTTAAATTTTATCCCGGGGCTGTAAGATAAAACTTTGGATACCAGTTTATTTTACATTGCATTATCCCCTCCATCTCTGACAACAACAGCACAAGTAGTTTAACTTTTATCCCGGGGCTGTAAGATAAAACTTGCTTCCAGTTAAATATTGTGGTGGTTACACTCAAAATTTGCTTTATGTATATTTTTAAAATAGGTTTTAAAATAAAAGTTATTCAGCTCACTAATTATATAATTTGCTAAAAGTTTCTGAACTTTCTATTAATCTATTATTGTGGAGGCTCTGGCATTGTGGGGCTGATTACTATCCCTGCAAGGCTCTTATAACCTTAACTTAAACTAAACATAACCTAAAATGATAACAAAACACGTTTTGTTTTATTACAAAGAATTCCTTTGTGGTCTGTATGCCATATTAGGGGAACAGCAAAAGTTTTTTTTTTAAATACAAAACTTATATTATTAATAGATGTTCAACCTATGATAAAAACAACACCTTACCTCTTCCCAACGAAATTATTAGTTGAAAAAATTGCACACTGTTACTTTTTGAAAATAACCACTCGAGATATTATGATTTAAGAATCCTAAGTTTGAGCCAACATAAGAAAAAAAAATCTGTTTTTAAGCAAATATTTAGACTCGCGAAATTTAAGATACAACATAATAAACTGAGTTGATATGTCTCCCGCAAGGGAACTCTAATCTGCACAATGTAAGCTTCAAATTTTTCGTGCCTTGGAAAGGAGTTCTGAAACATATTTCAAATATAAGTACAAAGAAATACTGTCCTTGGTATTTGCCAAATAGACAGCACACGTTTATTTGATTTAAATGATTTTAAAAATACCTCAATTTGAAACTCTTAGTGAATGGTTTTTACAGACTAGCGTCATTGTACTTAACAATTTGGAGTAGTAAGCTTCCCTGAAAATTATTAAGTGAACGGTCTACCCGTTGACGAGATCTTATAAAACATAAATACAAACACTGAATACAACTGTTATATTTAAAAAATGAGTATTTGTGAATATTTTAAACACTTGAATTATGGAAACCTAGAACTAAGGAGTTGCTACTTTTCTAAAAAAATTTAGTCTGGTCCATCGCATAGATTAATGGCCAATAAATTGATATACTGTTCATATATAATGTTAATACACAAAATTACCCCTTGTGGAGATTACAATTAGTGGTTGAAACGTTTGGACACTCAACTTAATAAACCAACCAATCAAGTCCCCAAAGTTGTTAAACCAACGAATAAGAAAACGCTATTATGAAAATTTGAGGACTAGTGTAATAAACAGCCCATTGTCCCCTCTCTCTGGGTCCACCGTCGGTTGCAGTATTGACAAGATAGACAGAACTATTATCTAACTATGCTTAAATCCAGAAAATAACCATATTAGATCCCCCTTTACCAGTGATCTAAGGGATAAGAAAAATGAACAGTAAAATGATATACAATCTTAATAATAAAAAACAGTAGATTAAAACTATTGGGGTGAATGTTGGATGCTACTAACGTGTTTAAACCAATTATGATTTAAGAAGAAGACAACAAATCATGAAATTTTTCAAGTCTGACTGGCAAACTGTAATAGTTGTAAAAAATGCATTACAATGTACCGATAAGAAATTAATGATTTTTTTAAGTGATTTGTATTAAAATCTATCCAATCCCTAAAAAAAACACATGACCCATAATCTATAGTAGTTCCTCATTCATCAAAAGTAATGGAATCGAAGAAAAAAAACAAGGTTATATTAATCTAAAAATACAATATTACTGGGGTATGATTATTAACTGTCCATTGTCTCATCCCTTTATCCCTGAGCTCAAGTGGATAAGTCATTTTCCACTACCACTGGTCCTTTAGTTTTCCCTCATTTTCCATTTCAGATGGTAAAGCGGTAAATCCTTTTTATCTCTTTAACTCTCACATTTATCTATCTATCCATCTGACTATCTATCAATCTATCTCACTTTTTCTCTATACCTATATGTTTTACTATTAATTCCATATCAATTAATTTCTTAAATTGTTTATTTAAAAGAAAGATTTAAGGTACATTTCTTTCAGTAAATTTGCTTATTTTTAATAGATAGACCTATATCTGTTACTTTCAAGCTTTTGTAATGTTTATTAGTTTCAAAGCTACAATATGCATATATTTGTGTCCGTCTGTAACTTAGTCTGTTATGCTAGGTTGATCCGATATTACTAACCTTTTAATATTTGAATATATACAAAAAGAAGAAAAAAGTGTTCTCAAAAGGATCTCAAAGTTTTCATTTTGTCTAAATGTCTTAACCTGGATATGACGAGCAAAAATATTTTGGGAATAAGCATCCTTGCGCTACCGTCAACAAATCCAAATATCGACAGCATGTTGTTTACTTGTTGTCATTGCCTTATCTCCAACAATGTAATGCAATACCTCAAGTTTTATTTGCTTTATCTCATTGTACTCTGTACACACCATCCAGTGTGTGTGTGTGTTTGTGTCTGTATGTGTGTATATGTGTGTGTTTGTGTGGGTGTGTGTGTGTGTACAAATGGGTTTTAATACGTTTCCACGGTGGAAATAAATTTGCATTTTTGTGTAAATCGGCCTCATCCAGAATTTTTTGTTAATCAGCTACAGCCGAGCCACACCTAAATAAAATTAAAAGATGGCGAAATGGTGACAAAAAAAAAGTTACAATCATTCACAGATAAACTTTATTAATGACAAGCGGCTACGCTCCTAAGGGGTCCTGGAGATGGAGGGAGTACCCACCCACTTTCAATTCTAGTTTTTCTAAAGTAAGATCAAATTGGAGGTGGTTGATGGTTTCCAGGATCTATGAGGAGCTTCATTGTAAAGGTTAGCGAGATCCTTTGGTACAGATAGACAGACAGCCATCATGTTACTTTTAAATAAGGAATACCTTTTATGCCTGTTTTTGCTAAAATTTCTGGTCTGACAAAATGATCAGTTTTTAACATGTCTGCAGAAATCCTCTGAAATAAGGCTAGTATTTGATTTGTATTATGATCAAGATCATGAAGGGTAGGGCCATTGGACAGTAAATTGCTTTGGTACGCAACGTTTCATAAGTACATTGTCTTTTTGTCGACTTAAAAACATTGGGAACTTTCATACAACTTTGAGTGGTAAGATTAAAACTACCAGTGTCTAAACTTTTTAACCAATAATTTAATCAAAAAAGGAGTAATTTTTTTATTATTATTTAGACTTTGTAAAAATTTATCTTCTATTGTATTATCCCTTTATATTCCTGATTATTAAACTCATCCACTCCACACTCACACAACTGTTTCAATCATTAAAAGATTGTATTACTAAATATTTTCCCCATCTACAGGGTGAGTCAGAAAAAACTGAGTTTTTCAATTTTCAGAAACAACCAGAAGGAATACAGAAAAAAATAAGTATATGTCCTTGTTCTCTGTACTTATCATACTTATAAAAGGTGTTTTTCATTATCTCTAAAAATGCGGCCTCTATGATAGGTGTATGATGTCAAAATATATGGTGTATATATATAATATCTAACAAGGACAAATAAATTGAAAACAAGGGGTATTTTTTTTATTTTGATTGTTTATTATGTTTCGGGAGGGAGTAGCCCCGAAGAGTTTGAGCACCAGAAAATATGGGCCCAACTTGGGGAAAAACTACCTCCCCCTCCTCCCCCCTACATCTTTTCAATTTTCATCCATGAAAAGGGAAAAGGGGTGTTCAGTGCTTAACAGGTATCTTGAGGTAAATTTCCGAGAGAAAAAAATTTAAAAAACAAAAAGTGTTTCTTAACCCTTTACAGTCGGGCCCCTTGCCGCACCTTAATCAGTCGGGGGGGGGGGGGCGTTCAACGCCCCCCCTTATTATCTCAGTTCCTATTAAAGCTAGAGGGCTAAATTTTTTTGTGCAAGTCCCCTGTTTGATAATGAATTTCCGACCTTTTATAAGTCTAAGTCAATTTTCGCTTCCTTCACCCTTTTATTTAACAACCTTTGTTTTTAGGTCCTTTTTTACTTAAAAATTTAAAACGGCTGTAATTTTCTTATTTTTGAAGCTAGAAGAAAAATTTTTTTCCAGAAAATGTTTATCTTTATGTAAATTTTACATTAAAAATATCAAAATATAAATTTCAGCGGCCGCAGCTGTACTTGGCAGCTGCCAGCCGCCGCAGTCGGCGGTCGGCGGGAAAACGGCGGCGGATCTTCATGAAATTTTAAAACGTTATGTAGACATGTAAGAAAAGCTTAAGTTTAAAATTTGAAGTATCTAAGTCAAAAATTGCGGCCACATGAGCCTTTTAAAGATTTCTGGAGACCTGCAGGATCATACCTGGAACCTGAAAGTGACTTGAACACCTGTATTTTATATAAGGATGTACTACTAGAGGATTTTTTAGTATTTTGGTATGATAAAATGCTTTGTTTTAGTCAAAAAAATATTTTTGCTCTTTACCTGGATGACCCTGCCAGGTTTGCTGGCATCCTGTGCCCGCCAGGATGGAGATATTCAAAAAATTCCAACTCTCAGTTATGTGTCATACCCATACTTAAAAAGTCAAGCAGTTTGGGCTCTTCATCTTTCACACACAGAAAATGAGATAGAAAAAAACGGATGGGGGGGCGTTCAACGCCCCCCCCCCCCCGACCGTTAAGGGTTAAAGTTTAATTAAAATGTTACCGTCTTATTCAAAAAACAAAATTACGTACATATGATAAACATAAAAGTAAAAGTGAGGTCAGCTTAACCCAATAAAGAGTAATCCCAAAAACTTCAATCTGAGTAAAAAATAAGAGTTCAATTGCTTGCAGATATAAAAACTGTATAAGATAAAATGATAAGTAAAAAATGTATATTTTTGTTTAATAATAACTCTTGTGATGATGAAAGAAACTCAGTAGATCGAAATTGTACTAAGTTTAAAAAGTACAAGAGCAAATGATTAATAGAAAGCTGCTTTAAAATTTAAATTTAATGATTTATTTTATGAATCACATTGTTTTAGCAAAATAACCCTTTCGAAATGTTTATTAAATTCGAGACCTTGAGTATGTACATATTATATACTGTACAAAATCAAACCCAGAAATAACCCGCCATCCTTGTGATATCTGCAACTGCGACAAAGTGTACAATATCACTCATGGAGGGAGGTGACACTGAACTATACATAATACTGGTACTCAAGGTTTCACAAACACCTTCTCTGATTTGCTGGCTTAAAAATATTGGTTACTGTTATTAAATTTTGATTGTTCTCTTTATGCTAACAATGTTCAAGCTTGGTTTTAATCTATGTGTCCATGATTTAGGATGTACATTTATATTTATAGTCCATTGTCTTTTCCCTTAAGATCCCTGACACCACCGCAGTGGTCATAGGGGAATTATAAAAATGTCAAAAACAAAGCCAAAATGACAGAGAATATGTTTCTAAACAAGAGTTAATTTATGCATGTTAGAGTAATGTAATTACATAGATTTAATATTTAAGTATAATTTAGAAAGACTAAGTTATTAGGATATAGTTAATAAGTTCTTTAAAAAGTTTCAAATCTATGTAAACTATATTTAAAAGTTATAACGACATCCATTTTTATTTAGTTGATGTTTATCTACGCTTATATAGATATTGTCATCATTGTTTTAAAAGAGTACTGTTCTAAATTTGTATTTAGATTATCTTTTAAGGCCACCTAAACCTTATTTATTGGCTGAAAAACAATGGGTACTTCTAATTTATCTTGTTTGTTTGATTAAAACTAGCAGTGCATAAACCTTTTAAACCAATTATTTTAATCTAGAGAAGAAGTACAATCAATTATTAGCATTGTACATTAATTTATCGTCCATTGTCGTATCCCTGATGATTCCTGTGACTCTGACCAATGGCCATAATTTTGCTCTAATCTTTAATAAAGCAAATATAATAAAATAGTGCGAGATAATTTCCGCTTACTTATCTACACCGTTATTGGTATATTACAGCAAAAAATTTGCCCAAAAATGTCTAAATATCATATTGGCCAAGAATATTAACCCCTGCTGTTGATTAAGGTTATTGGTCGAATAATTTACAGTCTAATGTCCCCTACCTCCCTGTAGATATCAACATGTTTCAAACTATAAATTGCGGTTACGCTCCTAGAGGCTTCTTAATGGGGAAAAATATTCCTTTTATAAGGATTAAATAGGAATATACCGGTCAAAACATAAATTTTTCAGAGAAAAAAGTAGTTTTTTCCATTAAATATATTCTAACGATTCAAAAAAAAACTAGCTTATATGCGACAATGAAAGCACACATAAAATAATAATATAACAAATTGTGCAATGTTTTCAATTAGAATTATAATGGCTAGTATAACTGAAGGATATAAAAGGATATAATTTCTAACAATTAGAATTATAATGGCTAGTATAACTCAAGGATATATAAGGATATAATTTCTAACAATTAGAATTATAATGGCTAGTATAACTCAAGGATATATAAGGATATAATTTCTAACAATTAGAATTATAATGGCTAGTATAACTCAAGGATATAAAAGGATATAATTTCTAACAATTATAATTATAATAGTTAGTATAACTCAAGGATATAAAAGGATATAATTTCTAACAATTAGAATTATAATGGCTAGTATAACTCAAGGATATATAAGGATATAATTTCTAACAATTATAATTATAATAGTTAGTATAACTCAAGGATATAAAAGGATATAATTTCTAACAATTAGAATTATAATGGCTAGTATAACTCAAGGATATATAAGGATATAATTTCTAACAATTAGAATTATAATGGCTAGTATAACTCAAGGATATATAAGGATATAATTTCTAACAATTAGAATTATAATGGCTAGTATAACTCAAGGATATAAAAGGATATAATTTCTAACAATTATAATTATAATAGTTAGTATAACTCAAGGATATAAAAGGATATAATTTCTAACAATTAGAATTATAATGGCTAGTATAACTCAAGGATATATAAGGATATAATTTCTAACAATTAGAATTATAATGGCTAGTATAACTCAAGGATATATAAGGATACAATTTCTAACAATTAGAATTATAATGGCTAGTATAACTCAAGGATATATAAGGATATAATTTCTAACAATTAGAATTATAATGGCTAGTATAACTCAAGGATATATAAGGATACAATTTCTAACAATTAGAATTATAATGGCTAGTATAACTCAAGGATATATAAGGATACAATTTCTAACAATTAGAATTATAATGGCTAGTATAACTCAAGGATATATAAGGATACAATTTCTAACAATTAGAATTATAAGGGCTAGTATAACTCAAGGATATAAAAGGATAAAATTTCTAACAATTAGAATTAAAATGGCTAGTATATATAACTCAAGGATATATAAGGATACAATTTCTAACAATTAGAATTAAAATGGCTAGTATATATAACTCAAGGATATATAAGGATATAATTTCTAACAATTAGAATTATAATGGCTAGTATAACTCGAGGATATAATTTCTAACAATTATAATTATAATAGTTAGTATAACTCAAGGATATAAAAGGATATAATTTCTAACAATTAGAATTATAAGGGCTAGTATAACTCAAGGATATATAAGGATATAATTTCTAACAATTAGAATTGTAATGGCTAGTATAACTCAAGGATATAATTTCTAACAATTAGAATTATAATGGCTAGTATAACTCAAGGATATAAAAGGATATAATTTCTAACAATTAGAATTATAATGGCTAGTATAACTCAAGGATATAAAAGTATAAAATTTCTAACAGGAGCAGTCAGTTGTGTCTGTATAAAATTCAATTCCTCTTTTTCTCTATTCTCTTTTTCACTCATTTTTTATTACTCTCTCTTACTCCAATTTTGATCTTTTTTCACTTATCTTATTATTTTTCTTTCTCTCTTCTTTATAACTTTTTCTCACTCTATCTCTATCTCTTTCTTTCATTTATCTTTCTCTAATTTTATCTCTCTCTCTCTCTCTCTCTAATAATATCTTTTTCTCTTTCTCTCTATTTCATGGTTTTACTATCTTTCTCTATCCCTTTGTCACTCCATCCCTCTCTCTCTCTCTCTCTCTCTCTCATGTTCTCTTTTTCTATTTCTATCTATATTTATCTCTCTTTCTCTCTCCCTCATATTATTTCTCTCTCAATCTCAAATTCATACATTCATATGTACCTAATTTTTTTGGTTCGAACATTCAATCTTTTTGACAATATCCTTTGAATCGTTGATTAAATGATAGTAAATAAGCTTAATATTATATAAAATAGTTTTGTAACATATTGTACAGATAGAGGCATTTAGTACCGTATTATTACCAGTGTTCTTATTCGCTGGCATAGAAATTTTGGGTTCTTTTAGTTAAAACTAGCAGTATACAAACAATCAATAATTCTTATAAGATAGGGTAATTTTACTTTTCACCATTGGAATATTCATTAAATTATCATTCCATTGCAAAAAACGCAATCTTTGGTTTGTTTAAATGTCCATTCCATTGCAAAAAACGCGATCTTTGGTTTGTTTAAATGTCCATTTATTTAGCATTTTTCAAGAATGTCAAGCGTGAGAAAATTTTTTGAGTGTGGGAACCATTTAATTTGATTTAAATGGTACATATGATTTTCATTTAAATTCATTTTTTGGACCCGTGAGAAAATTTTTTTAACGTGAGAACCATTTAATTTTCATTGAATTTCATTTTTTGCAAGTGTGGGAAAAAACAGGAGAAAAAATATGTTTTAGTATAAAGAAATGTTCTATCACTTTCAAACCTTTTTCATTCGATAGATCATACTGACTTTGGAAAAACTGTCAGACCGATTTTTGAAATTCAATCTGTGAAAAAAGATATTCAAGTTTTAATTTTTTGTTTTGAAAATATTATTTTACATGTATTGCCGCCATCTTGGATTATGATAATTTTTTTTTGTTAGAAGATTTTTTTTCTAAAATATTTTACAAAAATTAACTTTTTAAAATAAAAAAAATCTTTGAACTTAAATTGACCAATAATTCAAAGATTTTTTCTCTTTGATTTGGAAGATTTTTTATGATTTTTATTTTTAATGTCAAATAAAAACACAACAGTGAAAAAAATGAAAATTAAATGAAAAAACGTTTTATGATTTTATTCAAGAAATTATTTGCTAACATCACCTTTTTGTTGCAATAGAATGTTATTTAAGCAAACAAAATTTAGCATAAATGGATATTTAAATCCCTCGGTATTAAATGATGAGCTAACGCTCGATCATTTAATACCTTGGGATTTAAATATCCATTTATGCTAAATTTTGTTTGCTTAAATAACTCATTTATTTAGCATTTTTCAAGAATGTCAAGCATGGGAAAATTTTAAGAATGTGGGAACCATTTATTTTGATTTAAATTGTACATATGATTTTCATTTAAATTCATTTTTTGGACCCGTGAGAAAATTTTTTTAACGTGAGAACCATTTAATTTTCATTGAATTTCATTTTTTGGAAGTGTGGGAAAAAACAGGAGAAAAAATATGTTTTAGTATAAAGAAATGTTCTATCAGTTTCAAACCTTTTTCATTCGATAGATCATACTGACTTTGGAAAAACTGTCAGACCGATTTTTGAAATTCAATCTGTGAAAAAAGATATTCAAGTTTTAATTTTTTGTTTTGAAAATATTATTTTACATGTATTGACGCCATCTTGTATTATGATAATTTTTTTTTGTTAGAAGATTTTTTTTCTAAAATATTTTTAAAAAATTAACTTTTTACAATAAAAAAATCTTTGAACTTAAATTGACCAATAATTCAAAGATTTTTTCTCTTTGATTTGGAAGATTTTTATGATTTTTATTTTTAATGTCAAATAAAAACACAACAGTGAAAAAAATGAAAATTAAATGAAAAAACGTTTTATGATTTTATTCAAGAAATTATTTGCTAACATCACCTTTTTGTTGCAATAGAATGTTATTTAAGCAAGCAAAATTTAGCATAAATGGATATTTAAATCCCTCGGTATTAAATGATGAGCTAACGCTCGATCATTTAATACCTTGGGATTTAAATATCCATTTATGCTAAATTTTGTTTGCTTAAATAACTCATTTATTCTCTTATCACTGATCAATTGACTAAAAAACATGATAAAATTTATGTACTAAAAAAATGATCACTTGATTTCTGCATCGGAAATTTAAATCAATATTTTTGTTTTATAAACACTTGAACAATTATTTATATAAAAACTGGTAAGTTAAAATGGTTCAAAAAATAAGTTACTGAAACTTTTGTATATTAATTTGCCTTCCTTTTCTATTCCTTGTTTATTTTTAGATTTCAAGTTTTAAGAGGTTTTTGCTAGATTATACCTAAATTATAATTTTGTGATAATTTCTGATTTTATATCTCTCTGACTTATTTTGTGTTTCCCCCACATCAAAGTATATGTAGCATCGATCTTAAGGGATAGGACAATGTACAGCATCAATGATGATAAACAAAATTACCCCTTCTGTAGATAACAATTATTGGTTGGGAGGGTTATCAACCATTAAAGGTTTTTTTAAAAGAAAAATACCCTTAGGTTCTAAGCCAACGAATACGAGAAGCGTAAGTAAAACTTTGGGTACCAGCGTAAATACAGCTCAATGTCCCCTCCATCCCTGGAATATATGATGGTGCCTGGATTAATCCTAAATCCTGCTCCCATGCTTTGCAGTTTGATTTATGGCTTAATTAGATTTCCTTTATGGTGGGGGTTTTTAGAGGCGTACCTAGGGGCAGTTTAAAGGAGGTTGGTAGGCCAACTTAATATTGAACTTTAGAGGGATGCAGCATTTTAATCTTTTAACATTATCATATTCATCCAAATTAATGTACATCACATGTTTTCTAGGAATGCTAATGGAAATAGCCTATACCATACAATGACTTGTTGTAATAATGCTTGAAAAGCAAAATGATACCAGCGGCAATAAACATAGTTTTACTTTATTTAATTGTTACATCCAGTATGACAGACAGGTATTTCAAAAATCATTTTGTACTTGATAAAAAGGTCACCTCAAAATAAGCATCTAATATGCCCTTGTAGGGAGCTATAAATTTTGAGCAACATTTATATGCATCAAGTTTTATCTTTTCACCAGGGGTGGCTTTTTATATATTTAGGTCAATTTCTATAGTTATTCAATTTCAAATTACATATTATCACGATGTTCGTGTGTTTGTTTTTTAATTATATATTGTAATTGGATGGACTTATTGACTTTTAAGAGATGTTTTGTATTAGTCCAGCTTTTTAGAGACAATATTTTTAACAAAGATGTTTATTAAAGCGAAGCTCTACATAAAGAGGGTCAGACAAACGAACGTCAACAAGTTGAAAGCTTTGGATTGGTTATACAATAAATGGTTCTGATGTTAAGATTTCTCTTAGATATTATATTACCAGGCTTTAAAAAAGCTTCACATTATGGGAGAGCCGTTAGTGAGATATTAATGTTCAAAAACACAGACAAACACATACATTATGCTTTTTTCATAAAAGAAAGTCAAGAAATATGAAGTTTTTCAAATTTTAAATATCATATTGGATTTTTCAGTGAAAATGTAAATGAAATGAGATATGAAAGTATGTGTGTAGTTAAAATTGAGGGAAATATCATTATTACATGACCTAGGGGTGAATTAACCAAACTTTTGTAGGTTTTATAACAACGTCTAACCACTAAACTATTGATTCAAAAAGATTTTTTATATCTATAATGAAATGAAATTAATAGGTAAATCTTAAACGCATTAAAGAAAGCTTTTACATAAAAAGACACAGCTAGGACTTCCACAAAGGTCGGGCAATTAATGGGTTGGTTGTCAGTTGGCTGTTACTTAGCAGGCTAATACCATGTGGTGGGCATTGGGGTATTGCATTCTAATACATGCGGAGGATGCTCCTGGGATCTCTAAATAGTCACTTGAAATCGAAGGAGAACCAAGCCCCAACAATAGAAGTAACAGTTAAGTACACATGAGGGTTTTTAATTATTAAAAACATAATTAATAAAGGATTAGTAGAAATTTGCAAAGAAAAGTGAAGACTGAGAAACTAAATGACAGACACAGTTTATTATAAAGCGGCCTCGCTACTACTAAAGAAGTCTTTAAAAAACTGTGTATTTTGTACATATGTATGTCTGAGAGTCTAGCCTCTAGTTTTAATTACACCAGAAATATTACTTTATATTTGTATTTCAAACAAGGATAATTAGATAGCAAAGCAGAAATTATGAAATTCTATTAAGTAGTAAGCTGTTTTGTCTGTAATGAGGGATCTCACTAACTGCTGTTTCGAAGGAGGGTATCTCCAACCTCCCAAGAGAAATCATCACAAGAAAAAAATTTGTCGACCACAAAAAATAATATTTTATTTTACTTTTACTTTTTAAAATTTAAATTAATAATATGAAGCGGGGGTGGGTTAACTCAACCCCTCTCCACCCCCACACACGCAGCCGCGAGTATCAATCAAGCAGAACGAAGTAAGTTTTTCGGTCAAAAAGAAGCCTTGGAAACTGCTAAACAATGAGTAAATGTACCTACTGGTACCCAATACTACGGCACTAAAAAACACCAAATAAACTGTAAGATCTCAAATTGTTTTCTGCAGACTTCAAGCTATTTTGAAAAAGATTCTGTTGCAAAAATCCTAAAATTTATGTAAACTTTCAATTTTTTGTGTTGTTATTCTATTGACATAACACTGTAGTCGAAATGGCATTAAAATAACGTGTTGTCGATAATATGTCAGCTATAAATATTGCTCTTTGAATATAGAGCAATTTCGCAACTTTTATCAAGAACCACAAAATTTGAAAGTTTAACACGCTTTGTTAATGAATACTTTATGTTTAAAGATTTTAATACTTTTAGCTTTTTGGATTCTTTATTAAAATTCCTCTCCACAATTTTCATATTTTATGTCCTTTTTCAGTAAAACCTGGTTTACTGACCAAATAGAAAAAGTAAAGATTTCTTTTGAAATGATAGGAAGCTAGGAACAAAAAACTGAAGAATCAAAAGAAAGACATGGTAGGTAGTAGCAGGTTTATAGGGGAATCTAAGTGATTTTACAAAGCACTAAAAAAAGGTTTTTATTAGATAGCATTTAAACATGATTTTTTACATTTTTTAATTTGTCCCTTGGTTTTAGCTCATTGAGATTCGCTGTCTATTTTCATCCTGTTTTTTATATTAGTTAATCCGCCTCCCCCCCCCCCCCCACATTAATGATTTTTCAAAATTAGAAAAAAAAAACAGACAGAATGATCTAGGGGGACATTTCACATTTCACTATAAAGGTTTGTCCTACCTCCCCCCCCCCCCCCCCGAAAGCTGATCAGGGACTTTATCAAGCTTCACAAAGAAGTAGAAACAAATTGGATATGCGGTTATATCTTTTGGAGCATACAGACAGGCACACAAACCTTCTTTTTTATTTTAGGATTACACTGGCAGGAAGGGACCATTTGACTGTAAAATAAATAATACCCACAATTTTATAAAAAGAAACACATACCCTCATTCATTTCCTTAAAACTTTGGTTACCTGGTCTTGATTAGTTGATTTAAACAAGAATTGTGTAAACTTTTAAACCATTTAAATTTTTAGAAAATTTTCGTTTACTCATTGAGGATTTATATCAAACAATCATCTATTCTATTGTCTTATCCCTTAGAGAATCCCCAGGTTTATATGAACACTGGGAATCTCATGTCAAAATTGACAGTTTCAATTTTTTGATAAAATTCAAATTGTTCAGTTGGATCGCTAAGAAATTATTTCTTATAGAAATAGAATTATTTTTATTAGGTGGGGGGTTGAAATGTCAATGAACCAAGGTGTTTTATTGCATTATTTTGGGTAAAAATAATGAATCAGTGACTATTTAAAACATAACAAGAAAATCAACAAAAGTGGACAACAAATTGATTACCTACCAAATCTTAATTTTTTTAACAGCTATAAAGCCTCACTGAATATGTGTGGCTATCCTTCAAATTACCTTACAGAACTTGTGTTCAATAGTACTTTAAATTAATTAATGTTATCATAAAAAAAAATAATTTTTGAAGAGTTTTAGAAATTCTTTTTTGACCCTTTAATGTAGTGAATAGGTTTTTAGTAAAGACATTTGTTTTGTTCTTTCTAAATCATAAAAATCTAGTATTTTGGTATAGGAGTTTTAAAATTTGCCCTACATTCAATTTAAGTATTTAAATATCCCCAAAAACGATACACTAAAAAAAGCTTGAAATTTAAAAACTTATAAGTCACCTTTAAATGCAAACTACTACCTTCACCCTAGTATTGAGGGCTCTATGGTAAAAACAAGGATGACAACATCCATAAAAGCGAAGCACTGAAACGGTGGGACAATCGGACATAAACACTTGTATAGTGTCAGAACTGAATAATCAGAAAATAAATGTATAAGAGTCGAAGAAAAATTAAAAGTAAATTTGTTGAAAAAGTGCTTGATACAGGAGAAAGTTTATGGACACACTTACATTTTTATGGATTGATTATAGAGTTGCTTCGCTTATAACATTATACTTTGTTGTCCCAGGAATCAATATACCAAAAATCAGATTATTCGGATAATTAGATCACATAAAAATTTGTTGTTAAAAAAGTAGAAAAATCAACATGTTTAAAATGGACGTACGGACATTCTGGTAATGATTATAGAGTTGCTACGCTTTCTTATTCGTACCTAATTACTACAGGAATCACCATGCAAAGTTTGTAATCGATAGAACAATTCTAATATGCCTAAATTAACGAAAAAAGCTATCTGTCTCAGACGTACGGACGGACCGACCCTAATTATAGAAAAGCTTCTCTTTTAAAAACAGCCTTCCTTTTGACTTTGATTTAGAAATAAAAACATCCCAAACCCATTTTGAAGGCTATGCAAAGCTTCCCTTTAATGAAGAATTCAATCCGTTAAGTGGCAAGCGAGATCTTAAAGAACAAAACAAAACTTTCAGATTTTCCATAAATTGAAATGCAGTTCTTTAGATAAACGTTATTAATGGGACCTACTGCTGCTATGTCATGCACGTTGGCCCATAAACAGGCGCAACTAACTGTCACACACTGAAACGACAACAAAACAAAGATCGTGCAATCAAAGAGTTGAATGTCTTTTATGGTCTAGAGGATGCTAACAATGCTTTAGAATAACATACAAAAAGACATCATTCTACTTTGGAATTAAAGATTGATGTTAAATATAAAAATGTTTTAAATTTAAAAAGAGTAGAGTTACAAACGAATTTG
This sequence comes from Acartia tonsa, assembly GCF_053477335.1. Classification (NCBI taxonomy): domain Eukaryota; kingdom Metazoa; phylum Arthropoda; class Copepoda; order Calanoida; family Acartiidae; genus Acartia; species Acartia tonsa. Next base: position 16,205,275 of record NC_137267.1, read on the forward strand.
TATTTGAAATATTTAATTTCCTTTACAAAATTTTTACTCAAAGCAAGAAATGAATTTCAGATAAGAAACTTTTTTATTCAAATTTTTTCTCAAGAAGTATAAGGAATATTTTTGTGGCATAATCGACTATGATTCATATGGTTATATAGCAACCTATAAGGCTGAAAACTTTGATAGATACAGGGAAGGTTTTTATTTAGTTTTTGTGGAGAGTGTTTTAATCGCCTCTATTATAATTTCTAGGATTTAAATTTATGGCTGATCCCCCCACACCCAACGAAAATTCAGGAGTAGAGTAGAAATTCTTGCCAGTTTTAAACATGACAATCCTTGTTTTTTTTATGTTCTTTCATGTTTCTCAAGAGACATCTTTCTTATTCGTTTTACAAAGGTTCAAAAGAAAAAGTTATACAAAAACTTGTTGCTACATATCTACATATTCATAAATTTTGTAAGTAAATATACTTTTTTCTAAAAACAGGAATAGCTTTTCTCGTATTCATTCGAATCCGGTGGATAGGAACGGGTTCTCATCCATACGAAAAAACTATGTCTAGCATCGTATTATCAGGGATAAGGGATGGGAAACCTGACCGAAAATTAGGTCTCAGCCACCTTTTAAAAGTGATGGGGCAACTTTTCTTTTTTGCCTATAAAATCAACTCATTTCCCCCAGTTCCTCATTGGCTGTAGGCCAATATCCAATAGCCTGAAACTTGCTTTTAGCATTAACCAATTAATTAATAACAAACGCGTCCCCCAGTTCATTATTGGCTAAATTAATTCAACCAAACATAAATTTCTGCTATTAGAATGACAACAATATATATGACGTTCAATCACATCAACTTATTATTAAATTTACACATTAATAAATGTCCATATAGCAAAACATAAATTGAGAGATCGTTTTTTGAAGACTGAGTAGGATTCAACATTTTATACTTTAGAACAATGTGAAAAACTCATGTCTTTAGACAATTTAAAAGTTACATTTCATGTGGAATTGATAACCCATCTAAATGATCACAAATACAAAACTAGTTCAATATGTAAATAAAAGTGTGCTGTGTTTTGTTAAAAAAAAAATTTCATTAATTTTGGTAAAAATTATTGCACACTTAATTGAACTTTTCTGTTAATATTTAACGTAAAATAATTTTTTTTTTTAAATTCTTAATTTATATGTTTGCTATGGAACAATTAGTTGATAGAATGTTACCCATGTACTTATTCAATTCTACTTAATTTATTTATTAAAGCTGGGGAGCTAAAGCGGTGTTTATTTCTATATACAAATTTTGGGGTGAAGTAGATCCCCCCTTAAAATGTTTGAAAATAAATCAGATTTAACCATCTCAAAAAAAAACTTTTTTTTAAATGGGGGGGGGGGGGTTGGCGAAGTAATAACGGGATTCTACTTAAAGCCACTAACATATTGGTTCTTTGAAAAGTTTTTATTATATTTTATGATAGGTGAAATCAACTACCTGAATTCTATTCTATACTTTTTTTCTTTGCATTTATAAAATAGCTATTTCATCATTGTTCATAGTTTTCAATCTAACTACTGCGTCATCCCGAAACTAGTTTTTTAGGCCTAGTTGGAAAATAGGCCTGGAATAATATTTTCTTAGGTTTCCCATCCCTTATCCCTGCGTATTATATCCAGTTTTCTACGAATATAAAATGTACAATCATAAGATTAAAGCAGTTTTTTAGCCCGTGTCTTCGATATCTCGGGCTAAAAAAACTGGTTTTAATCATATAATTCTACATTTTTATACACGGAAAGCTATTTATAATACGATGCAATAAATAAATTTTCTAGATTCTTAAAATCAAAGTAACTAGCAGTAAATGGGATCTTTAGGAACAGACAGAAGAGTTCATCTTTTATTATCTTAGGTAAGGATGACATCTTTTTAAATAATTTTTTTAATCCATTTTATTACTTGAACATTTGTATAATCTCATTTATTGTTCTTTCAAATTGTAATTCAAGGATCATAAAATACACAGACGGTGAAACTTATAAATCAATTAAATAAAATGTGAAGGTTTTATGTTTGTCTCTTAAGATCTGGCTAACAATTTAACCAATAAGATTATCAATTTTAGAGAAAATTCACATCCAAGGATGGTTTTAGGCTATTTTCCTGCCCTCTTCTTTCCTCTTGAAATATTGAACCCCATACCAAGCGTATTGACGAAAATGTCGAAATGACGGACAACGTGATGTAAAGAGAATATGCTCCTCCTTGTTCAAGTTAATCTGCACATCCGGGCATTCAGCATTATCCAGCAGTTTTGCTACTCTATAGTAATTGTAATTCAAGTAACGTAGTAAACAATCAAATAAGAAATCTTTATAACTACAAATATAACATTTGTGTTAAATCTTCTTTTCCCTCCCCTACCTTTACCAGAATATTAATTGAAACAAAACAAGGATGACAACATTAAAAAGCGAAGGGCAGTAAATCAGACTATCACTAAAGAAGAAACAGAATTTTTAAATTAATACATTTTTTCCTTGTTTTAAGAATCAGAAATTTAAAAACAGGGATCTAAAGGGATACGACAATGGCTGTTAAAACTCATGTACATCTCCAATAACCCTTTCTCTAGATTTAATTTAGTGGTTGAAAAGTTTGCACACTCAACTTAATGAGCCAACCATCAAATATCAATAAAATCCCCCAAAGTTGGTAGGCCAACGAATAAGAAAACGTGTCCCCTCCCTTTAAAATCAAGTTAATACCCCTTACATCTCCCTGATTCGATTTACATTAATATTGTTGTAGTTTTGACTTAAGGATTGTATTTGACATATTATTATGTATGAACATTTAAAACTTAATTATCTTTAAATCTATCTATCTAAATTTCTTGAATGTAAACAAAATATTAGAACATTGTCCTTTTTGAGCTAATATTTCAATCTTTCTATCTAGCTATCCATCTATCTATCTATATACCTCACTATCTATCTGCCTATCTATCCAAATATCAAGCATATAAACAGAATTTTATGCTAGGACAATGTAATCTTGAAGCTAACATTACTATCCATCTATCTGCGCTCTATATTTCTATCTATCTAAATGGCTTTCCATCTATCTATCTATCTGGCTATCCGTCTATCAATCTATATACCTATCTATTTATCTATCTAAATTTCCAGCATATAAACAGAATATTATTCTAGGACAATGTAATCTTGATGCTAAAATTACCATCTGTCTATCTAGCAATCCATCTATCTATCAGTATCCATCTATCTATCTATATGTCTATATAGTTATCTTTCTGTCTCTCTATATACCTATCTATCTAAATAGCCCTCCATTTATTTATCTATCTGTCTATCTATCCAAATTTCCTTCCAGCATATAAACAGAATATTATCCTAGGACAATGTAATCTTGATGCTAATATTATCTCAATTAATTTACAATTTGCCATTTGTTACCAAATGCTCCTAATACAAACGCACACACACACACAGACACATGTACACACACACACAGAAACACAGGCTTATATTCTGTGAGTAATACTTAAAAGCAGAATGTTTAGACATTCATGTATAATAAAGTATCATCAAGTCAATCTGTCTGTATGTATGTCCACACAGATCTAACAACGGGTAGCCAAATCGTGCCTTAATTTTTAGGAAAGATTTACATTTGTACGGGCAAAGGCAAATCCTAGCTTTTAAGTAAGGATTTACTCTCCCCCCCCAAAAAAAAAAATAGTAGTTTGGGGGGAGGGGATTAATTTCAATCCCTACCACTTGAAAATTGCTAAAATATTTTTTGTTTATTTGTATAAATGTTACAAAGCAAGATATAGGAACATCAAATTCCCCTCCCCCAACTACTTCTAAACATTTAAGAATCAAATATAAGACAATGGGTAGCTTCCTTTATGGTTATTAGACGAGTAGGGATATAATTCTGATTTTGGCCATAGATAGACAGAGGGGAATAACACTTTTTTTATTGATATAGGTTTCGTGGTTATTAAAGAAAAAACTTGGTGCTGTAGGCATAAGAAATGTTCAATTGAACACTAATGACTATTAGTTTTTCCTTACTTTAGGACACGTTAGGTTAGGTTATATTTAAAACTAGGTAGTCCCACATGGTTAGAGCCCCAGAGGAAATTCCCCCTTAGGGATAAGGCATTGGGGGAAAAAAACCTTCCTGTTAAAAATAGGGGGGGGGGGTTCAGTTTTCAACTGGCAACCGGTGCCAAAATCTTTTTAATATCTGCGTATAACAAACCCTAAAAGGATTTTTAAAGTTTAGAATTTGTCTCTTTTCACTCATTAAAGTTTCGCCTTATTTTAGAGTAAAAATCTACTGATAAGTTAGGCTAGGTAAGGTGCCCGGAGGGGTAATTAACGAATTTAAAGATTTTAACGTAATAATAGGATCTAAAAACATAATGAACACAACCATTTAGAGAAGCAAACCAAAATAATCAAAGATTAATAGCACTTTAAATTTAAGAAACATAATGTCCTGTAATAAAAGTATTATGTCCTCCAAAAATTATAATAAAGAATGCTTATAGAATTATTCTTAATCGTCCTAGAAATCAGCTGATATCAAAATTTTGCAATTAAAACTATACCTTACTTACATAGACGTCCAAGGGGGGGGGGGGGTAATGGGGCGATTACCCCCCCCCCCCCCCAAACAATTTTGGGGGTGATGTAGGCACCCCCAAAAATTTTTTCATTTTACCCCCCCCCCCCATTTCAAATTTACCCCTACCCTGGGGGTGTCGTAGGCACCCCCAACCATTTAGGAGGGGGTATTTACCCCCCCAAAACAATTTTTGGGGGGTAAATACCCCCCCCAAAATAAAAAATCCCTAATAAAAAAACTTTTAGCGCGCTTCGCGCGCATTTTTAATACTAAATATTTAATAAAATTTAAATTACCCCCCCAAAAAATTTTACCCCGGGGATAAATTTTGGGGGAGTTAAACAAAATTTACCCCCCCCCCCCCCCCAACAGACTTCAGAGGGGGTAATTACCCCCCCCCCAAGCAAATTTTACCCCCGGGGTAAAAATTTTAGGGGGGGGTAAAAAAAAATTTCAGCGCGCTTCGCGCGCCATTTTACCCCCCCCCAAATACGAATTACCCCACCCCCTTAAAATTTTTTACCCCCCCAAAAAAATAGCTTGGACGTGTATGATTACTTATATGATGTTCAAATACTATTTACTTTATTCAATTGTATGAGTAATGATACAGAGATCATAAGTTTTTCCTTTGTTTGGGAAACCCAAAGAAATAATGTAAGAAAATGGGTACTTATTTTTACTTTTACCGTCCGGTACGTTCAGGGAGGGAGGGGATAATGGACTGCAAATTATACTGAACCCCGTAGTTTTAAAAAGTGATCTGCCGTTTAGTTGCCTTAAAACTTAAAGAATGTGATATGGAATATCTTGATTGGGTTTTACAAATGAGCAATGTCAAAGATTTTCCACCGACAATAGTAATTAATAAGGGTAATATTGTTTATCATAATTGGGGAGTACATCTAATAATTTTATCTATCTTATCCCTTGAGATTCCTGGATACATGGGATTTAATGGCTGAAGAAAATTGAAGAAATGGGCGTACAAGATTGCTCATACAGCGAGAGACAGAGAAAGAGAGAGAGAGAGAGAGAAGGAAGGAGAGAGAGAAAAAAGGAAAGGGTAAGAGTAAAAAAGAGAGAAAGTAGAGATAGAGAGAGAAAGAGAGTAAAAGGGGAAAAAAGTGTAAGAGGAAGGGAGAGAGAGAGAGAGAGAGAGAGAGAGAGAGAGAGAGAGAGAGAGAGAGAGAGAGAGAGAAAATGGGTAATATAATTTAAGAAAGGAAAAACAAGTAAAAGATTCAGAAATAAGAATAACAATTACCATAAGTAGTAAAGCTTATTAACTTATTACCAATAACTTCAAATAATAAGCTACCAATAAATAAAATATAAAATATTTGCGGACAGACAAAGTGAGTTATGGACTCGAATACAGCGAGGAACAATATAATAGGATATATGGCTTTTAGAAAAAATATGACTGTAAACGCAGTAAAGGAGATAGTGGTAAGTGAGGGAAAGGATGCTTATAGAGTTGCTATGCATATAAAGGAAGAAAATGGGTAAGATATATAGCTTCGATAAAAGAGATGACAGTATAAGATATACACCTAGATGTTTCATTTATCATACTCGAAAATTTTCTTTTGGTTTTTGGTGAAATACATTGAATGTCATATCTCAAAATTGCTGGGTCTTTGTTTACCTATGGGTGAGTATGTAAATTTGTTTTTGAGGACCTACGAAAAATGCTTTGTTTATGTCTTGGATGGAAAGGTTCTAGGCTACTTTTCGAAAGGAAAGGGTAAAAATTGTAAATATTAAGATAGCTAAAATTGTAGTCGGTTATTGATAAGTTCGTTCATCCAGTAAGGTGGGATGGCATGGCATAAAGTATTATTAAATAACACACAAATCTGCTGCAAGATCAAAAAATAAATATATCCATTCGTAAATTGAATAAGTTGAATATAGTGAAATCAAATGTTTTGTTAATGTCAAATTGGATTAAATATGACTAACTAATGCAAGTCGAATCAAGATAGTTCAATAATGAAGTTAACAAGTATAAAAATGTCCATAAATTGTGCAGCTATAATGCGCTATCAATTATCATTAGTTTTGTATTAAAATCGGTTAATCTTAGTTTTAAGAAATTTTAGACTAAGAGTTCTTTATTTAGTTATTGATAAATTACAAACGCAAATAACATATTGGTCAATGTACGTACACATTTATAATATTTATAGAGTTGCTACTTTACGAATGTATATCTCATGATAAATATAACACGAAGAAGATAAAAATATATATGTTTGTATATCTATTTCTGTGTATAATGGGCAGGGGAATGGTGTACAATAATTCCCGCGTAAATATAATCAAGATAAAGTATTTTAACCGCCATTATAAACGAATAAGATAATATAGTCAAAAATAAATCGACCATTTTTATTTAACGCCATTAATCTTGTTGTAAAATTGTTAGATTCAATAAGCTTTGCATTTATGAAAATTTTAAAACCGAAACCTTATCAAAACATTTGCAAATTGTCTACATTTTACACTGCAATCGTATTTTTGTTTGCTAATCTGAAACTGGATAATATAATAACATTGCTCTTATGAATTTTACATCGTATTGCGTTTATGTAATTATTGTCTATGATATGATGGTTTTTTTTAAGATTGATTTTTCTTTGGGCGATATTTCCATGAACGGTGTCGCACTCGTTACCCGTTACATAAAAACTATCTATAGACAAAAAAATAGCAACAATCCGTAGAGCCGTTTACCAGTTCTTAGTGGACAACTATGCATACATGCATACAGACATCCTGTTACTTTAATCTAATATTCGCTCTTAAGGATTTATGAACCTTTAAAACTATTCTAATTTTAGCGATTATTATAAACTGCCATGTTTGCTGAATTGATGTGACACAGAGGGAGTATACATTGGGCATGAGTCATACCCGGAAGGAATCGCTGAATTGTAAGTAAATGGAACAAGAACTACACTATTCCAAGGCGATGGCAACAATAACAGAAAAAATAGATGGGGGAAAACCGATAAAATACTTCTCCTAAAAGTTTAATTAATATTATTTTGTTAATTTGGGTGAAAATATAAATAAAAATATACATAAATGTGTTAATGGCCTACATCAGAAAAAGAGCAAAAGACCCATGATACGACAGAATGGTACGTCTGTTTCTAGAAAAGCAGAAAAACCAAATGGTTTAGCACTGACATACAGACATTAATATACTTTAATTGTGGTTGTGTGATAAGATTTTATATATAAAAACTTACAATTATAGAGTAGAATTGCTTCTAGAAATAGGAAGAGGGTTAGTAGGCGAAAACAGGCAGCCAAATAGAAAGAGCAAGAGAGACAGAAAGACAAGGAGAGAGAGAGAGAGAGAGAGAGAGAGAGACAGAGACAGAGAGACAAGGAGAGATAGAGAGAGAGAGAGAGAGAGAGAGAGAGAGAGAGAGAGAGAGAGAGAGAGAGAGAGAGAGAGAGAGAGAGAGAGAGAGAGAGAGAGAGAGAGAGAGAGAGAGAAGATATCTCTGAGAGAAAATACGAGGATATGGGCTGAAGATCGCTAGATTTATTTCAAAGTATGTTCAAACTTTTCAACCAAAATAAAGTTCCAATAAAAATGTCTTATTGAATCTAATCTTACCTGGTTGGAAGCAATCGTGTCATATTAAAGATGTTAAAAGTAATTGTTGACTTTTCTATAACGTATTTGTGGAATTATTGATTTGGTAGAATTGTCTTATCATTATTGTGCACAGTTAGGACTTCCTAACAAGGTGGGTACAATCAAAAGGTATGTTGTATGTATGATGTAGTATTGAATCAATAACTATTGGATGACTTAATCTTTATCGAATTATTTACATTACTATTCTCCAAATTAGAGATGCTTCATAAAAGACCCTTGATGGTTTTAGGATATTTTAAAAATTTTCACATTTTTTGTGTGAACACAATACTTTTGAGCAAGAATGGGTTGGACTCTTTGTTTCCTATTTAGGGTGTGGGGGAGGATATTTGGTTTTTATTGGTTTGTTGTGAAAATAAGAAAAACTTGAGGGGGGGGGGGAGGAGGGGAGGGGGACGTTATTTAAAGGGAATTTAGTAAAGTGAAGGGATTTTCCCTACTGCTCATTTTAGAATTAGGGTTGCAGCGGATATAATATTGAGTACTAGCGGCTACGCCCCCTAGAGGCCTCTAGTGGCACTTGATGAGGGGAGAGTCAAATTTGATAACCAAATTTCTTATTTTAGATTTTAAAAGAAAAAGTTTTTAAAAATTTGTTTGAGGCTGGAGAATTTTTTTTTTTGGGGGGGGGGGTATTATTTTTTTCTAGGGTCGATTTCTCTTGGGAGGGTGGTAGTACCCTCCCCGAAAATAGTTATAAACCTTCCCGGGACCTATTAGAAGCTACCCTGTTATGGAGAACCCGATCGGTTCAGCGGTTAGCGAGATCCTTCGGTACAGACAAACAGACAGACAAACATCCTTTTACTTTATTATAATGATTATCGACGTTTTTAACCATGGTAAATTTTATTTTTGTTAATAAATATGAGAAAACCATTTTTCAATATGGAGCTTTGTTCCATGATGTAGTGAAAGATCCCCTCAATAAATTTATATTAGTGTAGCATTTTATGCACATTTTATATATTTTTTTGGGGTGAGGGGGTAATGTTATATATCTTTTTAGTGCCTGGTACTCTTTCAAATAGCCTAAAACTTTCCATGTAAAATCACTAAATGAATAGAGATCTTTGAGAATATTCAGACATATAAACACCACTTGTATATATCAAATATCCATCAAAAGCCTTGCTATGAAATTTATTTGATAAGGTTTTGGCATGTGAGCACAAATAGATAGTACAGGGGTTGTTACTTGCTAGTAACATAGCTACTCTACATTTTTGGTTTGTCTGTCCGTATGTCTAGGTGAGCACAAATTGATAGTACAGGCGTTGTTACTTGTTAATTGTAGATCCTCTATAACTAAGGTTTGTCCGTCTGTATGTCTATCTAAAAGTAATTTAGCTAACAGGGTGATAGTACAGGGGTTGTTACTTGTTTGCAGCATAGCTACTCTATAACTAGGATTTGTCCGTCTGTATGTCTATGGCATGCTAACATAAAAAGATAGTACAGAGCTTCGCTTCTTATGGTCACAATTGTCGTTGTGCAATGGTAAACGTAAACAACAGACAGACAGACATACATACTATATGGGCACAAAATGGGGAATTCTTGATCTATAAAGAGATATGACTCAATTATTTTATGATTGTGTGTCCAGTAAAAAGAAAATGCTGTATATATTACTAGCGGGCGTACCTTGAGGCCTCGAGGGGCACTTGGGGTGGAGGGGGGGGGGACACCCTTCCCAAATAGTTATAAATCTTCCCAGGACCAATGAGAAGATATACTATAAAGGAAAAACATATAGGTTACGTGGTTACGAGATCCTTCGGTACACACAGCTAGATAGACAGACATCATGATACATTTTATGGAGATATATACAGGGTGCGCCACATAAAACCGGACTTTTTCTAATTTGTGAACAAATGAACATAAAATCGCCAATTTTAAAGATTTTATTAAATTTTAAAAACTGGGAAGCTAACTAGGTATATGACTATTAGATCATTCAATAAAATCGCCTTCAGGATCAATCACCGCCTCTACCCGCCTCCTCAACCGCCGGCACGCCCAGGTCAAAATGTACCTGTCCAAGCTGGCGAAGTTTTCCTTGATAGTGGCAATAAGGGAGGTCTTTGTAGTATGGGCACGTCTATTGGTGCATGCTTCAAAGTAGCTCCAGGCCCAAAAGTCCATTGAATTAAGATCAGGCTGCTGGAAGGCCCCATTCCCTTAGAAAAATGAGTAACCACAGGATCCAAATTCACCCAACTTTCAAGCTGCCCTTCAACACGGCCGCTCTTATTTGGGCCAGTGAGCTAGAACGACGTTCTATACCTTTTTGGAAATGGCATGAAGATTCGGCCAGGGTTGTCAGTGCAATCTATAGTCTAAAATGAGTTTTTAAGTTCCATATGGGTATCTAACGTCGAGAATCAAGAAATTTTCACGATTTTTGACGTTTTTGACATCTTTAAATCTGCCACGTTTCACTTTGCCGGAGTACTACAGCCAAGCCATTTGAGATAGAGAGCTCTAGTCTTTTTTATTGTCTTACTTGTGTATCTAACAGTATCCCCAGCAAGTTACATAACTCTACCTCATCTACTGATGGGCTGAGGTTCGATTTAGTGGGCTATAGTCGAGAATCTAGATAATACCACCAGCGCATTTCGAATCTGCCTTGTTGAACATAAGAGCGACCAGCTCGGAGTACGAGCCCATCTTCGTCCAAAGATTTTTTTGTTCTTTTAAGTCATTACCTAAGGTTTTTATAGTGTGGTCAAACGTCCTGATTGGTCAAGTAGTTTTGACACTATGGCCGTTTAAAAAAAGTCCGGTTTTATGTGGCGCACCCTGTATATATGAAAGGTGTGGTGTAATGTCCTATCTAGTCATCTACAACTAGAGGCTGCGCCCATATAACATAGGGTCTCTTTATTCAAAATGGAGATGGGTGGGAGGAGAAAAAAAATCACCCGAAGACTATAAATTTGTGATTAAGATGGCCAAAATAGCATAAAACCACCCTATGAAGCTTTCCTAATAATATGTATAAAGTTATTTTTTTAATTTTCTACTATAATATTAATTTAGTTTTAACGTGTATGAAAGATTTAATTATATCTTTATGAAAGAAATGTTTACGAGTAAAATATATTTAATATTTAGTTAAACTAGTAAAATGGGTAAAGTTGGGAACATTCTGCCCATTTCTCAATTTAGTATGCAATCACATCCGTCAAATGTATCAAATTTTAAAGCAGCTTATAGTGCCTAATAGAAATGACGCCATACAATACAAATGACCAATGATAGGCCAGTATACATTTATATTGACCAATAGTGAAATGTATACTGGCCTATCATTGGTCATTTGTCTTGTATGACATCAAGTTGTATTAGGCACTATAAGCTGCTTCTAAAATTATCAGAACTGTAAATTATTACTTTAATTAGGTATCTTAAAGAATAAGACAATGGACGATAAACTTCTGAATATCCTCAATGAAAATAATCAAAATTAGTATTCTATAGATTAACATAATAATACTCAATTATTGAATACTCAAAAAAAGATATAATCTATAATACAAAGTAGAACGATGTCTGTCCGTCTGACCGTCTGTCCGTCTGTCTGTCCGTCTGTCTGTCTGTCCCTTAAGATCTCGGTAACCACTGAACCGATCGGATTCTACTCTTCAGGGTATATACCTATTGGTCCTGTGGTGGTTTTAAGCTATTTTCTTGGGGGGTGGGACACCCCCAACCCCCCCAAAAACAAAAAAATCCCCCCCCCCATTTTTTTTTTTTTGCTGAAGATTTCCTTGGTCATTTATGTTTTTGCATTAATTTTTTTTATAACCTCTTGGGGCAAAGCCCCTAGAGGCTAGGGGCGAAGCCGCTAGTGTATTTATAAAACGTCAAGTGCCAGTGTAATTTATAGTCCAATGTCCCTTCCCTTCATCCTTGAACCCTTTTTCCTTTGTTTCTTATCCTATTTTTTTGTTTTTTTGTCTGTCCATTAATATCTCACCATACACAGAATAGATATAGTTCTCCTTTTTAGGGAAGCTTCACATAGCTCCTGAAATGGTTTTAATTTTACGCCTTAGGATGGTTTTAAGCTATTTTTCTATCTAACCAGCTACTGAATTATTGCATATGTGGAAATGATAGAATACTCCTCTGCTTGGAACAGCTAAATTTTATGAGCCTTAACATGGGGAAATTCTAATAAAACCAGGGGATATAACACAGATCTAAAGGGATAAGACAATGGACGATAATTTTAGCTCTGTAGATTAAAATATTAGTGGAAAGTTTTGATACTAAAAGCTTGTATAAACAACCTAAGATTTATGAGTACCCAAAGTTTTTATGCCGATGACAGTTAATGTCCTATTTCGGAATAAGAATAGGAGGAACTTCTTCTCTTAAATTTAGATTTGGATATTTTCATATTTCTTATTCGCTATGCTACTCTAGAACAATTGTTGTCTGTCAATTTCCTCGTATTTAACAATAGCGCTATGGAAGAAAGTTCTCCATTTTAGGAAAGCTTATCTTTACTCCTGAGATGATATTCTGCCATTCTCTCTGCCCCTCCGAATATTGAGCCACTATGGGGGCGAAGGCACTGGTAAATGAAATGTAGAATCATTTCAAACTTTTATTACTATTGTTGTAAAATTTAAGTAATAGTTATTTCTTTCAACGTATCATAAACGGCTTTCAGCGGATATAGAATGTACAATTATAAGATTAAAACCAGTTTTTTAGCCTCGAGATCCCGAAGGCACAGGCTAAAAAAACTGGTTTTAATCTTATGATTGTACATTTTTATATTCGTAGAAAGCTGGATATATATTATCATATAATTGTATTTTTTTAGCATAGCATTTCTATGACACCATGGAAACTGTCCCAATTTTGTATAACTTTTGCGGAACATGTTCCAGTTACGTCATATTTTTCTTTCCCGAAAAAGGGAAGAGGGAAAGAAAAAAAAGGGAAGGGGGGAAGAAAAAAGAGATGGGAGAAAAGGGGGTTTTCCCCATCTCTTTTGAAGAGATTTTCTTCCCCACTTCCCTTTTTCGGGAAAGAAAAATATGACGTAACTGGAACAAAATTGGGACAGTTTCCATGGTGTCCGAATCTATTACTTAAGCTTAAGATCTTAATAACTACTGAATCGATTAGGTTCTCTGATTTAGCTTAGCAGATTTAAGTTTTTATATGGTTTTAAGATATGCTTTTCTAGCACCTTCGAATACAGATCCTATAGTTGCTAAGGGCGTAGCCGCTAGTAATTTTATATAGACATTTTATCCGACAATGAAAACGTTGAATATAAAACCATTCTAGGGGCTCTCTATGCGAAGAGGGAGTGGATGGGCCAAAAAAAATATAAGACCTTAAGACTTAAATTTATAAATGAAATCTCAACAAACAGACAAAAAACAGTATTACTATAATATAATAACTAGCAGCTACGCCCCTAGCTGCTAGCATCTAGGGACTCTAAAGGACAGAGAGGGGCTATCTTAAGACAATATCAAGACTTAAATCTAAAAATAAAATAGCCTAAAATCACCACAGGACCTTTATGAAGCCTACCTAAAGTAGAGAACCCAATTAGTTTAGCAGTTATTGAGATCTTAAGCCTCAGACAAAAAAACTTTCTACTTTATATAATAGGATGGTGTTAAACATCAATATTACTATCTTTATGAATATCCTTTTTCCCTGTTAACATGTTCATTTGGTCTTATTCATATAAATCTTTCATCTCAACTTCCAATTGAAAACTTTTGGGTATATCTATACAGGGATGGGAATATGTTTTCTAAATATAAAAAAGATCTCTTATGAAATATGTAAATGAAATACCAAAAATAACTATTTTAGGTTAGATTTAGTTTTTGATTGCCCATGTGGGTAAGAAAAGTAGGTATAGTGTACAGACACTGGGGTGGGTGGGGTGTGGGGGGGTTAGAAGGGTAAAATAAAAAATCTTGGACGTCCTTGATAGGGTATAGAGAATTAGGTAAAGCAAAGAAGGCCATAGCCGTTCGCCAATGTTACTATTTATGATTGGCAGTTAAGCCAGCCATCTTTAATGCTATAACGCCGTTATAACATCCAAACATTTTAGTCAATCTAAAGCCACTGTAAGTGAAGTAAGGAAAGTGTTCCTATGAGAAAAACTGTTTAAAAAACGAAATTTTAACACAGAAGGGGCAAAATTTTGAAAAGATAAAGGTTATATTCATTTCAATTCAGAAAGGTTATAGAAAATAGCTAAAATAGAAAGATGATTTCATGAAACAACTAATTTAAATCAAGATCACAATTAAAATCAAATAAGCCGGTAACTTGCCTAAACTATTGCTTAAATCTTTTCGTTTCAGGTGTAAAGACAAACTCTTTAAAAAAGAGAACCGAGGGTTTGTTTTTGATTGGTATGTTTTACCAATGATATTTTATTTCCTTCCTTTAAAAATTAGCAGCAATAAAGGAACACCAAAAGGGAATAAACCTGTCAAAAAGTCGGGCCAAAACTTTTCTTGAATAAACTTGAATAGGATTTTGATTCATTTGGAAACAAAGAGGCTAACCATCAAATTCCCTTTTACTGGATATCTTTTCATTCATCAAACTATCTATCTTTCTATTGAATTGTCTATATATCTCTTTTTTACAGCAAATTCCCGTTCTCTATCTGGGCATCTTTTTTTCATCTGCCTGTCTTTCTATCATAGTGTCTATATTTCTAGTTTATACTTGTCTTATCTTTTTATTTCTAAAATCATTAATCTCCCTTTTGCTGGATATCTTTTCTTTTATATGGATGCCTTTCTGTCTTAATACCTATGTTTCTATCAAACTGTTTATCTTCCTTATAATCCATTAATTTCAAAATCACCCAAAAATCCTTTCATTAATATCCATTAATTTTTCTTTTTAAGAGTCTATATAATTACAATATATCTGTCTATCTTTCCGACCATAATCTACCATTCTTTATTCATTTTAAAAATTGTTGATGCCTTTCTATTTATTTTAAATATTCACTAGCGACTACGCCCCCTAGAAGCCTTTAGGGGCACTTGAGGAGGGGGACGTTGAATTAGATAACACAATTGGGTAGGGGTATCTCTTGGGAGGGTGGTAGTAACCTCCCCCAAAATAGTTATAAACATTCCCAGGACCCATAAGAAGCTTCACTGTAAAGGAGAACCATATCGTTTCATCGGGTAGCGAGATCCTTCGCTACAGACAAAAATATCTTACTACTTTATATAAAAGGATTTGAAAACCATCCGGTTGCCTTTTATTTATCTTTGTATCAATCTCATTTCAAAAGAATTAAAGCCATATTCTTTTCTGGATATCTTTTTATTTATCAACTCTCTGTATTTCCATTAAAATTCTATCTTTTTATTATCCATCTTTCTATTAAGCCTTATATATTATTCTTTCATTTCAAAACCATCAAAATAACCTCTGGGTACCTTTCTATCAAAGG
Source organism: Acartia tonsa (assembly GCF_053477335.1). Classification (NCBI taxonomy): domain Eukaryota; kingdom Metazoa; phylum Arthropoda; class Copepoda; order Calanoida; family Acartiidae; genus Acartia; species Acartia tonsa. Next base: position 16,221,107 of record NC_137267.1, read on the forward strand.
TATATTCATTTATATTTTATTCATTTAGAAAACATCAAAAATCTCGATGTCTTTCTTTACTGCTAGAGGCTAGGAGCGAAATAGTTCGTGCTAGTAAATGCTTTTAGATAAAGGGATTTAAAAAGCATAACATATTTTAATCTTTTTTTATCCGTGCACCTAAATTAGTTTTATGTGGATAGTACAAAAGAAAATCGATCTTTTCTCAATTATTGTATGTAATCATGCCTTTGACAGCTTCGAATCAATGGGAGGGGATAAAAGGAGAAGATTATTATTAAATCACTATTGCCCTAGCTCCCCTCCTTAGTAATTCATTGAAAAATGGCTTGGGAAAGTTTTGATGAAAGCTGATTATATTGCCGTAACAGTTATTTCTGTAAAAGACTTTTATATGTTTTTATATAATTAAGGGAAAGTGGTGCTTTCCTCTAAGAATTACTAGCCCCCCCCCCCCTTAATGGTCATTTTTTTAAATGAGACTAATTTTATTCAATGGTTTATATTAGCCGTTATATGGCTTTAATGAAAAGGGGCCTTTTCATAATTTCGACTGTTGAAAGTTTAATGACATTATAGATACACATTTATTTTGACATTATGAGAATATTTATTATGTAGATATTATGACAATTTTGAATTTACATATGTAGTCGACGTAAACATTCTCAAAAAAAGACCATGCCGATATTGTGTCAGTCACAAACACTTTTTATAAAATTCATAGAGTTGACATAAAACTTGAAATTGCTAATATATATATTGTCAACACTTTTGACAGGGTTAACAGAGGGTCCACTGGTTACTAAGTGCGATGTTGCCGTGAAAGTATTACTGTACTTTTAATTTCACTTTTAAAGTAACTCTCAGTTTCATTTGGACTTTAAAACTACCATGGTGATTATGTTATTATGGAGAGCAAAACTTTTGTATAATGTGTTACGTGTATTTTTAACGTGAAGTTTGATTTGTTGATTTTAGGACGACAATTTATGTTGATATTAAAACAGCACAAAATATTGGGGCTGCGGTGAAATAATCAAATTGAATTAATACTGTGGATATATGTATAGCTTTTTTGGGATAAGACTTATATATATATAGTTACATTTTCTTTTAAAGAAAGAGTAAGGTAAAAAGGGTGCGAGCCCACCCCCCCCCCCCTCCCTCCAAACAGAAACTAAGGGGTCTGTTCCCCACCATAAGATTATTATACATTTTAAGGGATAAGCTAATTGACGAAAAATTGATGTACGGAACTTAATTTTTAATCAAATATTATCAAGATTATTGCTGGAAATGTTTTTAAACCAACAATGGAGATAGCGTGTTCATTTAAAGTTCAATCCTCCCTCCCTCCCTGATTATTTAGATATGTATCACTCAATCCATCAATGTCGTGGCCTTGAAGTTGAAACACAATAACAAAACGATACGATATAACTTCCGCAAAATTTATAAGAGCATCAAGATTAAAAGAAACGCGATAATCTTTATAGCAAATGATTATATAGACGGAAAAAGACAATAATCTTTTGGCAAGCATAGGAGATAGGGGTTTCTAAGTCTTACGTATTTCTTAGTATATCTATGTAAGGCTAAGGTAACCTGACCTGCTAGGCTAGTCCAGGGAATTGTATAACATTAGGTCTAACAAAACCAGAAAATGGCAGGGAGGGAGGGGACATTACGCTGTTTACTATCTCATTCTCAGGGATAAGGGATAGGAAACCTGGCCATAAATTAGGTCTCGGCCTGGTTTTGAAAGGGATCATGCAACTTTTACCATTTGCCTAATTTAATGACCTTACTGGCGGACGGCTCATATTGGCTACCGCTCTAAACCAATAGTGTTCTGTGATTTGGGCTTGTTTTGTATCAACCAATCACCAATTGGCGGCGCCAATTGGTGATTGGTTGATACAAAACGAGCCCAAATCACAGATGGCGGAAATTTTAGAAGCAGACAATTCTAGAAAAAATAATGATTTCGTCTGCTACGAAAAAATAAATATAAATGGTGTTAGATCACATTAGTTTAATTATTAAATCTGCTTAGAGTTAAACATTTAAAAAGGGCCATATAGAAAAAAACAAAAATAACGGGATTATTTTTTTGGAAAGAAGGTAGCTACGAATTTTCATTTGGTAGTTTATAAATTAGATGTTGTATTTTGAATTTTAAAAATTTAGTACGGAATTGATACAACACCTTAACCCTAATTTTTGTACAATACAACACAGTACAGATATATCATTACATTATAGTATCCAAAGAACTTGATAGAATGTTACCCAAGTGCATATTTATTTATTTATTTTGAATTTTAATTAGCAATGAAATTTTCAAATAAAATTTTTACTCATTAATAAAAATGCAAATAATACAAACTAAAATCTGTCTGAGGGAAACCCAACGATAGCTTTCTGACAGTTCAAATTACCAAAGTAAAAGATAAAAAATTTTGGGAGAGAAAAAACTTCATTTTAACAAAAGCCATTAATATATAGGTTTATAAAAAGTTATGTTTTTTACTTTAAACTAGCTGCCTGAATTTGATTCTATACTTTATCTACACACACACACACAGCTTTTTCATTAGCGTTTAGGACGTCCCACTGCGTCATCCCAAAACTGGTTTATTAGGCCTAGGCTTGAAATAGGCCTGAAATAATATTTTCCTACGTTTCCCATCCCTTATCCCTGCTCATTCTACTATTCCTTGGATTAAAAGCTTTTTCTTCAAATCTTCATTGTTTGTTAAATAAATTTTCTGAAATTGATTTCAATCTACGTAAGAAGTGATTTTTTACATGTTGTTAATTGTTTTCCTTGCACATCTAATAATAACTTTGACGTTGGGAACAATATGGATATTTTCTGATAATACTTTGATATAGTTTCATAAAAAAATTTTTTTGCCACATAAAAGGTTTTAATGATAAGTATTTTTTGCTGATGGTATTAAGGTTGAAATGATAGCCATATCAAACATCGTACAGATATTTCAGAAGTTGAGAGTTAAATTCAATTCTTTCAGAGATTGAAATTTACCAAAATATTTATAAGTTTCCCATATTATTTGCAATGGCTTGTTTGACAGTCCATGACAGCAGAAAGTATCTTGAGTGACGTCATAAAAATATCTTTAAAAAAGAAAGATGAGAAGAGAAGTGGGAAAGGAACCCCCTAAAAAAAGAGATGGATAATAGATGTATTTTTAAGACGTCACACATGACATTTTCCGCTGTCACAATAACCCTTTTTTGCTGTAGCAAAGCTTAATTCTCTGTAGAAATGGAATCTTTTTCCCTGTATATGCTAGAAAATATGCTCGTTCTAAATGTAATCATTATTAAGATAGCGTTATTTGAACGTTATTGGACTTTCAATTTAAGTTTAATCTTGTTTGGCATATATTATAGCCGATCCAGGGTATAAGTGGGGGAGTTGGTACATTTCGAATTAAATGGACAATATCTAAATATCTTGAGTGTAATAAATAAATCAAATATCCCAGCAGAAGCGAGCGAGAGGGAGTGTGATCAGATGTCTAACCCCGTACCCCCCTTCTCCTTTCAGTTTATTTTTATTTAACTACCAAAACGCTTACTAGATTGTTGTTTACACCCCTTTTGATACCTTCTTAGATATGGTCTGGATCGAAGGCAAGTGGGTTTCGTGTATTTTACAATATTTTTTATAGGTTATTTATGCTTATGTTAGGTAAAATAAATGTTAATAATTGCCCTGCAGGGTTAGGAAATAGATCCCCTCGCAGGAGCTAGATAAAGGAAGAAAGCTACTGTTTAAATACGACGAAACCCACTACTTTGTTTTCTTAAGGTAATGTAAAATATTCATCTCGCGCACTTCTTCATGAAACCTGTGCACGCACCTATATCCTAGCAATTCAATTATGGAATATTTCCAGAGGAGGATGGGACAGTGGACTGTAAATAACACTGCACTGGTACTAAAAGTTTATAGCTACGTTTTTGGTCCTTTTTTCGGATTTTATTTGATTGGTTCCAAATTAAAACCAATAATTCATTCTACTGAAAGGGTAATATTGTTTATAATAATTTGGGGTACATATAAATTCATCGTTCTTTTTCTTATCCCTTAATATTTCAGACAAAATCGAAGATAGAAAGTAAAATTTATAGATATAGACTTATAGAAAAATAAAAAAAAAATGTGATTAATAATGAAAAGGCAGCTACTCCTGAAGCTACTGTTCATTAATCTTTCTGTTTACCATACTGCTGTTGCTTATTCGGATACTTTGACAAACGATTTAGGTAAATATCATTTTTTTTAAATTAAGCTCTAAAACAAAATTATCGTTCTTCAATATTTAAATCAATTGCCTAAAAATTATCTAAAAATTGTTTTTTTTTCAGATAACTTTCTAAGTAACTTGAAGCAAGGTAGGAGCTTTTTCTTAAAACAAAAAAATACTAGAACTAAGGACAATTCCAAAGAACCATTATATGATAGATGTATCGAGTTAGGTTTAATAAGCTTTACGGGCAAACAGACAGAGGTACACACTTTTCTTACATGTAGCTTTAGTTCTAAAAATTATTAAGTCGAATCAAAGATTTTTATAAACATTTGTTTTAAAAAGTATATTTCTAGATCTTAAGATACAGGAATCCAGAAGAGTTATACGTGATACATGCCCAGGTAAGAAAAAAGTTAGAGGGTTGGTCAAAAATCCATTAATTTTTGTTCAACTGATCAAGATATGATAAAGTGGAAGGAAATTAGTTCTAATTTTCGGTGTCGTTTATCTAAGGAGGCGTTCAACATTAACAGTTAAAAAACTACTAATATATAACTTTCATAACTTAAACTTTGAGAAAAAGGCATATTGATTTTAGTTTGATACGCTTCAGGGTAGCTTTTCTAACAATAAATTCTACAAAAAATCACGAAACCTTTTAAAGTTTTCTTCAAAAAATCACGAAACCTTTTAAAGTGTTTCATTTAACTGAAGAGGGGTCAGTAGGACGGAGTGGAAAAGGGGAAGGGGGTTGTTGGGAAATTTTCCATTATAATTGTTTGTCAGAATATCATTCTCTTTTCCCTGGACTTTAGTAGCTAAGTAATTCTATAATTTTTGTTTTTATTGTCTCTCCCACCTTCAGTTTTACTCAATGCAATGGTTGAAATATTTATCCTTATAATAAAGTAACAGGGTGTTTGTTTGTTTCTTTGTTTGTTTGTCTGTACCAAAGGATCTCGCTAACCGCTGAACCGATTGAGTTCTCCTTTACAGGGTTTCTTCTCATAGGCCCTGGGAAGGTTTATAATTTTTGTGGGTGGAGGGTACCACCACCCTCCCAAGAGAAATCGCCCCTAGAAAATATACCCCCCAATAAAAAAATTAATTTCATTTTTTAACTAAAAATAAAAATGAGGGGGCGTAACCCCCTCCTCCTCCCCAAAAATAAAATATTTCTCCCCCCGCCAATAAAAATTCTTAAATCTAAAATAAAAAAATGGTTATCAAATTCAACTCCCCCTTCCTAAAGTTCCGCTAGAGGCCTCTAGGGGCCTAACTGCTAGTCCTTAATAAAGTAAAAGGATCTCTGTCTGTGTGTACTAAAGGGTCTCACTAACCGCTGAACCTATATGGAATCTCCTTTACAGTATAGCTTCTCATTAGACTTGGAAAGGTTTATGACTATTTTGGGGAAGGGTACTACCACCCTCCATAAAGAAATCACCCCAAATTAAAAAATACACCTTAAAATTTGTTTTCCTTTTCTTTTTGAAAATAAAATTTGAATTCAACCCCCACCAATCTAATGCACCTTGATGCCTTTAGTGGCGTAGCCGCTAATATTTTAAATTTCAGGTGGCAATGGAAATTTTGGTTTCAATTCTTTTAATTTCATGACTTTTATGCTAATCATTTACAGGTAAAAAATCATTATTTTATTACATCTTTCTTTAAAGGCGAAGCTTGTTATAAAATTAGTATCTGTACGTCTTTTCCACTGAATTAATTATGGGAACGTTATTAACAGGACATATTTTTTTTATTGGTAGATATGTATATTATAGTTTATTTTAGAACAAAGATACTGAATTCTAAACGTCTAAATCAATTTCTTTTTAGGGGTTTCCTTTCCCACTTCACTTCTCATCCTTCCTATTATTATGAAGTTAGACATGACACTTTCAAGCGATTAAAAGCTACTCGATAAATGTATTTTTCCTATAGTATGACAATGACAAATTTAAGTTGCGTTCTTTCAATGAATTATGAATTGATGAAAAACTTCGAATTAGATAGATTTTTAAAAAGAAATTGTATGTTTATCGATTTTTCTATTTATAAATATTTATCTATGTCAATTTATATATCTTTAATTTTGTTTATCTGATTAGTTTGATGGCAAATGTGAATAATAATTTGAATAACAATAATAACAACGCAAACAAGAACAATATTAACGCTGTTAGCCAGGCAATCAAAAATATATCTAAATAGCGTTAATTGTACCAAATTTCTTAGGCCTCTTCTTAGGTCAACTTAAAGAGTTTAAGAGGGGGGGGGGGGTCTCAATAAATCTATAAAAACCACATTATTGTACTCAATTTCTTAGGCCTTTTCTTGGGTCAAGGGGCGGGGAGTCTCAGCTTTTCAGTCAACAATTTTTATTTAAAATACGGTTATTTTGTTACTTATCATTGGGGCTGTACTTTGCACACCCATTTATCGTCCATTGTCTGGTTCCTGAATTTCCTCTCAGTGTTACACACATACTATCATGTTTTTCAGGGAAGCTCAGTATCATGACTTATTATTTATGTTTTTAGCCTATTTATAAGCTACAGTTTTTGAAATGGTGTAAATATATTTTATGATATGTTGTTAGTCTGGCCAAAATGTTGCTACAAATACTCAAGCTGTCAATCAAGTCATGGTAAGTTTTATTATAAAGTTCCTAAAGAGTTGTGCATAAAAAATTTTCATATAAAAGGGGGGGGGGGATATGAGGTACTAATAGTTTCAAACAGTGGCGTGCACATGGATTCATCAGATGAATTCATATGTGGAGGTATAAAAAAGAGAGAGGTAGTTCCTCCTAATATCATATTCTGGGTGGGTGGGGTGTTGACACCCTCTTCATACTACTGATTTAAAATAATTTAGGTTACAGTTCTACCTATTCCTGGAAAAAGAAGTATTCTTGATTTTATTCACAGCTATACCAGGTAAATAAATTAAACAGATTGAGAAATATAACCTCCCCCCCCCCCCTTGTTTTCCAATGCCTAACCAATGAAGGAGTGGGGGGGAGGGTGGGAGGCAAACTCTGCGGAGCTACACAGTACCTAATATAACCTAACCTTATCTGACTTAAAATAATAAATAAATTTTAAAAAATGTCTCCTCTTCTTTACTTTCAATTTATTTCAAAATGATGTGGGGGGGAGAGGGTGTAAGTTCTCCTCAAGAAGGTACTTTGAGTGATAGCGCCCGGAAAGTAAAAGTCTAGGATGATTTTAGATAATTTTCTGCTACCTCTACCTCCATTTAAATTAACAGCCCCTAGATACCAGAAGCGCAGCTGCTTGTTCAATAAATGTCTATATATATGACTTTTGTTTTATGATAATAATAAATCACCACCAAAAAAAATCATTAATAAATAAAATCATGCAATGTTTCAGAGGCAATACTACTTGTCCTATTGGCTCAGAAATAGAAAACACCTTTGGTAATGTAATTATATTTTTTTAGTAGAGAAGCTACTTCCTTTAATTTGTTGTACTAGTTCTTGTCATATGTAGTCTAGATTTAATTATTCTGTCATTCAATTTTTTCTTTTTTTTTAATTTACGGACCGTCCGTGTCGGTTAGCTCTTTTTGTTAATTTAGACATTGTACTTTTGATTTTTAACTTTGTATGGTGATTTCTATAACAATTAGGTATAATTTGGGAAGTGTAGCAACTCTATAATCATTACCATAAAGTCTGTTTAAAACATGCTTATTTCAAACATTCTTGTATGATATAATTATCCTATTCATCTGATTTTTGTAATACTGATGATTCCTAGGACAAGTTTATAATCGAGGCATCTCTATAATCAAATCCTAAAAATGAGATATCGTAAAGTGGCACCAAAAATATGACGTCATACAATCAAGTTGATTAATGAGAGGCCAAGTATACACTGTAATTGACTATTGATAAAATTTATACTGGCCTCTAATTGGTTAATTTATCGTATGGCATAATTTTTTGGTGCCAAATTACGCTGTCTCCCTAAAAATGAAAGTATGACCATTTACTGTAACCTGTATTTGCAACAAATGTACAATTTTGTTTAGATTTACAAATTATGTTCTACTTATTAAGTTCTGATACTCTACTCTACTAGAGTTGTTGTTCGTTTGCCCTTCCTTTTGATTTTAGAGCTTGTTTTTTAAAATAATTCCATAATTTGACATACCTAGAACACCAATTTCAAAACTTTCCATTTTTTTCATGAATTGATATTTTTTTAGGTTTGTTGTTTTTGAGAGAAGTAAATCAAATAAACAACAATAATCCAAAACCAAATAAAAATAGGTAGAATAAAACAAGAATGATAACATTCATATGTAGCGAAGCAAAAAAATCATTGATAAGAGGGCGATAAAAAATAATCACAAAACCTGTAGTTAAAAATATATACCTTTTATATACATCTAACTTATGTAGCATGACTAACAGAACGAGTATATCAAATAATCAAAGCAGCCGCACTTCAGCCGCTTGTAAGGAAAATCAACCTTTTGCAGTTTTTAAAATCAGCTGGAAGTCTAAACCTGTCCCAAAAAAATTCAAAACATCCAAACGACATCCAGATCGACTTTCCAGCAGACGAATAAAAAGATAACCTATGGAAATGGATTTATTATTACACGAGATTTTTATGCACTCTAATAAAGTGAACCTTGTAGCTGGCTAAAATAACGATAACCCCCCTCCCCCCATCCACCCACTTTACCCCATTCCCCATTCTGCTGACTGAGCTAACTGGCTAATAAATGTCCATTGAAGCAAACTAAATTAACGACAATTTTTTTCCTGTCATAATATCTACGTATATTCTACATCCATTGTTATGTACTCAGGTTTTTACCTGTAGACTTTGCAGACCAAACCCTATATTTTGCTTGTACACCAATACAGAGATGGGGGAGGGGTCAATGGGCTGTTTATTACACTAGTACCCAAAGTTTTAAAATAACGTTTTCTTATCCGTTGGCTCAACAACTTTAGGGACTTTAGTGAATTTTGATTCGTTGATTCAATAAAATGAGCGTTCAAACGTTTCAACCAGTAATTGTAATACACAGAAGGGGTAATTTGGTTTATTATCATTCGGGATGTACATAAATTGTCTTATCCTAAGATCCCTGCAGGTTTATACTTGTAGACTTTGCAGGCCAAACCCTAGATTTTGCTTGTACACCAATATCATTAACATAAATAAAAGATAAATCAATCCTTTTTCTCTAAGGTTTTTAGAAGTCATATTTTTCCATGCAGGGAGGAGGGAGCATGTGACTGGAAATAATACTCGTATCCATAGTATTTCCATGCAGGAAGGAGGGAGCATGTGACTGGAAATAATACTAGTACCCATAGTATTTCCATGCAGGGAGGAGGGAGCATGTGACTGGAAATAATACTAGTACCCATAGTATTTCCATGCAGGGAGGAGGGAGCATGTGACTGGAAATAATACTAGTACCCATAGTATTTCCATGCAGGGAGGAGGGAGCATGTGACTGGAAATAATACTAGTACCCATAGTATTTCCATGCAGGGAGGAGGGAGCATGTGACTGGAAATAATACTAGTAC